>NC_056730.1:39600778-40245778 GCF_019279795.1 Protopterus annectens
GTTTAAAAAACATTGAATTTAGCATGCTTGTTGAGAAACAGTTCTAACGCTTCCAAACCTTCCCTGTGGGGGATGTTGGAGTACAATGCTACTATGTCTAGCGTTACTAACGTGCATTTTGAGAAACATTACATTTTGCTCTGATGAAGTTCGATTGTTATCAATAAAGTGAACGAAAGCGCTCAGCAAATAACAGTTCTGGCTCAGCGTCTATTCATTTATTGTTTGTTTTTGTTTTTAACAGTTCGGAAGTTTTCAGTAGTATAAGTTTATTTCTTCCTAGTCTTATTCGGTTTTGTTTTTCCATATAGATATATATATATATATATATATATATATATATATATATATACATAGATATATATAAAATCAAAGAACAGCAATGGTACACTGAAGCACAACTCCAAAAACCATCCAGTAAAAATATAAAACACGTTTATTTGTAGGTAAGCGCTTTCACCACATTCAGTGGCTTCATCAGACCATGTACATATGTAGAAACTTGTAAAAAAACTGTTATTATATACCTCCTATCACTCATTAAATTCAAACTTTTCATTCAACAAATCGCTACTCAGCATATATGCCCCCTAATTATATGAGAGGCGTCATCGATTCTTCCCTAAATTTAAAAAACAGTCTTACAAGCTACCAAACTGTGTATAACTTCCAAGCAATAGAAATATAAAAAAACACAACTCCATGCAGACAAGTATACATTCCTTATACTTATATAGTATCATATCCAATTTGGAGTGCATAATACATTCACTTATATATTAGCTCAAGCCAATATAAACAATTCTGTCACTTTGCTGTTTTGATGCAGATATATATCTCATGTAACAGTATGCCGATTTTGACTTATTCTATCTGATATAGATTGCAGACATATAAATTCAACCACACTAGCTAGTCATATTGTTCTTTATGTTATAGCTTCATATCACTAGGATAAGGCTTTATATTTGAAACCCTATAGATTTAAGGTAAAACAGCTATACTATTATAAAAGCCGTCAAACAAAAAACATATGACCAGTCAGATAAATGCTGTACTTACTCCTGGGCAAAATAAAAAGTATAAACTGAAAACAAGTTCACTAGGAGAGACCAAATGAGGGTCAGAAACCTAAAATTGATCCACTTTATTAACGCCAAAAAAACAATATGTTTTCGACACAAGTGAAAAGTCTTCTTCAGAAAAAACACACGGACTCCCACTATCTAAACACATTATATACCTTTTCTCTATTTCTTAATTGATTAATTGTCCAATAAAAATCCTTAAGACAATTGCCTTGAATGCACAAAGTGACAAAAAGTGAAAAAAACATACCCATTCACATACAAAAACAAACTTTGAAATTATTAACATAAGTACACATGATAAATGCAAAATAACTGTTTGTTATATAAAAATAAAAATGATTTATATAATTTGAATATAAAATTCATAATTGTCTAAATATTGAAACCTAGAATAATAAAAAATGTATATGTTTTAAAAACCAAGTAGTTCCTTGGATTCTTCCAAACGGTTGTATAATGCTGCCACCTTGTGTATCTTTACACAAATTACATCAAAGTTTTGCTGCTCTGAGCTTAAGAACAGAGGTAATGGACACTAAATCATTTAAGCCAGGGGGTTTTGTAGATTCCAAGACAATCTGCCAAAACAATTCCCTGTATTCCAACCTGGCTTCCCACATACCACCCGTTATATTCTTAGAAACAATGTCCAATACAAAAAAGAAAAAAGTAGCCTGTGGACAGTCAATAGTATGACGGAACAAAGCATTATTACTATTTTGTTTTTTAATTTCATAAAAATGTTCGTACATACGACTTTTCAATTTCCTTTCAGTTTTCCCAACGTAAAAGGATGCACATTGATTACAACTAACAATATAAACCACACCTTAGGTGTTACAGTTGGCATAACTGTTGCTAAAAATGTGCCTGTCCCTAGCTGAAATGTATAAGTCATTTTTGTTCACTATATGAGAACATTGTGAACAGGCACCACATTTAAAAGTGCCCTTCTTCCGTAAACCCCCTTCTTTACTACAAGATCCACCAAATTCAAATAATTGTTTGAAATTTAAATCCTTCCGGTAAATACATTTCAGAGGCTGATGACCCCCTAAATTCAGATCTGAAATTTCCACAAATCTTTTCCATTCCCTGGATACAAGTTCCTTGATGACCTTGGAGTCCCCTGTATAACCTAAAACAAATGCTTGTTCCCAATTGTTGGTTTGAATAGTCACCCCATCATTGTCCCTTGACGCTTCAATGCCCATCCCTAAAATGGGGGCAAATCTACCTTTTCTCCCATGGAAAACCCCCTCAAAAACTTCCTGCATTAAATCCTGTGGATAGCCTCTTTCCTCAAACATACCCAGAACTTTCTTACCCTCAACCAAAAATTCATCATCTTTAGAGGTCATTCTGCTCACCCTGACCAACTGCCCCTTAACAAGATTCTTTTTCTGATAAAATGGGTGGCCGCTTTTAAAATGTAGATAAGCATTGGAAAAAGTTTCTTTACGATGTATTTTAGATGAAAACCCTTGCCCTGTTTTAGTTAAGGAAACATCCAAATATATTAATATCTGTGAATTAAGAGTATAAGTAAAATCCAGGAAGCTGGTGGTACTCTTTTATATAATCCAAAAATTCAAAAAATTTTTCTTGTGAATCAGTCCAAAAAATAACTATGTCATCAAGAAACCTTTTATACAAACTCCAACAACTGGAATAGGGGCTATGTAAAACAAACAGTTCCTCCCACCTAGTTAAAACTATGTTTGCATAAGTCGGTGCACATTTGGCCCCCATGGCTACTCCTTTGGTTTGCTTAAAAAACTCCCCCTGAAAAAACATAAAGTTGTTTGTAAGAATGGTCTCCATAAAAACCAAGCAATTCCTAAAATCATTCTGGGTAAAAAGATTACTTTCTCTCATACTATCTTCTAACCATTGGAGTCCTATCTCGTGGGGAATGGAACCAAACAAATCCACAACATCCATGGTTATAAATAAAAGGTTGGAAGAGAATAAGTGTGGTTGAACTAACCTGAGAAAATCCCATGAATCTCTGAGAACTGCTTCACCCCTATATGAGAGTTGCTTTAGTTTGTCATCAACAAATTTAGCCAATGGTGTAGTGACTGATCCCTCAGAAGAAACAATGACTCGTAGAGGGGGGTCTTGCGAATCCTTATGCACCTTTGGTATACCAAACACTGAAGGAACTTTAGGGTGTAAATTAATTAAATAATTATACAAGTCCCCGGTGATGGAACCATCTAGAAGTAAATCCTTCAAAAGCAAACTAATTTTGGAATTTGCTATATTAACTTCATTAATCGAGGCTCTTGCATATTTAGTAGTGTCATAAAGCAAATCCTTCATCTTAGATTCGTATAATATGGTGTCCATAAGGACTGTACCACCCCCTTTATCTGGTTGCATTATTCTAATATGACTGTTATTCTGCAATTCACTTAGTAATTTTCTCTCTTCATGTGGTAAATTTGGAAAAATTCTGTGATGAACTATTGTCTCTCTTATTTTCCTCTCTAGCAAGTTCTCCAAATTTCTCAGTTGTGGATGTAAAGGGGGATTTATTGTGCTTTTTTTCTTTAAGGGAACTGAACAAGAACCAGAATTGCAAGTATCTTGAAATAACAGCGCTAAGTTTTTCTTTCGTAAAAATAACTTTAAATCTACTATAGATCTTGGTATACTTGCTTTCCTGATAGGAATGAACTTAAATTCCTTGGAGAACAATTTAAAATGGTCCAAACCGACCAACAAACTACTAAAGTTAAATATTTTGTAGTTATTAAATTCAAAAATATTCCCCTGTTGTACAATCTGAGGATTTATATCTGAATCAGTGGTCACTGGTAAATCGGTTGGCGGTTGCGGGAATTGTAGTAAACTGGATTCTTGTTGCAGATCCTGTCAGACCATTGCAACGGGGGTGGATAATCTAAAGGGAACCTGTCCTCATTATCGTAGAAAACCTCTTGTCCATTATGCTCAGGTTCATTGACAAAACATTCAACCCGTTGCTTGTTTGTGTTAAAAGGAACTTCTTTAGCCCTATAATTAACAGGTCTAGGTTTAGGGTATGCCTCACCTGCCCTGTAATCTCTAAGGTCTCTTGCCAACTTAGCTTGCTTTCTTTTCATGTTGGCAATACATTTGATCTCAATGTCCGAAAAAATGTTAAAATAATGTTTTTTCTCAGCTTCAACAGTAAAAAGATCATTAATTATAGCAGTGTTAATACATTCAATCTGTTCAAGAGTAACTGTCCTAATGCTTTCATTCTCCCTTAATATAGCTCTAACTACTTCAAAACCATAATTGTCAAATATGTTCAGTAATTCTGCATGAAACTCCGAACCCTCCACTACTTTGTTCGGAAATTTACTAATTCTTAGCCCCTTAGGGACAACTTTTTTGTCCAAACATTCCCTAAGGAATGTACAGTCACAACCCAAACGTTTGTACTTTTCTAAATAAAAATAGAGGTCGTCCAAATTCTCCTTATAGGTTTTGACTGCACAGTCACTCTGTCAAGAATTTGAAGACGTACCTTTGAAAGAATAGTTTTTATCCACAAATGCCTGAAAATCAAAGGCTTGGGAAAATGTAGAAAAGTCACCTTGTTTACGATGAGAATTAGATTATTTTTCATTAGATGGTAGCGTTTGTTCCTTTTCACGAGGCTCCGAGGTGGTGGAACGTAGTAAACGTGGAAAATTTGTGAAATCCTCATTCGAATGTTGGTTCAAACCTTTGGAGCCCCCAGGAATAGTTTTAGTGGATTGTATACCCGTTGGAACGTTGTTCCGTATCTTTTGCAGTTGCTGAGAGCCTGTACTAGAACCGGAAGCAAGAAACACAATGGATTGGCAGGCTGGTGTCAGCAGTTCGACCAACTGCGATAGTTGGCCAATAACTTTTCTTAGTTCACCTTTCTTGTCGTGGTTAGTTATCTGATGTTCGGTTTCACCCCCTGGAATCTCCGCCATCTCACACAAACACTGGAACCACTGAATGGAGATGATAGCGAACCAAAGAAAACTGAAAACTGAAAACAAGTTCACTAGGAGAGACCAAATGAGGGTCAGAAACCTAAAATTGATCTACTTTATTAACGCCAAAAAACCAATACGTTTTCGACACAAGTGAAAAGTCTTCTTCAGAAAAAACACACTGACTACCACTATCTAAACACATTATATACCTTTTCTCTATTTCTTAATTGATTAATTGTCCAATAAAAATCCTTAAGACAATTGCCTTGAATGCACAAAGTGACAAAAAGTGAAAAAAACATACCCATTCACATACAAAAACAAACTTTGAAATTATTAACATAAGTACACATGATAAATGCAAAATAACTGTTTGTTATATAAAAATAAAAATGATTTATATCATTTGAATATAAAATTCATAATTGTCTAAATATTGAAACCTAGAATAATAAAAAATGTATATGTTTTAAAAAACCAAGTAGTTCCTTGGATTCTTCCAAATGGTTGTATAATGCTGCCACCTTGTGTATCTTTACACAAATTACATCAAAGTTTTGCTGCTCTGAGCTTAAGAACAGAGGTAATGGACACTAAATCATTTAAGCCAGGGGGTTTTGTAGATTCCAAGACAATCTGCCAAAACAATTCCCTGTATTCCAACCTGGCTTCCCACATACCACCCGTTATATTCTTAGAAACAATGTCCAATACAAAAAAGAAAAAAGTAGCCTGTGGACAGTCAATAGTATGACGAAACAAAGCATTATTACTGTTTTGTTTTTTTAATTTCATAAAAATGTTCGTACATACGACTTTTCAATTTCCTTTCAGTTTTCCCAACGTAAAAGGATGCACGTTGATTACAAGTAACAATATAAACCACACCTTGGGTGTTACAGTTGGCATAACTGTTGCTAAAAATGTGCCTGTCCCTAGCTGAAATGTATAAGTCATTTTTGTTCACTATATGAGAACATTGTGAACAGGCACCACATTTAAAAGTGCCCTTCTTCCGTAAATCCCTTCTTTACTACAAGATCCACCAAATTCAAATAATTGTTTGAAATTTAAATCCTTCCGGTAAATAAATTTCAAATTTCTCCCATGGAAAACCCCCTCAGTTTAAAAACTTAATATATATATATATATATATATATATATATATATATATATATATATATATATATATATATATAACTTATATATATATATGTATACACACACACACACACATATAAGCAGTTATAAGTGGGTTTGCACGGTGGTAAGCAATCCCAACTTCTGGATAATTGTGCTGACAGACAGCTTTAAAAGTGCTTAACCTCTGTAGGCATCGCTTAGCACCGCGCAACCAGGCTTAGTCCCGCTTACTACTGCTTAGTCCCACTTACCCTTGAGCAATATTTCACATTTGTCCTTTGTTTAATATGGCTTTGTCCAGATTTCTTGTCAAGTTGAGAAGTAATGGTGTCTGAGGATACTCTTGCTAGCTTTACATTGCCATATGGCAGTTATGGAGTGCATGGGGCGTGTGTATGGTGTGATGACTGTTCTCAGACACACCCTCTGCACTCATGCACAGAACAGTGCCCATTTTAGAGCATGGCAGTGCGCCTTCATGAAAATGCATGTCGCACTGCCATGCTGCATGGGAATGGTCCCTTCTGTGCAAGAATAAGCTATTCTTGCACGGATGTTTGCTGAATCCTGAGGAGTATCTTTGAATGGGAAAACTCGGCAGTGGTTCCATT
The DNA here is from genome assembly GCF_019279795.1 of Protopterus annectens. Lineage (NCBI taxonomy): Eukaryota > Metazoa > Chordata > Ceratodontiformes > Protopteridae > Protopterus > Protopterus annectens. Next base: position 39,607,592 of record NC_056730.1, read on the forward strand.
CTTTAAAAAAGGAGACTAGAGGATGTCTTATGGCTTCACTAGTTTCTCGCTTCTTAGCCTCCATGGAAAAGCTTTCAAGAGTAATGGAAAGAGCCTTCAGCTGATAACCTCAAATTTAGAGAGAGCGATGTGGATTTGATTCAGTTTGTGGAAAAGTGACCATTTTCTTTAGTATTGCATAGCTATGAGAGAGCTTGTGGGAGTTTGCTTATCCAGTCTATCCTTGGATTGTGGGCTTGGGGAAAGCTTATACTACTGTACCCTGGCATGGACTGTGGGAAATCCTACTGTTGCATGCTGTCTATTCAAAGTGTGAATGCAATGAGACTTATACACACATTCTTGGCATAAATACAAATTCATTCAGTGTGGCCATGATGCTGCACCAAGAGTATGTCTTGTCACAACTCCTTTTTGTGATTTTTGTAGACAGGACAAGAAGCAGTATGCAGATGAAGCTGGGAGACCGCCTGGTTTTGGGAATCTAGTGGAGGTAGTTTGATGTAAGACTGCTGTCATTGCCTTGCAAGTTTGAACCATTCTTTAGGGGTAAAGCAAAGGCTAATGTTATTTCTCATATTTCATGAGAATGCTTATTGATTGCTCAAGGCAAACTGGAATCTATGGCTTAAGAAGGGGAAATTTGATCCATCCTGCTTCATCTGCTACCAAGTGACTTTCATCAGGATCAGTAGAATAAAAGTGAAGCAAAATTGAAAGACTAAAAACTATAAGGTTTTGCTCACTCCAAATTTTCATACACTAGAAAAGAAGAAAGCTGTATCTTAGTAAAAATAAATTAAAAAAGTTCCAGGAAAAGAGTAAATGAAAAAATAAATTAGATGTTTCTATTTCACTTATAGTACTGAAAGTGACTCAAAAAAAACTAAAAAAAAAAAGTAGAAAAAAAAAGGAGAAACAAAAATGACTTGACCATCAGTGATATAATCGAAGGGTGTGAATCAGAGACAATATGCTATTTGCTTCTGAATGTCCCAATGTAGTACTAGACTAGAGTTGGCTTTTGGAGCATGTTTTTACATATGTTTCTTGTGTTGCCAAAGGATAGCAAGAAGAGATTAGTAATAAACTTTTTAGATCTGGACAAATTTGTAACAAAAAAATCATAATGATGGCTCATGTGAACTTAATACCACTAAGAGTCTGTCAGTTGTGGATGGTCTGCCCATCTCAAAGAAAGTACCTCTGTTCTAACTGGGCAAGATTTGCTTCCAGTTTTCAGCTGGATGAAACCCACAAGAACACAAGGAGGGCAAACAAACTCAGCACAGAAGGTACCCAAAGCCAGGAAATGAAATGGAGAACTTTGCTGTGAGCTGGGAATGCTATCCATTGCACCACTGTGCTGTCCTTATATACTCCTAGTCTCTAAAAATGTTTTCACAAGAAAATGAAAAACAGTTGATCCGACAATAGAAGGCATATACAAACTCATTCAGCAGGTAGTTAGGAGTGAATCCTGGACACTGGGGTGCAGGAGAACCATTATAGAAAGTAAATATCTGAGACTCAAAAGTATGATGATAATTTACTATGTTAAGTTTTCATGGAGCCCTGTCAGAAGAAAGAGACAGTCCATCAGACAGCTGGAGGTAGTGTGGAATCTTATAGGTTCTTAGGAGGTTACTAGGCTAGCAGCCCTAGAGCCTTTACAAGCCTAGCCATATTAATTCCCCATTTACTCTTTTTGGGTAGTTTGTAGAACAAATTTATGAACAGAGCAAGTCTGTGATCAACACTGGCTATACCTTGTCCATGAGGGACATAGGTGCCACCCCAGGGGCAAATTTGTGGTCTCCCATCCAATTATCTAGATTGTGTTTGAATACAGTCAGTGAGGAGCTCTGTTTTACATGAATAGGAAGTCTATTCCAGAGAAGTGGCAGTCACTGGGAGATTTATCTGTCTCTCCAGCATGTTCAGTTAATGACACAGGTTAGTTTAAGATCCCTAGAGTGAGTGATTCTTGTCCCATTTGACTTCTGGATGTGCAGCATTTCCATTAGGGCAGGGTCAGAGATTGCTCTATAGGCCAGGCACAAGTCACCTCTCAGCAGCCTATAAGATACAGAGTAAAGTGACAGGGCTTTCAGCCTGTTCATGTAGGTCATGGCTTGGAGTCTCCTATAATTTCTTAGTGAGAAACCTCTGAGGTCTTTCCAGCTGCTGCAGGCGTCTGGTGAGGTACATGCAAAATGGTGCATTATACTTTATTAGTGTTCTGATGAAGGTTGAGTACAGTGGAGTTATAACATCCCTTGCCCTAGATGCTATGTCCTTGCTTATGAGGTGCCCTACATAGAATGCTTTCCTTACTACTGTGGAAACCTGGTGGTCAAATTTCATATTTCTGTCAACCTGTGTTCCCAAGTCTCACACCACTGGGTTAGAACTCATGGGGGCGCTGTCAATAATATAATTTGTAGGGAATTCTCTTTTGCCAAAGGGAATAACAATGCATTTTTTTTAGACCATGGCTTTGGCACCAATGATTTGTTTGTGTTAGCCCTTCTTTTAATATATTGACATCGTTAGTAGACTCAATGATTGCTCCCAGTTTGCAGTCTTCAGAAAATCTGGTGAGCCAGAGGCTGTCTACTTTGGCCTGGATGTCTGAGAAATAGATGCCAAACAGTAATGTGCCCAGCACAGACCTCTGTGGTATTCTGCTAGTGACAGGTCTACTGGTTGAGGTGGAGTCACCAGTATTGACAGTGTGTGTTCTGTCAGCGAGCCAGCTGTCTACCCATCTAGTAACATAAGGGTTAATCCCCAGCTGGGAGAGTTTCTCAATGATGCTAGAGTGGGGGATTGTGTTGAAAGCCTTGGCAAGGCTGTGCATACTGTCTTACCATCATCCATGGCTTTGTTAACTTTCTCAAAGAAGTCTGCCAGGTTTAATAAGCATCATCTACCCTTAACAAAGCCAAACTGGAAAAGGTCCAGTGTATGGAGGTCACCTATGTCCTTGTTGATAAGGTCCTTGATAATTCTTTCCATGGCCTTGCAGATGAGGCTGATTAGACTTATAGGTATGTAGTTCCCAGGGTCAGTTGATGGCCCACCTCTGTGCAGGATTAGTGTTGGTGTTCTCCATTCTGTAGGAACATAGCCATTTCTCAAGTTGTGATTGAAGAGAATGCCAAGTGGGTCCACTAGGTCTTGTTTTAGATTGTTTAGTAAACAACCTGGGATATTATATGGTCCCACCGAAGCAGTGTTTTTGGCTTTGGTGAGTGCAGAGATGACTTGTTATCTAGAGATACTAGACAGAGGGCTGGTGTCAGGTATGCTTTGGGATATGATAGGTGGGGATAGGGAGGTGAAGTCTGCACTGAATCTGTCAGCTAGCAGGCTGGTGATATCTTCCGGTGAAGTATAAGTGATCCTATCTACAACCAGTTCAGCATATAGCTGAGCATTATCTTTTAGACTTTGGATGTAGTTAAAAAATGCCCTATGATAATCCTTGGCTAGGGATATGATTTTAGTTTTGTAATTTGCTTTAGAAGACTTTACAATATTTCTGAGTTTCTTGTTTAGGCTTAGGAGGGAACACTTCCTCTACAGAGTGATATCCCTCTTGCTTTTGGACAACAGTTCATTCCTCTTGTTATATAATCTGTTTATACTTGAAGTCAACTATTGTGGCTTGTTTTTACAGGATGACCTGATTTTGATCCGGTCAGGTACAATAGAGTTTATGCAGTTGCTTAAGTGTTTGTACAGTGCATTTGTGTACACTTCTGCATAGTGATCATTAATTTCTGCAATTGTGGGTGGTATGAAGCTTTTTATACCATCGCTTAGTAGGCTGTAGTTAGGTTTGGTAAAGTTTTTTATCATTTTTGTTCCTGTGGGGGTGTCAGTTCCAGTAGTTATTTCAAACAAAACTGATTAGTGGTCTGGCCTGACCAGAGAAGGCATCACGCATGGGGAAGTACAGTGACACCCCCTGCCCCCATGCTGGTGATCAAGTGAATAGCTCTGCTCCTGGGCATTGCATTAAATTTTCAAGACCCTGGAATAATGAAAAGCTTAATATGACCCATACCTCTCAACTGTCCAGCTTTCCGCAGAATGTCCAGATTTATGCCTCATATTTTTGGTCTGTTCCTCATATAATTTGCGGTTTACTGGATTTTTGTGGCAAGTCAGTAAGGACTTGAATTCACTAAATAATGATAGATGTTTGAGTTTCAGACTTCATGTCTTTCAGAAAATGCATGGTAACACAAGGCCTTTTATTCTGGCAGTGTAAACAAGAGCAATATTTAAAATTTGTCCCTATTTTTGGGGCTTTGTCCCTTAATATTTTTGGCTTTGTCCATATTTTCTTTTGTGATAAGAGGTTGAGAGCTATGATATGACCTTATTCAATGTTTCTGTACTGCAGTTACATTGATGTTAAGATAACAAAGAAAAGTGGTTCAAAAAAGAAATAACATGATGTCATCTGCAAGAAGAGTTAATTTATTTTTAACTTTAATGTGTAATTTATAACCTTGGCTGTTGGAACATTGCCTAATTAACTAGTTGAAAAGCTTCATAACAGCTATGAATAAAATATTTGTCAGTGGATAGCCTTGTTTTGAAATATATATATTTTAAAACTGGATAACTGATCTGTATACAATTTGGTAATTAGTTGCTGAAACATAGTCGGGAAGTGTAAATAGCTTAAGACTTCATATATTTTGTTCTATTTAATTTAAAGCTGTTTTATTTTCCAGAAGCTGTAATATGAACTTTTTTAACCTTTTCCTGATGCATAATAATAATAATAATAATAATAATAATAATAATAAAGATTTGCTTGCTGTTAAAAAAATACTTAAGATAGATGATATGGAAGGCTCGGGCAAGGATGAAAAGGACCCTGAGTGAGATTAAAGAGGATGAGGGTTTTGTTGATATGACCAAAACAAGAAGGAAGCACTCATTTAATAGTGTGTTGGACATGAACAGGTAAATTTTATGGATGCCACAGAACAGGGTAGGGTAAGGTAATGTGTCAGTACTACAGCTCAGTCTTCACTGCGGATTGTCCTGGAGAGCTAAACGAGTTGGGAAGACGGAAGGTCTGATAGGAAAATCTCGGTTGTACAAATACTTAAATATACAGAAAATAACTTTATAGCTCAAGTTTCACAAAGAGGTCTAATTTTCCATCTTTCCAGGTGATGAGGAACACGGTAAAGGAGTTGACATGTATCCTGACTTCCTTCAAGACTGGAGGTTATATATTGTGGTGTTTTGTGTTTCCAAAGACAGATAGGAAGTTACAGTCAGTGATGTCCATGTCCTTCCTAGAGGAAGCACTGAAGAGGACTGTGACAAAGGGAGATACTGCCAGCACAGCTATCTGGAATTTTGTAAATAATTATATGTCATTTGTGAAGATCAACATGATTTATATAAGATGCTTCTGTTACAGATGTATTAGAGCTGTATGTCATGTGTATATCAAACTAGGTTTGTCCAGACATGTATGTTGAAAAGGTTTTTGCAAAGTGCTTGAAATGTATGCACAGTATGTCATACTGACAAAGAACAGAAATGTACATGCACTATTGTAACTGTTTAAATGTATTTATTTTAACAGTGGAAACTGGAATACAGGAGGTTAACTTCAGAAAAATAGCTGAAATTAAATTACTTTATGGCAGCTAGAGACTGTACTAGGAAACTTTCCATATTTTCTTTAGTGTGAAGTGATTACTAGTCTTGAAAGCATGAAGAAAAGCAATTGTTTTATGACTTCTAGCATCTGCCAGAAATCTGATCTGAGGGCTATGTATTTTCACCGGTAGCTGCTAAACACTGCTAGCTTCCAGCAGTGAGGGTTTCACCTGGGATAGTCAGTTGACAAGAAATTATATTATTCTGCAAACTATCCCAGCAGTAATATTTGAGATATTAATTTGAGAAATCTCTTGGAGAGACACGCCATTCTGTATTCTGTCTGGGACCTGACAACAGCAATAAAAAAATTAACCACATCTGTCTTGCTTTGATGAAATACGTTTCTAGGGAATAGTATAATCCTCTTAGATATAGTCAGGAATATAGCAAAGCTTAGTTTAGATATTTTTGTTTATTTATGTGAGACTTTCCTGCAATGTTGTTTTAAATATTTCCTGTGATTTTGAACTCTGATGTCACTGTGCATATATACTGTGTATTTTCTTGTTCCTTCATTATTTATTATTAAATATATTTAAACATTTCATTGTGGCTGATCTTTGTAGACATATTTAAGTTTTGAGAGTACTTGCATATTTATTTGGTGACACTATATGGGCCACTCCTAATAGCCTTGCTCTTAGTCAAACTACCATTTGTATTAATATTAATATTACACAATAAGACTGGACACTGTTTTTTTAAAGGCCTTAAAGTAACTGATAAGAGTTGGCTGGTGGCAGTGATAACTGCATTATCGTCTGGGCAAAAGGAGGCATAGCTAGTAAACACGTACCAGCCTTTTCTAGGTTTGTGTGCGTGTGTGTGTGTGTGTGTGCGTGTGTGCGTGTGTGTGTGTGTGTGTGTGTGTGTTTGTGTAAATCAAACCTCAAAGAGTGTGTGTCAGCTACTTGAGCAGGGACACGAAGTACTGGTTTGACAGAGTTGGTACTGGTGGTCTTGGCTTGGCCATTCAGCTGAGATCTCAATTCTATAGCTGTGCCAGTGGGGAGTCTTATTGGGGATCTGGAGAAAGGTAGAGGAACCAGCCCCAGTCTGACTATGGTTTCTGTGTGCTCTTAAAGGAAACTGCACTTGATGCAGAGGAGCTGCATCTGGAAATACTGTGTCTACCTGTTATCCTCCCAATGTACTTCCCCACTGGTGCCAGTGGTGAGGATTGAAGCTTCTTGATTACTGGTCCTGTGGTGGGTCATCACAAGGACTTTAAAAAAATGGTATGAGGATTAACAGTCGAGGGGTGAGAATTTATACAGTCTCACTGAAAGAAAGGCTTTTCATCCCAGCTTGATCTGCTACCATGATTCCATCATCACAGAAATGATTTGTTACAAGCCTGTTAATGTGCTCTGACTGAATTTCCACAAAATGTCCTTGATTTCCTGTTACACAAGACTGGTGAGGAAACTGAAAATGTTCAGAGTGAGGAAATTACAACTAAAATGATCGAGAATGTTTGTGTTGGAGAGAGAGAGAGAGGCTACAGAGGGTGATGATATGGGGTGTTGTATCGCATTTATATCATATTATCGTACGATGTAAATAGCAAGCGCTATTTCATCGTACTGATAATATCAAAACAACAAAATATCGAACAAACGGAACAGTGAATTCTTTCCCTGGGAAAAAATTTGCTGCTCCGTAAAAAAAAAATAAACAAACACAAATTTAAGTGGAGGGCTGTGCCCCCCACACTCGCCCTTTGAAAAAATTATATGTTCCGTGACTTCGCTATTTTGCCATTTCGACAGCATTGGATCAACTAAATAGCATTCGCTATTTAGTCCACTCGATAGCGTCATATAGACCCGTTGTATCACACACCAAGCCAGCAAACAGTAGTTTACCACAGGGCAAATTCTTAGGAGTGATGCCTTTCACTGCTTTTATTTCTAACATCACATGCTCAAAACGGGATTGGTGAGTAGTTGACATAATGGTTTAGATGTTTACCTTACAGACACAAACTGCAGGGTTTGGTTCTCACCTTTGTTTAGTGTCTGGATATTGACTCGGCATGCAATAATTGGCAGACTGATCACCTAGTATTCACATATGTACTATCTTTGGGCTGGTGTGCTACAGTAGTAGAGTACCACTCCAAAGTACAGGAATGTGAGTTTGAAGCCTGCAGGCCCTATATTGTGGTGGGAGGGGGATTAGTATAATGGTTAAAGTGTTTACCTCAATGTCACAAGGTGCAGGGTTTGATTCTCACCTTTGAAAGGGAAATTATCTAGGCTTAAAATGGCCTACAAGGGCAGATAGCCTAGTACTTACCTATAAACTTATGTCACAAGACAATGAAGCTGTTAACATACACTTAGCAACAGCTTACATGAGGACTTGGGAAAGTTTTGAGATGGAGTATAGGAGAGGAAACCTGAAGGTTCAGTGTCTAAAAAGGGTTAAGGTAGTTCATTTTTATAGGAAGAATCACATGTAAGATTTTTACCTTAAGGACAGTCTTATTTAGACAAGGTGGTAGAAAAGAAGTACATTACAGGCACATTCATTCCAAGATGAGCAATTCTAACTCCTGCAGGAAGGAGGAGGTAACCAAAGCAACCAGAAATCTTGAGCTGATTGGTAGGTTCAAGGATTCTAGTGATGTTGAATTATTTTTTCCATTCTTCATTGCATTGGAGAAAGCATACTAAAGATTGCTGCATCCATTTCTGGAGGCTGCACTTCAAGACTGGTTCCAGGTTGGTGGAGGAAGTCCAGGTAATAGTGACTTAAATGGACTGTATTACAGAAAAGCAGTCTAGAAAGGTACAACATGTGTAGTCTGGAGGAGAAAAAAGCAAAAGGAGTGATGTGACCTAGATCAGTGAATTTTATAAGGGGTAAAGATGGAAGGGGTGGAATGAAGAAGCAGGGAAAGGGTGCACAGTTAGCTGACTGAAGGTTAACAATTCATTACGGAAATGAAAATTAATTGCTTTATAGAGAAGGGCTACCAGATGGAGAATGTGAAAAGGAGCTGGGAAGATGTATAAATGATGGCACAGGGGGTGTGCAACCTGCAGCTTCAGGTGTTTTAAACAAAATGCGCAGATCCCTTCCACCCATTGTATTTAGCAGCTGTAAAGCAGTTCTAAAGCCTGTCTGAACCTTTACATGGCATGTTCTTCCTTATGAGATTAAAAATACCTAATACAGTCAAGACAAGAGTAACCCGTTTTCTGAATTAAAATTTTTCATTCATTTTCTTCAGGACAAAAAATAACTGTGATAGAGATCTCACTGTTTTCACTGTGGCTTATATTTTTTTACTAGGGTTAAGGATCTTGAAGAAAAGCTGGCCCTTGCACGATGGGAAAGGAACGTGGCACGAAAGGAGTGGAATGCTGTGAGAGAAGAAAATGAAGAGCTTCGAAAACTGAACAATGAAATACAAGCGCTTACTGCAAAGTTACGGTTCTCTAGGTTTGCTGCTAACGTGAAGGATTTACAGCAGAGTATGTTCACCCTTCTTTCCAGGACAGAAAGAACTCAAAGATGAAAAAAAGCATATGCCATCTTTGTGCAGAAATTGGCAATGGAGAAATGCCCTTAGGAAGCAAATTACGCAAAGTACAATTTATAATGGAGGCGGTTTTATAGATTCTTCCAGATTCTGATTCCAGCAAAATTTTTCAAACAGCAGGAGATGGGATTGGGTGCTGTCAGGTTGGACATGGGCAATATGACATGCCTAGAGTGTAGGGGTCTATATTACATAATCAAAGAGACACTTCTTCGAATATGTAATCATCAACCCCTAAACACCGAAATGCGAAAACCGCGAACGGCCAAAACCGCAAATTTTTCAGTTGCCCGTTCCCAGAGTTTACCCTTTACCCCAATGTAGCGTGATCTTGGAGTTGGTATATTTAGTTAGGGGGGTGTGGGGGCAAAGCCCCCCACTTAAATTACATTTGATGTGTTTGTCTTGTTTCTACGGCCCCGCAAATGTTTTCCCTAGGAAAAATTTCACGTTTTTTGCATTTCGGTGTTTAGGGGTCGATGATTACATATTTGAAGTGTCTCTTCGATTATGTAATATAGATCCGAGTATAGACCTCAACTTCAGACTACATAAAACACGTTATAGGGTACAATGGACAATTTCCACTCTTGCGGAATGGCAAACCAAATTCAGAACCAGACTGCCTTTACTAACACAAATCAGAGGAATGTGTTCTTAATGATTTCCACTAAAAAATATCTTGAAGCATTATAAGTTAGGTACTTGTTACGTATAATTATAGCAGTAAAAGTATCCCCCAAGTCTGAGCTCTTACATTATGCTATAGTCTGATAAGGTGGCAGAGAATGACTGACAAGGTGTCAAAACGTGTGATAACTTGTAGCTAAACTTAGTTTAAAATGTAAATGTACCAGAAATTTCTGAAAGGCTTTTCATTTAAGCCACAAGACAACAATGAGTTGGTTTCATGTTTGCATTAAGAGCTATTTCACTTGAAAGCTTTGTGCCTATTAAACCACTGTATTCTTTTCTTTGTGGTTGTATGCCTCCTTAATTTCCTGATTAACTGCAATGAGTATAACACAGTACCACTTACATGGGTAAGATGGTAACATTACATTCCTGCTGCATCCTGAAAGATATCCTAAACAGATAGCTCTAAAAATCTTACTGCAATAATCTCTATCTTTAGGAAGGGAAATGAACACCCTGAAAGTGATAAAAGTGTGTATGTTTATTCCAAAAAACAAGAAAACGTAAGTACTTTCATCGTATCAAAAAGACATCATCAGCCTAATAAACCACTAAACTACATTTACTGATAACCATATTTTTAATCATATAAACTTGGTCATGTGACATACAACACATGACATCAGGTCTTGATGGAACTAGAGGCAACATAATCTTTAGAAAGAGGGTAGCAAGCAAATTCCATTTTGTACTCACAGGCTCTTAGTGCTACCCCCCCCCCGGTCATCTGACAATTAAAAATGGACACCTCTCAAAATGCTGCCCCCTCAAACACTTAATAAATGTATATAACACTTTCAACTGTCCCCTCTAAAACTATTAAAGACATTGCTTTTAGATTAACAATATTACACCTGATGCTGGAGGCATTCATTTAGACAGTTGTAGACATAATGTACTGAAAAAAAAAACATACTGATGTGATGCTCAGAAAATAATGTACTCAGAGTACAAAGAGTATGCCTGGCTACATCATTGAGCAAGATAACATAAGTCTAGAGCAGAAAAATGTGTCAAAGATGATGGTGAGCTTGCTTTTAGTAAGGTTATAGTTGCACAAGCATTACTGAGAAGTCCACCGTTTTTGAGAATGTAATCATCACTGAGCCCAAAAATTATCCTTTTTTTCACAAAGACCTTGTACCTGCAGCATGAATTCAGTCCTTGTTAACTTCACTGAGTGGAGGATTTTGGAGTTAAGTGACACAGTTCTGACTCTTCTTATGTGATAATGGCTGCTATCTCCTTTCTGGTCTGAGAGGTATTTTGTTCTTTCTGCTATATTACACTCTTATCTATAAACCGTAAGCATTTTGGTAAAGTTGTATATCAGCTAGCACAAGAAGTCGCAAAGGGGTACAATTTATTAGGGAGTGTTAAGAGAAACAGCAAATCTAAGTAGAGATTCTGTCATGGTGCATGTGTGACTGTTAAAGACACCAGTATCCACAATCTTTGTATTACATGTACATGGGTTAGTGGCATGGAGAATGACGAATGTCAGTGATATTCTGTCTAAAAGGAGATAACCGGGCTTATCAGACTTGCATTAAGAATTTGATAAGACTTAGCTACATTGATTGAGTTTTTTTTTTCTTTTGGACAATGAAGTGTTCAAGCAGTGTCACTGGGAAGAGTGAGAGAAAAGCCATCAAAATGTTAATCCCTGTGTGAATGAGCCATTGTTCTTAATACAAGATGGCAGCAATATTAGTAAACAGAGTGGTCACGTAGACAGTATAGTATGTCGAGTCCAAAGAAATACGGCTTATTCTTTTACTCTACAAGGTACTACAGAAGTCTTACTTCAAATACTACACACAATTATTCTAAGGTTACAGAATCCACACAGGAAGGGGAACTTAAGAGGAATGACAGGGCAGGAATGAAGATGTCTGTCAATTTGTGGATAATAGGATTAAGTGTGAGATTCAGAGATAATTCTTTGCTGATACAATGATATACCCATAGAATGCTCTCCCTCCCTTCATGAGTGATGGAACATAATTTTTGAGACAGATGTGCGTGGCTGCTATTCAAGTGGAAAATCCAGTAATAAACTAACTGGCTGGGAGAGGTAGAGCATGTTATAACCAACTTTCCTTCCTTCCTTAGGGTAATGGGATAATGTCTTCCCCTGCAGGAGCATCTTCTGGTGAAGACCAGAAGGCTAATCCTTCTTGCACAAGAGTTAGGGATGGGTTTGAAAGAAACAAAATTTTAAGAAGGCATTGGAGCTGTGGATGGGCAGCTGGGACTAGTATTTGCTTGTATCATGTGTTTCACATGTAAGAACAACCTCAAAGTAGGAGCTTTAAAAAAAATCATTGCAAGCTCTGGATGATGGCCACCTGATGCCATGTATTGCCACAATAAATGTGATTGCCAAATACTAATACCCACAAAGATGACCCCCAACACAGTATTGTTGAAGACTTCACTAGGTAAAGTAATATAAACAAGAGGATAAGTAGGGCATTGAGAGTATTCAGATAGTTAAGCAAGTGGCAAACTCCAGGGATTACTGTATCCTTATAAAACATTACACATGGTCTGTTCATGGATTTAAGTCATTTAGTGCAATAGGGAAAGTATAGAAAAATATGGTACTTTCTGACTTGCCAGGAAATCCTCAAAATATCTATTCTTTCTTCCCATCTCTTTCTCTGTTCTTCTTCAGCCTCTAGTAAAAGGACTAGCATGCCTATGTAGCACACCCACCTCTAGACTAGAAATCACTTAGTCATGCACTGACAGGTTGGGGCAAAATAAAAAAAAAAAAAAAAAGCAGATGAAACCAATTTAGAGCAATGTGTTGGAAAAATGTCTGGCAGTTGCACAGGGGCTTGTTGCATAATCATACTGGCTTCATATGCTGGACAGCCTCCTTCTACTGCAAAGTTACTATGTTTCACATAACTTACAGAACTGTATCTCAATAGTAAACATTGTTTAATTATTTCTGCTTATGCTCCAGTTGTGCACAGCGATGCCGGCATGCTTAGATTTCATTTTATCCCTAAGTTACTTGCAGTAATTGTGTACTGGTTGCATATCTTTTGAGGTTGCAAATACGGTACTAGACTGATGCAGAAATCATGACCCACTCATCCAGTGAATTAAAGGGACAAAAGTTATGGGTTTAAATCTTAAAAATGGATGTGTTGCAGTAATCATTATGCCCCTTTTCTTTGCTTATTCAAATATTCATTAGAGCATGCAGTAACCAGTCACTGTAATGGGATGCATATGTGTCTTAGTACAGCAAAGCAACCACTTACTGTAGCACTGTTATTTCTGCCACAAATCTCTTCAGCAGGTCAATAGAAGCTGTCTTGCTTAAGATCTGTAACTTAGCTTTGATTATTCTCAAGTTTTGTGTTAAGAAAGACCCATTGGCTTTGTATGTTACTACTAAATGTGCCTCTTCTGCTTTGTTATGGCATAGGTGCCTCTATGCAGGATGAAAGTCAGGAGTGATGCTCCGGTTAAATGACTTGCTCAGGATTATGGTCAATTTATCTATCAACATTTATAAACCTCTGTTAAATAAACACAGTTTGTTACAATAGCATGTTTCCAAACACAAAGCACTGTGGAAGGCATAGCACCATGTATTACACTGTATCACGTCTGCTTTATGGCAGAATGGGATGATAAACCTATTTAGTTTAAATGCATTCAACATGTTACCTCATCTCCTTTTCTAGTATTCTGCCTCACCTCTTCTCTATCTGTCCCATATACTCTTAAATACCTCTGTGTAATCTGTAGGTTCATAGTTTTGTAGATTTTCATTAAACCTTTGCCTTGGGAGACCATCAAGAAGTTCAGTCACATCACCCAGTACTGGTGAGATACTAAAGGGGTCCCACATTTAGTACCTTTTTCTCCATGTATTCTAGGTGAAAATTTCTGATCAGCCATTCAGTCACCCAGACAGGGTTTAAAGGTTGCTATTGAAGTACTCTGATTGATATGTAAGGGCAGCCTATTCCAGAAATGGGGATACATTTGGTTAGGTACCTATCATGGTTTAATTTCTTCAAGTCTTTTGAGTTTCTAATACTATGATGAGGCTGGACCCCATTTCTAACTCAAAGTATGATCAAAGTTGTGAAATTAGTATTGTTTCAATCTTTGATGTTAGCCAAAAGTGCTCTTCGTAGCACCTGCAACGTGCCAGAATTGAGTATTTCTCCAATTCATACAGAGTTACATGTATCTGTAGGCTATATAAATACCAATTCATACAGAGTTACATGTATCGGTAGGATATATAAATACCAATTCATACAGAGTTACATGTATCGGTAGGATATATAAATACCAATTCATACAGAGCTACATGTATCGGTAGGATATATAAATACCAATTCATACAGAGTTACATGTATCGGTAGGATATATAAATACCAATTCATACAGAGTTACATGTATCGGTAGGATATATAAATACCAATTCATACAAAGTTACATGTATCGGTAGGATATATAAATACCAATTCATACAGAGTTACATATATCTGTAGGATATATAAATACCAATTCATACAGAGTTACATGTATCTGTAGGATATATAAATACCAATTCATACAGAGTTACATGTATCAGTAGGATATATAAATACCAATTCATACAGAGTTACATGTGTCTGTAGGATATATAAATACCAATTCATACAGAGTTACATGCATCTGTAGGATATATAAATACCAATTCATACAGAATTACATGTATCGGTAGGATATATAAATACCAATTCATACAGAATTACATGTATCAGTAGGATATATAAATACCAATTCATACAAAGTTACATGTATCTGTAGGCTATATAAATACCAATTCATACAGAGTTACATGTATATGTAGGCTATATAAATACCAATTCATACAGGGTCACATGTGTCAGTAGGATATATAAATAAGGCTGTGAATTCTTTTTTATGAGACCCATTGCTCTTACTGCTATTGGAACTGTCTGGGTATCCTTCTTACATATCGTCATCCTTTTTGCTTCAAAATATAATTATTTATAATGTTGTGTCTTTCTTTGCATAAAACATTGCATGATCAATGCTGTTCTTGTCTTCTTTTCAAGGATTCCTGTATTTGGTTTTATCACGTTTATTTTTTGAATTGTTAGTAATGGGCAATCCCACGTTATATGAATGTCATCATTCTCTGTAATGCTTTGTGGCTCATGTTTCCAGTGCTTCTCAGCTACTTCAGTATTCTACGTTTTCACAACCTCCAATACAACCAGTCTTGCCACATTACTATGCCTTTCAGTATACAGGCCCTCTACCATTAGTGTATCACATCTAGCAACAGGATATGCAACTGTTTCCAGTAATGATTTACAGAACCTGCATTTATCTGTTTCTCTCACATGTTCAATGGACTTTGTAAACCACTGTGCACATAGTCCACTATCCTGGGCCACCTAATATTAACCTTTCATTTTTTGGTTTAAATTAAGTGCACCTTAACCATTCCTGCATCAAATCCTGATTGCTCTAGGAGTTTTCTGTACTTGCAACTATATTTATGGCTCTTCCACATTTCCTTCCTTCTCATCTGATCCTTCTCCTTATAGTCTTTTGTTTTTTGGCACATTCAGTTGCTGCTTGATTTTTAACTACTTACGGTTTGGTTTCAATTTCCGCATGAAACCGATATGCTTCTGCTAAACTAAGCAGGGAAGTCATCTTATATTTGTTCTGTTCATGTTTTAAAATGTTTACTATTAATGTTTGGATCTGATGCGGCCAGCAGATATGTATGCAGTCCTACGATTACAGATATATACATGTCATCAATGTCAATGAGGCCCATACCTCCTTTAGAATGAGGAATATATAATCTTGGTATACACCAAATTTTATATATCATTGATAAGCATGAAGCATTTTTCTTGTTTTCTTGTCCAACTGACCCAATACCCTTTGGGGCTAATCAATCACCCCAAAACTGTAAGTTAAAACAGGAAGAGCAAATTGGTTTATAGCTTGGACTTTGTTCCTAGATGTCAGGGCTATTTTCAATATTAATTTTAGTCTTCTAAAATATTCCTAACTGAGATTTATATGCATTTGTAGATGTTTTATTGTTAAGCCTTCATCAATTCCCAAATATGTATACACTCCCTCATGCTCATGTTCATTTATACCGTATTCCTGTTCCAGACTGATGTTTTCTTGGTGCCGCGTTGTCCCTTCTTTAAATGTTGCTTTTGCACAAGTCTTATATCATCTGAGAAATTTTGACCACTTCCAGTTGTGCTTTCAGCTCCTCATCTGATGAACTATACAGTTTTAAATTACTCACAAAAAGAAGAGAAGTCTTTACATTTTGTTTTCTGAGAGCCAAATTGTAACTTTAACCTAATCTGTTAAGTAGGCAGCTTAATGGGTTAAGGGCAAGACAAAAGAGCGGCAGTGACAAAGGGTCACTCTGGAATATCTTCCCTTTGAATTTTTATCCCTGGGATAATAATTTGTCCTTTATCATGGCTCAGCTGCAAAGTTGATTGTCACTGTTTCATGGTCGCTGTAATTGATCAGTGTAGAGATGTAAGCATTCCTTTACCCATAAATGTGGGATGCTGTCAAATGCTTTTTTTTTAAATCTATCCATGCCTTACTTAGATTCTTCCCCTTTTTATAAACCTCCATTACTACTTTATTTAACAACAAATGATCCTTTGTTCCATATGACTTTGTTTGTTACCCTTTTGTTCTATTCCCATGACTGAGCTGTCGTCTAAATGACTACAAACTCAACATACATTCCAGTATGTAGTTTATATATTGTTGTAAGGCAAGTTATTGATCTATAGTTTGTAGGATAGTTTGCAGATTCAGTCTTAAAGAGGAGTATTGTTTTTCCTGTTGTTAACCAATGGTTGGTGTCTGTCTGGGGTACACATGTAAGTGGTTCTTACTCAAGGCTAAATCTTCATATAAAGAAGTTAATACTTTTAGGCAGAAGTTTGGTCCTGCATCTGGGCCTGGGGTTTTCCATTTAGGAGCTTTTCTTAATTTTGTTTCAATTTCTCTGGACATTACTTCATTCCATTTCATATTCTGTACATCTGAACTTCTGTTTCTTTTACTTGTTCTAGCCATTCAACATCTTTATGTTGCACATGGTCTTCACAAATATTTCTCCAAAATGTGTCTATTTGTTCTTATTTTGGTGGTGTTTCTATTCCTTTTGCTTTGTTTCCCAATTCTCTATAAAACTTTTTGGGTCATCAATAAATTACTTATTTTGTAGTTTTTCTTTATATTTATCTGTTTTTTTTTCTGTCTGTGCTGATACCTTTAGTTTATTATTTGCAGTAACTTACGATAGTTCCTGGTCTGTTCTAACAATGTGTGTTGCTTTTATCATGTCTATCTTTCTAAGTATTTTTCTTTATCTGTTCCCTCTTATATACTTTTCTAACAGTGAGAATTCCTGTCTTAATTATTTATAGTTTTCCCTGTTCGATACTTCCATGGTGGCATTTGATTTCTTCCCTTCCTTTCCCTTGTGGCCCTGTATTTTTGTGGTAAGACTTAACCTGATATTAATTTAGCTGCAGAGTAATATATCCTATTTACTTTTTCTGCTGCCTACTCTGTTCTTCGCCTCACCTATACTTACTAATCTCCAATCTAACCTCATGGCCAAACTTCAATCCACCTATAATAAAATTGCTAGGTTTGCTGTAATCTACCCTATCGCTCTCATCACTGTACTGACCTACATAATCTCCTGTAGACAGAAGTACATAATCAACTCCTACTGCCTCACCTCCACCTTATATGGTCAGTACTAGTTAATCCCTCCCTCTGCCCTGCTCTCTGTATCCTAATCTCTCCCTGTACCCCCAAATGATGTCTCTGCAGTGCAGACCAACATCTCCTGGAAGTCTATAAGCCCACAAAGCAAATTGGTAAACTTCTATAGAGACATTCCATTGCCAGCACCTGGAATAAACTTCCCCCAGTCCTTAGAGCCATCTCTAACAGTCTCAGCTTAAAAAAAAAACACTAAACGATTACATGTTTAATAAATGGGCCTGCCCCTGCCCTATGCATACCTGAACTGTTTTACTTCTCCTCTTCCTTTCTCCATTATCTCAATGTTTATTTTATTTTAATTTATTTCAAATGTTGCTTTATTTTCAACCTACTGTCTAAGGCTATATATAACTGTTTTTCTCTCAGTCAGATATATAGTGAATTTACACTCCTTAACTTAACTGGTTTTTGCATGCCAGTGTAGCAGTTGTGGCCTTACTTCTCTTTGTGAATTTAAATGTACAATTCTTTTGTTAAGTCCTGACATGCTACTGTATCTCCATTATTAGTTAAGCTCTGTAATTGTATTTGTTACTTGTTTAAGTTTTATACATATTTGTTTGAAGCTTTTCTCCTTGGGTCTCTGCTGAAAAGGGGCTTCTTGCCCAGTCAGACTAACCCAGTTAACAAATGTCAAATAAATAATAAAATAAATAAAAAATGTTTCCATGTCTTGTGGATTCGACACTGTCATTTTTCCAATCCTGGCACCAGTATGCATACCAGGATTGGACTCTTTTTTTATCCTGGGACTTGTGCACCCAGCTTTCTTTATTTGAAGACAAGCCTTTTTCTTTTGCAGTGTATATAAACTTTGTTTTTGTGCAAGTCTTGTATTACCTGTAACTGTAACTAAAGCTTGTAATTTTGCTTAACTGGAGCTTTTCTCCCCGGGCCTCTGCTGAAAAAGGACCTGTGTCCAGTCAGACTTTCCTGGTAAACAAATGTTAAATAAATAAATAATTTTTTTACCTACTTCTGTACATTATATAGGCTATAGAAAATAAACTTGATGTATCAGTGTCATCTTTGAGAGATTTTTTAAAAACAGGGTCCACCTCACGAAGGTACTCACCAAGACATGGGGATGAATTAAATTCCAACAATACTACTCTCTTCTGATTGCTGATTTTATCATCTCTCTATTCACAGTCATGCTCTATGGTGTTAGTGATATGGCAGTATAGGTTTAGGTCTCTAGAATGAGTGTTTGCTTTATGACCAGGTCTGTTTAGGTAACAATGTTCAGAGAGTGCTGGGTTATTTGTAGCATTTAAAGCTATGAAAAGATCACCCAAGTGAGCCTGCCCAACACTGACTAGTGGGACAGAGCTTTTAGTCTGTCAGAGCAGCTAAAGGAACTGAAACCTGGGACTTTTTTGGTGAGGAAATTTTGAGGTCTAAAACTGCTTTAAGCACTTGTCATGGTACATGCTGTAGTGAGACATTATATTGAATGATGGGTCTAATAAAGGAGGAATAAAGTGAGACTATATCTTCTTTGCACCTTGAGGAGATAACATGAAGGATACAGATGTGAAAGGTAGAAGTGGTGGTAAAAGGAGATTTTTGTTTTAATTGTCATCTCCAGGTGCTGTGTAGCCCTCTGGCTATGATCCGGGCTTTCATACCTGCCCAACCCCCAGGTCCTGTGATTGCCCCTTCTGGGTTCCCTTCTGTAAACCTTCATCAGGTGAGCTCCCCAACTCCTTGGGCAATCAGTCTTGATGGTAATTCATTTGTAGTCCTGGAAAGTGGAGTATCCATCAATGAGCTGCATGCATGGAGCTGAGTACCATCACCCTTATGACTACCTGTCAAAGTCCTCGCCTTAAGGAGTGCGGCTAGTGTAATGATACAAGCGATATCAGTTATTGTCCACCCCCCCATTGGTGACTTTTGTTTGCCTATTAGAGAGACCTAAACCTAAATTTATAGGTACTATCAGACAACCAATGTTGTATCCAGCAAACTGTGTATGGTCAATGCTGGGTTGGGAGAGTTTCTCAATAATCCCATGAGGATAGCATTGAAGACCTTAGGAAGGTCATGGTGGGCAGCATGGATTGTATGCCCCTTATCAATGGCTTCAGTAGCTCTTTCAAGGAACTCAACCAGGTTGTGCAGGTATTGAGCTCCCTTTTACAAAGTCAAACTGATAAGTATTGAGGGATATAAGGTCACCTGTATTGTTGTTTATCATTTATGTTATAACATACTCCATAGTGTTGCAAGTAAGAGTAGGGAAACTATGGCCTTTAATTCTCAGGGTCAGTACAAGGACCAACATTGTGCAACACCACTACAAGAGCTATATCCCTCATACACGAGGATGTAACTAGAGGGGATACTCAGGTTGAATTGTTGATGGAGGGGTTTTGCTAGGTGGGACTTATTACTTCTCAGCAGAAACCCAGGGATATTATCAGGAACCATGGATATGGTATTTTTAATTTTGGAGAGTTCTGAAAGGACCTGTTTCAGAGTGATTTTAAGAGAGGAACTGGGAAGATGATTGGGGGTAAGAGGGTCAAGCTGGAAGATAATTTATCTGCAAGAATATTGTCAATGTTATTGGGGTCAGAGCAAAGGGTACCATTAGAGATAAGTTCATTGCAACATTGTTGGTTACTTCGAAGCTACTTAATATTGATGAAGAAGGCCTTATGTTTTTAACACCTTTATTGAATTATCACTTGTGACATAGGTAAGCTTACATTTATATAAAATTAACCAAACCATGTTAACAAGTTCACATTTACAAACATTACACATCACATACATTGTTGTATATCCTATAATTCAGGCAACATTACATAAATTATTCAGTTCCTGCCTTCTCTTAAACCTCATTCCTTCTCCTCAACATTTTTCTGCATGTGCTGTTCCCACAATTTCCATTTTTTTCTACGTAATTTACTCCTACCTTTTTCCTAAAGATCCAACCTCCTGTTCTTTTATCTCTGTTACAATATTCACTACTTCAAGTGTAGTTGGTTTAGACTTTGATTTCCATTTTCCAGTAACTGATTTTGAAGCAGCCACCAGAATTAAACTTAACAAGGCCTTACCATGTCTAGGCAATTCAGATCCTGTATCTCAGATTAAAAAAAAAAAATCCTTAGTTACATCCATTTGCTTGTCCAGTATTCTTGGGTCTATATTACAAGATCGATGTTTGAAAACATTGAACACCATGTGGTCGATATCTTCAAACATCAAACTTATAAGACGACAAAAAAGAAAAAAGTACCCTAACGGGTTTAAGCAGAGGGGCAGCCCCCCTGCACCCCCCGCTACTTAAATATACCAACTCCGAGACTGCACTACATTGCAGTAAATGGAAATCTCCCCTTACGGTGATTTCCGTTTACACGCTCGAGATTCTGAGCATTCGATATTCTCGTGTCTACAATGTCAGATTCAACATTGTCGGCATTCGAGAATATAATATAGACCCATATTCTTGACAGAGTATTCTGTAGGAAATTTTTAAAGTCTGCCAACTCATTACACTTCAAGAACATTATGCTCCCAGGTACCTCTTTCTTCCCCATTACACATGCAACATTATCCATCTACTTGAAGAAAATACTTTGGAGTCTGTTTTGGGTATAAAAGTACCTATGCAAACACTTCCAGGCAAAAACCCTAAATCTTCTAGATTATTTGCATATTTGGGAACCATACATATGTCCTTCCATTGTTTTTGACTTGCTCATCTAATCTCTCTTCCCAATCCTTTTTGATCTCCTCCGAATGATTCCTATAGTTATCGTGCAATATTTTATATGCCATATTAATTATCCCTTTTTTAACAGCAGCTTCTATTCTAGATTTGATTAAAAATTCAACCAGTACATGTCTTTAGTTTAGAATTCTCCTATCCCTTTCTCTTTGTCTATATTGTGATATCAATCTCTGTTAGGGAAGGTAATCTCTAACCTGCAATCCAAATGTATTCTTGGTATCTTCCCATTCGACTACCTTTCCTTCTCTAATTATTTGTTCCCAATACATTGGTTTCCTGGCCATCTTCCTCCAGTAAAGTCCAGCCCCCCTTGCCTATTCTCTTTTCTCCTAATCGCAGTGATCCCTATTCGCAGAATCTCCTTTCTCCATTCCTGTGTTGGTTTAGTTCTTAGCATACGTTCTGCTACTTTATGAATATAATATTCTGAATGACTTTGTTATTCTCCTTAAGGATCTACATGCAAAAATCACACTCTTTCCTTATTTTCTGAATTACTACCAAGCTTTCTGCTTGTGTAATATATAAGACCTTTAACTGTGTAGCTCTAAAATATTCCTTCAAATCAAGTAATCCTAAACCTGATTTTTCTATTGAGATGATCAACTAATTCCACTTGACTCTTCTCCTCATCCCCCTCAGATAAAATCCTTCATCTCCTTATTACTATCCACAACTTCTCTGGTTGATAAAAATATGCCTGATCTGTGTATAAATCTAAAAGGACTAAAAACATGCTACTGCTTGCATTTTGCTATCCATATCCATATCCACAGACCAGAACTTCCATTTTCTCAGTTGTTGTATTATCTTTTTAGTCTCTTCTCGCATATCCTTAGCTGCCGTAACAAAATCCTTTTTAATCCATACTCCTAAATACTTCATTTTATTATGTCGCCATAAATTTGGGGATTGCTGATGTTGAACCAATTAATATGTAGTACATACAGTGGATATGAAAAGTGTACACACCCCTGTTAAAATGCCGGGTTTTTGTGATATAAAAAAATGAGACCACAATAAATCATTTCAAAACTTTTTCCACCTTTAATGTGACCTATAACCTGTACAATTCAATTGAAAAAACAAACACATATGTTAGGGGCTTATATGAGGCTGGATCTGATTTGTCTTTACTGTCCTTATGTATCACAACCACCACAACTTTTTCCAGGATGTTGGTGCCTCCTCTCCTTTTAAAATACTGGTAAAACAAATCCTTCCAGAACTTTATCACTTTCTGTCCTTCTAGGTTCCAATGTTCCACAGGAATACCATCTGCTCATTGAGATTTTTCTGTAGATTGGTTATACATCATGATTTTATCTTATCTCCTCTGAGCTTAACTGTTAATTGCTGAGCCTCATCTACCTCTATCCTTAGCATATTTAAGTCTTCCATAAATATTTCCATTTGTGCTCTTTCATTTCTCTTCTTTATACACATTTTCATAAAATTTCTGACATACCTCTAACACCTCTACAGAATCTCTGGTTATTTTTCTTGTTATAAGTTCCCGAAGTTTGGCAACAACCCTTTCTACTTTTTTTTGCCCAAGTTATTGTGCTAAAGTTTTTGTGCTCCGGAGTTATTATTAAAAACAGTTGCTTAACAGCAATCTTACTAAACTCATGTATATCATTTATGTACTCCCTTATTTTCTCTTTAGCACTCTACAGTTTCACTTCTTGTTCTGTGAGATTCTCCTTATTCTTTAATACTTTAACCTTTGTCAGCCTCTCTAAATAGCATTCTTTTCCATTTATTTCTACCCTATTTTTAAACTCCACTTTCATTTTATCCTACTCACTAGCTATAATGTCTGGAGTACTTTCTATTTTCCCTGTTAACTCTTGAATAATTTCCACTACCCATTCCTTAAATTGCTCTTTTTAACAGATAGGAGGGGGAAGTGAAATAAAATAGTATTCTGTCTCCATTTAAACTGTTGTTCGCATGAGTATTAGCTTGAATAAAAAGCTGTAAGAATGATAAGAAATATAAAGGGTTAATTTAGAAATAGTATAAAATGCTGAAAAATAAGTAGTAGTAAGTGTGCTGGCATAGCTTAGATAGTGGCATCCATGTAAAGGAGTATGTTATTGAGAAACAGAGTCTGTAAAAATAACTGTGCAGATGGCAACTGGAAGGACATTAGTGATGTAAAGAGATGTAACATCAAGTTTCAGATAGTGCTGGAACACCACATTTCAGATAATGCAAGACTGAGTTTCCATGAATAATCAAACAACAAAGAAACAAGGACAAGGGAATAAAGGAAAACTGTTATACAAAGAAAGAACTGTTATACATCAGACTCTGAGGGAAAAAAATATCAGACTTTTTGGTATAAATATGAGTGTAACAGTAAACAAGCTTTGAGAATTTGCCATAGAGAGCTGACAGCATCTGTGTTGCATGCTTAGTAACAGCAAGAAACCAACAGAAGGTGTCATATAATTTTTCAGGAAGTACCAGTTTCTCATCTTTACTTCATTACCCTGTATTTTTATCTTAGTAATTATTGTTGCATGATCTGAAATAGTTATTGGATGTGTGCCAGTGTTCTCAATTAAATACACATGTTCTTGTGAAATATAAGTTCTGTCTAGTCTAGCTCAGTTATTGTACCTTTGAGAATAATATGTAAATTCTCTCTACGTTCCTACTACTGAAGTCACATCTGTGAGACTAAATATTTTCATATTCTTCAGAAATCTACTATCTTTTTTATATTTTCCCCACTAGGCCCCCAGATATATCCTCACTGTTGCAAATCAAATTCCAGTGCTCAGCTATAAGTACTATTCCCTGCTGAACACTGAACTCTGATTATTTCTCCCAAGGTGGAATATAAATATATGCCAGTGTAATCCTCATCCCTTGCCAGTAGCTCCTTGCTACCACAAATCAGCCATTATCATCTTTTTTCCTCGTCTATCACTATTGCAGTTCTTCTAGCAATTAATATAAGTACTCCTCTTTTCCTTTGCTCCAGATGAATAACCATCCTGAAAACAGTTTTTTATCAAATTCATATGTTCATTTCTTTCCAAATGTGTCTCCTGTAATATTGCTAGTTGTACTCTGCATTTCTTAACATAATTCAACATTATTTCCTTTTTGTCTATAACTGTGAGAGCATTCACATTCCAAGATAATATGGAACTTGTCCCAATTTTGGTAAGAAGTCATATTCCAGCTTTTCTGATACATGCACCCACTGATGTTTGGCAGGTTAATCCTTTATACATGTTTTCCTGTCAACATTGGAACCTCTGTCACATTTTCAAGACGTTTTGGTTTAATAAAAACCCTTAAACAAAAAAATGCATCCCAGAACACCTCCAAAACCTGTTAACTTAATACAAACACACAACTATGTACATATTCAAACAATGTAGTTTAACCCTCCTAACAGGAGTTTTTGTCTAAAAGAGATAGCTGCTTACACAGGAATTAACTAACCTGAAATTGAGGTTATCCCTGCTAAGATGTATGTTATTGCCTATGCTTTTACTTACACTAATTGGTGTCTGTTATTTTTTTTATCTTTATTCCCCTCCCAAATGTGAAAACACCTTGCATGCTTTCAGAAAACAAACATTTAGCCCTGAATAAACCAGTATTTTGGCTTTTAATGTCCTATTATCAGCTTGTCTCCTTGAAAATGTAAAAGAAATAAAACTGCCTTCCTCTACTGCAGCCTGAAAGATAAGCGGAAACAGTTATTGCTAAAGGAAAACGTTTTCTTTATATTCAATGTTGTCATATTTGTTTCCACTTAAAAATTGCTATTAGATTAAGTTAAGGGTCTTAATCCAGACATCCACCTATGCAAAAGTAAAAAAAAAAAAAAACATATGAGCTGTTACACCTCACCCCCCACCACCACCACCACAACTACACAAGATTACAGCCTATTAACTTCAGCATGCTTTTGTCTATACTTTCTTCTCTTTTTGCACTGCAATGTCTATATTTTTAAGTATAAGAAAGAGAAAGAAAAACGGCATGTTTACTTTAATAACTTTTATCACATAGAACAACTAAAGTACTTTATTATAAAACATGCAATTTACAACAGAAATTGTTCACTTACAGTTACCTTTTTTTCATCTTCCCCTCCTATTGGTGTCTTTCCAAACATTAATGACATGAAGTGAGGCAAATGCTTTTCAATTTCTCACAAGCTTAACAAAATGAACAAAAGTACATTCTTTGCACTTTTTTCTACAGCCATATTTTATAGCTGCAATTGATGCATGTCAGTCTCACATTTATTTAGTGATTGTCTATGTTGCTGATCTTTTTCCTGTTCACCTCCATCTCCCAACTCCAGATTCTAGTTCAGTTTGTAGGTACTCCCAATTCTTCAGGTCAGCTCCCATGCTTTTCTCTGTCTCTCATGCATTTTCTGTTGGAATAGTGGAAAAGGTTTCACTGGCAAAGTCTTTCTGTGTGCTTTTATTATCAAAGGAATGAGAAGCAGAGTCTCCTTCTGCTTGATGGCTCACTTTTTCTGGACAAACTTTTCTATTTCTTGTTTAGCCCATTCTGCATCAAATATTTACTTTAATCCTCCAGGAAAAATATTCTAAAGACAGATGAATACAGAACCTTGAATCTGATACCTGCGTCTTCATATTCCCTGATTACTAGAAAAAAATGTGTTTCTCTTCTGCCTGGTGTACAGTGAATAATCATTTTTTGCAAGCACTCTACTGCCTCCAACTTTTAATACTCTGTCCTTTTGCCACAATTCTGCCAGAATCAACTCTTTCTGCTAGTAGTTACATATTTACTAATACAGGTCTTGGCTGCTTTCTCATGACCAGATATGGCACATACACATGGTGTGTATTTTCAATCAATATTTCTTGTTTGGAATACTAGTCCAGTTGCTTACTTGTGCCTTCATAAAATTAATACAGTGTGTTACTTCCAATTTCTCTGGTACAGCAGAAAATGTCACATTTTCCCTATGTGCTCTGTCCTCTAATTCTACCAGTTTTTGAAACATCACTTCCTCTGCAGTCTCATACTCGGCCAGTCTTTTCTTCATTTCGACCTCTGATTTCTGAAGTTTGTATCAGCTCATCTGAATATCTGTTTAAAGCTTCTTCCATTTTTCCCTATCTTTTGTTATTTAAAGTGATATACTCCTTCATTTTTTCATTTATTTTAATCAGATCTGAGAATCTCTCACAATCTCTCTCTCTTGCATTGTTTCATTTGTAAGGCCAGGACTGACTTGAGGCTGTTGCTTCAGTTGAAGCACAGAGGATATGTGGAGAGGGGAAGGACAACAGACTTTTTTAGTTGACAGAGTTCACAGGGAATGGGGAACACTATAACAGTTTAGAAGCAGGAAAAGATACATGCTAGGTGGGTTGAATTTTAATTAGTAATAGTCATATTACTGAGAGGAACCATGTACACTGTTCAGTCTGAGACTGAAAGCATATGAAATTATGACAACACATTAAAAATAACAGCTATAGACTCATGACTGCGAGAATCAAAGGGGGGTAGTCATGTTGGCACTATCTTGACTGATTTCCTTGGTTGATTACTTATGGTGTAGGCATGATCAGGACAGAGCAATACGTGTGGCATACCTGGATTTTAGGAAAGCCTCTGTAAAGTCCTGCACTATGGATTAATTCATAATGTAACAGGTAATAACATGACTTTAAAAACTACTACACTGGTGTAATGCAAAGAATATTATCAAATGGTGCTAGTTTGCAAGAAGGGTAGCTACCAAGTGCAAACTCCTGGGGTCATGGCATTTTTGCAGAGCATTATATTACAGTGCGTCTTAAAAGAACAGTTGCCCTGTTTATGGATTTAACAGTTAGTTTATGTGTGGGAAAAGTAAAAAAAAAAATGCTACCTTTTTAACTAGCCATGAAAGTCCCCCAAATTACTTAATTTTTCTTCCTCTTTATCTTCTTCTAGTTAAATAATTAGCATCGCAGAGCTGGCACTATATTTCTGTAGCCAAGGTCACTGAGTTATACAGTCATTATGTAAAAATCCCCAAATATGCTGACCAGTGCAATATAAGGGAATCCCATATTCTGTCACCCTTCAGATGAGCTGATAAACTAAAACTGCTTTGTCATTCCATCCAAGTATAAGCACAACGGTGCTAGTTACTTTGCTTTCTTAACTAGGTAACCTCTACAAGATGAAAGGGTTTCTCTTTACAGGTGACTTGGTAAGTCAGTCTAAATTATATGCTCAGAACTACCAAGAACAATAGGATAAGTAAGGAATAATGCCCGACAAGGTGTGTGTTAATGTGTAATTAATGCCTGCCCAGTGGTGTTATGAGGCCTGACACTGCCACAGACCCTTTTGGGCATTATTGTGCTTAGAGAACGAGTTCTCTATAAAATTGTTGTGTTTAACTTACTTATTTTTTTAAGTACTATATTATTTTTTTTATACATATTTTTTGATGTTAAACTATTGCCACTTCGACAATGTTGTCTCAATCATTTTGGATTCGGTATTGTGGGGATCTGACCTTTTTAGGTAGATCCATATATATATATATATATATATATATATATATATATATATATATATATATATGTGTGTGTGTGTGCGTTTGTGTGTGTGTGTATATCCCCTTCAAAGGATCGAAATTTCAGAACATCGAACCTCTGATCATCGAAGACAGAGGATTGAAGTTTTGAAATATAGAACCTTGTGAATGGAGATCGCCATACAGTGCAGAACGGGAACTTTACCATTCTCTTCACTGTAGTGCAATCTTGGAGTTGGTATATTTAAGCAGCAGGGGGTGTGGGGGTGCAGGAGGGGCTTGCTGCTCTGCAAAAACGTGAAATAAAAAGTTTTCATGGGGGCTTGCTGCTCTGCAAAAACGTGAAATAAAAAGTTTTCATGTTTTAGATGTTTTTTTCCATAGGTTCGATATTTCAGAACTTTGGTCCCCTGGTCTTCGATGATCACAGGTTCGATGTTCTGAAATTTCAATCCTAAGAAGTAGACCGATATATATAAATGATGTGCTTCATTTGATAGAAAGTCATTTGATCTAAATCACAACATTTCAAAACCCATTTAACTGCAAATGCCTCATACAATAAATATATTTCCAAAAGCATTTTTTTTTTGCAGGGCAGTAAGTCCATCTGCACTCCCAACACCCCTTAACTTAAAGACTAACTCCACAGTCACACAACTATAGAGAAAAGACACCTATATATAAGATGTGTCTTGTATAGTTAATTTGAACTACATCAACTATTCAATAGAGTGAAACAATTTAAGCAAACTGCATCCTAACCATGGTCCATATCAAAAATTAAAAAAAAAACGTTTTTCAAGGAGATCACCCCATTCATCCCTCGGTGGGAAGTTATGCCCCATGCACCCCCATTACTTTACCAACTCCAAGGTTGCACAACTCTATAGAAAAAGTTCAGTTTCATTAGGTCACTGTGTATGATCTTGGAAATAGCACACATTATACCATCCACTGGTACTGGTGTAAATGAATCAGACATACAGATTCCCTTACATGGCTATCACCGCACAATCTGAGCAAGGTCAATTGACTGCATGCTTCAGTGTGATAAACTTCAGTATTAACACAGAATATATAATTTACAACCA
The DNA here is from genome assembly GCF_019279795.1 of Protopterus annectens. Taxonomy (NCBI): domain Eukaryota; kingdom Metazoa; phylum Chordata; order Ceratodontiformes; family Protopteridae; genus Protopterus; species Protopterus annectens. Next base: position 39,636,808 of record NC_056730.1, read on the forward strand.
TGTGTATGCTGACCAAAGAAATGGCTCGATATAAATGAACTACTGGAAGACCCCGAATAAAAGTCGTATTAGAAACATTTATCTGGCACACTGTGGAGATATTTATGTACATTCTTGATATGACATTAAAAGGTTACCTACATGCTTGACATGCCATTATGCCTGTGAAAATTCCACCTAAACACATTGTGGTTGTATTACTCACTAAAAACAAATGTTCACATACCGCATATGCAAACCACAGACAGATGCAAACACATAGAAACACATACGACTCCAGAACTCCATAGCCTACCTAAACAGACCCTCAAATTTAAATCTACATTTATTTTTAAAGAAGAAAAGAAAATAATAAAGCAAAGACCACCTTTCTCATTAATGTCAATGTAAAAATGGTATAGTTCATACATTGCACGCACTAAAATATTTGTGCACAAATCTTCCAAAACTCGCAACTCCATGACAATGAAATTTATTCATATTGGACAAATATTAAAATAAAAACACAAAAAAATACAGACATCTGGCAAATTGAAAAATGACACTACCAGAAAAATATGACCTGACATGGTGTCTAAACTATCTACAAGTAAACTAAAACAAAACTAAACTGCTAAAACTAACAAATCCTAACATAACCTTCACTACACTACTATAATACTCAACCAATTAATTGAAGATATAAAAAGATTTAAAAAATACTTCAGCATTACAGAAGAAATACACTGATAAGACGACAGATTCATGAAGATCTACTCAAACTACCTAGGTCTGTTCTACAGAAATTTAGGCAATTAATGAAGTCCAGAGATGTCAGTGATAAATACTACTCTAACCTAAAAATAAACAAAACACAGGAAAAATGAAGACTTGAAATATATGACAGTCTAGTTTGTGTGATACATGAAAGCTGTTATTATACTGTAGGATTAGGGAACTTGGTTCCTGACTCATGGCTCTGGCACTCATCAGAAAGCTAATTCTCTAAACATACAGTAAAAACATTTCCTTTATCACATACCTGACTCCCACTTACAGTGTGTTTGTGTGTGTAGATAGACAGATAAGATTATTCCAAGTGTGAAACATTGATTTCTTAGTTTGCAAAACATAAAGTGATAGTGATTCATGAACATAAGCAAGCAATAATGCCCAACGGGTGTGTGTTAATTACACATTAACACTCACCCTGGAGGGCATAACTGTGTTTAGAGAATGGGGTCTCTGTAAAATTGCTGTTTTTTACTTGCTTATACATATTTTTTTTACTATTTTTTTAGTATATTTTTGATAAATAGTTCTTCCGTCTAATGTTTCAAAGTTGCTATAGTATATGTTAATGGTGTTGGAGGAAGCATTTTACGTTCAAAATATATCTAAAAATATACAGGTATTTTTTTGGTCTCTTACTCCTAAATCATTTGGTTGTCAGTCATTGGAGATTGAAATTAACTAAATAATGGCATACATTTGAGCTTCAGAGTTTTATTTCCTTCAGAAAATTCATGCTAACATAAATCCTTTGCTTAAGCAACTTTGTAAATTTATAAGACCAATACTTAACATATGTCTCTATTTTATAGCCTTTGTTCCCCTTTATTTTAGGCTTTATCCAGATTTCTTCTGCTGAAAGGTGCAGAGGTATGCAAACCTCTTTATTGCTGCTGCCAGCAGTCATCACACACACACCTCTGCATCAGAAAAATGCATGCAAATGAAAACACTGTTAATCTAGCACCTTTCTGAGTGTATAAGAGCAATATTTAAAATTGATCCCTATTTTTTAGCCCTTTGCTTCCTCATTTGTGGTTCTGTCCAGATTTCGTGTGAAGAGAGGTAGAGGCGGGAGGTACACAAAGCTCTTATGTAATGCTGCCAGGGATTGCTTAATCGCTCTCACTCTTCACTTGCTTTCTTACACACACACACACACACACAGACGCTTTTTATTTTATACTTGCTAAACAGTAGAAGCGCTGCTTAGCAGCGAGTGTAAAATAGCTCAACTGATGTCTCCCGCACACACAAACACACATTTTTTTAAATTTTACTTTTTTTTTTTTTTTACATTTTACACTGGCTAAACAGAAGAAGCACTGTTTAGTTAATGTAAAATAATGGCGACCGTTAGTTTTTTTCTGCCCAAGCTCCATGGTTGCCGTGAAGCGGCGGACTCATTTTTCAGTAGGCATTGCTTGTACATTAATACCCTGCTGGAGGTCAAGGTACTGATGTACAGTAAGCCCATTCTCTAAACTGCATTAAAGGCATTCAGCACTGGGAAAACTTCACCCTGAACTGTGCTGTATGTCCACAAGTTTCTTTCATAACTTCTTTAAAAATAAAATTTATTCAGCAATTCAACAAAACAGAATTAGAGAGCTGGAAGAAGAATATTAGGTAATAAGAAAAAATACAGACAATGGTAGGCACAAATAATGAATGGAAGCTGTGATGGGCAGAAACTATAGTGTCATAATCTGCACCTGTATTGCCAATGTATAAGTGATAATAAGGGCTTTAATTCTACACCACTGGCACCAAATAATATATAAGGGGTGACTGGGCTTAAGAATTTATTGTAAATGTGCACTGCTACCTTGGGCAGCAGCCAACAACTGACACACCCAAATAAACTATACAATGAATCACAGATCTCCCCACAGTTTCACTCTCCAAAGAATGAGCTCAGTCCTTTCCATTGCAATCATACCAACAGTAGCCAAAAGTTAACCAAGATTATTTTGCACCCAAAAATACAGAATATTTTCTGGGAGGGGTTAATGGTATTTCTGCAATACCAACATTGCCTTACCATTATCATAAGGCTGTCACTAGCTAGCTGCACTATCGTATCAAAACAATTTAATATTTACCCTTAAAATAATCAGACAACTAAATATTTGCATGGTAGCAATATTTTGAGAAATTTAAAAGGCAGAAGCAAACAGCTTTTACTAAATCATTCCACCACACATATGCTAAGCCAACAAAATAAATTATTTGCCACTAACATTGAAAACTGAATCAGAAAACATATTGCTTGAATAAATAAATTAAAATAACGCACTTTATAAAAGTCAAATGTACAAGCAGCAAACCTGTTAAAGGAGAATACAGAATAAATGTGTTAGGTGGCATGAATAAATCTAACAGTGCATCTGAGCCTTCCCCTATTACTAGCTGAAGAGCTATAATGAATTTCTACCTACCTCTTACTTAAGAGTTCCAAAATGAGTTGCATAATTCCATATACAAATGGAACCCATATTCATTTCTGTCCAAAAATTCAATTCGCACACACAGTCCAGATGTAAGGTAATATTTCTAACAGTATTTCTCCCTACTTAAAAGAATCCCCAGCAGTCCTTTTTGTTTGGATTCATGTATGAACTATGTCCTTTCTGTTCTTAAAGCTTTTTTAGCTATGAAAGGGAATGCTGAGCACAACCTAGTATCCGAATAAAGCGCTAATCAAAAATCCAAATGTTCACAGATTTGTGGAACACTTTCAGTTTCAATGTTCTCTTTCTTTTCAAAGAAAGCAAATGAAAACTCAAAGTGATTTTTTTACATTTGAGATATGTTATATGTTTTACATGCTGTAAGGTTTATAACAGAGTGCTGATGAAAAGTATAATTACAGTTACTTTAGCTTTATACAGTTTCTTCACATTTCTCTCCCCTTATTAAATACAAGCAAGCTTTCTGTATATATCATCAAGACTGGGGTAAAAGGCTCATCTCAAGTTATTGTTGCTGTTGTTTAATCATTTAGTTAAGTCCAACCTTTTGTGAGTTAAAGGATGTAAGGATACCAGGCCTGTCTGTCCACCAGTTTCTTTTTAAGTTTTTCTAAATTCACTTTATATCAGTAATATTGTCTGTCCATCTAAGCGTTTGTTGCCATCTTCTTCTTCTGTTGCTTTCAGTCTTTCCAAGCATCACTGCTGTCATTGGTGAATGTTGTCTTAACATTATGTGGCCAAAGTATTTGAGTTTCAGTTTTAGTATATGATCTCTGGTGAAAGTCTAACTTTATTTTCTTAATTACTGACTGATTTGTTGTTTTTGTAATCCACAGGATTCTCAATTTTCCCCAAAACCATACTTCAAAAACACTGATCTTCCAATACACAAACTTATGTATACATAATCCAGCTCTCATAGCCATATGTTATTACTGGCAAAACCTTTCCTCCAGCTATATGGACCACTGTTTATAATGTGATATATTTATTCTTGAATGTTGTATTCATAGTTGCTACAGCCTTCCTCAAAAAAAAAAAAAATCACTTTTTCACAGTGGCAGTCATCATCTGCAGAAATCCTTGAGTCCAACAATATACAATCTGTGACTGACGCTGATTTCTACCCTTCTATTTGCAAAGAATTGGTAGAGCTTGATAATATAGTCGTTTTTTGCTTTCATGTCCATCAACAAGCTATTTAACTCCTCTTTCACTCCCCACCCCCAAGACATCTGAGTCGCATTATTTGCACATCTAAGGTTAATATTTCTCCTAGCAATTTTGATCCCAATGTCTGTCATATAACCCAGCATTTTGCATGAACCATTTGATACATAAATTAAATGAATAGGGTGTCATTATACAGCAATGTCATAGTACGTTCCCAATCTTGAGCCAATTATTACACATTTTGTTCTGTTGCTTCTCAGTCTGCATATAGATTCCTCAGGAGAAAACTAGAGTCCTCATTTCTCTTTGAATAAACCACATTTTGTTATTGACCACACAATCAAAGACCATAGAGTACTTAATAAAACAAAGACAAATGTATTTCTGGTACCGCCTTGTTTTTTGCATTATCCAGCAGGTGTTGGCAATGTGATTTCTGGGGTCTACACCTCTTCTAAAACCAGCCTGCATATCTGGCAGTTCTTGGTCTAACTATTGCTGGAGTCTAGCTTAAAGGATCTTAAGCATTAACTTGCTAGCATTTGAAATAAATGTAACTATTTGATAATTATGAGCACTCTAACATTGCTTTTGGGAGATGAAACATAAATGGACCTCTCTGAATCCAGTGTCCACAGCTGTGCTTTCCAAATTTGCTGACAAAATTACCTTACTGGATTTTAAATTTCTCAAATTCCATCACTTCCTGCAGTCTTTCATGGGGAAGGCCTTCTAGGGTGTATTTGACTTTTTCCTCCAGAATGCAATGCTCTAGATCAAAGAGCAGACCGTTATTTATATATATATATATATATATATATATATATATATATATATATATATATATATAATGAGATGATAGGGTCCTTCTTCACCTTCTCTTAACATCTTCTGCTAGATCCCTTCCATCTTAATCATTCATCATGCCCATTTTTACATGGAAGATTTCCCTTAAAATTGTCAGTCTTCTTGAAGAGAGCTCTTGTCCTTCTCATTCTATTATCTTCTTTCATTTCTTAGCATTACTCATGTATACATTCCTTTGCATTTTGTCTTTCTATTGTCAGGAACTCTGCATTCAATTTAACATGTATTTCCCTGTGCATTGTCTTTTGCAATCCTTTTTTCTTGGCCACTTCTAAACATCAATAGACTGCATTTTACCTTCTTAATCTTCTTTTTGTTTAGGAAAATTGTTGTTGCCAACTCATGAACACTATTACAAACTTCTAGCCATAGCTCCTTATGCAGTCTAGCCACCAGAGTTAATCATTTAAATATGTTCTTCCCCACCACTACATATATTCATATGCAGCATTTTTGAGCTTGCATCTAATTGACATGTGAGCTTTTCCTATTTTATTTAATTTGATTATAAAATGTACAATAAGAAACTGATGGTCTGACTGATAGTCAGCTCCTGGTCTTCTTTTTCCTATATTTATAAAGCTGTTTCATCTCTGATCACAAATTATACAGTCTGATTTAGATACCCATTTGTAAAACCGTAATTTATGCTGCTGAAAGAGAATGGTTGCTATAACCATATAATTATCTTGACAGAAGCATCTCTACACTCTTACACAGTTCTTTGTTTCAAAAGACCCCCTGCATTATTGATAAGGTAGAATATGGTCGTATTTATACCTGGCATCTTTTTGTCCTGATAGACCTGTCCTTTTGATTCTCCACTGAATCCCTTTGTCTATATTGTGGCACAGCCTAGCTTTATCTCCTGACTTAGTGACTATTTAACACTATTCATGAATTGTTCAGTAGCCTGTCACTTTATTTTGTAATGCTTGGAAAATAAAACTTTTGCATACGCCTTTTTTTGTGTGCACTTCATGACCATATGGCCAGAAAAAGAATATCATGGGATACGATCATTTAGTAGGCCCTTTGGACTCTCATCTGCATGCACCTTGTTATATATACAGAATGTCCTTGCCTATGATGATTATGAGACCCTTGGCTACCTCCCTCAAGTTTTGTAAATTGGAAAGTGAGACCCATTCCTATTTTAACTCTTTTTTTTCTGATTTAGTCCAGTTCCAGTCTAACCAAAGTATATTATTTGACAACTGTAGCTCAAGTTTAGACTTACTGCTACTAACCCTCTCTTGCTGTGACATATCCCCTTTCAGAGGAAATTCAATACCTACTGACAGCTGAACTCATGTAGAGGCTTCTAGGTACTACCTATCTCTTTCCCCGAAGTAGCCACATTACCAGCAACTGTTGGAAGTATAAGCATTGGCAGGATTTTCCCCTCAGCTAGCCACTCCACATGCTTGTCTCTATGCCTAACTGTATGTAACTGCATGTGGATGGCATTCTAATACTCAAACAACCATATCATCGAATTTCATATTTGTGAGACAAAAATCATGAAAATAAAATACCCAAATGGCAAATTTTTTCCAGGACAAGTTAACACTTGCCCAACATTCCCTTTTCTATGCTGTAGTCTGATCCTGGAGTTGGTATATATAGTTTGGGGGGAGCATAGCCCCCCCCCACCTAGGTGGGTTTATTTATTTCAGTGTGTGTTTTGTTAAAGTTTGAGCAATTGTTTACTTGTCCTGGGAAAATTTGCCATCCGGGTATTTCATTTTTCACGATTTTCATCTCTTCAAATTGAAATTTGATAACATTGCCATTTGAGTATTAGAAGTAGATCCCTGCATGTACACAGCATACTTTGTCATCAAAGATTAGCTATTAGGATATTTGCTGGGATATCAAACACTGTCACCAGCTTGTCTGTCTGACCCTTTCTGGTCTAAGTGAACCCTGGCCAACGTCATATGAAAAAGTGCCTTTGAAACCAGATGTGAAGAATTAGACTGCTCATCATGAGTTTCCTTACATTCTTGTTTAGTGCTATGTACACCCTTCTTGTACAGTTGTGCTCTGCTGACTAGATAGAGGTCATCCTTTTCTCATTTTCTCAACAATTGTATGCGTGTGATCTGTTAACCATAATTTCATTTCCTCAGGAAAAGTACTAAGTGCTTGCTCTCATCATATGGTGTCCCAACATTGCAAAAGTAGTAATGTCACACCTACTCACCAACCTGCTTAATTAAGTGCTTATTTTTGATGTCATCTGGTATTCTCTTTTGTTCTGTAAAATTTTACTTATTTGTTTTAGAAGTAAGTTTATAACATTCAAGCAAGGTATTTCTTTCATTTTACCACAGTAATATATATCGGCCATCTTGCTTAATTAATACTTGCATTGCCTTCCTCATGTGCTGAGGAGTTAAAAACTTCAGCCATTGTGCCTTGTCAGTTTGGTGTTGATTACAAACACATTCAATGCCTGAATATAGTGATTAAAGTCCTGTCTCTATTTATACTGAGGAAATGAATTAGTATCGACCTTGCCATCCTAGACTCGTTTTCTCGAACCTTTAGTGAATGGAAAGTAATTCTCCCTCATGCTGACGCTGTTCGTCCTTCTGTGGCTCATGCTGATGCTTTCACTCCTCCTGTGCAGCACTAACCTCTCACTCAGTGTTTTCACGCTTTCATTCTGCTGCTACTGTGTCTTTGCTCCTCCTCTGTGTATGTCTATAGCAGTTTCATGCCGTCAGCTGCTTTGACCACTACGTGATTCATTTCCAGATGTAGTTGCTTCAGTTTTGTCTGCATTTTAAGGTCATCTAGGGAAGGATTGAGTTGCTTTGCTAAATGCTCTCTGTGTCCGAGCTGCTACCTGGTTGTCTCTATGTCTAGTGGACTGAATCTTAGATGCACCCGAGGCAGTTTATCTCATCCTTTAGTCAGCTGTGAGACTGATATTTTTTCATACTCGCCAAAGTTATTTTTTGCCTGCCTCTTTGTAGAAAAACAAAATAACTGTTCTTCAGGATATATGCTGAGCATCTACCATGTTATTGCAAGGACTCACATGTGACAAAACTGTTTTGTGGGATAAATAAGTTCAGGCACAAGATATTCACACCACTGCAGACCAATTATACATAACAAACAGGGGCTAAAATTTTATGATCAATGCTGCTATTGCCAATTTATATACAATGCTACAGACCTTATGTTCACCCTTCTGCCACTAAATAATATGCCAAGGCATCTGGCTTTAACAGTATATCCTAAATGTGCACTGCTATCTTGGGTAATAGCCAGCACTTGCCAAACTCAAATATGCTTTACACTGTCTGGAGATTCGAGTTCTAATCAACAGTTGCCCAGGATATCACTAACCTGAAACAGTCATGTGCTTTCCAGTGCGATCTTGCTAAAAGTAATTGAAACTCAACTATGATTATTTTGCACAATCACATCCGGAATATTTTCCAGGAGGGGTTAATAATATCTATCCAGTACCAACACTCCATTTTTTTGTATTTATGTTAATACTTATCACCAGGTAGCCACACCATATATTATTTTTGTTTCCCCCTTTAGAAATAGGTATACCTCAGGGTTCCATCCTTGGTGCCCTTCTATTCAACATATTCATTAATGGCTTCCATACAGCAAACAAACATTCCACCATTGTACAAGATGCATACGATTCAATACTCATATGCTCCATGAAAAACTGATATTTTACAATAACTCACTGAAGATTCCTTTACTTTAACTTAAGCCTAGCTCTCCAAAGAACTATTACTAACCCACCATCAAATATAAATTAATTCTATTCACCTAAAAACAGTTTCATGAACAGAAAATAATTTTTACGCTCATCTCCTCAAACACAAAAATTGATCTCATACCCTATGCCAAGCTTTCATGAGTCCCCATTAATGAGCACCTCGAATTTAACTTCTACTGCAAAGTTGTTTAAAACATTAAGCATCAAAAATGTGGAGCTCTTTATAGGATTCATCCATACTTGACCAATTCACCTAGAAAAAACTTTGCATCAGCCTTCTTACTGACAACTTTTCTCTATGCTGCTTCCATATTGCTCAGTCTACAATCTTCTCAATCTACTTCTCTTGATCATTGCTGTAATTAAATTGCTAAATTTGAGACCAATCTGCACTACAAAACCCATTACTGTATCCATTAAGCAAATTTACTGACCAGAATTATCCTACTTATCTTATAATTTGTCACCACCTACAGGCTTCTCCATAAACCTGAACAATACCCTAGTCTAAGCAAAATCTTACAACTCTATTCTCCTAGCACATCACTTAATTTAACAAAGTATTAGTTTGCATAACTAAATCAAACAACTTTACTGTTAAGTCTCTTTACTATTCCTCTGATTCCAAAAAATGTAACTCCATCCCTCACTCCCTAAAACATGTCTAACCTTATATTTAATATGAAACTCAAACAATACCTTATGGGGAATATTGGCTTTTCTCATGCTCATTTCTGAGTTAAAACCGCCTACACCCTTGCATTAATTTCCTTCCAGTCCTCTATTTTCTCTGACTTAACCGTCTTTGCAAGATTTACACACTAACCTCTTCTATCTCCCATCAACTTTAAATGGCCTTTCTAATCTAGCTTGTGTACTACATGTGTATTTCTCTCTAACCACTGAATGCCTACTAACCCCATTTTCTTTGTATTTCTCCTTCTAGTTACTTCCTCAGTTCTTCTCCTTAAATGCATTCCTCATATCTGTCTCAGCCTCCCCATCTTAAATGCAATACCCTATCTAATCCGGCATTACTTTCACTACATAGACCCCATCTAATCCGGCATTACTTTCACTACATAGACCCCATCTAATCCAGCATTACTTTCACTACATAGACCCCATCTAATCCGGCATTACTTTCACTACATAGACCCCATCTAATCCGGCATTACTTTCACTAGATAGACCCCATCTAATCCGGCATTACTTTCACTAGATAGGCCCCATCTAATCCAGCATTACTTTCACTAGATAGACCCCATCTAATCCGGCATTACTTTCACTAGATTGACCCCATCTAATCCGGCATTACTTTCACTACATAGACCCCATCTAATCCGGCATCACTTTCACTACATAGACCCCATCTAATCCGGCATCACTTTCACTACATAGACCCCATCTAATCCGGCATCACTTTCACTACATAGACCCCATCTAATCCGGCATTACTTTCACTACATAGACCCCATCTAATCCGGCATCACTTTCACTACATAGACCCCATCTAATCCGGCATCACTTTCACTACATAGACCCCATCTAATCCGGCATCACTTTCACTACATAGACCCCATCTAATCCGGCATCACTTTCACTACATAGACCCCATCTAATCCGGCATTACTTTCACTACATAGACCCCATCTAATCCATTACTTTCACTACATAGACCCTAATCTATCATTACTTTCACTACATAGACCCTATTTAATTCATTACTTTCACTACATAAACCATATCTAATCCATTACTTTCACTACAGACCCCATCTAATCCAACATTACTTTCACTACATAGACCACATCTAATCTAGCATTACTTTCACTACATAGACCCCATCTAATCTAGCATTACTTTCACTACATAGACCCTAATCCATCATTACTTTCACTACATAGACCCAATCTAATCCATCATTACTTTCACTACATAGACCCTATCTAATCCATCATTACTTTCACTACATAGACCCTGTCTAATCCATCATTACTTTCACTACATAGACCCTATCTAATCAAGCATTACTTTCACTACATAGACCCTATCCAATCTATTCTTTTATGCTGTTTTTTCTTCCTCATTCCTCATGATTCTATACTTCAACACTCAGGAATGTTTGATATGAAAAAGAAGTTATGTCTTACCATAACATTCCATCTGTATTGTTGATCCTCGTTCAGTCATTACATATGGCTATCGATTCCGACCTTGGAACCGAGCCGGCCTTCTTCCAAGCACGCATCAGCTACAAACTCTCGAGCTAAACTCTTACCCAGAATTCCCCTCTCCCTGTTACCTAAGAATGAGTTTGCAAGTCAAAAAAAGGTAGAGGCTACCTCTGGTCAAATGACCTAAAAAAAAACGGATGGTGAGATCCACTAGAAGCCACAGGAGGGGGAAGGAGGGAGGGTCATAATGACTGAATGAGGATCAACAATACAGATGGAATGTTATGGTATGATAACTTCATTATCTGATATTGTTATTCCTCGTTCATTCCTTATGTATGGGATAGAGTCCCCAGCTACCTCTATCCCTGGGAGGATCTCATGGAAGGACATTCCTGAGCACATTAGAACCAAAAGATGCTCTTTTCCTGGAGGCCAAATCCAATTTGTAATGATTGATGAAGGTATGAGGCGTAGCCCAAGTTGCAGCTGCACAGATGTCATGTAAAGAAGCTCTGGCATGGAAGGCAGCAGAAGTTGCCACCGACCTTGTCGAATGAGCCTTTATGGTAGTAGGCAATGGAATATTACGTTGTGTATAAATGAAGGTCACAAGGTCTTTCAACCATCTAGCCAAAGTGACCTTAGCAACAGCACATCCTAATCTAGGTCCAGAATAGGCCAAAAATAACTTGTCTGATTTACGAGAGGCCTTAGTCCTGTTCAAGTAGAATCAAATTTGCCTGTGGATATCTAGGGTATGTAGGCAATACTCTCCTCTGTTTGAATGATTGGGGAAGAAAACTGGCAATTCAATGGTTTGATTAATGGACATTTCAGAGATCACTTTTGGCAGAAATGAAGGATTAGTTCTCAAAGACACTCTCTATGAAAAATCAAGTATGGACTTGATGCATAAGGCTTGAAGCTCAGAGATACATCTGGCAGAAGTAATGGCGACCAAAAACAAGGTTTTCCAATACAAATGTTTGAGGTTGCAAGAAGAAGCTGGTTCGAAAGGTGACATTGTCAAAGCTTGTAGAACTAATATAATGACAGGTCCCATGGTTAAATAGGTTCTCTAAAAGGGGACTTCAGATGATCCACACCTTTTATTAAGGTCTTGCATAATTTGTATGACATGAGAGGAGTCTTGGACACCCTCATGGACATTAGATATTGCAGCCAAATGGTAGAGGCCGATAGATAGACCCGATTGAAGTAGGTTGGCCAGATACTCTAGTATTATCGACACTGATGCTGAGAAGGGATCTACTTGTTTTTCTTTCAGCCAACAGGTAAATCTTTTCCACTTGCTTAGATGAGTAATTCTAGTGGAAGACTTATGAGATGCAATAAGAATGTCCCGTACTGGTAAAGAAAGATCATTCTACCTGGAAAACAAGGGAATTGGAGGAGCCAAGCTGTGAGCTTCAGGCTGTCCAAGTTGGGATGAATCAGGTTCTGCGGATGTGAGATTAACCCCGGGGTCTGATGGAGAATCCATGGTTGATCTAGCAGGTGAGGCCAAAGGAAGTGGAACCAAATCTGACAAGGCCAATATGGTGCTATGAGGATCACCTTGCTCTTCAACCGACGGGCTTTCTTCAAAAACTGGGGAATGAGAGGGAGAGGTGGGAATGCATAAAGAAGACCCGAGGGCCAATCGTGGACTAGAGCATCCCTGGGTAACTGCCCCAGAGGGGGAATCAGGGCAAAATAATTACTGCATTTGTAGTTGGTCGAGGATGTAGAGAGGTCACAGCAAGGACAGCCCCAGTGGTGGAAGATCTCCGCCGCTATCAAGGGCTTCAGGGACCACTTGTGAGGTTGTACAATGCACCTGCTGAGTCTGCTATCACATTGTAACTCCCGGAAATGTGCGTTGCTAGAAGAAAATGGTTGGTAGCCCATTGCCATATCCTCATACCTTCTCAACAAAGGGGGTATGATTTGGTTCCACCCTGTTTGCTGATGTACCAGACCACTGCCATGTTGTCTGATTGTATCGCAATCGTCCCAGACGGCAGCAGAGGATGGAATGCTTGCAACGCCAGAAGCACCGCTCTCAGCTCTAGAACATTTATATGCAGTTGGACCTCCATTTCGGACCAGGTGCCTTGGACTGTCTGTCCCTGACATAGCCCCCCCACCCCATCAGGGGGGTGTCTGTTGTCATTGTAGCCTTGGGCTGCTGGGGGGAGAAGGGGCAAGACCATGGTGACGGGTTGTGTCATCCACCAATTTAAATCCTGTTTGCACCTGTGAGTTACTCGAATCTTGGCTGAAAGAGGATATTGGAAAGGATACCACTGAGTGAGCAGTAGCCATTGTAGAAGCCTCATGTGAAACCTGGCCAGGGGGACAATTGTGATGGAGGCTGCCATGGAACCCAACAGCTTTGGGCAGAGTGAGCTGTGAATTTCTCCCTTGAAAGGATTGGAATCAGTTGTTGCTTTATCCTTAGAATTCTGTGCTCTGGAATGGATGCTCTAAAATTCTTTGTATCCAAGATGACCCCTATGACTTCTGTGGACTGAGATGGGGTGAGATTGGATTTTTGGCGGTTTACGGTTATGCCTAGCCTTTGTGCAGCAAGGAGAGAGTATGCCAAGGCTTCTTCCAATAGATGCCTGGTGGGGGCAGAGATGAGCCAGTCGTCTAGGTATGGAAACACCTGGAATTCTTGTAATCGCAAGTGAGCTGTGATGACTGCCATGCACTTTGTGAACTCTTTGCGGGCTGTAGAGAGTCCAATGGGCAGTACTCTGAACTGGTAGTGACTGGCTCCCGCACCGAAGCGCAGAAATCTTCTTGATGGCCTGTCCACTTTTATGTGGTAGTGCTCATCTTGAAGATCTATTGAGCACATCCAATAGTCTTTTTCCAAAAGTGGGAGGATAGACTGTATTGTGACCATCCAGAATTTTTGTACTCTTACAAACTTGTTCAATAGACTGAGATCCAAAATTGGTCTCCAGTCCCCGGTTTTCTTTGGCACTAAAAATAGTAGAGTAGAATCCAGATCCTGTCTGGTCTGGAGGGACTATTTGGATTACTTTTTCTTAGGAGCTTTGCTATCTCTACTGCTGCTTCTTCCCTTTGACTGGGTGGAACATCAGGTAGGATTTTTGAAGGGACAGGACAAAGATCAAAGGGGATATGATAACTTCTGGTTATAATCGTTTGTACCCAAGAATTGGTGGTGATAGTTAGCCAGGCAGAAGGGTACAAGGAGAAATGACCCCCAACCACCTGCAGAGGAAGAGTTGGGCTGCTCTTCAGGAGCGCTGGTAGGATTGGCCAGGAATAGTTCCTGGAACCCTGGTTACGCGGACCCCCTCTGCCCTGAAAGGAGCATCTTCCCTGTGAGTTTCCCCTCTGCCTCTAGGGGAGAACTCTGCCTGTGTGTCATGGAAAGGACCCTGAGACTTCTTGAACCATATCTTCCCACTCTTTTGGTTTTGGGAAAAAGCACATTGAGGGGAAGAATAATGGACATCTACGGCAGAAAGGGTCTTACCATCCTGTTCACATCTGACCAGTGTGCTTTTAACTTTGGGTCCAAACAATGAAGAGGTTTCAGTGGGAGCGTTAAGAAAGGAAGCCTTAAAGGGTTCCATGAAATTGCACAAGCGCATCCAGACTTTTCATCTCAAGACCACAGCTGAACCCTCCACTCTAGCTGCTCCTTCTGATGCATGAGATATCAGTCGCATGGATGAGTTAGATATTGAATCAATGGTGGCCAGCTGAGAGGCCACTTTGTCACGGACCTCATCAGACACGGCACCAGCCAAGGTTTCAGAGAGCTCGGAAATTAGATCCCTTTGAAACCTGGTAAAGTGTGCCATATAATTCAGGGACCTGATAGCAAAGGTGCGCTTCCCTATCCTGTCCAGGGCCCGGGACTCTCTGTTGGTGGATGGACAGTCTGGCTTTCTTCTTCCACCAGATCCGTTTTGGTTGTGGTTGCCACCACCAGAGCATCCACAGGAAGACCTTTGGACCAATGGGGATCCACAGCAGGTGAGGACAAAATCTTATCTGGCCTCCAGGGAATAGCTGACAACAAATATCTATACTTAGCTCAAGAGAAGCAGCTTGATATGACCGAATGGTGATGCAGCAAACTAAATCTGAGGTAACAGGGAGAGGGGAATTCTGGGTAAGAGTTTAGATCAAGAGTTTGTAGCTGACACGAGCTTGGAAGATGGCTGGCACCGATACCCATAAGTAAGGAATGAATGAGGATTAACAATATCAGATCTGATGTTACTGTTCTTCCACTCCCATACCAGTCAATCCTCCCTTCTCTTCCTTTTTACTCAACAACCTTACATGCCTTCTAATATATTCAGGCCAATTTACTGCACCTTGTTGATAACTGCACCCCCATTTCTGCTATTTCTTTTGCTTTTAATGCTGTTTGTAAGCAGAAAATACTGACTGTAAAACATCTACTAGTCAATACCTTCTTATTTTCATCTTTTTTTTTCAGTTGGTTTTCTAAACTTTAATCTTATTGACATTCTGTTGAGTACTTTATCTATCTCTCTTCAGCTAAGTTTCAGTATTAGATAAGAGTTTAGGTGCCCCTTGCTCCTGATGAAAACAAGAACTATTGTGCTTGTGCACCAACAGATTAGTTTCTGCTAAAGCAGCAGATATTCACACTCCTCTCCCCTCCCACCCCAATTCCCCAGCCACTCTTTGTACCGTTAATGTTCGACATTCCCCACCCACCTTTTGTACTTCTATCACCTCCTCTTAAAGAAACAACACAGCATATCAGCATTTTTCACAGAAAAATAAAACACTAATGTATTAAATCACAGCATATTTTTCATTTATAGCTGTTACTATATTGTTATACAACATCATATTACAGGTGACTATAGATGAATTTTCAACATATGCATGCTGATATATGGGTTCAAGTCCCAACTTTGCCAATTCTGACAATCATGCATCCAAAATAACTTTCTCCATTATTTTTCTACAACATAAAAGTAAACTTATGGGCCTATATGACTGAGTTTGTCCTATCCCCTTTTCCCTTAAAGTTAGCTTTAATAAAAGCGTGTATCCAATCTTGAGGAATCCATGCATAAATGACCTAGTGAATAATAGATATAATGCTACTGTAAGCTCATGCCAAAATGCCTCAGGTCATTATTACCAATTCTGTCTCCTAGATTCATAGGTATTTACTAGACTTACCACAAGGGCCTTTTTAAGCCTGGCCATGCATCTGAAATCTCTGACAAGTTCTGGTACTCTTGATGTAAGTGTAAGCATAGGCCTGGGAGGTGAACCATTTACAGGTCACCTGTGTCCATTAGAGACATAGGTGCCTAACCAGGGATGAATTTCTGTTTTCCCATCCAATTGTCCAAGTTGCACTTGAATTTGGTTAGGGAGGAACTCTGGTTCACATGGATGGGGAGCTTGTTCCATAGATGTGGTAGTCTATGGGATACATACCTATTTCTCCAGCAGATCTTATTTATATCACAGGCAAGGTTTAAGTCTTTAGAATGGGTAATTCTGGTGCTGTTTGTTTTGTGGATATGCAGGAAGCCCATCAGAGTGGGGTCTGATAGTGCGCTGTATGCCAGGCATAGATCTCCCCTCAAAAGCCTATAGGGGACAGAATACAGGGATAGGGCCTTGAGGCAGTCTGCATAGGCCATTTTACTTACACCCTGTACTATTTTAATCAGAAACCTCTATGGACGTTCCAATTGTTGGATGTGCCTAGTTAGGTACATACCAAAGGGGCATTCTACTCAATGATAGGTCTGATGAATGCCAAATACAGTGGAACAATGACTTCCTTGGACTTAGATGCCATACCTTTGTTTATGTTGTGCAACATAGAATGATTACCGCACCATTGTAGACACGTGGTGATCAAAGGCTAGATTACTATCTTTGTGTAACCCTAAGTCCCTGACTACTGGGTCAACTTTAAGGGGTGTGCTGTCAATATGATAGTTACCAGGGATGGATGACTTCACAAAGGATACTATTCTTCATTTCTTGGTATTTAGTTTTAATCCATGGCTTTGACACCAGTTGTTTGTGTCAGCCTTTCCTGGAGAACATCTGTGTCAGTGTGAGATTCAATGACAGCTCCTAATTTGCAATCTGCAAATTTAGTCAGCCAGAGACCTCTGACATTGGCCTTGACTTCCGAGAAGTAAATGCCAAAAAGGAGTGGTCCAAGGGCTGATCCCTGAGGGACACCACTTGTGACTGGCCTCTTTGTAAAGATGGACTCCCCAATTCTAACTTCCTGGGTCCTGTCTGTGAGCCTGTTGGCTATCCACTGGGTGACATAGAGGTTTGTACCTAACCTCTTGAGTTTCTCAACAATGCCTGAGTGGGGTATTGTGTCAAATGCCTTAGCCAGGTCAAGGTAGGCAGTGTGAACAATTTTGCCCTCCCTGTGCTTTGTTTGGGCTCAGTTTGCATAGTTATTTTTTCAATATAACTTAATTTAATTTCAGTATCTGAAGTTACCTGGATGTTACTAAGACAATGTATTGCCGCCATTGTGGAGTTGGGCATCTTAGTGGGAAATTTTGCAATTTTCTTGTAGCATTGTTCCAATTTACATATCGATTTAATGTTAAGGTTTGAAAGGATGGGATAGGCATAGAAGTAAAGTTGAGAAGAGATGGAATGATGTAGGAGTTTTGAGAATGTGCAGCTAGGAACTGAAGTTTTGTAAAACAGACCTATTTTTTACCAGTTTTCTTTACTACATTTTGAATATGCATGTCAAATTTGAGCCGATTGTCTGCAGTAAAACCTAGAAGCTTAGTTTTGGAAACCATTTCAAATGGAATATTCTGAGAAGAGATAATTGTGAAATTTGTGTTAGTGTTCACTGGAATTAGGGATATAGAGCATTTGTTTAGTTTTGGAAGGGTTTAACAGGAGTTGGGAGTGAGCAGGCCAGGTTTCTTCTAAGATAAAGGATTTCTGGGTAATAGATTAAAGTGAAGTCATAGTGGGAGCAGGGCAGTTGAGTAGAGTCGTCAGTGTATTGAATAAGGGTAGCAACAGTTGAGGTACAGACAAGGTTATTGATGAACAGGTTAAATATTAAAGGGCCAATAATTTATCCTTGTGGGATGCTAGTTGTTACTGTGATACTATGTAGGATGATAAGGTTATGTTCCATTTTATGACCTGGGAATGGTTAGAAAGTAGCACTTAAAAAAAATTAGTGTTGAGAAGAGAAACCAATAATGGAGTGCTTAGTAATTTGGGATGAGAGGCGGTGCCAAATGCTTTAGAGAGATCTAGAAAGATGGATGTGATTAGCTTACTGTCTTTTTTGTTTTGCTGTACAGTATTAAGGAGGAATAAAAATGCAGTGGTTGCACTGTGGTAAGGATGAAAGCCATGCTGAATACATGAGATAAGGTTATGTATAAGAAAATGGAGTACTTTGTTATAGACACATCCTTCAATTAGACAAGTGAAATTCTATATTACAGTCAGGGTGTCCCACAGAGTTCTGCCTTAGGCTCTTACTTGTTTAGGTTGTATCTCTCAGATTTATCTTTTTTATCTGAAGTGTTCTACAGTCTGCATGCAGATGGCTTGTAAATGGGTAATTATTGTGTGTTACAGACATGAAATGTCTGCAAAGGAATGTGACTAAACTGACCATTTGGGCACAGGAGAATAATATGCTTAGGTTCATACTAGGCTATCTGCCCTAGGGCATTTATAAGCCTAGCCAGAATGTGTTTGGCTTTCGCCACCCATTTTAAATTAATTTTGCTATACCCTTTTTCGAGGTTAGTATACTGTGCCTCTGTCTAACAGTGACACAGAAGTGATACCTGGGGTAAACCTACGATCCCCCATCCACTCATCAAGATTCCTCTTGAAGAGAGTCAATGAGGGACTCTGCCTAACCTGGACTGGGATTTTATTCCAGAGTGAAGGGAGCCTCTGGGTTATGAATCTGTCCCTCCAGCATGCCCTATTTATTTCAGTGCTGAGGTTCAAGTCTCGAGCGTAGCTCGATGGGATTTGAATTTTCTGAGGTGCAGCATGTCCATTAATTCCGGGTTGGACATGGCTTTATAAGTCAGGCACAGATTGCCTCTGTGCAGGTGGTATGCCACTGAGTAGAGCTGGAGTTTCTTTAACCGGGCAGCATATGGCATCTGTTTGAGCCCTTTGATCCACTTGGTGAGGTACTTTTGGGGTCTTTCCAGTTGCTGCAGGTGTCTGGTAAGGTACATCCCAAAAGGCACATTGTACTCAATTATGGGCCTGATGAGGGATGAGTAAAGAGGCACGATGACCTCCCCCGATCTAGATGTGAATCCCTTCATGATTAGGTGGGCTATATAAAATGTTTTTCTAACCACTTTGGCCACGTGGTTGTCAAATGAGAGATTGCTATCAACTTGGGTCCCCAGGTCCCTAATTACTTCTTCCGTACTTAATGGATTACCACTTATGTGGTAATTTGTGGGCACTTTGTTTTTGTCAAAGGGGATGACTATACACTTTTTGGCATTTAGCTTGAGGCCATGGCTCTGGCACCAGTTGTCTGTTTCTATGAGACCCATTTGTAGGATGCTTGTGTCGTCTGGAGAGTCGATTATGGCGCCCAGTTTGCAGTCATCTGTGAACTTGGTCAGCCACAGTCCTTCCGTGTTGGCCTGTACCTCTGAGAAATATATACCGAACAAGAGAGGTCCCAGGACTGAGCCTTGTGGGACGCCACTTGTAACTGGTTTGAAGTCTGACATGGCTCCAGCAATTCTAACCATGTGGGTTCTGTCCTTGAGCCAGTTTGCAACCCATCTAGTGACATAGGGTTTTATATTTAAGCTGGTGAGCTTATCTATAATGCCCAAGTGGGGTATTGTATCGAAGGCTTTGCAAGGTCCAGGTAGGCTGTGTGGACCACCATCCCTTGTCAATGGCCTTGGTGACTGTTTCAAAGAAATCAACCAGGTTTAAGAGGCAGGATCTGCCCTTAACAAAGCCGAACTGGGTAGGATCCAGTGTCTGTAGGTCCCCAATATCTTTATTTATGAGGTCCATGATGATCCTTTCCAAAGCTTTGCAGACCAAGCTAGTCAGGCTTATGGGGTGATAGTTTCCAGGATCCGTTGAGGCACCACCTTTGTGGAGAGGGACCACCATTGCTGTACGCCACTCTTTGGGTACATATCCTGTAGTAAGGCTGAGATTGAACAGTAGTTTTATGTTTGGGTTTAGCTCTTCTTGGAGTTCATGTAGGACATAGCCCGGGACACCGTCTGGTCCCATTGATGCTGTGTTTTTTGCTTTGGAGAGGGCGGCTCTTGCCTGAGCATCTGAGATGTCAGGGGGACAACACTCTGCTGGGATAGATATTTGCCCTTTTGGTGGTGGGGGGAGTTTGTGCTGAACCTGTCAGCTAGGACGTTGGCAATGTCTGTGGGTTCGGTGTATTTTTTGTCATTTTGGACCAATTATGAGAATATCTGAGAATTCCCACCCAAGTTCCTAACATAACTAAAGAAAGCCTTGTGATTATCCTTAGTGTCCTGTGCAATTTTTCTCTCAAAGCTGGCCTTAGACGATTTTATGAGTGCCCATAGTTTTTTGCTAATACTGATCAGAGATGCCTTCCCTTTTTGGGATTTTGCTCTATCATGTAGTAGCTTCTTCCTTCTATTGTATAGTTTGTTTATGGCTGGGGTCCACCAGACAGGACGTCTGCCTTTGGAGAATTGAGTCTTGGTTTTATTTGGGATTGCGTGATCCATGCATTCCTGAAGGTGTTCATAGAATGCGTTTATAAAGGATTCTGCGGTCTGGGCCATATTTTCCACAGGCCCAGGGGCTTTGAAGGATTCCACCTCGGTTTTGAGGAGTCTGAAATTAATTTGCTTTAGAGACGTTTTTCACTGTGGTTTTCTGGGCAGGGGATGGGGTCAGGATGTGAATATCCAGTGAAATTAGTTTATGGTCTGATCTTACCAGTGAGGGATACACTTCTGGTCTGGAGCATAGAGTCCCCATGTTGGTGATGATCAGGTCCAGTATGTTTTCCCCTCTTGTGGGAGTGGTAACAAGTTGTTCCATAGCATTTGAGTTTATAAATTCTAGGAACCTTTGGGCTAGGGTGTTGGAGCTAGAGTAATGCTCCCAGTCTATGTTTGGGTAGTTAAAGTCACCCAATATAATGGTGTTTGGAGAGACCTTCATATTTTCCAGTGTTCTCAGGAAGGCTACTCAATGCCAGAAGTCTAAACCTCAAGATGCATGCACTCGAAACTCTCCTTAGCATGGAGTTCCTGGGTTTGGAAGGGTGGTCTGTAGCAGGCTATAAACTAGAAGGCAGTTTTACCCACTGTTAGTTGCACATGGATAGTCTCTGATGCTTCGTGCTGTGCCACCAACCTGAAGGTGTGGGTATCTTTGACGAATATTGATACTCTCCCTCCTTTTGTGGTTCGGTCCATGTTTTGGGGCCGAAAAGCATGGTATGAGGTATAACCTGGTAGTGCTGGGGTGCTCTCGGGAGCCTTGAACCAGGTTTCTGTTACTGCACAGATATCAATGTTCTCCATGCTAAGGAGAGTTTCGAGTGCATGCATCTTGAGGTTTAGACTTCTGGCGTTGAGTAGCATTACTCTTAGTTTCTTATCCCTTGTGATACCTATGGAGGTGGATTTGTCTTTTGAGGCTTGCCTAAAAAAGGCACTATGGGGGTAGCAAGAGCCTTTGCCAATATCCGAAAGCCCAGGGGTGATAGGTGCAAGCCGTCCCTAGTGAAGCATCGTGGCTTGTTGAGCATGTCATCACAGGCTGACAGGCATTGGATCCCCTTTGAATGACACCAATACTTAAGCCAATTGTTGAAATTGATCATCCTGTCTTCATATTGTGGCATCATTCTTGGTAAGGGTAAGATGCTACTCAAGGTCAGGGTCATACCAGAATGGGCTACATGCTCAGAGAGCTCCTCTATGTCTCTTTTCATGTAGTCCAGGGAGGTACGTCTCAGGTCATTCACACCAGCATGGACAATGACTGAGTCATATGTACTTGCCTTGGAGTGACCTGAGTGCTTGTGTTATGTGGCAGATCCTAGCGCCCGACAGGCAGCTCACCGTGACCTTCTCCTTGTTCAGCCTGGTGAGCGGGACGTCAGTGTGCCTGACGATAGAGTCACCTATTACAAGTGTATCAGGTGTGTTGTTTAGCCTTAAGGGCTGTGACTGTTCGGCACACTGGCTTTGTGAGCTGTGTGTTGCACGTGTTTTGTTTAGGGGTAGCGGTTGCTTGGGTGTCTGCTTTGGAGGTCTCTGCTGCTTAGGCAGATTTTTATTTGGAGCCTGTGAGTATGTTTTTGTGTATTTATGTGTTTAGTTTGCTGTCGTGGTAGGTCTATGTGAGACTGGAATTGTAGTGAGTGTGGTTTCCTTTTCCTCCTGACTGGTTACTCCAGTACTGAGTTGAGACAGCTTAGCCTCCAGTTTGGCTAAATGGTTGCATCTCTCACATGTGTTGGAATTTGTTGGGAGGAGGAGAGGGTTGTCTGTGTACATGAGGCAGTTGTAACATTGCCTCAAGATTCCCAGATTCACCAGCTGGACTGGAGAGGAGATTGACAACTGACCTTTGAACATGCTAGAATAGTATTGGGAATTCCTTTATAATTGAAAAAAAGGGCCAATGGGGAACAAGGTACTCAAGGGGAGTTTGTGAGGGTGTAGTGCTTTTAATTTTTTAGTGCTGACTTATATAATTGCTTTAGTGAGCAAGTGCCAGCTAACTTAAATGCAATGTGCTACAGGTAACTTAAATGCAAAAACGACAAACAGTAACTTTCATTCAAGTGAAACAAGGAAATAAGTACAGTAAGCAATGCAGATATCACTAGGGATCCACAGAAGTGCTGAAAAGCCACGTTTTAGGTGGAATTAGCATTTCAGGGAAATAACAAGCATACAAACAAAGCTAGATTCAGCAGTCCTGGATCTAGTCTATGCTACAGCAAACAAGGTGTACCAGTTTCAGTAAGAAGCAGTTCAAATATGCAGGCACTATAAGCCTTTAACCAGAAATTCCCAGCTCAGAAGGGCAGAGTCCAGCCTCTCCTCCCACAAGAGAGCAGACCACGAACCTTCTTAATGTAAAATAACTGGCCTGAAGCCCAAGTGCTTAAACCAGAATTAATACACTTTTAGAATAAGACACTGAGCCCTCAATCAGCAGTTCCCAACTTAGAAGGATGTAAGCTACCTGTCCTGCCACTACAGTGCAGACCACAAACCTTCTTAATGTAAAACAACTGGTCTGAAGCCCAAGTGCTTAAACTAAAAGGCTTAGAATGAGTTACACCAAGCAGTAATAAATACAATGGAGTACTTTTAAGATGACACGAAAGCAAAATAAAGTGGGAAGAAACACAAATACAGTAAAAGCAGATACATTTTTTTTTTTTGAGTGAGCAAATGAGATGGGGCCAGGAGGAGTATCCAAGTGCAAATTTACAAGAGGGGTGGGCAGTTTGAAAGCCACCAAGATTAACACCAAGACAAAAACAGGGAGGGTGGCTGGGGACCTACTGAAAAAACAGGTCACAACTTCCAGCTAGATATTGCTCAGTGCAACACAAACAAATTACTTTAAATCATGTATTATTTGATAAAAGTGCAGATAAAAATCTACTTAACTCCACTCATGCAGGTCTCAGTTGGCCAAAACTCACAGTTTAAACAGAAAACAATTCACTGTACCACTTGTATAAGACAGAAACTGAATAACAATGAGGTAAACTACCCCCACTTATCACTGGCTATGCAGGTTTTTAAACAAGCCTTAACTGAAAATACCACTTGTATAAGACCTACTGAGAAAACAATCACAACTTCCAGCTAGATATTGCTCAATGCAACACAAACAAATTACTTTGTGATGAATACATCAAAGCTAAGTATATGAGATTTGGGAGACATACTTTGAAAGGTGAATATTTAATACAGCACAGTGATTGAAACTTTAGATTCATTTAAGAATGCAGGTATATGGGTAGATCCAGCTTTGAATTCTTCTAATTATATCAACCAATTGTTTAATGATAGGTACACAACTATAGGTTGTATAAAAAAAATTATAAAATCTAGGAAATCAGAAATGACAAAATCATTGTTAGTCACATTAGACCCAAACTTGGGTTTGGAACAATATGGAAAATGTATAAGAAAACAAATATGAGTAAATTAGAAACAGTAGAGCAGGAATATAAAAATGGCATTCATGGATGTGAACATTTAAGTTATGAAAGACTTAAAATCTCTGAACTTGTATCTCATATAAACATTTAAAAGAAAAGACCTTATTTGGGTATACAGAGAATTTAGAGACATCTACCTCTGGGAATGTTTGGGGTTATCAATAAGTAGTAGGAAACCATCAGGCAACCTACGTCAAAGATTATACTAGAATGAGAGGTGTACTAATTGGGTCTGTTGAAGAGAATATGGAATAGACTACCAAATTACATTAAAGCAAGTAGTGCTGTAGATATTTTTAAGAATAACCTGGACACTTATGAGAATAACTGTTTTGGCATATTGGCAGGCTAGACGGATAGTATTGCCCATGCCTGAAATATTGGCATGTATCTATATAACTTGACCCATCACTATTTAGAACTCAGACAAGTGAATTGGATTGAATTCCCAAACCATTTAATCTACATATAATTAAAATTGGTTCATATAATACTCTAAAGCCCCCTTACTTAACACTGTCTTACAACGGTACTCCCTTTGTAAGACCTCTTCAATACAAAGATAAAAAAAACTGCTTGTCACAAAATCACTTAACATTTTGGGGATTCCTGATGCTCCAATTATATTTCAAAGCTGTGGAATTTATCCACTACTGTACATATCATAAACTCAGCTAAAAGTTTCAAAGTCAAACTAAAAGACTAACTATTTAAATCCTGACTCTAATCTTGCAGTACCAACTCTCCGCATAAAGCAATATCCAAATATACCCTCTTACACCTACCTGCTTAATTTAATTAAACTAACTCTAACCAAATATAATTCAGTGCAATCATCTCAGCTAAGGCATTTCTCTTGGTTCTATCACACTACATTCATGCACATCTCTTTCTCACCCTATCCTGGTAATCTGTACCACTTCTTCCATAAAATTAAGCCCACTTTATATAGTATCGATAACACCCTACCCCCACCTGCGTGCTACTGCTCCCTTATCTGTGTTGTATTTTTTATCTATTACTACTCAATATCTTCATCCCTTTTTTATCTCTTATCTTTTCACTACTCATATTATTTAGCTAGACCTGCTACTACACACTGAACACAGGTTAAAGCTCTTCCATATCCAAGTTATCTGTCAATATCCACTCTAACTCCTCCCATCAAGTGGATATCTTTTCACTCACCTTAAGCATGCACCATTTTGATCCCCCTCAATACCCATCAATACTTGTATGTCTCACAATCTTTCATTTAAACCACTTGTCTAAACACTATTTTCAAGATCTTATCAGGAAAGCATAAATATCAATTTCCATTTAACTCTAGCTTTCTATCACTAATCTTTCAGTTGACTCAGCAAGAGTTGTTAGACATCTTAAACCTGTTTGGTCCATGTTTTGTTCTGCATAGATCCAACTGTCTATATATATATATATATATATATATATATATATATATATATATATAAATAACACAGAATTAGTGTAATGTCTTTTATCTCTTTTGTTGTAATATTGCAACCTGAATATTCTCCGTTTACTTGTTTTTTTTTCTCTCTCCCTTTTGTAAAATCCATTCTAAGCAAATCTATATAAACCAACTTAGTTACTTATGTAAGTATGAATGATGGAGGTTGTCTCCCCAGGCCAATGCTGATAAGGGGTTGTTTATGAGCCAGTCAGACTTTCCCGGTAAATAAATGGAAATATTTCCCATTGCCTTCTGCTTTGTGTATTCATAATGCATTGCAAATAGTCACCATGTATGTTCACAATGATTTATAATTAATCATAATGAATTTCAATTGAAATTTTTATTGCACGATATCCTTTAAACAATTGTTTCTGTACTGTCATGTGTGTACTATGTGGAGCTTTTCTCCCCAGGTCTGCACTGAAAAGAGGCTCTTTTTGGTCAACCTGGACCAACCTAGTAAACAAATGCAAATAAATAAAAACACAATGATTGCTTACCCTTAAAATAAGCCAGCTGTTAGACAATTACAAGGAAGCAACAACCAGAGCAGTAACTCATCAAAAGTTAAAACCTGACAGCTGTTACTATGCTAATAAAAATAAAGTCGCTACAAGAATTTAAACTGAATAATAACATTATATAAAACAAACAAACTAAACAGTATTTATTTATTTGACATTTGCTGACTGGGAAAGTCTGACTGAGCCAGAGCCTTTTTTTCAACAGAGGCCCTAGGAGAAAAGCTCCACAAGAGTACATACAAAGTTTACAAAAGTAACAATGATTACTTTGCAGAGAAGATAAGGAAGAAAAGAATAAATAATAAAATTTAAAAATCTACATTGCATATATACAAATAAAATATATAAAATATTTAATACAGGCAAATAAAATAGAAAAATGCACTTTGTAAATAGAAAATAAAAAGCAATGCACTTCTTGAAATCAAATTTACAAGCAGCATTAAACTTGCATAAGGAAAATAGAAGAATTCTAACAGCTTATTGGACTTACATCCATCTGTAGCTGAAGAGATAAACTGAATTTCCATCTACCTCTGAACTAGAATCCAAAAATAGTAATTGTGTAATTAAAATGACAAATTAAATCTAGATTGAGTTATATTTACACAATCTAGATTCACATTCCAGAAGAAAGGCAGTACATCTCTGACTAACAGTCCTCCTTTCTACATAAAAGATACCAAGGCAGTCTTTGCTGTTTGCATTTAAAAGTGGAAGATGTTTTTCCTGTTCTCAGACAGAGCATTTTAGCTTTACTGACGGGAGTTTGAGTCCAACAAGCTAGTACCAAAATAACATAACAAAGTACTACAAGAGGTTGACATTTAGTTTCAGTTCTGCTGCCTTTCCATCAGTAAACATATATTATACATTTTTTTAAAAACAATTTTATTGATTTTAGATAAAACAAGTTTATAAACAATCACAAATTTTACAGAAAAAATGTGATTTCAGAGGTTATAACATATAAAAAAACAACTATATGTAATAACTGATAACATAACTAAAGTATTTACAAAGACATCCATTAATCTTTACATAAAAGGTGGTACTTTAACCATTTTTGATTGTATATCACATGAAGAAAAAAGGAAACTGAAATTATTCATTCTAATAGTTGATCTTTTTTCAACAGATTTTATAAATTTACTCACATAAGCGTGTCTTTCTAGTTGTTCTAGAAATTATAGTTTTAAGTTGTAAATGACAAACTTCATTTAACATTGAATTCAGTGAAAGGAGGGGATTCAGATATCCAATTTTTTTATGTTCTTTCTAGCCACAGCAAGTATTGCCCAGAGTAAAGAGTATTTTACTTTAACACTGTGTGATTGTGTGTGTATTAAAAAGCACCAGAGACTTAAGCGTAAAATTATCTGTGAATAGTGTCTAATAGTTCATTAACACTTCCCCAAAATGCTCTTATAGCAGGGCAATCATAGAACGTATGAGCCCAACCAATGTTTATATCCGACTTACATTTGTTACAAATGTTCTGTTTTCTGTTGATTTTATTCATACGTTGAGGAGTATAAAAGGGTCTGTACATAAATCACCAGGTGTATAATTTCCATTTTAGTGACAGAGTTGTTTTCCCTGTTGATTCTAATATATTATACATTTTTAAGATGTAAAATTTACAACAATCACAGTTATGTTGAAATATATTAATATATTTACTTTAGCTTAATACATTTTCTCCAGAGAAGCAGTGATTCAATAATGCTATAATTTGGAATAAACATTCAATATTTTACATCTTTCAAAAGCTTTAATGAATAATCCAAAATTACAAACAGCAGCAGTAAGTACAGTTGTGTACACTTACAATAAATGTAGATGTTTGAGTGTATTCACTGTTGCAGTCATCATCTGTGGGTTATCCTTGCTGTGGTAGCCCTTGGCCGGCCCGAATACCGGAGTCAATTCTTTCTACGTTGGCTGCTGTCGCTTATGACTGATGTCAGGTCATCAGTGCTATAAAGCAAGGCAGCTGACATCATTACATCAGTTTTTCTTGCCCGAACCAGTCAGAAGCCCCAGGAAATATGGTAAGGGTGACCTGGTGGCAAAAAGCCACCATAAGAAGCTTATGTCTTCCTAAGAAAAGAGGATATAAGGGGGAAGGTGGGGACCAGGACCACAACAGTAAATGCACTCGATCAGCTACACTTATGGTAAGTGTACACAACTGTACTATGTTCTTCATGTTTCACTGTTGCAGTCATCACCTGTGGGAGGATTCCCAAAGCTGAGGATAGGGGTGGTAAGAGTAGTAATAGACCTAGGCCAGGGTCAGCATGTCCTGCAGAACTGCATTGGCAAACCCTGCCCTAGCCTTAGAGAAAAGAGGTAGGTGATAATGCTTAGTAAAGGTATGGACAGAAGTCCAGGTGGCAGCTTCCAAGATGTCCCTGGTGGGGACTCCTCTCAGGAATGCTGTGGAAGTGGAGGCTGCCCTAGTGGAATGGGTACAAATAGACTTAGGGGATGGTTTCCCATGAAATCTATAGCAGAAATGGATGCAGTGTGATATCCATTTGGAGATGGTTTGCTTGGAAATTGGCTTCCCCTCTGCCCATGGGGCAAAGCTGACTAGCAGTTGTTTGTTTACTTGAAGACTTTAGTACGGTCTAGGTAGTATCTGAGCTGTCTGTGCATATCTAGTGAGTGCAGAATTCCTCCCCCCTTGTTTTGAGGGTTAGGGAAGAAGGTGGGTAGATGTATGGCCTGGTTGAGAGTCACATTAGATATCACCTTGGGCATAAAGGAGGGGTTAGTCCTCAGGGAGACCCTGTCTACATGGAAAATGAATAGCCATCAATGCCTGAAGTTCTGAAACCCTTCTGGTTGAGGTGATAGCTACCAGGAAAGCAGTCTTCCAGGAGAGGTATGTTAGTTCTGCTGAAGCAGCAGGTTCGAAGGGTGGTAAGGTTAGTTTTTCCAAAACACAATTTAGGTCCCAGGCTGGCATGGGTGGCCTTCTGGGAGGCCTGATATTAGAAGCCCCTCTGAGAAACTGTTTAATTAAATGATGTGAGAACAGGAGTGGATCTGTATTGAAATGAGCTGAAATGGCTGAGGCATGGATATTTAAAGAGAAGGAGAGGCCACCATTTAGTAACTCCACTAGATAGTCCTGGATAAGAGGGATGGAGTGATGTGAGGGACTGCCCCCTCTGGACTTGTTCCAGGAGCAGAATCTTTTCCATTTTCCTGCATAAGATTTTCTGGTGCTGGGCCTTCTGGCCTCTGTGAGAATGTCTAGGACCTGCTTGCTTAACAGGGGCCCCTTGTTTGCTTTTGGGGTACAAGGTATGCTGTCAGTTTGAGTCTGCAAGTCTGGGTGCAGCACCCCCCCTACCTAAGTCAAGAGGTTGAGGTGCGAAGCAAAGAGATCCAACTCTGGAGTTCCCCACTCCTGAGTGACTTGCAAAAAGATTTTTCTGTGGAGCTGCTATTTGTGGGAGTTCAGCAAGTTTCTGTTTAAGTGATCTGCCAGGGAGTTGTTGATCCCTGGTAGGTATTGTGGGCTATTAGGTGGATTCTCATGGATGAGGCTGTCAGCCAAAGGTTCATGGCTAGCCTGCACAGAAGGGTAAGATTGGGTCCCTCCCTGTTTGATGTACCACATTACAGTGGTGTCTGTTTTGATAAGGAAAACCCCTAACCTGAAATGGGATCTGAAGGATATCAGAGCCTTTTGTACTGCCATTTCCTTCTGGTTGATATGTAAGTTAAGGTGCTGGGCATCCCAAAGACCTTGGGTGCATTTCCCTGCTTGGTGAGCGCCCCAAGCAATGTCTGAGGCATCGGTGGTGATGGTCTGGCCAGTAGGGTGGAGGATGAAGGAGAGACCCTTGCTCTTGGCACAGGCCCTTGCCCACCAGAGAAACTCGCCCCTTATTCAGGAGATCAGAGGGAAAGAGGTCTCTAGAGGCTGAGTGCTGACACCAAAGGTTCTTTAGTTACCACTGAAGTTTCCTCATGTGAATCCTGGCCAGGATGCAAGATTCCATGTACCCCAAGGCGTGCAGGAACTTCCTTGCCATGAGGCGATTTCTGGAAGCCAGCTGGGTAAAGTAGAGTGGAAGGAAGTTCTGCTTTTCTGGTGATAGAAAGGCCATTTGGGATGCTGTGTCCAGCAATGCCCCTAGAAAAATTATCCTCCTGGAGGGAGTCTGCTTTGATTTCTTCTCGTTGATGGTGAACCCTACGGAGGTTAGGGTGGTTTTGACAAAGAGGTCCTGGAGCAGCTTTTCTTTGCACTCTGCCTGAATGAGGCAGTCGTCCAGATAAGGGTAAATCTGAACATTGCTCTGTCTGCAAAATGCTATGGCCAGGGCTAAGCATTTGGTGAATACCCTGGGAGCAGTAGATAAGTCAAAAGGGTAGTGCAGATAACTGAAAGTGTTGTGAGTCTGCCATAAAGGGCAGGAATTTCCTGCAGGATTCCCTTATGGGAATGTGGAGGTAGGCATCTTTTAGGTCTATGGTCACTAACCAGGCATTTTTTTGTCAGCATAGGCAGCAGCTGCTGCAAAATTAGCATTTTGAATTTTGAGACCACCAGGGAGGTGTTCAGAATGGATAAATCCAGGATGGGGTGCCAAGTGCCCTCTTTTCTGGGAACAAGGTATAGTCTAGAATAAAAGCCTTTGCCTGTTTGGTCTGCGGGGACTGGTTCTACTGCCCCCAGGGATATGAGAGTTTGGACTTGTTTCAATGCCTCTACCCATTGATTTTGAGGTAAGTCTGGGTACCCTCTTGGAACTGGAAGTTCATTGAAAGAATTTGTATCCCTGAAAAATGATCTTTAAGACCCATTGGTCTTTGGTTACAAAAAGCCAATTTTCTTTGCAGAGGAGAGCCTTCCTCCTGGCTTTTGGTGATTGAAAGGAGGGGAGAGGGAGTCATTGAGAGGTTTTGCCATAGAAGGATGGCTTAGAACTCCCTGCCTTTGGGGCAGAGGTCCACTGTTTGGTTCTCTGCTGCCCCTGGGATAAAGGTCTGGGTGGTCTGTCCCTGTGGGGCTTACCTTGCCCCCGTCTAACTAGGTGCAGGAAAGAACCGGTGCTTAGAGGGAAAATTCCTGCTGAACCTGGAAGGTTGGACCTGAAAGAAATCTTTTACTGTTGGCATAGATTTTACTTTGTCTTCCATCTTTTTAAGCACCTCTTCTGCTTTTATTCCAAACAAGCGGTCCTTATCCAAGGGTGCATCAATTACTTTAGACTTGACATGATCAAGGAGAGGTTGTTCCTTCAACCAAGCATGTCTCCTAATGACAGACCTTGACACTGCTGCCCTGCTTGAGGCTTCTAGTGCATCATATCCACAGTGCAGAGTGTTTTGGCCACTTAAGTTAAGTGCAGTAAATCTGCTAACTCTTTCGAATTGGCACAGTCAGGAAAGGAAGAAATCTTTTGTTTTAATAGTTCCAAAGTGTGTTGTTGATATTTTAATATATGGAACTGTTAGATGAGTGCTCTGATAGCCAAGGTTGCACAGGTGTATACTTTTTTACCCCATCTGTCCAGAGCTCTGGATTCCTTGTCAGAAGAGAGGATTCTTTGCAGAACTTTAGCTCCTTTTGGTCCCTGTGTAATGACCTCTGGGTCTGTAGCAGGATTTCTGTACAGGAATTTGTGAGAATCCGGTACTCTAATACCCGTCAGGTTTAGTGGGAGCAGGAGGGAGGGTGTCAGGGGCTAAGCTGGATTCATGGAACACATCATCCACCACTTCTAAAATAGGAGGGATGGCCAGGGGCCTATGCTGGGGCAGGTCTAGAAACTTTCTTAGTCTTTTCTTAGACTGAGGGATGTCCTGAGATTTCCACTGGAAGTGTTCCCCCAAGGGTGTGAAGACTTTCCCCAAAGAAAGGTCTTCTAGTGGGGAGGCAGAAGGAATGGATTCATAAGCAGCAAGAGGTGGCTGTTCCTCTTCAAAAATTGAATAATCAGAGTCATCAGAATCCTGCTCTGACAGTATTTCAGGAGAAGGGTGTATTTTCCTTTTAGAAGATGTGGCCTAATTACCCCTGATAAGGGAGATAAGGTCCTCCACCATCTTAAGCATTTGGGCTTGGGGAGGTGGAGCAGGAGTAAGATGGAGACTAGAGGTAGATTTTATAGGAATGGCCTGGCTTCTAGGCCTAAGAGTATCCACCAGTCTGAGAGAAACAGTAGTCAGATGAGAGGACTTAGTTTTTTGTCTAGAATCAGTAGTGTGAGAGGCCTCCTCAGAAGTTGGTGCCTGCGTTGCGCTTCCAGACCCAACCGAGGCAGAGACAACCAAAGACTCAGAAGACAAGGAAGAGTTCTGCGGCATACCAGACTCTGAAAAGGTCTTGGTAGAGGCCTGCATAGATATTGTATCGGGCATCAGGGGCTGGAAAAGCACCTCGCTGAATTTCGGAGAACTGACTACCATCTTACCAGTAGCATTGTCAGAAGGCTTAGCCTTGTGTGGTGTGTCTCTCTCTATCTCTACATTTTTTCAGAATGTCTGCGGATTGCTGGCTGATGGATGCCATTTTGGAATGCGAAGACAGAAGACAAAAATACCTATCTACAATAAGAGCTGTACGATGAATGGTTCTCGCATTAAAGAGGGCACAGAACTGGCAACGGGGGACATCGTGGTCTGGGCCTAAACAAGTGACGCAGTATGAATGGAAGACTCAGTGTGGGATCTGTTTTCCACAGGCGAGACAATTAACTTTTTTGGACATCCGTTAGTGCAAGAAAAAAGGATCCCCAATGGGGTACTTAGCTTTAGACGTTTTCAGCTGGAAATTCAAGCTCTGGTAGCAACAGACTGGCAAACTGTTTATGCTACTGGCCCCACGGCAAGAAAGACTGATGTAATGGCGTCTGCTTCCTAGCTTTATAGCACTGACAACCTGATGTCAGTCACAAACAGCAGCAGCTGCCACAAAAAAACACTGACTCTAGTATTCGGGCCAGACTAAGGCTACCACAAGCAGGGGTAACCCACAGGTGAGGACTGCAACAATGAAACACGAAGATCAATCATGATGCACATAACTCAAGAGCTATCTGCACAGCACAGGAGAGAGAGAAGGGGGTAGAAAAGGGATTCACTTTGTATTATTCTCTTTTAAAAGCAGATGCCAGATTCCTGAAGAACCTGAACACTTTATCAAAGATCAGAGAACTGACAAATTGTGTTTCATCTAACTGAGTGTGTCAACTTGTGAGCAAGCCTTATCTCTTGTAGGCAATGCTCTCCCACCCTCAAAAGATAAAAATCCTTTACAGACATGCTCCCTCTGTATGGAGGCAGACAAAAAAATACACGTTTTGATTTTCATTGAGCTTTTCGCAAGATGTCAGCATTTCTGTACTGATTAGTAAAAGACAGCCTTGTAATCTGTCTGACGTGCTGTCTTCTGGTTAATCATATAACTACAGAAATACTACCAAGAAACAGATCTACTTTAGTAGACCGAAATAGCATATCATCAAAATGTAATATGAAAAGATAGCAACTGAGCTTTAATGCTAACAATGCTAAAAATGTTAAATTCTGAAAACCTAATACACGTCCAGAAGCACCATGGAGATTGATCTGAACTCAAATAAATAACACACACATTACAACACATCAATAAAAAATATCTTTTAAACATTTTTGCCCCCTCCACATCCCCTACAAATTATATATACCAACTCCAGGGTCACACTACAGTGGGTAAAAGGGTAAAATTCCCATTCTGCACTATACTGCAATCTCTATTTAGAACCATTAAACATGTAAAATTTTTCTCTTGCATATTATTTTAATTTAAGACAATGGTTTTCTAAGTTAAGCGTGATCTCCATTCAAAACCTCTGCGGTGCTTCCAGACATGCATATTGTTTTCAATTTTTAACACTTCGGCATTGTTTACATTTGTTAAAGTTCATTTGCTTTCTTTTCGTCTCGGCATTCTAAATTTCAGTATTATGCTACGTTGATCTAAAGTAGATCCCAAGAAAGGGTATAATAACGTGACAGTGAACCTTCATAATGGACTTTTCTGTTTTTCTACCATCTTGTAAGTTGCTCATCCTGAAAAATGACATAAAAAATCCTACACTTTGAATATCTGCAAAATATGTTAAATGCTGTCGTTAGTTTGCAGTCTCATGCAAACAGAAACATATATGGCATTATCTAAACATTTTGACAAATCTAATTTGTCAGCACCTTGTCCTTTCTTGAAACTTTGCAAACAATGGTAGAAGCTATCTGACCTGTACTATTAGTAGATGTCCATGTACTCTCATAGTAGGCAAAGTGTAGGAATGCTTCCTTCATTTTCTATAACATTTACTTGCCTGAACTACTGCAATAGATTTAAAGAACTTGACAAGCAAGCTATGAGACAGTCATCTTTTGAGTTAGTAACCAGTGATGAGTTATAAGAAGGAGCTTGTTAAAATCTTCTCGTCTTTCTAAAAGCAGGAGAGATGTTATCAGGCTGTTTCTACTATTAAAGCAGTCTGAGAAGCAGTGACCACTCCTGAGGCTCTAAAGTTTTTTGGGAACCAACTGATCCTCTTCTTACCTACTGACAGTTCTGCTTAAACTACAGTGCAAAATGCTGCAGACCTCTAACTGAAAATCGCAAAAGCTTAATAGAACTTTTGTCACTTCATACCACCTTTTATATAATTCCCAAGGTCACTATACATGTGCTTTTGTCACTTTTTGATGTAAACAATTGTGATATTTTATTATTTAGTAACTAGATGCAACCCTTCTATCTACCCACAAGACAAGGGGAATGCAACATTGACAACTTAGAGTATCCAATCAACTGGCACGTCCTGAAGGGACTGGAGCGCCCAGAAAAAGAAAATCATGTTATTCCATGTCATTATCTGATGGCACTTATATATGAGGTGCAATTCAAGACATTCTTTTTCTATTGGAGATATTTTAAATATTAAGTCTTCAAGACAGCAGACAGACTATGGCATTTTATTTTTTAAACTTACACTAAACTGAAGTTATACCCAAGTTTGTCTTTAGGGATTAAAGGTGTGATGAGGATGATTTGGAATAGTTTCTTTTTTTCCCTGGAGGATAGGAAATTTACAATGGCCTCCTGATGTGAAACCACTGGTATGCAGGTGCTTATTTTGTGGATGATTTACTAAATTCTAAACACAGGATTGATAACCTTTGAGAAGTGGCATTGGAAACAAAGTTACATGTCTGTGCATCAGCATGCACTTGTGTCAGGGACACAATTTTTCCTTTTTTAATGGCAAACCTGAAAAAAGAAATCACCGAATCGTACCATACCAGAGGAGCAGAATCAGACATCTTACACCTGTAAATCAGAATCTTGACATTCAACTCTTATTAGCATGATTACTGTACTTTAAAGTAAATGCTGCTCAGTTGTATATGCATTCCACTTTGTTGCTTATTGAAGTATTTACAAAGTTGCCCACAATGCTCTGTTGTATCTAGTCGTGCTTCTGTTAAACATGTCCATTTGCTGAGAGCATAGCTTCATTGTAAAGTGCAGTTTTGACTTGTATGATACCACAGAATCCACGCCTTACATGAATACATGACATTTCATTAATCCTCAGAATGTTTTGCCACCATCAGCTCAGAAGACAGATGTAACATGCAGCACTCAAATATTCTTCCCAATATCAGATCTCAATTCTGTTTCTCTAATATGGTAAAGAGAATACCGCAATGACAATATGATTGAAATCCAAAGAACTTAAAACAAGTAAACGAATGAAACCTAGCCAAAATCAAAGGAAACAACTTACCTGGGAAGTAGTGTTACAAAATAGCATACTCAAATGTCTGCTTCAAAAACAAAACACAGCACTCACAACTAAACAACCACAATCCTGCAGAAATGCATCATAAATGTAGCATTGGTGGTGCAGTGGGGAGCATGGCTGACTTCTAAGCAGCTGATATGAGTTTAGTTCTTGGACAATGCAAGAGGTATGTACACAGACAATTCTCCTGATGGTGTAAGTTGAGACAAAAATGTAGTTCTCATTTCCATAGAGCTCACAAATGGTTAGCATCCATGACATACAGAACAGAATGGCTTGATTCAATCTAGGGCCATCTGAGCACAGATGATGCACAGAACTGAATCATTTTATTCACTCTGGCCATCTGAGCACAGATAAGTGATTTTAAAAGATTTATTGAACTTTCAGAGAGATTTTAAGTGTACTGCTTCGACTTTATTGAATTGTTTGATGTATTTGTATGTATTTACTGCATTTTTTGGCACTTTGTCATAGAAGTCCCATACTATATCCTCACAAGCTATAGGTCCTTCATTATGACCCAGAAAACCCATAACATATACTTTTACTTGAGACACTCATCATTCAACCTCAAACCATATTCAAGAGCGACCTTAACTACCCCAGTATAAAATGGGAATTATACACAACCACAAACTTGCAGGCCCAGAGATTCCTAGACTTTGTAAACACAAATACCCTGGACCAGATAGTCTGTATAGCTACCAGGGGCATAAACATACTGAATCTGGTCCTCACTAACCTGAGAGAATGCTGCAGCTCCTTCTCCCCAGTATAATGTAATATTTGGTAAGATTGGACCATAAAACTGTCTCCTTTGAAAAAAAAATAAAACCCAGGACCCCAGCCAACCCTGGAATTTTAAGGAACTATTCTAAGGTAAACTTTCTATTAAGTACTACTCTGGCTGGATTTCAACCCTCCCCCCACAAACCCCTGAAAACACTGCTGCCTTTGCAAAACTGCTCACAGAAACCATGTGCAACCATGTTAATAGCTGCAAAGCATAGAAAAAAAAAAAAACAAGCCACCTTAAGGACTTCCAAGATGGCGGCACATCTAGTGACAGCCTAATTTCAGCTCTCCCTTTTGTGAAAACAAAAACTCAGAACAGAGCCAGTTAATTTGTCTTTTTGGATAAATTTCAGTTACTGGCTAGTAAGTGTACTGCATGGATACATAGAGAACCTGAAAAAAGATAAAAGATGAGGAGAAAACACTGGGAAGAATCCTGCAGCTATTCACCAAAAAGCAGTTCAAGCTCTAGTTTTGTTGCAAGACATGACTTAAGTAATTTAGAGGAAACGTGTATGTGCTTAGAGCTGATTAAAATAAATGAAACACTGAATGTGTATATCAACTCAAGTAAAAAAAAGGTTGGAAAAAAATAGAAGCTTTAAGATATTCAGATGTGTTGATAAAACTGCAACAATCAAATGCTGAAATAAAGAAAAGGTTGACTGAGTATGAGACTACTCAAGAAGAGATGTTTCAAAAATGGTAGCATTAGAGGACAGAGAATGTAGGGAAAACCTGAGATTTTCTACTGTACCAGAGAAACTGGAAGGAGCACACTATTAATTTTGTGAAAGCACAAATAAACTGAACTGATATTCCACAGCAGGAGTTAACTGAAGGGTCACATTATGTGTATGCTCCAAACCTGGCCATGAGAAAACAGCTAAGACCTATATTAGACTATATTAGTAAACATGCAATCCTACCAGAAGAGTTGATTCTAACAAAACTGTGGCAGAAGGGCAAAGTACTAAAAGTTGGAGACAGTAGAGTGTTTGTGGAAAATGATTAATCACTGTACACCAGGCAGAAGGAGTAAATTTATTCCAACAATGAGGGAATGTTGAGAGATCAGCGGGAGATTCAGGCTGCTGTATTCCAGCTATCTTTAGAATATTTTTCCCTGGAGAATCAAAGTTAACTTTTGATGCAGAACAGGCTAAGGAAGGAATACAAAAGTTTGTACAACAAAAAGTGAGCTATCAAACAGAAGGGGACTCTGCTGCATATTCTTCTAATAATATAGTTCATAAAGAGACTGCCAGCAAAACCTTTTCCAATGTTCTAAAGGAATATGTTTGAGAGACAAAGAAAAGCACAGAAGTTGACTAGAAGAAGTAGGAGTATGTTTATAACTGAACCAGAGACTGAGGTTGGAAGATGGTGATCAACAGGAAGAAAACTGGCAACTTGGAAATTAATGAATAAATGTGAAATTATGAAGCATCAATCACATTTGTGAAATATGGCTCAGTAAGAAAAACTGGAAACATTGGACTTTTTCAACTTTGTTAAACTTGTAGGGGATTCCAAAGCATTTGCCCTAGTTTGTGTTATTAATGTTTGGAAGAAAATTAAAGGGAAGAGGAGGAAAAGAGGTAACTTAAGTAAAACAAGTTTTGTTCTTAAATGTAATTTTATAAAACATTTCATTACATAAACTGCATATTATATAATAAAGCATTTTCAGTTATTTTTTGTTATAAGAAAACTAAAGTAAACAGGTGCCTCATTTATTCTTCTATCTTTTTAAATTTTAAGAAATGTAGGCATTGCAATATAAAGAGAGAAGAAACCCTGGTAATCAAGAAAAGTTGGCCTTTTTGTAGATATTATTTTGGATTTGATAAAACCAGAAAAGCACATCAGTGTTATGTAACATTCTGAGACAGTTAAGTCTTTTCAGGATATACAATTAATGAAGACAAAACAAAGGTTATAGCTCTAAACTATGTACCAACACATGTATTGGGTCAACACCACCCATATTTATGAGGACAAGATAAAATGAAGTATGTACGAGTATGGGCTAAAAAGAATTTTGTTATGGCAGCTAAGGATATGTGGGCAGAGACTAAACAAAAGATAATACAAAAACTGAGGAAAGTACAGTTTTGTACCTACCATAAATGTAGATGTCCGAGAGGTATGCATCTGCAGTCCTAACAAATGGGTTGTCCTGCCTCAGGCAGCCCCTCGGTCGGCCGGATTCCAAAGTCTGGGTCTGGCCTCGGCTGATGTCGCACTTCACCCGATGTCATAGCTGCTGTCAATTGGGTATAAAGGCATCAGCCGACGCCATTTTCCTCAGTGTTTCTTGCCCCAGATGCCAGGTGCCCTCGAGGAAGGCTAAATTTGGATAAATGCCAATGATTCCAAACAGTAGAGAGCAAACAAAAATAAACATGTATGTACATATATACAAACAAATACACCATAATAGATTCCCCCAGCTAGCTACAAGATGGGCAAATACCCTAGGAGTACCACAGAGGGGAAGGAGGGTGGGTAATCCTGACTGCAGATGCATACCTCTCGGACATCTACATTTATGGTAGGTACAAAACTGTACTATGTCCTTCAAGGATGCATCTGCAGTCCTAACAAATGGGTAGAATACCATAGCCAAACTGGGGGAGGAGGCACTAAGAAGATTATGGTGTAATTAAGATCCCTTGCAAAATAGCAGTGGCAAAACCTGCTCGGGATCTGGAGTATAAAGGCAGATTATAATGCTTGGCAAATGTATGCACGGAGCTCCAAGTAGCAGCCTCTAAAATGTCTTTGGTAGCCACTCCTCGTAAGAAAGCTGTAGTAGTGGCTGTAGCCCTTGTGGAGTGTGGTCTGATGTTTTCTGGAGTTGTCTTTTCAAGAAAGGAGTAACAAAATCTAATGCAATTTCCTATCCATTTTGAGATTGTCTGTTTTGAAATTGCTTTTCCTTCCATTCCTGCTGCATATGCTACCAGAAGCTGGTCAGTTTTTCTATTGGTCTTGGTTCTGTCCAGGTAGTAGCGCAATTGCCTGTGTACATCCAAGGTATGCAGTAGTCTTTCCCCCCTGTTCTGTGGATTGGGGAAGAATGTTGGTAGGTGGATTGCTTGGTTCAATGATACCCTGGAGACCACCTTTGGCATAAAAGTAGGGTTAGTTCTCAAGGACACTCTATCCTGATGGAAGATGAGGAAGGGCTGTACTGCCATTAATGCCTGTAATTCAGAAACCCTTCTTGCTGAAGTGATTGCAAGCAGGAAAGCAGTTTTCCAAGATAAGAACTGTAATTCTGCTGTTGCTGCTGGTTCAAAAGGGGGAAGTGTTAACTTTTCTAGCACAAAGTTTAGGTCCCATGTAGGCAAAGGTGGCTTCCTTGGAGGCTTTACATTTTTAATTCCTCTCAGAAACTGCCTGAGTAGAAGATGAGAGAAGACTGGAGGATCCATGTTATATTCTGCTGAAATTGCTGATGCATGAATCTTGATGGAGGAGTAAGACAGGCCATTGTGGAAAAGCTCTGCTAAATATTCCAGGATGTTAGCTATGTTTGCCAAGGATACATTTTCTCCTTTTGCTGCACTCCAAATGAGGTATCTTTTCCATTTTGCTGAATAAGTCTTCCTTGTGGAGGGTCTGCGAGCCTCCAGGATAATGTCTTTAACCCTCTGAGATAATTCTGGGTTATTTTGTCTTATGTAAGATTCCAAGCAGCTAGCTGCAGTGTTTTCAAGTTTGGATGCAGGATCTTGAAGTTGTTCTGTGTTAGCAGCAAAGGAACTAGAGGTAGAGGCCATGCATGTGCTCGAGACATGCTCCTCAGAAGCGGGTACCAATGCTGCCTCGGCCAGTCTGGAGCTATCAGTATGATCCTTGGGTGATCTTCTTTGATCTTCAGTAGCACTTTGTGCATCAAAGGAAGAGGTGGGAATGCATATGCTGTTAGGTTTTCCCAACTGAAGGATAGGGAGTCCACCTTCCAAGCAAGTGGGTGGTATGTCCTTGTGCAGAATTTTCTCAATTGGTGGTTGTGTGGGGATGCGAACAGGTCTATTTCTGGTAGCCCCCATTTCTTTGTAATGGATTTGAAGATGTCCGGATGCAGCATCCATTCGTGGGCATCCGTGGTAGTTCTGCTTAAGGTGTCTGCTAGTATATTTTCTTTTCCTGGCACAAATATGGCCTGGAGCTGAATGTTGAGGTTCAGGGCCACATTCCACAGGTCCATTGCCATCCGGCATAGAGGATATGAATGTGTGCCTCCCTGCTTGTTGATATACCACATAACTGTGGTGTTGTCCGTCCTTATCAGCAAATGACCTTGTTGAAGAAACGGTCTGAATGTCTGAATTGCCTGTTTCACTGCCAGCATCTCTTTTAGATTTATGTGTAGGTTCAGCTGGTCCTGTGTCCATAGGCCCTGTATACACTTGTCTGCCATGTGTGCCCCCCAACCGAGGTCTGAGGCATCCGTGGTGATAGTCTGGCTTGGGTGAGGGCTGTGGAAAGGCAGTCCTTTGTTCAACTGACAGGCCTGAGCCCACCACAGGAATTCTTGCTTCAGGCATGGAATTATTGGAATTTGGGTTTCTAGGCTGTGCTTGTGCTGAGACCATAAATTCCTTAGGTACCATTGCAACTTCCTCATATGCAGTCTGGCATGTGGGATCAATATTATGCAGGATGCCATGTAACCCAGGGCTTGCAGGACTTTCCTTGCTGTAAGCTGGGTCTGCGTTGTTAATGCCATGAAATAGAGTGGTAGTTGTTTTTGCTTTTCTGCTGTGAGAAATGCCATTTGATTTGATGTGTCCAGTTCTGCACCCAAGAATGTAATCCTTTGGGATGGTACCAGCCTTGACTTTTTTATGTTGACTGTGTATCCCAAGGCCTGTAATAGGTGAATAACTTTCCAAATCTTTTGTTAATTTGTTCTTGTTGTCCGCTTGTATCAGGCAGTCGTCCAGGTATGGATAAATTTGAATTCCCTGAAGCCTGCAATGAGCAATTACTGATGCCAGGCATTTCATGAATTCTCTGGGTGCATTAGATAAGCCAAAGGGCAATGCTGAGAATTGATAATGCTCTGATCCTGCAAGAAATCTGAGGTATCTTCTGCAATCTGGTCGAATAGGGATGTGCAGGTATGCCTCCTTGAGATCTAGAGTCACCAGCCAAGACTCCTTGCCCAGCATGGGAAGAAGTTGCTGTAGGGTCAGCATTTTGAATTTTGGAACAATGAGATATGTGTTCAGAGCGGACAGGTTGAGAATAGGTCTCCATTGGTTTTCTTTTCTTGGCACCAGGAAAAGTCTGGAATAAAATCCTTGTCCTTGTTCCATAGCCGGTACCTTTTCTATAGCTCTCATCCTTAGTAAGTGGTTGATTTGTCCTAGAGCGTTTGCTTTTTGGTTTGGTGGTAGGTTTGGCATTCCTCTCTTCCTTGGTAGAGTATGGAAGTGAAACCTGTAACCTTTGTCTATTGTCTGTAAAATCCATTTGTCTCCTGTAATGTAATGCCAGTTTACTGAAAATAAAGCTAGCTTTCCACCTAAGGGTGCTTCCAGTTGTTCCCTGGTAGGCGGTATCAGAGCCAAGTCACTGTGATTGTCCTGTGGAAGTGGTAGTAGCTGGATCTGTGGCAGTACTTCTCTGGTTGCTAGGCTGCCACTGACGTCCCCTGTAGGCACCTCTGGATTGACCTCTGCCTCTTGAGCGCCTATTTCTTCCTCTCTGTGCTCTGGAGGTGTCTGGAAAGGACCAATTCTTCGAAGGCCAATTCCTACTAAACCTAGGAGGCTGTACCTGTAAGAAATCCTTGACTGTTTGGACAGATTTTGCTTTTTCTTCCACCTTCTTTAACACTTGCTGTGCAGGGGAGCCAAACAAACTGAGTTTCTCCATGGCAGCATCTAGGAGCTTTGACTTTACATGGTCTGGTAAGGATTGCTCTTTTAACCATGCATGCCTTCTGATCACTGTACCAGTCATAGCTGATCTAAAGGAAGCCTCCAGTGCATCATAGCCGCATTTTAAGGAATGATTACTGACCTGCTGAGTGTTATGTACCAAATCCTGAAGGGACTTGCGGTCTATAGGTTCAGGAGAGGATAGTTTTTTATTTAGCTGATCTAACAAAAATTCCTGATACTGGATCATGTGGAATTGACAGTTTAAGGCCCTAGCCGAAAGAGTAGCAGAAGTATAAACTTTTTTACCCCATCTCTCTAATGCTCTAGATTCTCTTTCAGAGGGGAGGGTTTTTTTTAGCAGTTGCTACAGCTTTGGGGCCCTGAGAAATAGTTTCAGGATCTGCAATAGGAGCCTTATACAAGTGATAATGTGTGTCCGGGACCCTGTAGTATCTGTCGGGCTTAGCAGGGGCCGGGGGAAGAGAGTCAGGGGCAGTACAAGCATCATTGAATGCATCATCCACAACTGTTAGTACTGGAGGAATGGCTAAAGGCCTATGCTGTGGCAAATGTAAAAAGGTCCTTAGCTGTTTCCTAGAATCTG
Source organism: Protopterus annectens (assembly GCF_019279795.1). Taxonomy (NCBI): domain Eukaryota; kingdom Metazoa; phylum Chordata; order Ceratodontiformes; family Protopteridae; genus Protopterus; species Protopterus annectens. The sequence goes on from NC_056730.1 coordinate 39,680,451, forward strand.
AAAAATCCTGGCCCTGCCATTGAAATTGCTCCCTCATAGCATGTGAGCACAGCCTCCTGTCTCAGACGTAATGAAATGCACCAGCACAAACACCAGAAACTTCAAAAAACAGTAGATTTATTCCAATGGTATAAAAAACACTTCAGTTGAGCGCTTTCATCCACTAAGGACTTCCTCAGAACACATATTAAAAACTGCTAATCCACTAAGTACATTTAAAAATACGTCACATGTCGTTCTACCATTAATAATTAAAGTGCTAGTGCCTTGAAATGCCAGTGCATAATGAAAACCTTCCATTACTGTAAAAACTATTATCGCAATTAAATAACACACATTTAAAGTTCATTTAATATATTAAAATATGCCTACCACTGTAGTTGGCCTTATAACACTTGTTTACAATTGTCTAAAACCGGTTTTATGGAGACGTGCTCATTTATACCAGGATACATAGAGGCATTTAATTTAACCTGCCACCTAACCTCCTTGTCACTCACTGCTTTCTTAACGTCTCCACCCCTTACATTAGGTCTAACTATCTCTAAAATTCCAAAGGTAAAGTTGGAACACTCCTTACTGAGTTTTAAATGTTTCCATAAAGCATTATTCTCGTCCTGTTTCCTGATGCTATATTGGTGATCGTAAATCCTATTACGTAAGCATCTGGTAGTTTTCCCTACATAGAAACAGGGACAGTGAGTACAAACAGCTAGGTATAACAAGTTTGTAGACCTACAATTCCCCTTTTGAAAATGAATTTTTGATTTATTAAAATTCTGTAGGGTTAATTCCTGCACTGCCATTATGTATTGGCACTGTAAACATGTGCCACATTTTGTTGTCCCCCTCCCATTCTCCATCTTGGTCTGTTTTTTCTCTAATAAGAACTTCAAATTCGGACCATTCCTATGTACAAAATGGGGCTCACTCCCCACTAAATCCCAAATCCTTTTATCAGCTTTAAATACCTTCCAATTTTTCTGTATAATATTTTTTATATACTTGCTATGGGGTCCATACTGAATAATACAGGCTTTCCCATATCTATTTAGTGGATGAAAGCACTCAACTGAAGTGTTTTTTTATACCATTGGAATAAATCTACTGTTTTTTGAAGTTTCTGGTGTTTGTGCTGGTGCATTTCATTACGTCTGAGACAGGAGGCTGTGCTCACATTTACATTTACTTGGTGGACTGTTCTCAGCTTCTTTGTGCATTTTCTCCCTCATAGCATGCAAGGTTTCCCCAAAAGAAAATTCTTCAGGAGGAGAGGCAGAAGGGATGGAGTCTTCTGCATCAGAATCCTCATATGGAGAATAAGGGCCTTCTGGAGGATTTGAGTTTTCTGAATCATCAGAGGAATAATCCATAGAAACTGGTTCAGGGGGCTCTGCTCTAGGCCTCTTCTCTGGAGGGGGATGAGAGGCCCTGTCAGGGTGAGGTTGGGATCCCCTGATCAAAGAAATGAGATCCTCTGCCAGGCTGAGCATTTGGGAACTAGAGCTAGGCCTGTGTGAGGGGGTTTTAGCAGGCAAGGCCTTAGAAGATTTAGCTGCTTTAGCCCTAGAGAAAGCCTTGATAGACACGGATTCAGGGGGCCTAGCAGCTCCACGTGCAGGAGTGGATATGTCCAAAGGAATAGTAACTGATAAATCCTGGGTGCCTGCTACAGCAGGAGAAATTTCAGTAGCAGATTCAGCCATGCTGTGTGAGGCCTCGGCTGTAGGAGGTAAGCTTTCGGCCGAAGGAAGAACCGTGGACTCGGTTTCAGCCGAAACCGAGACACTCATGTTGGCTTAACCGTGGTTTCGGCGAAACCGCTGACCACGAGTGTCGGTCCTTTTCCACGCTTTTAGCTAATTGTGAAGTCGGAGTCTCCGACGGCATTTTGTAAGCAAAGCGGACCAAAACTCCTCCGAAACTCCGACCAACGTCTAAGTGTCCGTCCGGTTGAAGGAAGCACAGGCTAGACAAGCTGCTACGTGGTCTGGGCCTAAGCAAGGAAGGCAGTAAGAGTGGAAATCCTTATGAGGTATTTGTTTCCCACAAGTTAAACAATTATTTACTTTTTCTGACATCGGCTGAGGCAAGAAAGAGTCCAACGGGTACTTAGCTTTTAGAAGTCTTCGGTAGTAGAAATCTCTGGATCTGACCGACCGGCACTTGCGAACAGCTTCTGCTTCGGGCACCGCGCGGCAAGAAAGACTGAGGAAAATGGCATCGGCTGATGCCTTTATATCCAATTGACAGCAGCTATGACGTTGGGTGAAGTGCGACATCAGCCGAGGCCAGACCCAGACTTTGGAATCCGGCCGACCGAGGGGCTGCCTGAGGCAGGACAACCCATTTGTTAGGACTGCAGATGCATCCTTGAAGGACATCTGTAAAGCTCATTTGTGGATATGGAGATACAAGCAGTGAAAATGTATTTAGTCCCTTTAGTTTTATACACAGGTAGGCAAGAGAAGTTGTGAATAGCGATTAATAAAGAGTTTAAGGATTTTATCTGGGAAGAGAAGAGGACGAGTCAAGTGGGATAAGTTGATCCTTTCAACAGAACAAAGTATTCTGGGATTACTTGACTTGAAGGTGTATTTTAGAGCTACACAGATAAGGATCCTATACATAGCACAAACAGAAAGCTGTAAGTCAAAATGGAAAGGTATGATGATGATGACAGCAGAAGCTCGAGAAATAAGGATCTGCATCCAAAATCCCAATCTCTCCTTAACGACAATAACTGTACAGAAAAAGAAGTTATGTACCCACCATAACGTTTCATGTATGTAGTCCATCTCACCAAACATTACGTGTGGGTTCAGAGCCGATCCTCGGCTCCAACTCAGCCGCTTTTAGAAAGCCTGAAAACTTCCAATTGGCTTGTGGCTAGGAGGTATCCCATGGTGCATGAGCACACTCCCCAGATCTCGTTTGCCGCGTCTTCAGTCAGAAGCTTTGTTGGTTGGCTGTGGTTAAGTGATACCTTTTTTACTACTATTACTTTCTTTTTCAGGAATTTATTGCTTAGAGAAAGTTTTTCTATTATAGCTCATTACCAAGTCATTTTTTGTGACTTCTGATGACTTTAACCGGATTTGACTTGGTTATCGGATATTGTAATTTCCGGCCTATTGCTTGTTCGCGTGTGGTATCCCTTATGTGTGTGTGTGTGTTTTTTGGTTTTTACTAGACCATTTAAGTTAGAGGTTCTAGTTTTGTCCCTTTTTGTTCTTTACACTAGGTCCATTTAAGTTAAAGGACCTAGCTCCCCTCCCCTTTTTTTCTTAATGTGATAGGGCTAGATCTGTTTAAGTTAGAGGATCTAGTTCCTCTCGTGTGTGTTGGCCTTCCTTTGCTGTCAATATGTCTAAGGAATCTAAGGAACACAGTCAGGCTTTAAGAAGTGTTCTCAAAAAATGTCCATCACTGATGGACATAGCGATTGTGTACATTACTTAGGGGCCATACATCTGCAAGAAACCTGCCTTTTCTGCTATTATTTTAGCCCTAGAGTGCTCCAGGAATGGAAGAATAAACTTATTTTAAAAGGTCTAAAAGTGGCCGAGTCAGAGCCGAGGATTGGCTCCGAACCCACACGTAATAATGGAGGCGAGATAGGACTACATAACATTTTATTCATGAAGTAGCAAAGTTTTTGAAGAACTTAGCCAACATATGAATGGAGAAAGGAGATTGTGCTAATATGGATGACTACAATTAGGGGTACAGAGAATAGGCAAGAGGGGGTAAAACTTTACTGGAGAGAACAGGCAAAGGAACAAAGGTATTGGGAGCAAGTAATTAGACTGGGAAAGGTAATGGAATGGGGTGAGGCCAACAATGCATTTGGACTGCAGGCTACAGACTGTTCTCACTATTAAGGATTGATATCAGAGCACAGGCAAAGAGAAAGGAATGGGGGATCCTAAGTGAAAGACCAGCACTAGAAGTTTTGGTTGAATCTAGAACAAAAGCTGCTGTTAAAAAGAGATAAGTAGTAGGGCATATAAATATTGCACGATAACTGTAGCAATCAGAGAAGTTTAGAAATGATTTGGAAAAGAGATCTGATAAGCAATTCACAAAGAAACAGTGGAAGGATATATGTATAGCTCCCAAATATGCAACAAATTCTAGAAGATTTAGGATTTTTGCTTAAAGTGTTTGCATAGGTATTTTTATACCGTAAGTAGACTCCAAATAATTTTTCCTCACATAGACTGCAAATTTTGGAGGCATTATAGGGGAAGAAATAGATAGCTGGGAACATATTTTTTTGAGACTGTAGTAAATTGGCAATCTTTAAAAATTCCCTACAGACTAGCCAGACACACTTGGTGAGCAAATTAGTGTAACTAAGCTTTTTTTTCCCAGTTGGGATAAAGGCTTTGAATTGCCTAGACATAGTAAGGCATTACTAAGTTTAATTCTGATGGCTACAAAAAAGCCATTACTAGAAAATGGAAATCAAACACTAAACCAACTGTATTTTAAAAAGTGAACAGGGATAAAAGAACTGCAATTGAGATCTTTTGAAAAGGGTAGGAGAAAATTACATGGAAAAATGTAAATTGTGGCAACAATACATGAAGAATAATGTTTTAGAAGAGGAATGATGTTTAAGGGAAGGCAAGAACTGAGTTGTAAAATGTTGGAGTGACAATAACTGTACATAAGATTATGCTATATATAATGTTTATAATTGAGAATATGTCAGTATGCTTTGTTTTCATTTATATAAATGTATGATTGCGTATGTCATAAGTTATAATTCACTAAAGATTATTAAAAAAGCCATTTTGGTAGAATTCCAACAACAGGTTGCAAGACAAAAGGAAAGAAATCATGGCAGTCAGAAAGTACAAAATAAAACAAGATAAAAACTCCCTCATTAATTTAAAAAACACTTTGGGGGGCTAAACAAGTCTACCAAACCAAGCTGGAGGTAAAAATAACTTCCTAGGGAAAAAGTACACAACTTTAATTAGCTATTTCTGCAATCTCAAAGTCATCACCCAACAATGAGTAGAACTAATTGTAAATGAAGCCACCTACACTGAGCCAAAAGATATATCAAATCTACAATGCAACAAACTCAGCTCCCATTTTATCTTTCTCCCCTTGCACCCCACAGCAAATACTATCGAATAGAACTGCATCAACTGTCACTGGGAAACAGGTCCTCAATGCACTCTCCAAGGCCAAGAACACTGCGTCAATGAGCTGCAGTAATATCCAAGGATGCCTTCCAAATAGCTTGAAACAATGCATTGGGACCACTAGAATCACTATTTAGCTATAGCAACTAACATCCCTCTGCACAAGGTCAGGCCATCTACAAACAAGTATGATCAATCTATTTATTTTAATTTAAAAAGAAGTTATGTACTCACCATAACGTTCCATCTGAGTAGGTACTTCATTTGTCTGCAACCTCTGGGTATTGGATCCGATCTCGGATCAGAGCCGGCAGCTTCACAAGCTACAAGATCCGAGCTCCTAGCTCCTCCCCTACCCATAATCCCCTGCCACTAACTGTATTACCTCAGATCGATTTTTCCCAATCTAAGTCATAACCTCGACAGAGTATACTGAAGACCTAACCTCAAGACAGCAATATTTCAGGTGACCAGTAAAAACCCAAAAAAGGGTTAGGGGGATGGTAGGGGGGGGACGGTTGCAGACAAATGAAGTACCTACTCAGATGGAACGTTATATGTGAGTACATAACTTCTTTATCTGAAGTAGTTACTTCATTTGCTCTGCAACCTGTGGGACAGAGTCCCCAGCTACCTAGACAATAAACCTGGGTGGCCTTATGGAAGGATATTTCAAAGCACCGCAGAGCCAAAAGAAGTCCTACCTCTTGATATCATATCCAGTTTATAATGAGAAATGAACGTATGAGAAGAGGACCAGGTAGCTGCTGAACATATGTCTTCCAAAGGAACTCTGGACCAGAAAGCTGCTGACAGGAGCTGGTTTGCCTGAAGATACATACCCCTGAACTATACATTGACAAATCCAATTTGCTAGGGTCACTTTAGAAATGGCCCTTCCCCTGGCTGATTTTGGAAAGGACACAAACAACTGATCAGACTTGCGAAAATCTTTAGTTCTGTGCAAGTAAAAATGTAGTTGCCTGTGTACGTCCAGTCTGTGCAATATGTACTCTCCCTTATTCTGAAAATTTGAAAAGAACACGGGCAAATTGATTGATATTTGATTCCGAAGCCACCTTAGGTATGAAAGACGGGTTAGTCCTGAGAGACACTCTATCCCTGTGAAAAATTAGATAAGGGGGTTTCATACACAGTGCTTGGAGTTCCGAAACCCTCTTAGCAGAAGTAATAGCTACCAAGAAAGCCAGGACAAGAAATTTAAAGGAATCGAGGCTGCAGGCTCAAAGGGTGGACTTGTCAGGGCTTGCAAGACTAGTGTCAAATCCCACCACCACCGTAACTACAGGAGGTTTCAAGAGAAAGATGCCTGCCAAGAAAGTTTTGCATAACTTTATGGATGTACAATGATCCTAGTCCATCTCCCACATGAAAATGGGAAATGGCTGCTAACTGCACCTTAACGTAGAAGCACTTGCTCCCTAAAAATCAGCGACAGGAAGTCCAGGATTGTTGGAATAGGAACTGTAAAAGGATCCAGGCCGAGCCGCTACCAGAATGGCCTTCACTGGTGATGAGAACGGGAATCCTAGCCATCAGTGGAACTGGATCAACCAAGCCTTGAGGTTTACCAGGTTCGGGTTTGACATCCTGCGGGATGTGAAATCAGGTCTGGAATGGGTTCCACTAACCAAGGGAGAGTTAAACTGTGAGACCGCAGGTATGGGAACCAGATCTGGTGAGGCCAGAATGGGGCTATGAGGATAACTCTGCTCCCCAACCGAGAGGATTTCTGTATGAACTTCATAAGCGGAAGGGAAGGGTAAGCATAAAGAAGACGGGAGGCCAAGCATGAACAAGTAGCTGCCTCTGGGAGTCTCCCTGGGAAGTACTAAGCTGCATTTTGTGTTTAATGGAGAAGCAAAAGGATCGTAGTGAAGCCAACCCCACTTGCGGAAGATCTGCTTCGCAACTGATGGATTGAGAGTCCGCTAATTTGTTGGACCATCCCGGAATGTGCAACAGAAAGCAATGCAAAACCCAATCCACTTAGAAATAGTTTGTTTGACACAGGCTTGCCCTGAGAACTCAAAGCAAAAGAAACAAATAACTGCTGAGACTGCCTGAACCCTTTAGTTCTGCTCAAATAATATCGCAACTGCCTGTGTACATCTAAAGTGTGCAAAATCTTTTCCCCTTTATTTTGGGGATTTGCATAAAAAGTAGGCAAATGAATGGTTTGGTTTAAAGCCACACTAGAAACCACTTTAGGCATAAAGGAAGGATTAATGCATAAAGATGCCTATCCTTATGGAAAATTAAGAAAGGCTCAACCGCCATAAGGGCCTGTAATTCAGAAACCCTTCTTGCAGAGGTAATGGCCAACAAAAAGGCAGTCTTCCATGATAAATATTTCAACTCGGCAGTAGCTGCAGGCTCAAAAGGTTGTAGAGTGAGTTTCTCCAACACAAAATTGAGATCCCAAGCAGGAGTAGGAGCTCCGTGGGGTCTTATATTCTTTGCCCCTCTAAGGAATTGCTTGAACAAAGGATGAGAAAACAATGGTGGGTCACAGTCATAGTGAGCAGAAATTGCTGCAGCATGAACCTTAATAGAAGAGAAGGACAAACCTTTGTCCAGTAACTCAGTAAGATATTGAACAGCCACACTTAAATTAGGCTCAGAAACATCAAATTCCTTTGCTGTACTCCAAAATAAAAATCTCTTCCATTTATCTGCGTACACTTTCCTTGTACTAGGCCTTCTGGCCTCCAAAATAACATTCAAAACTTGCTGTGGAAGCTGAGACCCTCCAGGGTTCAAAACAGAATATGCCAGGCTGTTAGGTGAAGAGAGTGAAGTTTGACATTGAGTAAATGACTGTTCTCCTGAGACAGCAGGTGTAGAATCGAAGGCAAAGGCCATGGAGGCTCCTGTACCAGACTTCTCAGTAATGGGTACCAGTGCTGTTGAGGCCAATCTGGAGCTATTAAAATCATCTTTGGCTTGTCCTGTCTGACCTTTAGGAGTACCTTTGGGAGGAGAGGCAGAGGTGGAAAGGCATACACATGAAGATTGCTCCAATTGAAAGAAAGAGCATCCACTTTCCAGGCTGTGGGATGAAACCTTTTTGTGCAAAACTTTGGCAGCTGGTAGTTTAGTGGAGAAGCGAACAGATCTATGTCTGGAGTTCCCATGACACTGTCAATTTCTGAAATACATGAGGATCCAATTTCCACTCGTGGGGATCCATAATTGATCTGCTCAACACATCTGCTAAGGAGTTCTGTGCTCGGCAGAAACCTTGCCTGAAGATTTAGCTGTAAACTGAGAGCAGTCTCCCACAAAATCATTGCTTGCCTGCATAGAGGATAAGAATCGTTCCCCTTGCTTGTTGATGTACCACATGACAGTTGTGTTGTCTGTTAGAATCAACACCTGCCCTGGAAGAAGTAAATCCTTGAAAGCTATTAATGCAAATTGGACTGCTAACATCTCCTTCAAGTTGATATGTAGATGTTGTAGTCTGGCAGGCCACGTGTCTTGTATCCACTTTCCATTTAGATGAGCTCCCCAAGCTTTGTCTGAGGCATCTGTCGTTAGAATCTGACTCGCCTCTGGCCGGGTCACAGAGAGTCCCTTGTTTAGGTGACATTCCTGAGCCCACCACAAAAATTCCTTTTGAATGCAAGGTATTATCTGAATGACAGTGTCCATATCCTGGCAGTGCTGTGTCCATACATTTCTGAGATACCATTGTAGCTTCCTCATATGCAGTTTGGCATTGGGAAGCACCAGAATACAAGATGCCATGAACCCCAAGGCTTGAAGGACTGTCCTTGCAGTCAGCCTGGACTGATGAGACAATTGATGGAAGTAAAGGGAAAGATTCCTTTGTTTGTCCGGGGTCAAAAAGGCCATCTGGGATGCTGTATTCAGTCTCACACCCAGAAAGCACATGTCCTGAGAGGGTACTAGACTGGACTTTATTTCGTTCACAGAATACCCCAGGCATCTTAGCACTGCTATCACATATTGCAAATGATGAAGAAGTTCGTCCCTTCCTTGAGCCAGAATCAGGCAATCGTCCAAATAAGGATATATCTGTATTCCTTTTAGCCTGAAGAAAGCTATCACTGGAGCCAGAACTTTTGTGAACACTCTGGGCGCAGTAGATAAGCCAAAGGGCAATGCAGAGAACTGATAATGAGAAGTCCCAGCCCGAAAACGCAGATACTTCCTGCAACTTAGCCTGATAGGAACATGAAGGTAAGCCTCCTTGAGATCCAGAGTTACCATCCAGTGATCTTTGCCCAGCAGAGGTAAAAGCTGTTGTAACGTCAACATTTTGAACTTGGGAATGTCCAGATAAGTGTTGAGGATGTACAAAAAACCATACCATACCCAGTAAAGCAAAGGTTTCAGAACAGAGGACGGTCTACGAGTCGAGGCCCAAGGAAAAGGAAGCTATCTGTGGACAGCTTCCAATCCACGGACGAATAGCGAAAAAGTGACTGGTTTATTGTATAATTATTCCGACTATAGTTTTTCTGATGCTGAAATTTCTCTTTTGAACCGTGGCTTGAATTTCATTCCAGCCTGTTCGGACACACTCACTAATGTTTTAATTACTTTAAGAATGTTTTGTAGACAGGTAGCTTTAAAAGTTTTCTTTAAAGATAAATCTGTTTCAAACACTTATGATACATCCACTGTTTTTAAAAGAAAAAGTACTTTTATACCTCAGCTACCCCAATGTGTCGAATGTTTTTTGCATATTTGTGAGCAAGATTTCTATGAATTATTTTCCACCAAAGTGAAACCCACATATTTTAACTTAAATCTAGATGAATTTAATTCCTTAAAACATTTAAAACAGATTGATAAAATCTCCATCAAACCTGCTGATAAGGGAGGAGGTATTGTGGCACTGAATAGGGCTGACTATAATACTAACATGTGCTTAATGCTCACTGATGATTTGACTTACACTAAAATTGATTTATGCAGAGTGATGACTATCATTAGAAGTGTACAAGACATATTCTATGACCTGCTCATCTGCAGGCAAATTAATGAAGATATGTATGGCTTTCTTTCGATGGATTACCCCACCATACCCATTATCAAAGGACTTCCGAAAATCCACAAAAATACCTTTCCCATCCCACTACGACCTATAGTATCAGGCGACCGCTGGATTACAGCACATGCTTCTTGTCTTGTAGAGTTTTTACTTAGACCAGTGGTGGATTCCTTTGATACTATTTTAAAAGACACTTATCACCTACTAGCGTGTTTGTCAGAAATACAACTGGATATCCAACACAATAATTATATCCTAATTACTTTAGATGTAAAGAACCTATTCACCTCAATTCCCAATGATTTGGGCATTGAGGCTATAAGAGATATTTTACAGTTTCATAACTCTTTTTCCAATGACAAACAGCTACTGGTATGCCAATTATTGGATGTTATACTAAACAATAATGTTTTTATGTTTTTAAATGAATATTATTTGCAGAAATGGGGTGGCGATGGAGTGCCATGTGCAAACACCTACTCCAACCTGGTTGTTTTGGCCTGGGAACGTACTCATCTGTTCACCCACCGCCTGTTTACTCAGATAATTACTTACAAACGTTTTGTGGACGATATTTTTATTATATGGAAAGGTACAGAGTCAGACTTTATACAAATGTGGAATTATCTTGAGAGCACTTCGCGTTTTACGCTTCACCATGGAATGCTCCAACAAATCTATTAATTTCTTAGATGTTACATTAAGTATTAATGATGATGGTACCATAACTTCAACCATTTATCGTAAACCTACATGGAGGAATACTCTTTTATCTTTTGACAGTATGCACCCTAGGTATGTTTTTCCTGGCATCCTTAAAAGCCAATTCATTAGATTAAAAAGACTTTGTAAAGATGCACATCAACTACAATTGGAAGCGAACAACCTAGAACTATTATTCAAGGAGAGAGGCTATGATTCAGACTTAGTTACAAAAACCAGAAATAATGTAATTGGCACTAGATTAACCAGTTATCAGAACGTAACTACTACTGACAACAGATACTCTACACGATCTAAGGACTATGTACCCATAATATTAAATTTTTCAAGCATCAGTAATGACATCAAGAAAGTCTTTTATAATAACTGGAAATTACTTATGGTAGATCCTTTTGTTAGACAATTAGTAGGGAATAAACCATATTTTATGTTCACCAATAGTCCGAATCTAAAACAGCTACTGTGTAATGACAACATTAGTAGTGGTGGATTGAGCTTATCATCCATTAATAAGCAAGGTACATTTCCCTGCCATAATTGTAGGAGGTGCAGCTACATTTCAAAAGACATAGACTACAAACACCCTATCTTAAATTACAATTTTCATCCCAGGTTCTATGCCAATTGCTGCACTAAAAACCTTATTTATTTGGCTACATGCAAAAATTGCACATCGTTCTACATTGGTCTTACTAAAAGATGCCAGAAAGACAGAATTTATGGCCATCTCTATGACATTCGTAAGAATAATGAACTCAATGCCCTAGCTAAGCACCTTATGGAACAGCCGCATCATGGCTTTGTATTTAGGGTATTAGAAATCGTTACGCCTAGCAAAAGAGGCGGAGATAATTCATTACTCCTAAGAAATAAGGAGTTAAAATGGATATTGAGATTGGCTGCACATATTTCTCCTGGCATCAATAACCAAGTCTCTATTAAACCAGTCCTGGAATCTAGATAAACCTTCTTATACACAGCCTTACTAATGAACTATAGCCTAGACTTAACACCATGGTTATAAATATTCTGTCCATCTTGTTTTCTTATCATACATCCTGTTGAAAATTTTAATAAATTATTTAAATACATTTTTCATACATAAAAGTTTTTTACAAAGTGTATACATCTGGTTTTAAATATGTGTATATTTATATTTTATTTATTCCATCATGTAAGGCATCACATTCCTTTCATTTGTTATATTTCAGTATCATACACAGTACTTTCCTTTATACATTTTTTAGATTATTTATTAATCCATTCATTTATTTATTTATTTATTTATTTATTGATTTATTTACTTGTTTATTTATTTCATCCAAGCTCACATTTCATATACATTCTTATATTTATCTATACATTTATATCATATATTATATTACATATATACATGCATTTCATATTACATTATTCAATCTCGAATAGGATATAATTCATATTTTTACTCACTTATATTTAACATGTCTACACAATATTATCTTCACTGATTTATTGTTTAATATCTGTTAATGACTCCATCTAGGTTTTGATATTAGGTTTTAGAGCTTTTTAAAAAATTTTTCTATCTATTTATTCATCAATTCATTTATTTATTTATTTATATATTGTTATATTTTATAACAAAATAATCTGCACTATAAGACATTATAATACATTACATATACAATATGCAATAAGTTTTGTGTGTAAATTCCCGTTGCAGATTATGTTGTGTTAAACAAATATATATATTTTATAATATTTAATATTTAAACATTCTAAATGTATTGAATGTTTTATGTGGGTTACCTGCTTTATGTTAGATTATTCACTTTATTTAGCTTCATTTAATCTAATTCCACTCTCAATGCTCATGAATACACTTGCCAACACTATTAATATAAAGATTTTCAGTAATTCGAAACACATATTGAGCAATGGTTTTTACGTGAACACTTCAGCATCATTTATGTATTCAAGTCTTTTTAAAATGATTATAATATCTATAAATACCTTTTAAAGTTGGTATTGCATATTATCTCTTAGTATATATTTTTTAAATTGATTAATTGGCTGAGTTGATTGTTTTATTTTGGCGCCTTTTTAGATGCATTATTATATAAATAGATGGTTAGAGTTTTATTTGTACTGTCTGAAGAAGCGTGGTGGTGACCACGCGAAAGCGCTCACAATAAACGTTTTATTCTTACATTTTGGATTTTTCGTTATTCTACGAAGTGGATTTATGGTTCCTGTTTGAATGAATTTTTTGCTTTTTGCAATTTGTGATTTAATGCTGATTGAACTAGCGGAAGCTGTTGCCTTTTTAGTGCATCGTTGCTGAACTTTAGTGAGCTCCGGTTCACTTTGGACTTACTGCCTGTCTACTTTACTTCGTGGTGAGAGTACCTGGTTGCTTTTTCATAAGTGTTGAGGATAGATAAATCCAAAATTGATCTCCACGTGTTCCCCTTCTTTGGTACTAGGAACAGACGAGAATAAAATCCTAGGCCCACTTCTGGCAGAGGGACCGGCTGTATGGCCCCTATTTGCAGCAGCAGAGAAATTTGTTTGTGAGCCTCTATTCTTTGCTGAGGAGGAACGTCTGGCATGCCTTTGAAAGGAGGCAAGGTATGGAAATAAAACTTGTAACCCTGGTGTATGATATCCAATACCCATCTGTCTTGGGTAATTAAACTCCAATTTTCCTTGAAGAGTGCCAACCTTCCTCCCAAAGGTGCTGCCAGGCGAAGGCTCTGGCAGCTGAAAAGGTAGGTCATTGGGCCTGTTCTGAAAGGACTGACCCCTGCCCTCACCGAAGACTGTGCAGGTGAACTCCCTGTTCTAGGCCTGAAAGAGCCCTGAGCTCTGCCCCTACCACGCCTAGATCTACCCCTAGACTGTGAATCATAAGAAGGATCGTCCACCCCTTGGCAGGCCAATTCCTACTAAACTTGGAGGCTGAACCTGCAAAAATCTTTAACAGTCTGCATAGACTTAGCCTTGTCTTCCATTTTCTTTAAGACTGCCTCCACAGGTGAACCAAACAACACATCAGACTGTAAAGGAGCATCTAAAATCCTTGTCTTAACATGGTCAGATAAATTCTGATCCCTCAGCCAGGCGTGCCTGCGAAGAACTGACCCAGTGGCAGCCACCCTAGACGAGGCCTGTACAGCATCAAAACCACATTGCAAAGAATGCTTACCCCCCTGTTCAGAAACATGTACCAAATCTTGTAATTCTTTACACTCAATACCTTCCGCCAGAGCATCTACCTTAGACTTCAATTGAGAAAGTAGATAGTTTTGATATTTCAACATGTGAAACTGGCAATTTAAAGCCCTCATAGCTAAGGTGGAAGAAGTATAGACGTTCTTTCCCCATCTATCCAAAGCCCTGGCCTCTATCTGGAGGAACCGGATTTTTTACAACAGAGGCCTTGACACCCTTAGGCCCCTGACTAACCGTTTCTGGGTCCGCCCTAGGACTCTTAAAAAGATATTTATGAGCTTCAGGCACCCTGTAATACCTATCCGGTTTAACAGGAGCAGGAGGCAAAGAATCAGGATTAAGAGAAGCCTCTGCAAACACATCTTCCACAACATCCAGAACAGGAGGTATAGCCAAAGGCCTATGTTGGGGTAAAAACAAAAATTCCCTAAGCCTTTTCCTGGAATCAGAGAAGTCCTGACCTTCCCACTTAAAATGTTCCCTCATGGAATGAAGAGTCTCTGAAAAAGAAAAATCCTCTGGAGGAGAAGCAGAAGGAGTAGAATCATCCACATCAGAATCAGAATAAGGAGAATACTCCTGCAAGTCTTCAGCCGAAGACTCTGAAACATCCGAAGCCTGCTCAAAACTCCCCAACTCTGGTTCCACCCTAGGCCTCTTATCAGGAGGGGCAAAGAACCTCTAATCAAAGTAATTAAATCTTCTGCCATTTTAAGCATGTGCTTCTTGGGCACAGATCCTGATGAACTAGGAGTGACACCAACAGAAGCTAAACCTGGCCTGCCTCTAGGAGAAGCCTTGGAATCAGAAGGAGAGGCCCTAACCACCCTTGGTAGGGAGGGGAGTACAGTAACCTGAGAAGCCCCTTCAGCCTGACCTGCCTCCTGAGAGGCCACATCCTGCAATAACAAAGTCTCCCCCTGGGAGTCCAGAGAAACCTCGGGCGGAACGCGCGGCTGCACCGAGACCTCTAAAGAACCCGTCAGTGCAGGACGACTCTTCTGCCTGGGTTTAGCTGCTTTGTCTTTGCGCTTCTTGAAGCGGCGCCGGAGCATCCGGCGGCATATTATAATTGCACTGCTTCCGAAGACCAACCTGGCACAATCTAACCTTCGCAATAGTGCGGTTATTGAACCTAGCACAACAGCGACACCCAACAACGTCGTGCTCAGGCCCCAAACAAGGAATACACAAAGTATGATAATCTCTATGCGGTATCTGTTTCCCACAAGAAATACAGTTATTCACTTTTTCTGACATCCGGTAAACCACTGAGGCAAGAAAAACTAAAATATTCCCCAGCGGGTACTTAGCCAACTTTGACTCGGTCTGAAACTCCGAATTGAAAAATTTCAGAGCCGAATGGCACTTACGCTGCTTCTGCATCGGACCATGCGGCAAAAGACTGAGGATATGGCGTCGGTCATGCGCATTTGTACCCTGACGTCCTGATGTCAGTCTTAAGCGCCGTGACCGACGTCAGCCTAATACTTTGATATTCGGGCCGACCGAGGACAGCGGACTACCCAAGTGTAAGGACTGAAGCAATGTGAGATGAAGAACATCTGCTGAGGTGGCGATGGACCGGGTAGAATGAGCGTGTATTCCCACAGGAGCTGGTTTGCCTGAAGATACATACCCCTGAACTATACATTGACAAATCCAATTTGCTAGGGTCACTTTAGAAATGGCCCTTCCCCTGGCTGATTTTGCAAAGGACACAAACAACTGATCAGACTTGCGAAAATCTTTAGTTCTGTGCAAGTAAAAACGTAGTTGCCTGTGTACGTCCAGTTTGTGCAATATGTACTCTCCCTTATTATGAAAATTTGAAAAGAACACGGGCAAATTGATTGATATTTGATTCCGAAGCCACCTTAGGTATGAAAGACGGGTTAGTCCTGAGAGACACTCTATCCCTGTGAAAAATTAGATAAGGGGGTTTCATACACAGTGCTTGGAGTTCCGAAACCCTCTTAGCAGAAGTAATAGCTACCAAGAAAGCCGTTTTCCAGGACAAGAATTTTAAAGGAATCGAGGCTGCAGGCTCAAAGGGTGGACTTGTCAGGGCTTGCAAGACTAGTGTCAAATCCCACGGGGCACCACCGTTTTCACAGGAGGTTTCAAGAGAAAGATGCCTCGCAAGAAAGTTTTGCATAACTTTGTGGATGTCAATGATCCTAATCCATTTCCCACATGAAAATGGGAAATGGCTGCTAACTGCACCTTAACCGTAGAAGCACTTGCTCCCTGCCGAAAAATCAGCGACAGGAAGTCCAGGATTGTTGGAATAGGAACTGTAAAAAGATCCAGGCCCTTGTCTGTTGCCCAGATGGAGAAGCGTTTCCACTTGCTATTGTATATTTTCCTGGTAGCTGGCTTATGAGCCGCTACCAGAATGGCCTTCACTGGTGATGAGATACCGGGAATCCTAGCCATCAGTGGAACTGGATCAACCAAGCCGCAAGCTTGAGGTTTACCAGGTTCGGGGTTTGACATCCTGCGGGATGTGAAATCAGGTCTGGAATGGGTTCCACTAACCAAGGGAGAGTTAAACTGTGAGACCGCAGGTATGGGAACCAGATATGGCGAGGCCAGAATGGGGCTATGAGGATAACTCTGCTCCCCAACAGAGAGGATTTCTGTATGAACTTCATCATAAGCGGAAGGGAAGGGTAAGCATAAAGAAGACCGGGAGGCCAAGCATGAACAAGAGCGTCTCTGGGAGTCTCCCCCTCGGGGGGAAGTATTGCGAAGTACTCGCTGCATTTTGTGTTTAATGGAGAAGCAAAAGGATCGTAGTGAAGCCAACCCCACTTGCGGAAGATCTGCTTCGCAACTGATGGATTGAGAGACCACTCGTACGGAGTGAGAATTATCCGACTCAGTTTGTCCGCTAATGTTGGACCATCCCGGAATGTGCGTTGCTACTAGAAAGCAGTTGGTGGATATCGCCCATTCCCACACTCTCATAGCTTCTCGACAAAGGGGATAAGACCTGGTTCCCCCCTGTTTATGTACCAGACTACCGACATATTGTCTGTCTGGATTGCAATAGTCCCCAGAGGAAGAAGGTCGTGGAGAGCTTGCAACACTAGAAGCACCGCCCTCATCTCTAGGACATTGATATGCAGAGCGGTCTCTAGGGAAGTCCACGTGCCTTGGACGGTTCTGCCCAAACAATGCCCCCCCACCCGAGGCGAGAAGCATCCGTGGTCAACGTGGCTTGGGGCGGGGGAATCACAAAGGGTCTCCCTTGCCTCAGCTCTCGAGAGTGAAGCCACCAAAGGGAATCCTTGCAAACTCTGCTCAGTGGAATCGGGGAGCTTAACGGGTGGAGTAATAGCGATCACTGAACCTGGAGGGTCCATTGTAAAACCTGCATTCGCAGGCGTGCATGAAGGGAAAGACTGATTGCCACTGCCATAGATCCTAGTGCCCTCAGGACCAACTCCGCTGCAGGAGCTTGGTTCTGAAGAGTAAGCACCTGAAGCGACAAGCTGGTCAGCCTGTCCGATGTCAGAAAGGCTCGAGAAGCATGGGTATCCAATCTGGCCCCTATGAAATCTAAGACTTGTACGGGGCAAAGGAAAGATTTTTGAAGATTCACTGAGATGCCTAGACTCTGGGCAAGAGTCAGAGCGTAATCTCTTGCAATGCAGAGTTGATGCCTGCTGGCGGTGGTAAGGAGCCAGTTGTCTAGGTACGGGAAAACCTGAATGCCCTGAAGTCTCAGGTGGGCTGCAACCACTGCCATGACCTTGGTGAACACCCTGGGGGCTGAGGTGAGGCCGAACGGAAGAACCCTGAACTGATAATGACTGGCTCCCAGCCAGAAGCTGAGAAACCTTCTGGATCGTCTGTCCATCAATATGTGGTGGTATGCATCCTTGAGGTCTATAGAGCAGCAGTCGTTCTCCTGCAGCAAGGTGAGAATTGATTGAAGTGTGACCATCCGGAATTTTTCTTTGGGGATGAGCAGGTTCAGAGCGGACAAGTCTAGGATGGGTCTTAGGTCCCCGTCTTCTTTGGCACTAAAAAGAACCTGGAGTAATAACCAAATCCGGACTGATCTGGGGGGACGGGCTGGATGGCTCTTTTTCTTAGCAACTTCGAAACCTCTGAAGCTGTTGCCTCCCTCTGATCGGGTGGAACATCAGGGAGGTGTCTGCTTGTAGAGGGAAGGCTTAGGAAGGGAATGAAGTAACCTCTGGATATGATGCGGAGCACCCATCGATCTGTCGTAATGGACTCCCAATTTGGCAGATGCTCTGTCAACTGCCCCCCCCAACTGCCTCCAGAGATGGACAGTTGGGTAAGCCCTCAGGGCTGCTGTGCAGGTCTGTCCGAGAAAGGCTCTCTAGACCCAAAATTACGCGGCCCCCCTCTGCCTCTGGGCCGGCGTCCACCTTGTCCTCCTCTGCCTCTGGAGGACGAGGGGTCCGAAGCTGGATGGGATTGCTGAGACTTGCGGAACCACAGCTTCTTTTGTCCCCTCTGATTCCTTGAGAAGGATCGTTGAGGATTAGAGAAGCGGACCCCGATGGCAGACCGCATCTTCCTGTCCTTCTCGCTTTGGACCAGCGTTTCGTGAACGGTCTTGACAAAAAGTGAAGACCCGTCAAAGGGAGCATTCGTGAAGGTCGCCTTGAAGGGCTCCGCGAAATCGCAAAGGTGGAGCCAGGCGTGACGCCGCAAGATGACCCCGGCTCCGCTGGCCCTAGCGGCTCCCTCCGTTACATGAGAGAATAGCCGCATGGACGTGTTAGATATGGATTTTAGAGTGGCCATACGAATCGAAAACACATTCTTGTCCTCGACCGACATGGACTTCGGGGGGCTGCAGCGTATTCCTTAATCAAGTCTCGCTGTAGCCTAATGGTATGTGCCATATAATTCAGTGCCCTGACAGAGAAGGTCGCTGAAGCAAACATCCGCTTCCCAATGTGGTCCAGCACCCGAGATTCCTTATCCGGCGGGTGGACCGAAGAACTCTCTTGGGCGAGTTCTCTCCGTGGCAGCCGCCACCAACATGGCATCGACCAGAGACCCCTTGGCCCACGACTGTCTATCTGATGGGGGGCTAAGGACTTTGTCGGGCCGTCTCAGGATTGGCTCCATGGTGTCGGGCTCCTTCCACGCCCTGGTAGTAATAAGGTCTACCAGGGGGTCAGCCAGATGGGACACCCAGGAGGTAGACGGGCCTGCCTCAAACACCTCCAGGAACACGGATTCATCCGCAGAAGGTTTTTGGGCAGACCACCCCCCTCTAATACGCAACATCTCCATGATGTCTCCGAAGGAGACATCTTCGGGGGTGATCTTGGGGAACCTTCCGTTTCATCCAAATCCGTGTCTGTGGTGATGGACTCAGGGGAGTCCAGGTGCCTCCTTTTACACCTCCGTTTACGAGGGACCTCCTCAGTGGGACTGAGGAGGGCTCAACGGCTTCCTGTTCCTCCACTGGAACCGGCTGGAGGGCTTAGGCAGGCTGTCCCAATGGACGGATGATGGAGGATAGACCCATATGCAGCGGGGGTGCGTGAGGATCCAAAGCCCGGACCGGGGACCTGGAGGACCTCGACAGCACCCTCTCCACTACCTCAAAAGCCGAAGGAGAACTACTCTCCCCAGGCTCAAAGAGCAATCTCCTCGGCTCCGATGCGGTCGGATCCGAGAGAGGTGTGCTCCGACCTCAATGGCGCCAAAGATACATCAACTCCCCCGGATCCTATGCTCGGCCCTTGGCCCCGAGAACTCGGATCTGAAATACTCAAGGGCATGGTCGGCGAAGAGACCGGATCTATCGGCGCTGACGAATCCCCGGCTCCGAAAGGGCCCGGATCCGGTGACTCAAACCCGAAAACGGGTTGGAGAAGGAGTGAAGACAGAGGCTGCATTTCCCCCCTGAGGGGGGGGGGGGAGGCAAGAGCACCCCCATCTGCATTTGGGTCTGCAAGAATCGACGCATCATCTGATCCATATCTGCGTTGGTGAGGCTCCAGGTTGACCTGGAGGAAGTCGTCGAGGCAGGCTGGGAGGGTCGCCTCGACGACCTCGAGAGAGACCGGTACTCCCCCTCTGGCTCCAGCAAAAAACGAGGCGAACGGAGCCGAGAGGGGGAGTATCCGGAAACCCTCGAGGGAGAGCTAGCCAGCTTAGATGGCGGGGCTGAGGGTTGAGTCTCAGCCCGTCTTTTTTGAGACCTGTGTCTCCTTAGCTTTGTGCCTCTTCTCTTTAGAGGAAGGGGCACCAGAGTCCCCCGAACTCAAACCCAAAGTGGGAGGTTGAGTCCCCAGTTGAGCGGGGGGAGCAGAAGGCACTGGGGCTGAGGAGACAGCCTGAGCCTTGGAGGGGGAGGAAGAAGCAGCCGAATCCTGGGGAGCAAGCCCGCCAGGATCAGCTTATTCTTCCTGTCCCTAAGTGCCTGGGGGTTAAAGGCTGCACAGATTTGGCAAGCCGTTGATAAATGGGCATAAAACGCATTGAGTGTGGCCATCAGCAGGAGAAAGCTTATGGCCACACTCAGTACATTTTGAAAAAACGGCCTTAGGCCCTTCAGCCATTACCACAAATACACGCACACCCAAACACTGAGGGGGAGGGGTGGACATAGAAAACTAACACTACTACACAAAAAAAAATATTTAATTAACTATACTGTCTATAGGGACACTAAACAAACACACAACAATCAAACTCTGAGAAAAAGCTTTTCTCTAAGAGAAAAAGGAACAGTCTCACCAATTTAGCTAAGGAGCTCTTCAAAAAGTAGCTGTCTTCAGCCGCGGCAAAAACGATCTGGGGTAATAGTGGCAGGGGATTATGGGTAGGGGGAGGAGCTAGGAGCTTGTAGCTTGTGAAGCTGTCTGCACGGATCCGATACCCACAGGTTGCAGAGCAAATGAAGTAACTACTTCAGATCATTTGTTAACCGGGAACAAAGCCAATTTTCAGCGTAGGCCTAGGGAGAAACACTCCAGACATGTCTTTGTAATGTGGGAGGAAACCTGCAGGAAACCCACATGAATGCAGGGAGGACATGCAGACTCCACACAGAAGGCACCCCAGCCGAGAATCGAACCAGAGAACCTCTTGCTGTGAAGTGACAATGCTACCGCTGCACTGTCACCAAACCAATGGAAGAGGGCAAAATAGTGCATACTGCCTACTTCAATCTGGCAAACTGGCTCCGCAAAATCACACACATCCCAGTCATGCCTCCAAATAGATATTCCTGAACTTGATGCCCTTGAGGCACCTTCAGCTGCATGTGAGATAAGCCTCACGGACAAATTTGAAATGGCTTGGAGGGCATCCAACTGAGAGGCCACAGAAGATTGCACCTCAGCAGTAATGGTTCTGGAAAGAGATTTTGAAAGTTCTTTGATCAATTCCCTTTGTAGCCTAGTAAAATGTGCCAAACAGTTCAGTGACTTAAGAGCAAAGGTAATTGACTCAAACACTTCCTAAATTTGTCGATTACCCTAGACTCCCTGTTGGGGGATGAATATATGAACTTTGTTCAGCAAGTTCCTTATTGGTGGCCGCCGCCATGACCATGCCATCCACAGCCCCCCTTACTCCAAAATACCTTCCCATGTGGAGCCAGAATTCAATCTGGCCTCTTAGGGATTGGCTCAACTGACTCAGGTTCCTTCCTCACTTGCATAGAGACCAAAACAATAAGCTTATCAGTGGGCGGGGTAACCCAGGAGGTAGACAGGCCAGCTCTGAAAGCTTCCAGAAATACTAATTCCTCAGTTAAAGGGTTGCTGGAGGACCAGCCACCTCTCTGTTTAAGGATCTTGAGAATGTCTCCAAATGAGATCTTCTGGAGGTGATTGTGGGAACCCTTCTCCATCAAAATCAATATCTTCAGTGACGGACTCTTGTGTAGTCCAGGAGCTTCCTGTTGCACTTCCTCTTCCAAGGGACTTCCTTGGTGGGATGCTCTGAAGTGTTGGAACAGACTGAAAGACCCTGTTGGATGGTATGGATGCCTTGAGCTGGCTGAAGCTGTGGCGTAGAATGATGCGTCTCTACATGCAAAGACATCTGGAAACTAGACTGAAGATTCGAAGGGGCTGGATCAGTCTGTCCTGTCAGAAAAAAGAACACACTTCACTATCTTGAAGGCAGATTACTCAAGGAAGACATCGGGTCTAAGAAGGTAGGGTTCTGGTCCACTGCCTTCCTCTGCCCCAAGAGCAACCTCTCCAAGGTGGAATTCTGAACAGAGTTATCCAAAGCTGAAGCTCCAAGGGGGTAGAGATGGCTCCAAACACCTTGGAGTCAACTCCAATGCCTCTGACCCGACAAGGCAGCTTCAGCTCCAAGACTCATCTGGATCTGAAGAAGTCAGAGCCAGTGCACACAGAGAAGTCTTCGGATCTGAAGATGTGTCTTCAAGTTTCAGGGACTCTGTTGGTGTAACATATGAACTCCCTGACCCGAAGGGGTAAGAGCAGGAAGAACACCCATCCTTTACTGTCTGCATAGATTTAGCTTTATCCTCCATTTTCTTCAACACCTCTTCTGCCTTAACACCAAACAAAGTATGTAATGGAGCATCCAATAATTTTGCTTTAACATGATCAGGCAGAGTTTGTTCCTTTAACCAAGCATGCCTTCTAATGACAGAACCTGTTACAGCGGCCCTGCAAGAGGCCTCCAGTGACTCATAACCACATTGCAAAGTATGTTTTCCCACTTGATCAGCTGCATGCAATAAATCCTGCATTTCCTTGTTTCTCAGAACATTCAGAATTTGTCAACATTTTCTGTTTTAGCAGAGACATTAAGTATTGCTGATATTTAAGCATATGAAATGGACAATTTAAAGCCCTTACAGCCAAGGTAGCAGAAGTGTAAACTTTTTCCCCCATCTGTCCAGTGCACTTGAATCTCTATCCGAGGGGACAGGGTTTTTTGCAGTAGCGGCCTTGACCCATTTGGGACCCTGAGAAATAGTTTCTGGGTCAGCAGCAGGGCTTTTATATAGAAATTTATGAGAATCTGGAACCCTGTAGTATCTGTCTGGCTTAACAGGTGTAGGAGGTAAAGAGTTGGGAGACAGGCTGGACTCTGAAAATACATAATCTACAATGTCTAGAACAGGTGGAATAGCAAGAGGTCTGTGCTGAGGAAGTAAAAGAAAGTCTCTGAGCCTTTTCTTAGAATCTGAGTAATCTTGGCTCTCCCAGTGGAAATGCTCCCTCATGGTATGCAGGGTTTCCCCAAAGGAGTAATCCTCAGGAGGAGAAGCTGAAGGAATGGATTCTTCAGCATCAGAATCCCCACAGTGAGGAATAGAGTATCCCTGTTCTGAAGAGGAGTCAGAGGAAATGGAAACCTGATCAGAGGAATTATATTCAGTGTCTTGCCTAGGCCTCTTATCAGGAGGGGGATGGGAACTCCTGATCAAAGTAATTAGGTCTTCGGCCATTTTGAGCATCTGTTTTTTAGGCATGGAAGCCTGTCCTGGGGAATGCTATACTTGTTTCCTTGTCTTTAAAACTGTTTTAGTCGGTCTTGGATGCTGAAGTTGGCTTGATATAAAGCTGTGTAGGTCTGAAAACACCCTCAGAAGCTGATACCTGCTCAGCGGCTCCAGACCCATCTAAGGGATTAGTTTCCGAAGGCCCAATACCTTGAGTATCCAGAGGCCTAGTTGTCTCCACGTGGGAGTTGGAGGCGGCCTGTGGCTCTGAGGTAGCGGGTGTCAGGGGCTGCGAAAGCACCTCACTGAGAACCGGCGACTGGCCTAGAAGAGGCTTCGTCGTCGGTTTTGACCTCGGATGCCTGTCCTTTTTCTTCCTTGCGCTTTTTATGAACTCTGGGCGTCGGCTGTTCCGACAGCATTATATAGTTAAACCTTTGGCCAAAGTAATGAAAAGCAAAATCACGCGTTGGTTAAATCTAGCACAAAACCGACAACTAGCAACGTCGTGGTCAGGGCCTAGGAAAGCAATACAGTAAGAATGAAAATCCTTATGAGGTATTTGCTTCCCGCAAGAAATACAATTGTTAACTTTTTCCCGACATCGGTCTGGAGCAAGAAAAAAGTTTCCCCAGTGGGGTACTTAGCTTTATGGAAGACTTCAGATCTGATATTCAATTTCGAAAATTTCAGCAGTCGGCCGACCGGCACTTGCGAACTGCTTTTGCTTCGGGCACCGCGCAGCAAGAAAGACTGAAGAAAATGGCATCCGCTGCATCTTTTATACCCCTGGCACACTGACGTCAGGGAAGAGGTGACAGCAACTGACGCCGGACCAGGACTTTGGAATTCAGGCCGACTGCGGGTAGCCTGCCAGCAGGATAACCCAAGTGTAATGACTGCAACAGTGAAACACGATGAACATAGAGGAACTCTCCTGAGCGAGTTCCCTCTTGGTGGCTGCCACCACCACCACCATGGCATCTACTGGGGAACCATTACTCCAAGCCGTCCTATCCACGGGGGGACTGAGAATCCTGTCTGGCCTCCTGGGGATCGGCTCTACAGTGTCCGGTTCCTTCCACACCCTGGTAGTGATGAGATCAACCAGGGGGTTGGCCGGAGGGAACACCCAAGAGGTAGATGGGACTGCGAATGCCTCCAGAAACAGACTCGTCCGAGGAAGGCTTTTGGGCTGACCACCCCACTTTCAAGTGAAGCATTTCCATAATGTCTCCAAAGGAGACGTCATCGGGGTGACCTGGGGGAACCTTCCCCTTCTTCCAAATCGGTGTCCTCCGTGAGGGACTCGGGAGTCCAAGTGCCTCATCTTACTCTTCCATTTGAGAGGAACCTACTCGGTGGGACTGTCCGAGGAGGGCTCACTAACAGGGCCATGTTCCACCAGTGGAACGGGTTGGGGCGTCAAAGCAGGCTGTCCCTGGGACTGAATGATGGAAGACAAGCCCAGCTGCAAGGGACTGGGGGCTGGATCTGAAGAAAGAGTAGGGGGTCTCGAACCTCTCGGGAGAACCCTCTCCACCATGTCGAAAGCCGAGGGTGAACCAATCTCTCTGGGCTCCGTGGTCAACACCCTCGGATTCGGCACGGGGATTGGCATCGAAGCCGAAGCGCTCGGACCTGAAGAGAGAAGTGTGCTCAAAATGGAGCCGAAGACACACTGCCCCCCCCCCAGATCCAACGCACAGCTCACGGCTCCAAGAGCTCGGATCTGAAAGGGGATCCGAGAAACTCGAGGGCATGGCCGGCATCGAGGTAACTATAACCGTTGGCGCCGACACCCCGGCTCCGGGACTCCCTGGATCCGACAGCACCGAAACCCGATAATGGATTGGAGAAGGAGCTATCGGGGCAAAAAGTGGGGCTGAATTCCCCCCCGGAGGGGGGGCAGCAGCACTCCCATATGCATCTGGGTTTGGAAAAAATGACGCATCATCCAGTCCATATCAGCGGAGAGACTGCAGGTCGACCTAGAAGAAGCTGCCAAAGCTGGCCGGGAGGGCCGCCGCGATGACCTCGAAGATGGTCGGGCCTCTTCCTCCACCAAGAAGTGTGGAGAACGGAGCCGAGGGGAGGAAGGCCTGGACTTCTGAGGTGAGGAGAGTTGCTTGGCAAGCGGGACCAAGGGGGCAGTCAGCCCGCCGCTTGTGGCTCCTATGCCTTTCTTTCTCCCTTTCTCTCTCTCGCCTCTCCTTCTCCCTCCTAGAGTCCCTCTCTCCCAGAGAAGAAATGGGAGGTTGAGTCCCAGCCAGGGGAGAGGGAACAAGCTTGAACAGCCGCAGCTGTAGCCACTGAGGGAGAGGAGGAGGAAGCCGACTCAGAGGGTAAAAGACCCACCAGAATCAGCTTATTCCTCCTATCCCTCAGGGCCCAGGGGTTAAAAGCTGCACAAATTTGGCAGCCCGAAGACAAGTGGGATACCCCCAAGCAGAGGACGCACTGAGTGTGGCCATCCACTGGGGAAAGCTTATGACCACACTCATTGCACTTAGAAAAAATGGCCTTAGAGGCCTCGGCCATTATCCCAAAAGAACACACACACGCACCTCACACAAACACCTAAGGGGAAAAAAGGGGGAGTACTAGGCTTTAAACTAAGAGGAACGGTAAAGGGGGATAAACTAAGGAGTTAACTGTTCTCGCATACAAAAAACAGAGATTTTAAAGAAACTTTCCTACTCACAGATCACCTAAAGCTAGGAGCTCGAGATATCCGTGCTTGACAAAGCCGCGGCAAACGAGATCTGGGGATTGTAAGGAGGTTGCAGGGCATTATGGGTAAAAGGAGGAGCTTGTAGCTCGGATCTTTAGCTTGGAAAGCTGCCGGCTCGGATCCAGGTCGGATCAGATACCCACAGGTTGATTAAATGAAGTTTCCTACTTCAGATTTAGGGATATGGACAATAGGCAAGAGAGGGCTGGAGAAAACTAGCAAAGGAACCAAGGCACTGGGAGCAAATAACTAGAGAGGGAAAGGTAATAGAATGCGAAGAGGCCAAGAATTTATTTGGACTGCAGGTAAGAGATTGATATCAATCCTTGCTAGGGAAGGCAGAGTATAGGCAAAGAGAAACAAATAGAGGTCCTAAATGAAAGACCAGTGCTGGTAGTTTTTTTTTTTAGTAGAATCTAGAACAGAAGCTGCCATTAGAAAAGGAATAATCAGTAGATAAAAGACTGCGTGATAACTAAGAATCAATTAGAAGAGATTAGAAAGGATTGGTAAGAGACTGGATAAGCAATTCACATGAAACAATGGGAGGATATATACAGGTCTCGAAAATATGCAACAAAGTATAGATTTAGGATTTTTGCTTGGAAATGTTTACATTGACATTTTTACACCTCAAGCAGACTCCAGAGAATTTTTCCTCAGGTAGATAGCAAATGTTGGAGGTGTGATGGGGAAGAAAGAGGTACTTAGGAACATTTTCTGGGAGTGTGGTGGGTTGTTGGACTTTTAAGGATTCACTGCAGATGCACAGTCGGAGATGCTGGGTGGGCGGACTGGTGTGATGAGGGAGATGATTTTTCTAAGCTATGATACAGAATTGGAATTGCCTAGACATGGTAAGACCTTGCTTTGTCTAATTATGGTGGCTGCCAAAAAAAAGCAATTACTAGAAAATGGAAATCAAAATCTAAACCAACTATATTAGCAGTAGTGAATATAGTAAAGAAAGCTGGAATTGAGATTTTTAGAAAAGGGTAATAGCAAACATAGGAACAAAATGGGAATTGTGGGAACAATACATACAGGGGAGGAATGAGGGTTAAAAGAAGGCAGGACTTAAATGAGCTATGTAATGTTGACTGAAAACGATTGGGTAGATAAATGATGTGTAAGGTTTGCAATTGGGAGGGTGTCAGTATGGTTTGTGATGTAGAATGCTTGCAAGCGGATTGTGTTGGTGTGGTTTTTCATTTATATAAATGTATGATTGCTTATCTCATAAGTGATGGTTTAAATAAAGAGGTTTCTTGTTTAAAAAAGGAGGGGCCAGGAACTGAATAATTTTTGTAATGTTGCTTAGGTTATAGGATATATAGCAATATATGTGAGGTACAATGTTTAATTTATTATAATTTGATTACTTTTGTATAAATTTAAATTTTTCTGTGTCAAGTGGTAATTCAATAAAGGTGTTTAAAAAAAAATTGTCAGCTTGCATTGTACTGCCTCCACCACCTCATTCTTTCCATGCTCTGCTAGACACAAAATCCCCAAGTGTGTCCGGAGGGGGTAAAACCAAAAACGAACTGGCCCCCATCAAAGACTGCAAAGAGGACTAATTTTGCAAGGAAGAGCTTTTGGCGGTCACCCCCCCCCCCACGTTGTCTCATCAATGCAAGGAAATAGTCATCACAAGGGGATTTAAAGGACCTTTTTCCCCTTTAAGGTCAGAACCCTCATTCAGGGATTCCTCAGGAGAAACCAAGTGTTTGCTTTTACACCGACTCTGTGTACTTCCTGGGGGCATAGAAATATTGAGCCCCAGGTCTGTGACTGTTCAAAACCTTTTGGAGCAGGATGTCCCTGAAAAAGTTTGTGGAGCCAAGGCCCCAGGGCAGATGAGAAGTTTGGGATGAATCTGAAACTAGGTGTCATGATCTCATCTCTGATGGACAAAATCCTGTCCACATCAAAAGCTGAAGCTAAGGCCACACGACTGAGGAAGGACCCTCCTTGACCTGCAGACCTTTGAGTGAGGCAGGTCCAAGACCAGAATGAAGAGTTGCAGGGCCAACACACCCAGGAGCATGGACGGCTCTGCCAACCTCACAGTCGACTTCAGCCCTGAATCATTTGGTCCAGGATGCAGACAGCGCTAAAGTCTAGTACATCAAGCCGGTAGTCAGCAAACTCAAAGTTGTCAGCACTGACAAAGGAACAACACAGGTTAGCAGCAGATCCAGTGTCAACAGTGATAAAGGATGGTCCAAATGGGAATTCAAAAAGGTTTACATAAATTTGTCCCAATCTGACACCAACACTGCAAGTGGACCTTGCAGATCTAGAAGAAGCCATCACGGTTGGCCTGTGGGTGCGTAGATTTCTCAACTTCTTGGATGCTGAAACAGGAAGACCAGACCTGAGAAGAGTAGGATCTGGGGAGAACTCTGAATCCAGAGTAATAGCCAGGAAGGGGGATTTGAGTATGCCAGACTCTAGTGCTGAAGACAAAACAGGGCTTGTGGTCTCAAACTGTGGAAAACTGCATCTCTGATGCCAGAACTATGGTGATTGGTACGGACAATGAATCCACAATAGGAGCAGAGGAGGCAGAGGGCCCCTTGAGGCATTCAGATCCAGCTCATCATCAATGGAAGAATCAAACCATTTCTTGGCCTTTTTTTTTCAACTCATTTCTCTCATTTCTGTGTCTATCCTGATCCTTTTTCTCTGATTTCACAGATGGGGAAGGTGAAGCAGAAGTCTGGGGTGCAACTACAGAAGAGGATGGAAGTATCCCTTTCATAATCAACTTTGCCCTATAGCCGACAAAGTTCCTGGCTACAGAATTAGCACTGTCCAAAGCACTCAGCATCTAAATGGGAACCTCTCAAATAATAGACAGTGAACATGAGAATTCTGATGGAGCAAGTCAGGACTGCACCCCAAACAATTTGAAGCCCAAAGTCATTATCTTGGAACAATAAAGTACAGCATGCAAAAAAAAAAAAAACACTATGGGGAACAAGAAGCAATACAGGAAAGAAAGATGCCATGAAACCAACAGACTTAAAATTATTTTGTCGTGCCATTAGTCTGTCATTGTGACATTGCCATGTCATAAAGCAACAGTCTTAGAAAAAACAAACCAACCACTATCACAGGGAAAACCAGTAAGATGGTTAGCAACAGCAGAGCTCAAACTCTCAAGCATCCACTAATAGAACCACCAGAAGTATGAGAAGGAAGATTCCTTTTTTTTTGGAAGAGAAGGAAAAATCCAACACTGAGGAAATCAAAATTCATAGGGAAGCCATAAGAACTTATCTGCACGGGAGCTTCAGAGTAAAGTGACTGACAATGAAGAGAGGCAAACATCTTTTACAGAAGTAGTTAACAGTCTTAAGACAAGATGGAAAATTATGGTATGCATGCAAAAGTCTGAAAAATAAAAATTGTGGAAATACAAGTGCTATTATGTAAGGAAATTGCAGATGTAATTATCAGAAATCTGGCTTTAGCAAAACCAGTAGAAATATCCAAATGTAAAGGTTTTCAATACACTTGGGAAAACAAAAAAAGATTTGTCTACATGAAAGAAAAATACTCGTCACTATTAAAATTTAAATAAGGCAGAAATTACTTCCGTAATATAAGGTCAAATCTTAGATTTTTTTTTAAAGAACTAGAGGTCTGTGCAAAGGGGACAGATCATTCTGGCAGGAGGCTTGAATTCACCTAGTATAAATTCGATAAATGACAGGGAAGACGGTTGGATCATATTCTTGACTGTTGTGCCAGTGGCATTAACTCAAAATATTAATGCATACTGATGTCTATGAACTGGTAAATTAATTGCTTGATGAGAGACTCAAGACTACCTTGGGTAGAAGAGGAGAGGTTTGTTCGTAAAGAAACTATCTTTGTGAAAAATCAGATAAGGTTTACATTCTGGCAGAAGTTATACCTACCATAAACAGCGCCTTCCAAGACAAAAACTTCAGATCACATTCTGCTGATGGTTCAAAGGGAGAATGTACTATGGCCTGCAACACTAGGTTTAGAGGCGGCGTTGGAGCTTTGAAAGTGGTTTCAAACACGCGCCTCTTAAAAATGATTTACAAAGTCTATGACAGGCTAAAGAACATTCTTCCAAACCATCTTGAAAATTGTAGCTAATTGTAATCTGATGGTAGAAGGGAAGCTCCAGCATGAAAAAGAGGCTAAAAAGTCTAAAATATGTTATATAGTAGCAGAAAAGGGATTATGTTTTTCATGAGCCCAAATGGTAAAGATCTTCCATTTGTTACAGTACAATTTAAGAGTGGAAGGCTTATCAGCCGGATAAGAGGATGTGGCACACTGGGGAGGATATATTTAGATGCCTGGCAACTAACAGAGCTGGAGGAACCATACTGTCACAGCTTGAGGTTCAAAATGTCTGGATGAACAAGTCCATCTGGATGGGCAAGGTCTGGAATCGGGTCCACTGCCACACTGAGGGCTTCTCGACAAAGGGGATAGATAAGACTTGGTTCCTCCCAGCTTGTTGTTGCACGAAACTATTGACATAGTCTGATTGAATTGCACTTGTCTCCTGAGGAAGAGCTGTTCGAAAGATCTGCAATGCTAGAAGCACCACTCAGCTCCAAGACACTGATGTGTAAATTGGCCTCCAAGGTGGACCAACTGCCTTGGACAGTCTTGCCCAGAAAATGCCCCCACCCCATATGGAAGGCATGTGTGGTCACTATGGCTGTGTGCTCTGGAAGAACAAAATGGCGACAGTGGAAAATATGTTCACAATACGCCCACCAAAATAAGATACCTCTTGCAATAATTGATCAGAATTTGGTCTGACAAGGGCTGGTGAAGGATAGACCACTGAGAAACTAGTAGCCATTGCAGAATTCTCATACGAAACCTGGCTGGAGGGACTAGAGTTATTGAAGCTGCCATTGACCCTAGAGTTTACAGAACTACTCAAGCGGGAACCCTCTTTCTGCAGATTATCTTTTGAACTTGTACTATAATTCTTTGGAGTCAACTGGGATTTCTCAAGATTTACGATAATTCCCAGGTGGGCACAGATATTGAGTGTATAATCTCATGGAGGAGCTCTCGGATTATGTAGCCCAGGCTCTTGCCACCCCCATTGTGTCCTTTTTAGGCAATGTTTCAAAGACAAATCTTCCAAAATAAAAAATGTCAAAGCAAATTGAAGGTCATGCTGCTTAATGATAGGAGCCTTAACCTGAAAATGCACTCACTGGAGGCTCTCCTTGGTTCAAGGCTGTGGAGAGCAGCCTGCCTTAATAGGCAATACCTCATTCCACAGACCCCAAAATGACATCAGGAAGACCAAGGGTGGTGGAATCTAATTTCATTACACACATCTCCAGACTGGTTTGCCAGTATAATGCACTAGAACTACTCCAGGTGCAACTGACAACTGCAAGACACATCCAAGTTATAGCCAGCTATAGACCCCCTCCATAAATCAGGAGGCCCCCTCCTACCCTGGACATACTTGACTCCATTAAGGTACCTCCCCCAACACCCTGATCCTTGGCTTCAACTACCCCCAACAAACTGGGTGAACTATTCCTGCTCTAATGCACTCACCCAATAATTCCCAAACCAATTCTAATGCACAAGACAAGCTTGCCCCCCCCCCAAGAGAACATTCTAAACTTGGTTCTCACCAACACAAGTGACTGCTGCACCACCCCATAGCAAGTTCTTCCCTGGGGAAATTCTCACTAGAAGTTAGATTCAAACCCCTCACCCCACGCTTAACCAGGCTAAGAAGCCTCAAAAGCAGACTACAACCACTAAGGGAGGGCATCAGTAGCTTCAAACCACCCCCTCAAAAGATGCAGGCAACTGAGCGGAATACACCAGTGCTGTATGCAAGCACCTGTGCAACTGCATGGACTCAGCCTTACCCAACAGAAGTAAAACCTGATCCTCAAGGAAACCTAACTGGTGGACATCCCCTGTCAACAGGCTTTACAACAAAAAGAAAGTTGTTAAAGGGTAAAAAAGGCACAAATTCTCAACTGGAAAGACTCTCTCAAGGAGCAAATTAAATCACTAGTGAAAACCTCCAAAGCCAAAACAGTACCCACAAAGCCTTTCAGTTACATCCAGAACCTCCATGTCAAAGCCTAGGTTTGTTCCAAATTAAACAGTACCACTTACACTGATCTTGTTGACCTAGACAAACAGCTAGCAGATGCTAGCTTAACTCCCCTGCCCCCCCAAAAAAATCCATTCGACAGCCAGTACTCTTACTGCACTTCACATCTCCATAAAATGAGAAAGGCCCTATTCAAGGCACACAACACTGCTTCCATGGGACCAGATAGTATCCCAGGCTGTATTCTGTACTAGCTCCAGCAATAACTAGCCTTGCCATTGAGCACCCTATTCAACCATAGTGCAAGAGTGGAGAACTGCCATTCTCATCCCCTTGCACAAAGGTGGCACCACTACGTACCCTGGAAACCATCACCCCATTAGCTTGACAAGTCTGATCTGTAAGGCTATGGAGTGTATTATGGACCTCAAACAAGGACATAAGCAATCGCCAAGCACTTGACCTACCCAGTTTATTAGTCAAGGGCAGATCTTGCCTGTTGAACCTGGTTAACACTGTCACCACGGCCCTGGATGAGGGACAGTCAGTACATACAGCTTACCTTAGCCAATCTGACACTATCCCCCACCTGGGCATCAAAAAGCTAACTAGTTAGCAAAAATCCCTCTCTCATCAGGCAGGTGGCCAAAAGTGCCTCTACCTCCAACAGCAGACCTATTTAGTGGTGTACCCCAGGGATCTGTCTTGAGACACCTGTATGGCATCTACTTCAGAGGTCCAGGCAAAGACTAAAGGCCTGTGGCTGACCAAGTTTGCAGAGTAAATTGGGTGCAGTCAATGACTCCCCAAACATACAAGAGGGTCTCTCAGCAACAAATGACTGGTGCTAAAGTCATGGTCTGAAGTTAAATATGCATTACATCATTCAGCAAGAACATGGTCCCTACTGTTTACATCAAGTGCAAACCCCCCCACCAAGCACACAACCAGTGGAGACCTGGGCACACAGGTTGACATCTCATGTAGTGCCAGGGTCAGAAAAAGCTTTATTTGGTTCATCTCATTAAGGGATTGCATCCAGAAAAATAAAGGCTACCCCCTTTGTACTCCCTCATTACGGCAATAGAGTACAGAGTATAATGCCCCATTTGGCATGTACCTCTCCAAACATCTGCACCAAGTGGAAAGGCCACAGAAGTACCACAGAGAATCCATGGCCTCAAACACCTCTCCTATGTGGACAGGCTCAAACCACCATCAAATAAAAAACAACCACCAGTACAACCAGCAAAAAACACAAGGCTGAAGATAGAGAACTCCGTTGGTTAGTCTCTTGAATGACTTTATCAGAAAACTTTCTGATGAAGTCATTGACACTACATACTTGATACAACCAACGGAGTTCTCAAACCACCATCACCCTACTCTGCATCATACAGAATGCTCTGAGGTGATCAGTGTCTCACCTAGAAGCCAATCTGACCCTGCCCTACTAGAGATGCACCATATCCGCAAGTCCAACTCCTTGCGCATTACCCCGTTGAAAGGCCCAAATCTAATGTGCAACATTTGCAAAATCTACTGGAGTGACAAGTTTGTCTCAGGCTGCACCATCTCCAGAAAAGACTCCCCATACATGTCAAAGTAGGACCCTCTTCAAACATCCTTGATAAGTGGATGGGAATTTGTCCCAAGGGTTCCACCTATGTCCCTCATTGACAGGGGGACACAGGTTTCTTTTTTTGGGGATAAACTCTTGGCTAGGCTTTTAAGGGCCCCAGGGCCATTAGTCTAGTAATCTATGATCAGAGAATATGGATTAAAATGGATTCTGGTGTGGCAGCCAAAGATGTGGGAAGAGACCAAAATAATAGGAAAAAACGGAGAAATTAGAAGCTCCAATATGGATAGTAAAATACAAGCAGTTAAAATGGTCTTAATCCTTTAGTTTTGCACAAGTCAGGCATATTTACCAACCAAGTTGTGGATAGCAATTGAGAGGGGAAGTGGGATAGGATGATTCTAACAGAAGTGGATTGGGATTACCTGATTTGAAGGGGTACAAGTAATATTTCAGAGCTCCACAGCTCCTATACATGGCACAAGTAGAAAACTACAAGTGGAAAGGGACGATGTTGAAATGGGGAGAAAAGACTGGGATTTTGGATGAAGGCCTTTGAGAACAAATACACATTGTATCCATATTCTGATCACTAAGCCAACACACGAATGGAGAAAGATTCTGCCAATATGGATGACTGCAATTTGGGATACAGACAATAGGGGGCTGGAATTTATTGGGAGAAAACTGACAAGAACCAAGGTACTGGCACAGCACACAAGGGGAATTGAATGGGAGGCAAAGAATTTACTTGGACTGCAGGTTAGAGAAATCTCCATCAAGGATTATCGGAATACAGAGAAAAATGGGGGGGGGGTCCTCAAAAGACCAACACTGGTAGAGTTTAGAATATCTAGAACAGAAATGATCATTAAAAATTAGATCATATAAAATATTGCATAACTAGGTGAGAAAAGATTGGGAAGGGAGACAATGGAGGATATGCACACTTCCCCAAATACACAATCTAAAAGATTGAGGAGTTTTGCAAGGAAATCCCTACATTGTCATTTACAGCCCAATTAGACTAGATAATTTACTCAGGTACACAGCAAATGTTGGTGTGATGGGGAAGAGGTACTTCGGAACCTTTTTTGGGAGTGCAGTGGGTTAGCAAATTTTAGAGATTCCCTGCAGGATGCAAAGTCAGATGCTAGGTGGGCAGATCAGTGTGACAGAATTGAAATTGCATAGACATGGTAAGACCTTGGTGTAATTAGTGGCGGTCAAAAAAAGAAAAAGCAATTACTAGAAAATGGAAGTATAGACCAACTGTACTAGAATTATAGACCAACTGTACTAGAATTATAGTAAATGAGAAAACTGGAATTTAGATCTTCAGAAAAGGATAGGAGCAAGCTACACAGGAAAAAAAATAGGAATTGTGGGAATATACAGGGGAAAGAGATTTAAAGGCAGGACCTAAAGGTTTAAAAAATGAGTGGGTAGACAAGTGATGCATGTTTGCAACTGGGAGCATCAGTATGGTTTGATGCAATGCTTGCAACTAGGATTGATTAGTTCTCATTTATACAAGTGTAAGATTGCCTATTTTGTGACAGTTTAAGGGATAGGAAATAAATTAATCTAATGTTGCTTAGGTTATACATGAAGTTTATTTAATGCAATTTGACTTTTGTATTAATGTAACTTGCCTGTGTGATTCAATAAAGGTAGTAAGTAGCAAAGCTTGGGGGGGGGGGGGGGTCACCACTCAAAAATCTTGAGGCACCAACATTAAGCCTGAATTGCTTTCCAGATCCAAGGGTATTGGGTATGATATAGAAGGAAGCCATCAGGGAAATAGATCGGCAGTGCCCAGAGCGCAGGTACTTCTGCGTTAACCATATCCAATACTGCTGGAAACAAAGGATGGACCAAGACAGACAAGGTGAGGGGTAGAATGTCCAATAGTTGGTACAAAGAATGTTACTGAAAAATCCTGTAGATGTGTATACCTTTAAGCTATCCAAGGGCTTGCACACATGTATAAATACTGAGCATGTGCAAAACTGCCATTTTGTACTTAGCTGCTGAAATGCATTAATTCATGCAAGCTCTTAAGTTGGTGCATGCCGCTATACATCCTGATGTGCATATATTAAAGCACCAGAATGAAACAAAGCCTTCTTGCTTTATGTATTCGAGATGACAAGCTGGATTTGCCTTCAATAACTTGACATGCCTTCCCCAAGGTTCCTGGACTGTTGATACAAATGCCCTGGAAGAGCTAGCCTGCACCACCACAAGGGGCTCAAATGCCCTAGAAATGGTACTCACTAAGCATGGGGGGGGGGGTGTCAATGCACTACCCCCGTGCATTACCCTCCCAGGTAAGGTCAGACCATAAATCTGTCTCGTTTGAAGTACCAGACCTGAAACCCCCACAGGAGCAAACATTTTTCCAAAGCAAATTACAGCCTACTAGGCAATGTGAAAAAACTTCAAACCCCTTGCCAACAACTCCTATGCAGAGTACACAAATGCCCTGTATTAACCACCTAAACTGTAGACACAGCTGTACCTGACCAGATCATAATCAGCTCACCTTGGTGGACCAAGTATGAATAGGTTACATGTATGTATAAAAAAAAGCTTTTCCAAGAACAAGAGGGAACTCTGAATACATTCCACTGCTTTAACAAGCTTAGATATTTTGTAAAGTCCTCTAAAGCAAGGATCTGAAGTTAAATTAGCATCCCTAGCCAAGGATGCTCACAAAGCGTTCTTTAGTAGTCCGAAACCTAGAAAGGAACACCCAACTATATGCCAAACTTAGTGAATTGGTACCTCACTGAACCTGAGGAAAAAGGTCAGCCTGCCAGCTGACAGATTTGGCACAGACATCACCCCCTATCCCCACCAACCATACCCCAAGAAGTCAGTTTGACAAGAATATGATAAACTTGAGCAAGAGTGTAAATTAATTCTTAACAGTGTGACATAGAAAGATTCAAGCTATAAACCAATTTGCTCTTCCTGTCCTAACTTTGATAGGGAGCAAGTGTTGGATAGATTAGACAGGAAAAGAGGCTTCATGCTCAAATGACAAATCAGTGCATACCAAGATTATATATTCCCTGTTCCGAAGGATGGGCCTCCTTGAAGTTTATTACATGTATAGATCTGCAATCATGGGACTGCTTACCTCAAGACCAGAACGCAGTGAAAGTTTTGAAGTGAAAAAATCTAAAGTGACTTAGTCTATCAGACTATCAGCATCAAGCAGCAATAGAAATCAAGCCAGAAGTAGATAAATCAGGCAGCAGCTGAATGTGCCAAAAACAAGCTAAGGATAGTTGCAATAAAGAACCTCATGTTTATTAAAATGCAGGAATGGTTGAGAACCTCATATTTATTAACAAAACGTAGGAATGGTTGAGGTGTGAATTCAAACTAAGAAATGAAAGGTTAATACCAAGTCCACTGAACATGTGGGAGAAAAACAGATTGAGATTTTGCAGACCTCATTGCTGGTTGCGACATACCAACGGCAGAATGACTATACTGAAAGGCATAATTTGACAAGACTGTTGCCCTGGAAATGGTGCAGACATTATGGTATTGAAGTGGCCGAAACAAGTCTCAAATCATAGAAAATCTACATCACATGAGACAACCATTAACAATTGAGATTCTAGAAAACCAGATATATTTGCCCATGAAAGACAAGTGGCACTGATCATTGAAACTGCCATATCCAGGGACTAGTGTCTGAGAGTTATGAAATATCAGGATTTGCATGCAGGCAGAAAACAAGAGCAATGGTGAAGATACCCAGACTGTTCCAAAAGTAGGGGCAACAGGTCTTAAAAAACAATCTATCTTAGATAAGTTACCAATACATGTAACCCCATATGAATTTCAGGAGTCATTACTATGCAACATTATGGGTGTTGTGAACAGCACTTCTGGCTGATAGATGAATAGTAAGATCATAAACTTTAAAAACAAAATCACACTGAGGAATTTGGTCCATACCAGTCATGGTATTAGAAACCCAAAAGACTTGGAGAAATTTAAGTACAGCTGTGCACACTTACTATGTTAGAGTGTAGTGTGTATTCACTTGGGCCATCTGCTTGCAGGTAGCCCTCAGTTGGCCTGATCATCAAGTCTTGGGTCCTGCGTCAGTTGCAGTCTTTTCTGTGACAGATAGCTGCATGCTTTATACCCCTAACACCATTACATCAGTTTCTTGCCCCAGATGTCAGGTGCCCCCATAATGGGAAGCAAATTATATAAAAGGTTACACCTCCAACAAGAAGCAAATACACCAGAAAGCTTTTAGTCTAGTAAACAAGAAAAGTCAATAGAAGTCAGGGGTCTGGAGGGAGGGTAACCAGGACTACAACAGTGAAAACTAACATCTACATTTATGTTAAGTGTACACAACTGTACTATGTTCTTAGTGTTTCCCTGTTGGTCTACATTTGGGCAGATTCCCAAAGCGATGGAAGGGAGGAGGCAATTAGAGAGCATTAGGACCAACCTTTAGGCCCCGCAAGACTACAGCTCTGGATTTAAAAAAAATTAGCAAGTGGTAATGCTGGGTGAAAGTATGTACAGAACTCCAGGCAGCAACTTCTAGGATGTCCCTGGCAGGGACACCTCTGAGAAGGGCTGTAGAAGATGCAGCCCTGGTGAAATGGGGTCTTATCCCTTGCTGGGTAGGTTTTCCATGGTGCTTATAGCAGAAATTAATGCAATGGCCTATCCACTTAAATGGTTTGCTTTGAAATGGCCTTCCCCTCTGCCCCTGCGCAAATGCAACCAGCAGCTGTTCAGCTTTCCTGTCCAAGTAAAATCCAAGTTGTCTGTGCATGTCCAAGGAGCACAATATTAGTTCCCCTTTGTTCTGTGGATTAGAAAAGGTTAGAAAATGAATGGACTGATTGAGCCACACTGGATACTACCTTGGGCATAAAAGGGTTGGTCCTGAGGGACAGCTATCCGCATGAAAGATGAAAGGCTCCACTGCCACGAGACCCCATTATTCAGATACCCTTCTAGCTGAGGTGATGACTAGGTGGAAGGTTGTTTTCCAAGAAAGGAATTTCAACTCTGCAGTTGCAGCTGGCTTAAAGGGAGGTAGTGAGCTTTTCCAATACAAAATTGGAGGTCCCAGGCTGGAGCAGGGGCTCTCCTGGGTGGTTTTGGCCCTTGAGGAATTGCTTCGGCAGTGGATGAGAAGAGGGTTGGCTCCGTAGAATAATGTGAAATGGCTGAGGCATAGATTTTGATGGAAGAGAAAAGACCCCCGTGAAGCATCTCAGTTAAGTATTTAAGAATATATGTGGTAAATTGGGCACTGTTGTGCCCATCCCCCGAGTCTGGCTCCATGAACAGAATAGTTTCCACTTTTCAGCATAAGATTTTTCTAGTACTAGGTCTCCTTGCCTCCAGGAGGACATCCATCACGTGCTTACTGAGGGATGGTAATGGAGAACTCGGGTAATTAGCCAGGCTGCAAGGTTCAGGCTTTGAAGCTGGGGGTGCAGAATTTGGCTCCTGCTGTGACAGCAGGGAAGGGGTCCGAGTCAGGTGCCATGGTACCAGCAGTGACACTGCAAGAGGGGTACCAGTGTTGGCGTGGCCAGTCTGGTACAATGAGTATTGTCCTTGGTTTGTCTTGTTAGATGTTTAGTAGAACTTGAAGCAGAGGGGAAGGCATAAACTGATGGACAGGGCATCCACTTTCCAAGCTTGCCTGTGGGGAGTCCTTGTGCAGAATTTGTCCAATTGGTAGTTGAGGGGAGGCAAACTGGTCCATCTCTGCCACCCCCCCCCCCATTTGTTACTCAAAATGAATATCTTTGGTTCCAGTTT
Source organism: Protopterus annectens (assembly GCF_019279795.1). Taxonomy (NCBI): domain Eukaryota; kingdom Metazoa; phylum Chordata; order Ceratodontiformes; family Protopteridae; genus Protopterus; species Protopterus annectens. The sequence continues at coordinate 39,720,289 of NC_056730.1, forward strand.
CCACTAGAGTGGGTCCATGAGATTTCTGCTTAGATCTGCCAGTGTAATCAGCTTGCCTAGCAGGAATTAAGCTTGTAGGTGCACTTGGTAGCTCAAGGCTGTGTTCCACAGAGCCACGGCTTGTCAGCAGAGAGGGTGAGTGGGTTCCCTCCCTGCTTGTTTATGGACCACATGACTGCTATACATCCTTACCAATAATTGTCCTTGAAGGCTGTCAGAGCATTCTGTACAGTTAACTTTTGATTGATATGCAGGTGCATTTGACTGGTTCCATTTGCCCTGAATGCACAGCCTTGCCAAGTGAGCCCCCATGCATAGTCTGAGTGTTAGGGTGGCAGGGGATAAAGAATGGCAGTCCCCTGTTGTGGGGGCAGGCCTCTACCCACCAAAGGAACTCTGTTCTTATACAGGGAATGATAGGAATCATTGATTCCAAGTCCTGAGAAAGTTGACACCATAGGCTTTTGAGATACCATTGTAGTTTACTCATATGCAGTCTTGCATATGGAATTAGTAGAATGCAAGAGGCCATGAACCCCAGGGCTTGCAGTATTTTCCTTGCAGATAACTGGGTCTTCGCGGCCAGTAGTTTGAAGTAGGCTGTCAATTAAACTTCTCTGGCATGAGGTAGGCCATCTGGGAAGTTTTATTCAAGCTTGCTCCCAGGAAGACAATGTGTTAGCATACTAGGTGTGTTTTAATTTATGGTGTACTCCAGTGAAGTTAGTAGTTTCTTAAATGCCAGATTAACATGTCCTGGCCTTCTGCCTGAAGACAATCGTCCAGGTATTGGTAATATTTGAATATTTCTTTGCCTGCAGAAAGCAATGACTGGAGCTAGGCACTTTGGCTTATCTACTGCACCCAGGGTATTCACAAAGGGCAGTGCAGAGAACTGATAGTGCATGTAGCCTGCTCTGAAGCGTAGGTATTTTCTGCACGATTCTCTTATTGGGATGGGCAGGTAAGCTTCCTTTAAATCCAGTGTTGTCAACCAGGTATTTGCCTAGCATGGGAAGCAGCTGATGAGTTAGCATTTTGAATTTTGTGATTAGCAAAAAAAAGTTTAGTATAAACTGATCCAGGATAGGATGCCAGGAATAGTCTTCTCTGGGTACCAGGAAGTAGAGTAAAAACCTTGCCCCCATTCCTCTTCTGGGACAGGTTGAATAGCCCTGATACTTAGATAACCTGCTTTCGAGCCCCTGCCCACTGATTTGGGGGTAGGTCCAGCCAACCATTTGGGGTTGGTAAGGAGTGGAAGTGGAATCTGTATCCTTGGGAAACTACATTAAAACCAATTTGTCTTGGGTAATGAGTTCCCCAGTTTTTTTGCATGCAGGGTGATCCTTTCCCCTAAAGGAACAGTTGAGCAAGACTTGGAAGGTTTAAGGTTAAGTCACTGCGACAGTTTACCATAGAGGGCGAGTCTTACTACTACCAGCTTTGGAAGGGAGCCCCCCACTGCTTAGGCCTGGGAGTACCTTGAAAATGAAGCCTGGGTAGTCTGCTGGTCCTGGGTTTGGACTGAGGTCTGGAAGAGACAGGAAAGGACCAATGTAAAGGCCAGTGCCTACTAAATCTAGGAGGCTGTACTTGCAGGAAATTTTAACAGATTGCATAGGATTTTTTCCCTCCATTTATGTACTTCTGCTTTGTTGCCAAACAGGCAGTCTTGATTTAAGGGAGTATCCAATAATTTAGCTTTAACATGATCTGGCAAATTTTGCTCAAGCCAAGCATGCCTTCTAATTACAGACCTAGTGACAGCAGCCCTGCAAGATGCCCATAAATCAAAACTACACTGCAAAGTATGCTTACCAACTTGTTCAGCAGAAAGGATTAAATCCTGTAATTCTTTAATTTCAGCAGTCAGGAATCATTTTCTGTTTAAGTAATCCAATAATATGCTGATACTTTAACATATGAAACTGGCAGTTTAAGGTCCTAAATGCAGTTTAAGGTCCTAAATGGACCAAGGAGCAGAAGTGTATACCTTCTTACCACATTTGTCCAGGGCCCTGGAATCTATCAGAGGGAGGTAGGGCTTTTGGCAGTAGTAGCTTTAATGCCTTTGAGTCCCTGTGAAATTGTCTGGATCCGCAGTAGTATTCTTAGAGGAATTTTGAGTCGGGGACTAATACATACTGGTCAGATTTTCTGGGAGCTGGAGGAAGTGTCTGAGGCCAGGCTAGATTCCAAGAAGGCATCTACAATGTCCAGTACAGGAGGGATAGCTAAAGGCCTGTGCTGAGGTAGGAGTAAATTCTTTTTGGAGTCAGAGTAATACTGGCTTTCCCAGCAGAAATGCTCCCTAGAGTATACAAAGTTTCACCAAAAGAGAAATCTTCTGGAGGGGAAGCAGAGGGAATGGAGTCCTCGAATCAGAATCCTCTAGGTAGATAAGGGCAAATCCTTGTCAGAAACAAATTTCAGAATAGTCCTAACAAATTTCAGAATCCTGATCAGAAGAATCAGGAAGGAAAATCAGTTCTAGGTCTTGAGAGGAGAAAGGTGGCTTGTAACAAGGTCTTCAGCCACTCTTTAGGCATAGGGGCCTGACCATGTGGTCTGGGTGTTGGTTTTCTAGGCGTGGATTGAGTTTTAGGCCTTAAAGATGGTGTTGGTTTAATATGCAAGTCAGGACTGACCACCTTCAGAAGCTGGTGCCTGCACAGCGGCTCTGGACCCATCCAAACTAGAGACATCTGCAGGTTCCATAGTCAGAGCATCTCTCAGCAAACCAGACTCCAAATAGGTCTCAGTAGAGGCCTGCAATCTGAAGTAGCTGGTATCAGGGGCTGCAAAAGTGCCTCACCAAGTACCAGCGACTAGCTTAACTGAAGCATAATCAGAAACTTTGGACCTATGCAGTCTGTCTGTGTTTTTCAGAATGTCAGTAGTCAGGTGGGTTTACCAAAGCTATTTCTGGATAATGAGTACCAAAACAGTTAGATGTGAAAATAACCGAAGAGGAGGCACAAAACAGACAGCGAGGGACAATGGTCTAGGCCTAAGCAAAGAAGGCAGTACGAACAAAAATCTTTGAGGCATTTGCTTTCCACAAGCAATACAAACTTTTACTGACAGTTTACATGAAGAAAAAGGATCCCCAACAGGGTTCAGCTTTGTTGACTTCAGATCTGAAACTCAAATGTACTCCCCATAACATTCCATGTTAGTCCATCTCACCCTTTATTTTTATGCATGGGTTGGAGCCGATCCTCAACTCAGACTCAGCTGATTTATAAGCTCCAAGACTTCTGGTTGGCTTGCGGCCAAGCAGGTAACCCATAGTGCACCAGTACAAACCCTAGATTTTTGTTTGCTGCTCACTAGAAGAAATAACCATAACAGACAAACCAATACTAAAGGGTCTCCAACCAAAGATAATCAAAATATTAATACCTCCAGATTCTTCCAGGATGGGGCAGGACGGCAGGTTGGTAAAAATGAAGGGCGAGATGGACTACCAACATGGAACGTTATGGTGAGTACATAACTTTGTGTTGTGTGGTCCAATCTCCTTCATTTTTATGTATGGGACAGCATCCCTAGGCACCATCTTGGGTGGCTCACTGGAAAATACTCCCGAGCACCATGGAGCCAAAGGATGCTCTAGCCCTGGAAGCCAAATCCAATTTGTAACGTGTAATAAAAAGTGAAGGGTAGCCATTGTAGCTGCTGCACAAATATCAAGTGGGACTCTGGCTTGAAAGGCTGCAGAGGTATACAGAGACCTGGTAGAATGAGCCTTGATCTTTAAGGGTAAAGGTCTGCCCTCCAAATTGTAGACAGATGCTATGCAACTGTAAATCCAAGTAGTCACTTTAGAAACTGGTAAGCCCAATCTTGATTCAGAAAGAAATGACTAGTTGATCTGATTTCCTAAACCCCTTGGTCCAATGCAAATAAAAACGTAAAAGTCTATGAACATCTAGCCGATTAAACATTCAGCTGCATTAGTGATTAGGGAAGAAAAAGTAGTAGTGTACCTACCATAAATGTATTCACTATTGGTCACTCTTGGGTTATCCTGCTGGCAGGCTACCCACAGTCTGACTGAATTCCGCTGGCAGGCTACCTGCAGTCAGCCTGAATTCCAAAGTCCTGGTCTGGCATCTGTTGCCTCTTCTTTTTTTTTGCGCCCAGGGTATAAAATGCAAAAAACGCCTAGGCTCTTATATTATATTCCAGTTTCTTCACATGCAGAAGAAAATCATAAAAATATATTATGCATACATACATGCAATACAGAAACATTTAAAAGAAGAAAAGCAAAGAAGGGGATGGAATGTACAGAATACTACACAAGTGAATACACTAACATCTGGGGATGGTATACACACTACAATAGTGAATACACTTTCATCATACCAATACATTCTCATTTATGGTAGGTACACAACTGTACAATGGGATTAGTGTTTGGCCATTTTGGGGATAGAGGAAAAGGAGAGGATGGAGTGGCTGTGGCAAAGGCTGAGCTGGCTAGGCTATGAGAAGAAAGAAAAAACTGCAGTGGTAAAAAGTGTGCACTGAACTCCCAAAAGAGGTAAGGGGTAGATGTGTGTGGTTGGTGCCAGTGGGCCAAGGCTGCCCCTCCAAGATGTGTTTGGTTGGGCAAGGCCCCGCTAGGCACCGTTGCTTACGCTGGTAAAAGCAGAACCAAATGGGAGGGCTGCTTATTTGCTATGCTGAGACTTTGAGAAGTTTTGAGACTGCACGTCATCAGTAACCTGTCTGTCTTGTTTGTGCCTTTCCTCTGATCCCAAAACATTGGTTCTGTCCCAAGCAGTCTTAAGAAAAAGCGTTTTTCTCTGTCCAAATTTTCTCTTGCCTGTATGCTGGTGTGGAATGGAATGCGTAGGAATGCAGAATGTGTTTTGGATTAGGCCACCACAGGGACCTTTAGGTATAAACGCTTGGGTTTATTCTCAAAGAAACCCTGTCTGGATGAGAAGTGAAGGTCTGTCTGGATGAGAAAGTAAGTTCCACTGCCAGCAGAGCTGTTATGCCACTCTTCTTGCAGCTGTTTTTGCTAAGAGCAGAGCTGTTGCAGTGGAGCAGGGCTTTTTTCAGGGAGGAGAATTGGCTCTGTGGGGAGTGCAGTCAGTCCAGAGAGTGCAGAGAGTGGAGGTCTGATTGGCACTCTCCTCTCTCCTTGGAGCTTTATGTCTTGGAGGTACTGAGGTAGAGGTTGAGAAGTGAAGAAGATAGGTGGTTCTGTATTGTAATGGGCTGAAATGGCAATCTTAATTCCAGTCCTTGATCCCAAAGTCCAGCTGTCAGAAGGTATTGTTGTTTTCAAGGAATATTTGCAACATATTGTCACAATGTCTTGTTCTTTTTCCAGAAAGATTTTAATTTTTTTGCATTACTGGGCCTGAACATGGCCTCTCCTGGCCATAGAGGAGCTGGAGCAGAGTTTCGAACAGGGAGGGTTCTTATGGCTACTAATGCTGCCATGTCCAGTTGAGAAGGTTTTTATTGCTTTGTTGGGTCAGCAAGTGGGAAGTTTAAAGCAAGTGGGATGCCGACTTAAGTATAAGCTTTGGAGGGACTGGGTGCCAGTGCTGACTCGACCAGTCTGGTGCAACTGTTTTGTGGTGCAATCATTTTACTATTTTTGGAAGGGAGAGCAGGTGGGGAAGGAAAAGTGCAGGAGGAGGGCATCCAGCTAGGGTTTTTCCAGTTGAAGGATAGGTGTCTACCCATGCTTGTGATAAACTTCAAAAAATCTCTGAGGCAGGAGAGAGAGGCATCTATATCTCATCCTTATCACTTATCACGCTGAAGACTTGTGGCTCCAGTTTGGGGATCGGGGATCCAAGGAGGTTTCTGCTTAGGTCTGCCAGAGTATTTGTTTTTCCTGGCAGGAATTGTGCTTGCAGGTGAACTGGCTAAGTTAATGGTGTCCCACAAGGTCATTGCTTGTCTGCAGAGGGGGGTAGGAATGTGTGCCTCCCTGCTTATGTACCACATGACCATAGTATTGTCAGTCTATCAGTAGTGGTCCTGGATGAAGTAGGTCCTTGAAAGCTGTCGGGGCATTCTGAACAGCTAGCATCTCTGATATGAAGATGCATCTGGCTTGCAGGCCATGTGCCCTGAATACATTTTCCTGCCATACAACCCCCCCCCCCGGCATAATCCGATGCATCTATTGTCAGTGTCTGGCTGTGGGTAAAGTTAATGGGAGACCCTTGTGATAACAGGCCTGTGCCCACCATCGAAACTCCTGTTGCAGGCAGGGAATAAGGGTAATTACTGTCTCCAGGCTGTGGCAATGCTGAGTCCAAACACTTTAGATACCATTGTAGTTTCCTCATATGCAGTCTGGCTTTAGTATTTATGAATTAGAATGTAGGATGCCATGAAGCCCAAAGCCTGCAGGATTTTCCTTGCAGATAACTGGGTCTTTGTTGCCAACTTTTTGAAGTAAGATGACATTTGCCTTTGTCTGGCATGAGATAAGCCATCTGGGCATCTGTATTTAAGCTTGCACCCAGGAATATTAGAGGGTACTAATTTTGATTTTTTTGTTTACTGTGTACCCTAGGCAAATTAGTAATCTTTACAAATGCCAGATGCTTTAGAAGAATGTCTTTGTTCTCTGCTTGAATAAGGCAGTCGTCCAAGCAGGGATACATTTGAATTCCTCTGTCAATGCAGATAATTGGCAGTGCATTGAGCCAGTTATGAATCTGAGGTATCTTCTGCAAGATTGTCAGATTGGGACATGCAGGTATGCCTCAGGTCCAAAGTTACAAGCCAACCCTTCTTGCCCAGCATGGGCAGTAGCTGTGTAGTAAACATCTTGAATTTTGGAACCTCCAGAAACATGTTTCGTATAGACAGGTCCAGGTTTTGTCCTTTCTGGGCACCAAGAGTAAAATCTTTGCCCCTGTGCTTATTATGGTACTTTAACTGCCCTCATGTCCATGAGGGCTGTAATTTGCTTATGTGCCTCGGCCCATTGATTGTGTGGCAGGTCTGGCATGCCTTCTGCCCTTGGTAGGGTGTGAAAATGGAACCTGTAGCCCAGGGACACCATGTTGAAAGCCCATTTGTCTTGGGTAATCATTTGCCAATTTGGTGAAAAAGTGCTAGCTTTCCCCCTAAGGGGGCTGCCAAAAGTGCTTGGATCTGGCAGAGGAAAGTCATTGGGACAGTTTCCTGTAAGGTTGTGATTGGTCTTCCCTGCTTTTGGAGGTAGGAGCACCCCATTGTTTAGGCCTGTATGAGCCTTGGGGCGGAGATCTGCTTCTGGGATGTTTGTATCTGCCTCTGTGGCCTGTGAGACTGGAAAGGACCAATTTTTGGAAGGCCAGTTCCTGCCAAATCCGGGTGGCTGTACCTGTAAAAAAAAAAAATCAACTGTCTGCATGGATTTTGTTTTATCCTCCATTTTCTTCAACACCTCTTCTGCTTTAGCACCAAAAAGTACAGTTTTGTACCTACCACAAATGTAGATGTTAGTGTTCACCCTGCTGCAGTCATCACACTTGGGTTATCCTGTCGTCAGGCGGTCCCGCAGTCTGCCGGAATTCCAAAGTCTTGGTCCGGTGTCAGTTGCAGTCGCCTCTTCCCTGACGTCAGTGCGCCAGGGGTATATATCATGCAACAGACACCATTTTCTTCAGTTTTTCTTGCCCCAGATGTCAGGTGCCCCAAAAAAGGTGGTCCGAAATTAGTACCAAATGGAGTAACCACTGCAGACACAAAATCCCTTCAGTTATAAGCAAATACATCAGTAAGGCATTGAAGAGATTTAGCCAGTAGATCAGAGGGGATGGGGGGGGGGGGGGGAGTAACCTGGACTGCAGCAGGGTGAACACTAACATCTACATTTATGGTGGGTACAAAACTGTACTATGTTCATAGTGTTACCCTGCTGCAGTCATCACACTTGGGTAGAATCCCAAAGCTAAGGTATGGGGGAGGTATCAGAGGGTTAGTGGAGGCAATCAGGCCCTGCAGAACTGCAGTGGCAAAGCCCACCCTGGACTTAAAGAGGTGGGTGATAGTGTTTGGTAAAGGTGTGTACTGAACTCCAAGTTGCAGCTTCTAAAATTTCCTTGGTTGGAACCACCCTGAGAAAGGCTGTAGAGGTAGCTGTTGCCCTGGTAGAGTGGAATCTGATGGTAGCAGGAACTGGTTTCCCATGATGGGTATAGCAGAAACGTATGCAATGACCTATCTTTTAGAAATGGTTTGCTTTGATATAGCCTTCCCTTGGGAAGCTGTAGCATGGGATACAAAGAGCTGGTCAGAATTCCTGAAAGCCTTAGTTTTGTCCAAGTAGTAACGAAGCTGCCTATGAATGTCCAAGGAATGTATGAGTCTCTCACCTTTGTTCTGTGGATTGGGGAAGAAGGTGGGTAAGTGGATGGTTTGATTTAAAGCTACACTAAAACCACCTTGGGCATAAAAGGATTAGGTCGTAAAGAAACTGTCATGATGAAAAATGAGGTTCCACTGCCATTAGTGCCTGTAGCTCCGAGACTCTTCTAGCTGATGTTATTGCTAGGAGCAGGGCAGTCTTCCATGATAGGAACTGAAGATATGCAGAGAAAGCTGGTTCAATGGGAAGTAGCGTTAGTTTTTCCAGAACAAAATTGAGGTCCCATGTTGGTGTAGGAGCTCTCCTGGGTGGTCTAATGTTTTTTGCCCCTCTGAGGAACTGCCTTAGAAGAGGATGTGAAAATAAAGGTGGATCCGTGTTGTAGTAAGCTGAAATAGCCGACGCATGAATTTTGAGGTAAAGGAAAGTCCTTTGTGCAACATCTCCACTAAATACTGAAGAATGTGAGGCTGAATTGAGTCTTGGCCTTTAGCTTTGCTCCAGGAACAAAACTTTTTCCATTTGTCCGAATAAGCCTTCCTGGTGCTTGGTCTCCTGGCTTCCAGAACAACATCCAGAACAGCTTGTGAAAGAGGAGCTGGTTGGATGTTTAGTTGATTTGCCATGCAGCCAGATTTAAAGTTTTGAGCTGGCTGTGAATGATTGTTTTGTTGTGTAAGCAAATGGGGGATGAGGCAATATCCATGGTGGACTGTGGGCCATAGCGGATACCAGTGCTGGCGTGGCCAGTCTGGGGCTATGAGAATCAGTCGTGGTCTGACTTTCAGCAAGACCTTTGTGAGGAGAGGCAATGGAGGGAAGGCATATACAGTCAGGTTTTTCCAACTGAAAGCGTCCACTTTCCAAGCTTGGTGAAATGTCCTTGTACAAAATTGTCAGACGATAGTTAAACTGGCAAACAGGTCTGTTTGGAAGGCCCCATTTTTGAGTAATTGCAAATATTTGTGGATCTAGTTTCCACTCGTGGGGATCCTTGATGTTTCTGCTGAGGTAGTCTGCCAATATATTCTGTCCTGGCAGGAATTGAGCTTGTAACTGGACTTGGTAGGCCTGAGCTGTGTTCCATAAGATCATTGCTTGCCTGCAGAGTAGGAATGTGTACCCCCTTGTTTATGTACCACATTTCTGTGGTGTTGTCAGTCTTTATTGCAAGTGGTCCTGGATGTAATAGATCCTTGAAGGCTGTCAGAGCTTTCTGTACAGCTAGCATCTTTTTGATTTATGTGCAGATTTCTTTGATCTGCAGTCCTTAGGACTTGAATGCATTGCCCTGCCATGTGCCCCCCAGGCGTAGTCTGAAGCATCTGTTGTGATAGTTTGCCTGGCTGGGGGCAAGGTTAAAGGCTGATCCTTGTTGGTGACATGCATGTGACCATAGAAATTCCTGTTGTAGGCAGGGAATGAGAGATAGTGTCCAAGCTGTGGCTGTGTTGAGACCATATGCTTTTTAGGTACCACTAATTTCCTCATATGCAGCTTTGCAAATGGTATTAGTATGCAAGATGCCATGAAGCCCAAAGCCTGCAGAATTTTTCTTGCAGTTAATTGGGTCTTTGCCATTGTCTTGAAATAGAGTCAGTTGTAGTTGCTTGTCTGGAGTAAGATATGCCTTCTGGGCAGTTGTATTCAAGCTGGCACCTAGGAATGTCATTTTGTGAGGGTACTAGTTGACTTTACTGTGTACCCCAGGCAGTTTAGTAGATGCTTTACAAAGGCCAGATGATTCAAGAGAACGTCTTTGCTTTGCTTGGATGAGGCAGTCCAGGTATGGATATATTTGAATTCCTCTGTCTGCAGTATGCCATTACTGGTGCCAGGAATTTTGTGAAAACTCTGGGTGCAGTAGATAAGCCAAAGGGCAGTGCAGAGAATTGGTAATTGGTTGAACTTGCAATGAAACGGAGGTATCTTCTACAACTTTGTCTGATAGGGACATGCAGGTATGCCTAGAGGTCCAATGTTACTAGCCATGCTTCCTTGCCCAACATGGGAAGTAGCTGCTGTAGTGTTAGCATCTTGAATTTGGGTACTTGTGTTTAAAATTGAAAGGTCCAGAATTTTTCTCCAGGCATTGCCCTTTCTGGGCACTAGAAAGTTAGTAAAATCCTTGGCCTTGCTCTCGAGTAGGTACCAGTGGAATGGCTCTCATGTCCATGAGAGCTGTAATTTGCTTTTGTGCCTCTGCCCCTTGATTTTGGCAGGTTTGGCATTCCTCTTTTCATTGGCAAGGTGTGAAAGAAATCTGTATCCTCGTAAAGTGTTATGTCTAGGACCTATTTGTCCTTTGTGACAATGTGCCAGTTGTCTGCAAAAAGTATGAGTTTTCCCCCTAAGGGGGCTGCCAATAGAGTATTGCTTGGCCAGATGAGTTGCAAGTCATTGAGTTTGCCTTCTGGTGGTTTGAGACCAGTCTTCTCCTCCCTTGTGTTGTAGTGCCCCATTGTCGAGGTTTATACTGGGCTTGGTTGTCCACTGCCCCTTGGGTGTCTATTTACCCCGCTGTGGTCCATCAGTGGCTGGAAAGGACCAATTTTTTGTTGGCCAGTTTCTGCTGAAGCGAAGGGGTTGTACTTTTAGGAAATCTTTGTCTGCATAGATTTTGCTTTGTCTTCCATTTTCTTTAGAACTTCTGCTTAACTCCAAAAAGAACAGACATCCTGCTGTAAGGGAGCTTCTAGTAGTTTTGCTTTAACATGATCAGGCAAGAGTTTGTTCCTTCAAGCATGCCTACGTATTAACAGACCCAGTGACAGTTGCTCTGCAGGAGGCCTCCAAACAATCAAACCCACATTGTAAGGTAGGTTTGCCCACCTGCTCTGTGGCGTGCAACAGATCCTGTACTTTCAATTCAGATTGAGGGAGAATGGTTATTCTTTGCTTTAACGGAGAGATTAGAAATTGCTGATACTTAAGCACGTGAAATTGGAAATTCAGTGCACTCATATCTAGTGTGGCTGAGGTGTAAACCTTTCCCCCCACCTGTCTAGTGCTCTGGAATCCCTCTCAAAGTACTGGGTTTTAAGCCATAGAAGCCTTAGCCCCTTGGGACCCTGGGAGATGGCCTCTGGGTCAGCTACAGGGCTTTTGTAAAAACATTTGTGGGAATCAGGCACTCTAGTATGTCAGGCTTAGCCAGAGCAGGAGGTAGAGTCAGGGTTGAAACTGGATTCTAAATATACATCCACAATGTCCAAAACTGGTGGGATGGCAAGTGGTCCGTGTTGGGGGAGTAAAAGTAATGGAGCCTTTTCTTTGAATCAGAGTAGTCCTGACCTTCCCAGTGAAAATGTTCCCTCTGTGTAAAGTTTCCCCAAAGGAGTAGTCTTCTGGGGGAATAGAGTCCTCAGCATCAGAATCTTCATAAGGAGAGGAGTATTGGTCCTCAGGAGTCTGAGGAAATGGACATTTGCTCAGAGGATGCATAATCTTCCTCTTGTCTAGGCCTTGTCAGGAGGGGCTGGGAACCCCCGATTAAAGAAATCAAATCTTGAGCCATTTTGAGCATCTGTTTTAGGCATGGGGCCTTGAACAGGAGACTGATGAGCAGTCCTTTTAGATTTAGGAGTCTTAGACTTGGAGAAGTTTTAATGGCGAGTCTGTCTGAAAACACCTTGAAACCAATTGAGTTCCTGTAGCGCCAATGTATTTTGTAGCAAAGTTGTTGGAAGCGCCTGAAATAAAAGGCTGAGCCAGGCTGGCACATTCCGTCAATATCAGTAGCAGTCTCGGGTTCCAGATCTGAGGTAGTCTGGGGCTGCGTTGGAGCCTCACTGAGGACCAGAGACCGGATCAGCAGAGTCCTTGGAATGTGGCTTAGGCCTGGGTTGTCAGTCCTTATCCCTGCGTTTTTTGTGCATGCCGGTAGTAGGTTGCTAGACGGCATGTTGTAGTTAAATTTCCTGCCGAAGTAGTGTCGTGCGAAATCAAAGCATCTTTTAATAGTAAGTTTATTAAACCTAGCACAAAACTGACTAGTGACGTTGTGGTCTAGGCCTAGGCAAGGTATGCAATAAGAATGAAAATCCTTGAGGTATTTGCTTCCCACAAGAAATGTTAACTTTCTGACATCGGTCAGAGGCAAGAAAAGTTTCCCCAACGGGGTACTTGGCTTTAAAGACTACTTCTGTCTGAAATTCGAAAATCTCAGGAGTCGGCCAACTGGCACTTTAACTGCTTCGGGCACTGCAGCAAGACTGAAGAAAATGGCGTCAGTTGCATGATAAATACCCCTGGCGCACTGATGTCAGGAAGAGGTGACAGCAACCGACACCGGACCAAAACTTTGGAATTCCGGCAGACTGCGGGACTGCCAGACAGGATAACCCAAGTGTGATGACTGCAGCAGTGTAACATGATGATCAAAGTAGGTTGTAATGGAGAATCTAATTTTGTTTCAACATGATCAGGTAGATTGTTCCTTTAACCAAGCATGCCTTCTAACAGAACCTGTAAGCGGCTCTGCAAGAGGCCTCCAGTGAATCAACCACTTGTCAGTTGCATGCAATAAATCCTGCATTTCCTTGTTCTCTGAACATTCAGAATTTAACATTCTGTTTTAAGCAGTGACATTAAGTATTGCTGATATTAAGCATCTGAAACTCTGCCAAGGTAGCAGAAGTGTAAACTATCCCACCTGTCCAGTGCCCTAGAATCCCCATAGGGGACTTTTTTTGCAGTGGAAGCTTCGACCCCTTTGGGACCCTGAGTTTCTGGGTCAGCAGCAGGATTTTTATATAGTAATTTGAAAATCTGGGACCCTGTAGTGTCAGGCTTAGCAGGTGCAGGAGGTAGAGTCAGGGGACAGGCTGGACTCGACAATACAGCTACAATGTCTAGAGCAGGTGGAATAGCAAGGGATCTGTGCTGAGGTACTAGCAGGAAGTCTGAGCCTTCTTGCATAGAGTAATCTTGGCTCTCCCAGTGGAAATGCTCCCTCATAGTATGCAGTTTCCCCAAAAGAATAATCCTCAGGAGGAGAGGCTGAAGGAATGGATTCTAGAATCCTCATAGGGAGGAATGGAATAATCCTGTTCAGGAAAGGAAATCAGAGGAAATAGAAACCTGATCAGTAGAAACTCTTGCCTAGGCCTCTTAGGAGGGGGATGGGAACCCCTGATCAAAGTAATTAGGTCTTCGGCCATTTTAAGCATCTTTTTTTTTTTTTAGGCATGGAAGTCAGAGTAGGAGAATGCTGCACTTTTCTTTAGAGCTGCTTTTGTCTTTGAAGCAGAGGATGGTTTAACATAACTGTAGGTCTGAAGACACCCTCAGAAGCAGATGCCTGCTCAGCGGCTATGGACCCATCTGAGGGAATGATTTCAGAGTGTCCAATACCTTTAGCATCCAGAGGCCCAGTCAGCTCCACGTGGAAGTTGGAAGCAGCCTGTGGCTGAGGCAGCAGGCGCCAGGGGCTGGCCTAACGAGGCCTAGTCGGTTTTGGACCTCAGATGCCTTTTTCCTTGTCTTTGTAAACTTTAGTCGGCTGTTCTGACAGCATTCTATAATTAAACCTTCGGCCAAAGTAATGAAATGCAAAATCGAACCAACGATTAGTGCTTTGGTTAAATCTAGCACAAAACCGACAGCTAGCAACATTGTGGTCAGGGCCTAGGCAAGGAATACAGCAAGAGTGAAAATCCTTGAGGTATTTGCTTCACACAAGAAATACAATTATTTTTCGGACGTCTATCAGGAGCAAGACGCAATGGGGTACTTGAGCTTTAAGACTTGGGTTCTGAAATTTGGATTTGAAAGTCTCAGGAGTTGGCCGACCAGCACTTCAACTGCTTTTACTTTGGGCACTGCACAGCTAGAAAGACAAAAATGGCATTGGCTGCATCTTACACCCCCAGGTGCACTGTCAGGGAAGAGGTGACCACAACAGATGCTGGACCAGGATTCAGGCTGACTGCAGGTAGCCTGCCAGCAGGATAACCAAGAGTAATGACTGCAACAGTGAAACTATGAACATTGGGGAGTTCTACAGATTGATTTAAGGTGGCATGAGAACAAACTCTGGGGACAAAGGAGGGGTTAGCATGCAGTGAGACCCTGTCTAAGATCAAATAAGATTAACAGATAAGGCTTGTAATTCAGATTTCCAAGACAAATTCAAGGATGAGAAGTTTCAAATGTGGAATATGTCCATTCAGAGTGGCTTTCAAAAAGGTATTGCATAGCTTGAGACATTAAATTGGTGTCTGGAAAATCGCAAATGGAAATGAAATAGCTGCCAATTGGCCTCAGTGGCAGATCCTTGCTGAAAAAGCTGAGAGAAATTCCAAAATTACAGGGATAGAAGCAGTGTAGGGATGTACATTCATTTTCTGTGCCCAAATAGAAAATATTTTCCATTTACTGCCATAGTCACCTAGTTGAAGGTTTATGGGAGGACATAAGGATGACAGAGGAATATGCATCATGAAGCCTGACTAGGAATGGAACTGGAGCAGCCACTCAATTGAGGTAGGATCAAGGGATGTAGCAAACCAGACATGCAAGTGGAAGAGATCTGGAGCTGGGTCCAGAATCCAAGGATCGTCCAGAAGAGGCTCAAGGAAGGGGAACCAAACCTGACAAGGCCAGTAAGGAGCAATGAGAATCAACTTGCATCCCAGCCATCTGGCTTTCTGAATGACTGGCCCCTGGGTCTTCTGTATGCTTTTCCTCCATTTCCAATCATGAGCTAGTGTCTACCATAGGGGGAAATGAAGGAAAATAGCTGCTACATTTGGCATTGACTGGACTGGCAAAATGTCAAGGCTGTCCATTTGCAAAAAATGCTGTTCTGCTGTTTCATGTTTGAGACCACTTGAGGCAGGATAGACAACTCAGCTGGGCTATTACGTTGGTAGTCCCTGGGATGTGCATTGCTACCAGAAAGCACTGGGAAGGTACCATTTACCAAACTACAAATGTTTTGTATTGCAATAGTCCCTAGAGGAAGGCACTTGCAACACCCTCATCTCCAAAACATTGCTATGCAGGTGAACCTAGTGTTCTTGCAATGTGCCTTTGACAGTCCTGCAGAGATAATGCCCCCCACCCGATCTAGGAAGCATCTGTGGTCTGTGGCAATGGGTTGGGCAGGAACAAAGGGGGCACCTATCAACTGGTTGGGTGCTATCCACCAGAGGAAGTCCTTGCATGATTCCATCAGCAGAATGGGGTGATTCAGCAGAAGATATTGGAAGGACCATTGGGTAAACAGAAGTCACTGGAGAACTCTCATGTGCAACCTGGCTAATGGTACTAATAGGATGGTGGATGCCATAGTTAAAAGGAGCTGAAGAACCCACTTTGCTTTGACCTTCCTCAATGGGAGAAAACCTTGAATTTGAAAGATTAAATTGTGCCCTTCGGCAGGAAGACGAGCAGTCATGTTCAGTCTACCTCTGTACCTATAAAATTCAGATAGAGAGCAATAATGCAGATTTTTCCCCAATTTATGGAGATCCCTAATAGAGCACAAAGTTGAACAGTGGCATCCCTGTTGAAGTAGATACCTGGTGGGGGCGGTCAGGATCCAGTCATCCAAGTATGGAAACCCCTGGAATCCCTGACATTTCAGGTGAGCTGTTACTACTGCCATGCATTTGGTGAACACCCTGGGGCTGTAGTGAGACCAAAGGGCAGAGCACTGCTAGTGAAAGACAGCATTACCATCTGAAACTTGTCCCTCCCAGATTAGTCCCCAAACAAACTGGAGGCCAATATTGAACCTCTGCAGATTAAGAACCTGGAGCAAGTTCCAAATCCTGTCTGGTGGGACGGATTTGATTGAGCAAGTTTCTCCAGTTGCCTGATAAGAGATTGGGTGGTACATCTGGGACCTTCTTGGGAACAAATGGAGGGAAAAGGGTATGATATAGCCTCTGGTAACAACTTTGTATCCAGAAGCCTGGCTAAGTATAACACAAGACAAGTGGATACAAAGAAATGTGACCCCCTACCAGCCCCAGGAGAAAACCCCAGAGAAAAGCAGACATATCAGGAACACTAAGGCAGTCCCTGAAAGGAATCACAGCCTTGTTGGTACTGCAGACCACCCCTGCCTCTAGGGCAACTTCTTCCATTTCTCCTCCTCTGCCTCTGAAGGAGGCTTTACCCAGTGCGTCCTGAAAGATGCTCTGGGACTTTGATCTTTAGGGAATGGTCTAGAGTGCCCCTTTGACCTTTAGGGAATGGTCTAGAGGGAACATTAAAAACTTACTCCCATGGCAGAGTGCATCTTTCCTTCTTGATCAGTGCCCCCTTCACCTTCGATCCAGAGGAATCAAAAGGGGTATTGGTGAAAGTGAACTTGAACAGTTCTGCAAAAATTACACAAGCACATTCAGGAGTAATGCCTTAGGGCAACTCCTGAACCTGCTGCTCTACTCGCTCCAGCCACATAAGAAATAAGCCACATGGAGGAATTAACTATAGAATTTAGGGTGGACAAACTGAGCAGAAACCTTGTCAGGGACTCCCTTAGTACATGTACCCTGTATAGAATCTCCCAACTCCATTAAAAGAACCCTCTGCAATCTCGTAAAGTGAGAGAGAACCAACGATCGGAGTAAAAGCTGCTGAACTGAAGACATGCTTCTCATACCTATCTGAAGGGGCAGAAAAACTAGTCTCCTACGGGCTGCCTCCATGGCATAGGGGAGTATCCCACACTTAACTAAAACCAGTCAAAAGGTGGACACCCAAGAGGCAGGTTGAGACCTGAAAGCCTTCAGGTACACAGAATCAGAAGGGTTAACAGTGGGCCAGCTGCAGCTCCCGATAAGGATCTCCAGGAGGTCCACAAATGAGACAGGACAACTTTGGGACCCTTCTGACTAGTCATGTCAGATGTCAAAGACTCATCCTGAGAGTCAACATGCTTTCTCTTGCACATCTTCCTGGGGGTACTCCTCAGAGCATTCTAGGTAGGTAAAGGAAGTGGGGCCACCAGCCAGTGGCTCCCAAGGCTGAGGGTCTGTCTCCAGAGAAAGTAGGGGCCAAGACTGAAGTAGGTGCTCTGGGGGGTGCTGGTACCCCTGGTGGCAACTGGTGACTGACAGCACACTCCCATCTCAAATGCAGACCTCTGACTCAGGATGCAAATGGTGCCAGAACTATTGGCTCAGATAGATGCAAGGTCCAAACTCACCCTAGCTGAAGTGCCAAGAGGGAGTCTTATCCATTGTGTCCAGGGGCTGAAGCTCAAGTCGGTGCCAACAGGGAAGGTTGACAGTGTCAGAGCAGAGTTTGGCTCTGAAGCAACCACAAGTGGAGCAGAGGGTTCTACCAATAGCATCAAGCCCTCAGACTGACAAACCAGCTTGGCTCAGAACAAATTGAGGGTATAAAAGGTTTCATAGGCTCTGGAACAGGTTGGGTCAGAGCCAATTTAGAGACAGTCTCAGGACCACCCTCTCCACATCATCCGAAAAGCTCCTGAAGACCTGGAGGAGCTAATTAGAGATCTTTGAGAAATAGCAGGTTCCATAAATTCAGTGGTTGGCTGAAACTAGAATCTGACCCAGTCACCACAATGTTGCTCAGTCAGCTCTGAAGGCAGTGGAGCTGATGAGGCTGATTTTGCACTAGTTGGTGCTGGAGAAGGTCTTTTCGAAGACTTAGCAGATTTAGTGGACTTTGAAGAGGAAGCACTAGACAAGGCTTCCTCAAAGGAAGGCTTTAAAAGACCTTTTAGAATTAGCTTGTTCCTTCGCTCCTTAACACTCTAGGGGAGAAGGCATGACAAAAGCAAATTTCTTGCAAATGGATGGCCCCCAAGCAATAAACAGACCATGACCATCCGTCAAAGACATCTTGTGAGCACTTCATGCATTTCTTGAAGCCCGAAGGCTTGTGCTCCTTACCCTCTTTAGACACAAAGGAGAAGTAAAAAGGGAGGACTAGGTCCTCAGCCCTGAAGGAGGAAGTACAGTTTTGTACCTACCATAAATGTAGATGTTCGAAGATCCACATTGCTGCAGTCCTAACACTTGGGTAGTCCGCTGTCCCAGTCGTCGCCCAATACCAAAGTATATTGATGTCAAGGCGCATTTAGTCTGACGTCAGGATGACAGGGGTGCGCATGACCGGGACGCCATATCCTCAAAGGCCTTTACCTGCCCCAGATGTCAGAAGACCAAAAAGATAAGGCTAAACCAAACACACACTCCTGCACCACCAACACTACACACACCTCCCTGCCAAATATATATACACAATATATATAGTATAAGCCCATCACACAACCACCCCTTTGGGGGAAGGAGGAGGTAAGCTGGACTGCAGCAATGTGGATCTTGAGACATCTACATTTATGGTAGGTACAAAACTATCTCTTTCATACCACATTGCTGCAGTCCTAACACTTGGGTAGAATCCCAAAAGCAGAGGTAAGGAGGCTGGCAAATCATAAGGAAGCAAGGAGCTGACAACATGCCCTACCAAAATAGCCGTGGCAAAACCAGCCCCTGGATTTTAGAGTTAGAGAGGAGGTGTGGTAATGCTTGAAAGTATGCACTGAACTCCCAAATAGCTGCCTCCAAAATATCCTTAGTTGCCACAACATTTACAAGAGTAACCACAGAGGGGAACCTCACTAACCACACCAGGGGAAGGAGGAGTAAAGCCTGGACTGCAGCAATGTGGATCTTCTACACATCTACATTTATGGTAGGTGAAAACCTACACTGTAATTCATACCACATTGCCATTGCTGCAGTCCTAACACTGGAGTGAGATCCTAGTAAGTGAGTGGGGGCAAAAGTGGGAAGCAACAGCAGATGCTGACAACATGCCCACCAACAAGCCCTAATTAGCAAACAGAGTTAGAGAGGTGGAGTGGGAAAGGTGGTGTATTGAAGTAGAACTCAAACCAGGTGCCTGCTGTAAAAATCCTTAGTTGCCACCCCCTTAGAAATGCTGTTGAAGTGGCAGTAGCCCTAGTGGAATGAGGCCTAATCCCAGCTGGAATCTCCTTGCCATGATGATGGAATAAAAATGCAATGCAAAAAACAATCATCTTAGAAATAGTTTGTTTGCTTGCGGGAAGCACCCAGACTCAAAACAAACAAAAAAGCAAACAGCTGCTGACTGAATAAAATCAGTTGACTTGCCTAAATATGCATACCATTCCCTGTGTATGCTAAAAAACTACTGTGCATTCCCTCCCACCCCATTTGATCTGCATAATAAAAGTAGGCAAAATCCATAGTTTTTAAAAAAGCCAACACGAAACCACTTTAGGCACATAAAAAAGGATTAGATGCAAAAGAAAACTATCCTTATGAAAAATCAGGAAAGGCTCAACCGCCATAAGGGCCTGAAATTCAGACACCCTTCTAGCAGAAGTATTGGCTACAAAAAAGCATTCTCCACAAAAAATATTTCAATTCACAATATTGGCTGCAGGCTCAAAGGTTGTAGAGTGAGTTTCTCCAACACAAAATTGAGGTCCAAAGCAGGGGTCAGGGGCTCACGTGGGGGTCTTATATTCTTTGCCCCTCTAAGAAATTGCTTGAACAAAGGATGAGAAAACAATGGTGGGTCACAATCATAGTGAGCTGAAATTGCTGCAGCATGAATCTTAATGGAAGAGAAAGACAAACCTTTGTCCAATCAACTTGTAAGATATTGAAGAGCCACTCAAGGCTTAGAAAGCCACCAATCTTGCTGCTGCACCAAAAAGAAAAAAATCTCTTCCATTCCCTGCAGCTTTCTTTTCCTTGTACTAGGTCTTCTGCTTTCCATAATCACATTCCAAACTTGAGGAAGCTGAGACCTGCTATGGTTCAAAAGAGAATATGCCAGGCTGTTAGATGGAGAGGGTGAAGCTGACTGAGTAGATGCCCCAGTCCTTCTGAGACAATAGGTGTGGAATCAAGGGGGCCATGGAGAACACAGACTCCCTCAGCAATAGGTACCAGTGCTGCGAGGCCAATCTGGAGCTATTAGAATCATCCTTGGCTTGTCTTGTATCGGCCTTTGGGAGGCCATGTAAGAGGAGGCTTAGACTCAGTACCAGACTCCTCAGCAATGCAGTGCTGGCCGAGGCCAATCTGAGCTAATAAAAATCATCCTGGCTTGTGTTTGTCTGACCTTTAGGAGTACCTTTGGGAGGAGGAGGCAGAGGT
Organism: Protopterus annectens; assembly: GCF_019279795.1. NCBI lineage: Eukaryota > Metazoa > Chordata > Ceratodontiformes > Protopteridae > Protopterus > Protopterus annectens. Next base: position 39,740,779 of record NC_056730.1, read on the forward strand.
GGAAAGGCATACACAAGAAGATTTTTCCAACTGAAAGAAAGAGCATCCACTTTCCAGGTGTGATGAAGGTGCAAACAAAACTTAAGTAGCAAAACACCATTGCAGCGTGTGGCAGCTGGTGGTATAGGCGAACGAATACTATGTCTGGATGACACATGAAACTCATGATCTGAAATAAGACTTTCGGGGTTTCCTGGTGGGGATCTATTTGCTGCCTGCATCTGACAAGGAGTTCTGTAAGTGCAGTGAAACCTTGCTTGAAGAAGGCATCACTTCAGCTGGTGTTTAATCTAGTCTCCCACAAAATCATTGCTTGCCTGCATAGAGGATAAGAACTGTGTTCCTCTTGTGTCTCCCACAAAATCATTATTGCCTGCATAGAGTATGCTGGGCAAAGAATGTGTTTGTTTTGTTGATGTACCACATTGTTGGTCATGTTGTCTGTGTTGTCTGTTAGAATCAACACCTGCCCTGGAAGTAAAATCCTTGAGAAAGCCAGTAATGCAAACTGGACTGCTAATCTCCTTCATGTTATGTAGATGATGCTCTGCAGTCTGGCCCACTTGTCTTGTATCCACTTTCCATTCAAGCTGTCTGAGGGAGAGGCATCTGTCGAATCTAATCTCTCCTCTCTCTGGCCGTCTCAGAGAGAGGAGTGTTTAGAGTGACATCCTGGAGCCACCACACAAAAAATTTTTTTTGAATGCAAGGTATTATTGAATGAGTGTCCAAATCCTGGCAGTGCTGTGTCCATACATTTTTCCCATATGCAGAAGCCCATTTCATTGGCAGTTTGGCTGAGATATATGCCAGGAAGCAAGATGCCATGAACCCTCTAGGTATTGGGCGGACTACATGAGCAGTTGAAGGACTGACAGAAGGGTTGTTGATAGAGATAGTTCTTTTGTTTGTGTGGGGTTAAAGAAAATATCTTAAAGGTGTTTGGGGTTGCAAGGCACCCAAGCACATCTCTGAAGCACATATACAGAGAATGCATGTCTTGAGAGGGTACTAGACTGGAGAATACCCTGGCTATCACCAATGCCTAGGCATCTGCCAAATGTCGCCCCTTTCCAAAGGCAGAATGCCTTCCTTTAGCAAATAAGGATGAATTTGTATTGTTTTTAGCCCAAGATGAATTTTTGCCTGAGCAAGCTATTGTGAATGAAATGACCTGAGTAGATAAGCCAAAGGCAATGAGAAGAACTAATAATGAGAATTTCCAGCTCAGCGCAGGAATGAGAATTTTTAACCGTCTGAGATAGAACATGAAAAGCTTCCTGAGATCCAAAGTTACCATCAGTAAATCTTGCCATCATCCAAAGTAAGCTGTTTGTAATATTTAACATTTTTTGATTTTAGACAGAGGATAAGTTTGAGGATAGACAGAGACAGATTGGTCTCTCAAGTGACCCCTTTTTGGCTAGGAACAGGCTAGGAAGTGAGAAAAAAATTTCCCTAGGCCTTTCTGGCCCAGGAACCATGGCCCCCCTATTTGGAGCAACTGAAATTTGCTTGTGAGCCTCTTTCCTTTGTTGAGGAGGAATGTCTGGCATGCCTTTGAAAGGAGGCAAGGTATGGAAATAAAACCTGGGTACTGTGGTGAGAATACCGTGGTGAATATATGTCTCTACCCATCTGTTCAGGGTAATTAAAAGTGCCTTTTTCTTGAAAGTGTGCTTCTTCAGAAGATTCTGGTAGAGGCAAAGGCAGGCTCGGCTGGGTCCGGCAGGTCATTGGACTGACCCTGCCCTCACTCAGACTGCTGGAGCAGGAAGACCCTGTTCTAGGCCTAAAACACCCTTGAGGCCTCTAGAACCTTGAGCTCTACCCTACCCCACGTTGTCACCCCCAGGATATGTCCACCCTTTAAGCAGCTCGGATCCACAAAACTGGTAGGCCAACTTAATCTACTACTAAAACTTCGGAGGCTGAACCTTGTCTGTTCTTTATTTTCTGCCCAACTTCTTCCAAAAACATAGATTGGAAGCTTGTAAAAAAAAGATTGTAAAACACAGATTGTAACTTTAAATTCTCACATTGTTTCACTCCACGCAAGAAAATTCTGGTCCGTGCAAAAACTCACCGAAGAAGGCAGCCACCTCAAACCACCCTAGAAGCAGCATCAAAACATCTAAAACATGAACTAAAGAATGAAACCCACCTAATCAGAAACACTTCCAAATCTTTACACTCTTTACCTAATACTTTCAATTAAAGCATAGACTTAGAATTTTTAATTGTTTCATTTTTTCATATTTCAACATCCTGAAAGCCCAACGCAAAAAGCGGCTAGCCACACTTTCTTAGGTCCTACTATTTCTCCCATCTCCTCGGCCCTGAGGATCAGGGATTTAAGACAGGATTTTAACTTTTTAACCCCCCCCCCCTGTGAAACAGTTTCTGTGTCTAGGACTCTTAAGATACTTATTTAAGATACTCAGGCCCCCTACATCTATCGGTTTAACTGGAGCAGGAGGCAAAGAGTCAGGCAAAAGAGGGTTCCACCACATCTAGAAACTCCAGTACACCTAAAGGCAGACAGTGGGGTGAGAAGCAAAAAATGCCCCTAAGCAAAACAAAAATCCCTTTTCCTTTCCTGAATCAGAGAAAAAAAATCTCCCTTATGGAATGAAGAGTCTCTGAAAATGAAAAACTTGAAAAAAAAATCCTCAGGAGGGAGAAGCAGATCTACATCATCATCTACATCAGAATCATACTCCTGCAATATACCAGCGTCTTCAGTCAAGACCCAGACCTAGAAGCATCCACTGCTCTCTCAAAACTCCTGTAGGTTCCTAGGCCTCTTATCTATCAGGAGGGGCTCAATCCTCTAAATCAAATATTCTCATCTCTGCCATCTTAAGCATATGCTTCTAGGTACAGACCCTGAAGTAGGGGTAACACCTGAAAAAAACCTGGCCTGCCCCTGGGAGAAGCCTTGGAAACAGCAGGGGAGGGCCTAACCACCTTAGGAAGGAGGGAAGAACAGCTACCTGAGCCCTTCCTCCTGGCCTACCTCCTGAGAGGTTACATCTTGCAGTAATAAAGTCTCCCTGGGATTCCAAAGAAATTTCTGGCTGAACCCCTGGCTCCACCGGCAGCCTCTAAAGAACAGACGTCCGGACGGTCTTTCCAGGGTTGGTTCTTCAACCTGGTTCTTTTGTCCTTTGCTTTTTGATTAAGCGGGGCCCGAGCATCCGCGGCATTTTATAGCATCACCGCATCCCAAAACTAACCTGGCACAATCTAATCTTCTCTTTATAGTGAGTTTGTTAAATCTAGCACAAGAGCCGACAGCCAACACGTCACGCCGTGCTCAGGCCCCAAGCAAGGTATACACAAGGTATGGTAATCCCTATGAGGTATCTGTTTCCCACAAATACAGTTATTCACTTTCACTCTCTGACATCCGTAAAATACTGAGGCAAGAAAACCAAAATATTCCCAAGCGGGTACTTAGCCAACTTGGATTCGGTCTGAAACTCCGACCTGAAATCTCAGCATCAACACCTGCACTTGCAAAACTGCTTCTGCATCGGACCATGCGGCAAAAGACTGAGGATGGCGTCGGTCATTGTCATGCCAGTCCTGCGTGACAGACTAATGCGCCTTGACCGACGTCAGCCATATACTTTGGTATTCGGGCCGACTGGGACAGCAGACTACCCAAGTGTTAGGACTGCAGCAATGTGGTATGAAGAACATCCACTACAAGGACTAGGTACTCAACGGCCTAGTCCAGAAAAGAAAGTGACAGCTAAGTCTAACTTCCAGACCACTGAAAATTCACAAAACCCTGAATCTGCTAAAGATTAAGACCTGGGGTTTCGAATGACCACCACAGTAAGAAACCCCAGCGGATAACTTCCATAAACTAAACTATTCTACAAAACTGTAGACTGGAAAAAAAAAAAAAAGACTAGCATTATCAAGTTATCCGCACCAAGTAGAAACTGGTACACAGGATACCACAAAGCATATTAACAGGGTAAAGGCCAATGCTTGTACCAAAGGGAGCAAAGGAGCCAGTTACCCAAGAATTAGTAACACACTAAAATACTAATGCAATTGTATTACACTAATACAAGTTTGAATAAGATTTTAAATATAAGCAAGAAAAGCCAGAGCCAAGAGAAGCACACCTGAACTAGTAGATGTGGCAAATGAGATCTGGGGTTTATACTGGTGCACTACGAGATACCTGCTTAGCCATGAGCCAACCAGAAGTCTGAGCTTATAAAAATCGGCAGAGTTGGAGTGGAGGATCAGCTCTGAACCCATATGTAAAAATGAAAGATTGGACTAAAATTTGAGTTGGCTGACCAGCACTTGCTAACTGCTCCTGCTTTGGGCATGGCAAGATGCATGTTTTATACACCTGACAGAAGATACTGCAACCAATGTGGGACTAAACTGAATTAGGCTGACTGAGGGCTACCTGCAAGCAGATAACCCAAATGTAATGACTGCAACAGAGATATGAACTGGGATTAACCCACAAGTCACTAGATGGGTAGCCATCTGGCTCACTGAGAATGCATACTGTCAAAGTTGGGGATTCCACTGCCACCAGACCAGTTACCAGTGGCATATCACATGATCAACATTGGCCTCTCCATTTGTAATTTCTCAAAGTCCTGGTGAAAGATGGCATCTGGCTTATCAAGTTTACAGATTGCAAACTGGGTACAATCAGAATCCAAAAAATGCTAAAATGGTGGTACAACACAAAATGACTGATGGGTGTTGCTGAAAAGGTGCTGTGACCAGTCCACCAGCCCAGTTAAAATTAGAACAGCCTGAAAGTTAATTTAAAACATTCTTTATTTAAAATGAAACATTATGCACACATAAAAGTTCTATATACAAATAGCACATGGTGCCAATTTAAATAGTCATTTACAAGAGTAAAATGGATAAAGTCACTTTTGGGACACGAAAGGCTTTGCCAGTTCTTTAATAGCTGCAGACTTCAGCTGTGGAATGGTACTGATCTTGGATTGTTTGCTGCTTGCATACTTGTTCTTTACAGTCTAGAAAAGAAAGTGAAAAGTGAATACAAGTGTTCATGCAAGTTAAATTTTCCTGACAAGCACAATTGTGTAGAACAGCAAAACAGTAGATAGCATGTTAATCACATTAGTGTAAATTACAACTGCAGAACTCCCCCTGCCAGGTGAATACTCCAACCTGGGCATCAGAATGCATTTGTAAGAGGATATTCACCCATGCCACCTTTACTTTTGCCCCTGTAAGAGAGGAACTGGCAAAAGTCGTCACCAATGTGTGCTCAACCAGAACCCAAAAGCTCCTTCACACTGATCCAGACCAAGCAGGGGCACCTTAAACTAGGAAGCAGCAAGGGAAAAAGTTAAGTGGTTACCCCCCCACCACTACAATAGGCAGGAAGAGGAATTACTGCAGCAGTGAACACCATGGCAAGTTTCTAAAGTAGTTTGTAGGGCCCCAAGCTCCTTTCTCCATGAAGAGCAACTGTCACATGCCATTATTTTGCAGTTCCACACATCCCCGCCTGGGATGTTGCTCAACTCCATCATACTAGACATCTGTTGTACTGCACTGTAATGAACTTTCTCTGCCAACTTCCCCTAAAGTTCAGTAATGGGGCTCCCAAATAGCAGTGTAGTGTGGCATTAAGCTGCATTTGGATATCCTGCCATAGAACCCCAAATGTGTCCCATATCTGCCACCTTGGATGCAGTTACATCAACATGGGTGGTCCCATTAATCAAGCATTCTAGCAATTTTGCCTTCATATCCCCAATCTGACTTGCAGAAAGTTGCATTTGATAATGTGGTCTGAATTTATGACTAAAGGCAACGGACAGATATCTATATATTCTCCCCAACTCAGTAATCAGTTTGGTTCCTGTCCAAAGTTCTTGCAATTTGGCAGATCGTAAAATCTTTCCAGTTTCTCAACTTGCCGTAGACTAGGACCACAGAACTTGGAGTCAGAGCTCTATAGTCCTGCAAGAAGCTCTGGCAGCCTCAAAAAGCAATAGCCAAAGTACATCCAGATTAAATATTTGGGCATAGATACCTTCTTGGTTCCCTCAACTTACTCATGCTAAAATTCCCTCTGGTATGAGGCAGGGAAATTTGGAAGAATCCACCAACTGGTCCTTCCTTAAACAAATCCCTCAATTCAGCAAATAGTTTCACAATATCTTTCTAAATACCCTGAACTCCCTTGCTCCCCCTAGAAAGATTCAAATAAATCCAACTATGCCCCTTGGCTTTCTAAAGACTCAATCCCTTGTGCTCTAAAGGGATAAAGCTTGGAAAGCCTGGACCAAAACTAAGGAATTATCCTTGCTCCAGTTGGACATACTGACAAATTCCTTCAACTCTGCTCAATGGCAAATTGAACCCTCAAATTCTGGTCAACCATTAATACCCTGGATGCCCCCTCAAACCCCTACCCAGGTAAGTCTCCTCTTGATACAGCTACCTTCCTTATAGATATTCACTCTTGTCAACTAATGGAAAGGCTACCTCACAATGCACCCCTCCCAACCCACTGATCAACCCTTTTCCTTACAGCCTTTCAACTTCCATCTGATTTCTACTAGAGCTCAAACCCTGCTTACCATCCGATAATCTACCCCCCCCCCCATTTTCCTCAAACTAGCTGCTGACTAGCTTACCCAGTGTAATTCCAAAGGGTAGGTACAGTGGATTCATGAAGATACCTTTTCCACTATTCCCCTAAACAAAGGGGGAAACTCCAGACCCAAACTACTGCCCCATAGCCACCCTATCCCTCCTCAAATACTTGAAAGATGCATCCACTCAACTGCTAAAATGTTTAACAATCTCACCCCTACCAAGCAGCTTGTCCCCACCACAGTATAATCACTGCTTTTACCCATAGGTTCATAGGCACTATGCTATTGGCCCTAGGGCCTATACAACCCTAGCCAAAAAAGTACCCTGGCTGTCAACCAAGAAAATATCTTCCTAGAGCTTTCCAAAGCTTAATAGTCTCCCATCTCCTACCTAAACTTGCGGGTCTAAACCTACTTCCACCCTTACATGGTTCTCCAGTTACCTATCTGGCAGGCAGTCTTAAATGGCTGTCCTCTTCATTATTCTATCACTTCAGGAGTACCCCAAGGCTCCAATCCTGGGTCCCCTCCATCTTAAACCTACACACGTAAACTAACCATACATTCAATATGCAGATTTTACCTTTGCCAGAAAACATCTGAGCTCCATACTCAGCATACCTTCGTCTACTGAAGAGCTCTGAAAACCTACTTCACCCAAAAAAAAAAACAACTCATTTTGCAGTTCACTTGCATCTTCCTTCTACATCACTTCCTCAAAGTATTAAACCTGATGCTCACACTTGGGTAATTGATGGCTCAATATGCTTCTACAAAGTGTAAGACTAGCCAGAAACTAGGTTTGCTATATCAACAAAAATTTCCAACTCCAAATGCTAGAATCTTACTCAAGCTCTCCTACCCTCCCTGCTGCATTCTGCCCCATGTATTTGTCAGTATTCAAACCACATTATGAATCTAGCTATTTTGATAGTTTGGGGTTTAAACTCTAGCAATACACCACTGCACCTCATCCATACACTGGCTAGAAATCCCCCATACATTACTTTCACAACTGCTACATTTCACTCTACAAACCTTCCTCTTGCCCAGCTCTTTCTGGCTTCATCTTTATCTACACACCTTCTCACTCTCTCCATACCTCACTCTCCATACCTCCAATCAGCAACTACACACCTACCAACCAGAAAAGCAGTCTGCAAACTAATACTCAATTGCCCAAAACTAGAACTGCCTTGTGAACATTCACCCTGCCTACTGAGTGTTCAACACCAAGTCCGTCCTAAACTCCAACCTAACCTTCTCTCCCTCAGCCACTCCTCTAACCACACTCCTCCCAGCTAAGTAATCCAAGGTTAAGCTCTACTGTATAATCATATCCAAGTAGAGATTTACATATGTACACAGATTAAACACTTTTGAATTTAATAGTTTTTAATATTGTTCACCAACTTTAAATCTTACCATACTGAAATGTTAAGGGTCACCATTTTATTTCTGTATGGTGTCTGGCCAGTTTTCAGTGGAGAGCAGAGGAGAAAAGCTCCAATACAAAGGCCTAGCTGGACCAACCCAGTTAAAGGTCAGTAAATCAAAGTTGCTCACCTCAATCCTAAAGGAGTTTACCTTCTTGGGAACCCCTTTACCAGAGTAAGGGCACACAGAACTCTGGTTGGCTACAGGTTTTATGCTTTGACGACTTACAGGAGATCACTGTTCAGGAAGATCTTTGGTAAAAAACCTACCTGGTGTCTGAACAGTATGCATCTGCAATCAAGGACTGGTAATTTATGCAAGTAATTACACTGGCTGTCTGCCTTTCACCTCACAGCCAGATACTTCCCTTAACAAGGTGGTGGGTTATCTACCCAATCTTTTTGCAATGAAAGTCAGTACTCGACAGAGCCATGGCAGTTAACTTGGTGGCATGAGCTTATTTCATCCTAAATGGACTTCAGTCCAGAGCTGACTTTATGGAGAAGGCTTAAAAGAATGCCATGGCAGACTGGCTGCATGAATCCAATCCAGGTAGTTTCAGCAATTTGTATGGGCCAGTTCCTTAAAAAGGAAGAGGAAAAGTACTTACTGGGGAATCCTACTGCAAAAAAGTGGACTCAGCTCCAACATGCCTCAGATGTTAACTTAGTACAAGGCTGCCCAAATGTTGAACTGTCAGAAAGATTCAAACTGGCAGGAGGACATGTTGCTTAGACAGTGCAGCTCAGTTTCAGGTGGGGAATATCTATATTAGAGGTTCCCCTCTACCCAGGTAATGCAAGGGGGCTCCCAGGTACACTTACAACTGAAGTAGAATTAAGCAGTACCCCACCACAGTTCTGAATTAGCTTGAGGAAAGACATGGAAGTGGACTGCAGCAGGGATCTATTTTGGCAAGTCACTGAAGTGCTCCCAAGTCTAAAGGAAAGGCACTTGTGGTGGCCCTGCAGAGATATGCCCTTCGAACTGCTGCAAAGCCTGCCCTAGTGCTAGACCATGACCAGCTTGTAACACCAAGTATGGACAGCAGACAAAGGGGCTTCCATGACTTCCTTAGGAATGCACTTCCTGCAGGGGATCTGCTCACTTCCCTGGGAATTCCAGGGAGGTGGAGGGATAAGAATTTCCCTGCCACAAAATTCTAATATCCACTGCCAAATATTTTGGCACAAAACCTTATTTGCAAGTCCATAGAAGGCAAAAGATCTATTTCAGACATACCCCACCTGACAAACTTCAGTGCAAGTTTTCATGTGGGCTTAATGCAGTCCTGCTCAGTTAAATCTGTTCATACCCTGTCCCACGTGGGGATAAACTGCCTTCAGGATGAGGCTGTACATACTTTAACCATAAAGACCATCTGGCACAAAGGAAGTGTTCCTCCCAACTGTGGTGTTTATAACTACCCCAGCCATATGGGACTGCTAGCATTTCCTTCATATTGACCAAATATGGGTTGTGGGGTAAACAATGTAATTGACACATTCTGGATTTGTCCTCGTAAGTGGAGGTTCCCTAGATGAATGCTTAAGAGTATGACAGAACAGCTTTTAAGCAAGTGTTCATCCAAGTGAAACCAAGAATGTTGAAACAAATTTTGAAAAAAAGTTTTCCAGCTGTCAGGATGTCTAGCCGTTCTTACAGTCTTCCACTATGGTGCAGTCTTGTTCACCCTGTGTAATGTTATGACAGTCCTCCACTGGTGAGAGTTGGTATATTTAAGTAGGGGATATGTATGTTTGTAGATTTGTTTTTTTTGGGGGGGGGGGGTTAACAGTGTACAGTACATTTTAGCTGTCAGATACAGCTGGCCAACCAAGTTATGGGGTTTCACTTATGCTGTTGGCAGTATGAGTTGTAGGGAGAGCCAATAGATATGACTGACCAAAGGAAAGTTTATATTGTGTGCAAGAGACAAAATGGAAGGGGAGCAAGGCTAGGTGCATCGGAGAGGGTTTCAAATTGTTTTATGGTGTGGATGGGAGAAGTGGCATATGCATTATCCTAAAGGAACAGTATGCCAAGTCTCGGAAGTGAAAGTGTCTGATAGCTGGAAATTTATAGTGCAACGATGAATGTTAGTGCATATGCTCCACAAGTTGGGTGTGATAAGAAAAATTTTGGCGTTAGATGAAGTGGTGAGGACTACCCAAGGTGAGAGACTGGCGATTGGAGCAGATTTCACTGGGCATGTTAGTGAATGGAACAGAGGGGATGAGGAAGTGATGGGTAGGTATGGTGTTAAGCAAAGGAATGCAAGTCAGATGTTAGTGGATTTTGTGAAAAGGATGGACATGGCTGTGTTGAATGTATTTTAAGAGGGAGGAGCATAGGGTGACAAGAGTGGAGGAAGATGCACAGGTGAATTATATCTTATGTAGAAGGGCCAATCTGGAGATTGGAGACTAAAGTGGTGGCAAGGGAAGTGTAGTTAGGCAGCATAGGATGGTGGTTTGTAGGATGACATTTGTGATAAAGGAGGATGAGTGCAAGGGCAGCACCAAGGATCAAATGGTGGAAATTGAAAAAGGGTAATGGAGGCGATGTTCAGGGAAGAGTTAAGACAGGCACTGGGTGGCAGTGAAACTACAGCAGAGCTAGTAAGATGGCTAGAAGGGTGCTTTGTGCAACATCTGAAAAGAGGTAAGACAAGGAGACATGGTGGTGGAATGAAGTACAGGAGAGTATACAGAGAAAGAGGTTGGCAAAGAAGTGGGATTGTCAGATGAAGTAGACAAGAGTACAAGGAGATAGTGCATGGCAAAGAGGTGGCAAAGGCCAAGGATAAGGCATATGAAGAGTTGCATAAAAGGCTGGACACTGAGGGAGAAAGGGACTGAGCTAGTAAATATGTGCAGCAGGTAAAGGTGATAAGGAGGGAAACTTGCTCGCAAGTGAGGAGTGGGTTGAGCAGATGGAACTTTGAGGGGCTGATAAATTGGATGATGTGTGGATAGCGAATCATGAAGTGCAGTGGATTAGCAAGGAGGAAGTAAGGATAGCTATAAAGAGGAAGAACAGAAAGGCCGTTGGTCCAAATGACATGCCTGTGAAAGCATTGAGGTGTTTAGGCAGTGGGTGTAAGTTTTGTCTCGTCAGTAGGTCCACCTTGTAGGGTAACAGATTGCCCTTGGCTAGCTTGTGAAGGGGGAACTAAAGCTGCCTTAGCCAGTAGTGTCACTAACTGGATTTTTAGTTTGTCCTGTATTTTCAGGACTTTCTAAATCAGTGGGAATGGAAGGCATAAAGGAACTTTCCCTCCAAAGAGATGCTGAAGGCATCCACTCCCATGCTAGAGGGAGTGGGTTTTTGAGCAGGTCTGCAGTTGCCTGTTCTGGGGGGGGCAAACAGGTGGAGCACCCCCACTGGGACTGTCCAAGACTACCTCTTGGTTCAGCATCCATTCATGCTGAAGGCGAGGAGGTCCTGCTAAAGAGATCTGCTTGGTGGTTGTAGACTGCCTGTAGGACTAAGCTGTGACAAGAGACCAAGTCCCATATCAGGTCTGTTCCAGTTCTTAGGTAGTTATTGGGTATGTACTAGGCTATCGGCCCAAGGGCCTATGCAAGCCTAGCCAGCAAGGTTCCATAGTTTGCCACCCAAGAAAGTTATTTTCATGTGCCACAGTCCAGCAGAGACCGTAGTAAACCCATTTCCCATTCAGTTTTCTTAGATGGGTAGCTTGTTCATTGGCACTCCATGTCAAAGTATAGGAAGTCTCTGGGACAGGAATCTCCCTCCAGCATGTCCCATTTGTGGTGACAAGGTTTAGGTCCCTAGAGCATGTAGCTCGGAGGGATTGGGATTTCTTTAGGTGTAGCATGTCCAACAGCTCTGGACATGACATAGCTTTGTTAGGCAGAGATCACCTTGGAGTAGGTGATATGCTACAGAGTAAAGCTGGAGTTTGATGTGGTCAGTGTAGGGCATTTGAGGTCAGTAATCCTCAGAGGTACTTCTGTGGCCTTTCAAGCTGCTGCAGGTGTCTTTGAGGTACATTCCAAAGAGGGGCATTGTACTCCAATTGGTCTAATGAGAGTCAAGTAGAGGGGAACTATGACCTTCCTGGATGAGAACCATTTATGATGGGTGTGCCACATAGGACTTCCTGACTACTGTGGTGAAGTGACTAAAGGAGACTGTCCACCTGGGTCCCAAGATCACGGATTGCTGCCTGTGGTAGTTCATGGGTACAGAGTTTACCAAAGGGAATGACTGCTGGCATGGAGCTTGAGGCCATGGCTCCGGCAGGCATCTGTCTCAAGTGAGGCCCTTCTGTAGGATGTCCACATAATTTGGGGACTTTACCATGGCTCCTAGTTTGCAATCATCTGCAAGCTTAGCCAGAGGCCTTCTGTGTTTGGTATCTACTTCTCTGAAGTACAGGCTAACAGGAGAGGTTGCAGGACAGAACCCTGTGGTACTCCACTTGTCACTGCTTCGAGGTCAGATTTAGAGTCTGCAACTTTTACAGTGTGGGCTCCATCAGTGAGATTTGGCAACCCATCTTGTGATTTAGGGATTTACCTAGTTTAGCTATAATTCCAGAACGGGGGATGGTGTTGAAAGCCTTGGTGAGGTCATGATAGGCTGTGAGCCACCTTACCCTCAACTATGGCTTTGGTGACCGCCTCAAAGTCGATCAGGTTCAGGAAGCACGATCTGCCTTTCACAAACCTGAACTGGGTGACATCCAGAGTTGGTTACCAATGTTACAGTCTGGAGCACCTCTGGAACCAGAAGGGGAGTGAATGTCTGAGCCAAGCACATCAGTATCCAGGAAATGACATGTATTGTTCGGACCAAATGTTTGAAGAACCACTGTAGCTTGCGCATGTGCATTGCCAGTGGTAGACACCATTAAAGCCAGGAGAGGAATTGCCTTTGCATCACCTTTTGGGATAGTAGGGCTTCCTGAAGTGAGATGTCAACCTTGTCCTGTAGGAGAAAGGCCTTTAGTTTGTTTAGATTCTGCAGCCTAGGAAAATCTTGGCCTGGGATCAGGGGAGGTTGATGGTGAATCCTAAACAGAGCATGGACTGAAAAAAAAAAAAAAAAAAAAAAAAAAAAAAAAACACACCAGGATTTCCTCCAGATAACTGGTAAATCCATGCAGTTCTGCAGAATGCAATTGCTGGGGTGAGGCACTTTTTGGTTTATCCAATGTCCCCAGAGTCTTTACAAAGGGCAAGGCAGAAACAGGAGGCAGGTCAAGAGAAGTGCAGGAAGTGCGAATTCCTGATGGGTATGTGTAGGTAGGCCTCCTTTAGGTTCAGGGTGGCCATGAAAGCATTGGCTGGAATTCCAGGCAGCAGGGTGGGGAGAGCATTTTGAAGGTACCTGAAGGTGAATTAAGGACAGGTCTCAAGATGGGCCTCCAGGGACAGTCTGGGGACCAGGAAGAGATTAGTAGAAACCCTGTCCCCAGGATAGGAAGGAAAGGTTCTATGATGCCTAGCTTTAGGTGTGCCAGAGCTTGTGGCATGAGTCTTTTTTTTGGGGGGTGGATTTTCTAGGCGGTTTTGGATTCCATCTCAAAAAGGTTGCCTTAGAAGGCTAGTTCCTATAATATTTTGGGATGGGTGACACCAGAAAATGCTTGGTGTGGTAGTTTTGCTTTTTTCCTGCAGATTTTTAAAGAGATGTGCAGACTGTGGTCAAGAGGGGTCCAAGACATGAAATGTTCATACTTTCTGGAGAATTATGAAAGAGTACCTCCTGAGGACAGAAGCAGATTCTGCAGACCAGGCAGATGCTTCTGCAGCATTGTAGCTGCATCTGATTGAATGCCTACCTGTTGGGACCACCACACCTCTTTTGGGTGTCATTGGGACATCTCATTTAAAGAGATCCATCTTGGTGATGGTCTCACCAAAGGTAATGTCCTTAGGAAGGGAATCCCCCTCCACAGATTAATCAGGAGTAATATTGCTGGGGGAAGCAATCTGGAAGCTTAAGAAATGGACTCTAGATAAGGAAAGTCTGGATAAGGAACACAAACTGGTTACCCTGACAGAATGCAGTCAATTAGAGGACATGCCAGTGGTCAGCTGTGAAACTTCAAGGGATGTTGCTGCAGTTGACAGATTTGCTATGTGCACCTCAAACCCCTAGATCAGCAGTTGGTAAGTGGCAGGGGAGGAAGGCCTAGGAAACTTGGCCTTGGAGGTTTGGGTGCAGCCTCTGATGCAGGATCCATTCCAAGGGCTGACTGCTCAAGGTGCAGGTTCTCCAGGTAGAGGTTAAAATGCAGCCAGATGCCTGCAGTGTCAAGCACAAACGATTGCCCAATTGCAGAGTTCATAGCCCAAGCAAAAAAGCACCAGTCATGGTCTTTGTGAGGTATCTGGCACCTGCATTGGCACTTCCCCCTCTGGACATCAGCTAGAGGCTACAAAGAAAGCATAAGTGCATGCAGATGCCACATTTACGGAGCTTTTGTATAGGAGCAGATACAAGTTACCCGAGGACAGAAAATCCATCTAGAATACTGCAACATAGGAATAGGACATCCCTGGCTGTACCAGCTACTGCAAATGCCTAGTCTGCCAATTCCAAATTGTGCATTGTATCAGTTTGAGGGCCAAGTACAGTGGGACTATGATCTCCTTTCCTTATAAGGGCATATCATCCAGATCCAAGTCTGGCCAAGTAGAAGGCTCCTCACTACCATGGACAAAGCCATAGAAACTGCATCTGGCTGCTGCATACAACTGCATCAGCTACATTTCCATTTGTGGACCAGGATAGAATTGCAGGGGATCATTTTTGTATGCATCAGCCACATTTCCATTTGTGGACCAGGATAGAATTGCAGGGGATCATTTTTGCCTACTCAAAATGGATATTGAGACAATATTCTTGTACAATACACTGGATAAGGGTCCATCTACTTGGATTTGGCCTCCCAAGTACATTTAGCAACTTACTAGGGCCAATTGATGTAGTCTCTTGCAAAGTGTTCCACTATCCTATTAAGACTGGGAAAGGTTAATTTGCCTGGACCTTGCTTAGAACTCAGCCTTCACTTATACCTTTAGCACCCATTTTTCAACATTTGGGGTTGTATTTCAACCTCAAAGGAGTCAGTACCACCAAGGTTTGGTTCCTCAATACCCCAAGTTACTTACCTCATTTCTTTAGCTCTCCACATTCACTATTTACAAAGTCACAACAGGTCAGTTCCAATGATAGTGTCATACAACATCCCAATCTGCATTCCCCTCTGACAGTAAGCCTCCAAGTGCAAGTTACATTCCAAAAGGCCACCACAAAAATAAGCTAAAGAAATTCCCCAAATTAGGTACTTCTCTAGAAGTTAAGGAAAATTCACTTTAAGACGGCAGGAGCCATCTCCCTCCTATGGGCACTTTACTTCCAGAGCTCCTTAACCCTGTGAATTTAGCTCCAGAGCTCCTTAACCCTGTGAATTTAGCTCCTTTATTCAAACTTGAGGCCGATCAGTCTCATTGGTTTAAACTAGATGTTGGTTGTATGGATCACTACTTGAGCTCTGGCACACAATTTGTCATGCATGCAGTTAACCACAACAGCTTCAAGCAAACCAAACTGGAAAGGGATCTTGCTAAAATCCCGTAGTGTTGAACAGTCAGATCAAATGCTACCCTACAACCCTATATTTCACCTATATTTCACCCACATTTCCTTTACTTCCTACTGCAGTAGAAAATCCCAATAGCAATTTTACCATGCCTCCAGGCTGTGTGCAAAGGACATATAGAAGTATGCAGCAGCCCACAACAGTGAAGGGGCAATATTAATCCAGAGAGTGGGAAATTCCAGTTTTCTGGTAAACCAGATTTACTACTTCCATTGTAGTCAGCACAGACAGCAGTAGCCACACAACCAAGGCCATGCTGCCACTTTGATCTACCTTGTCTTGCATGCATGTAAAGACAAAATGCATTTTTGAAACAAAATTAGTGCGTGTTAAGTAAATTTTAACTACTTACAGTTTGCTTGCTGAGACCTTCATTTACTTTTACAACATTCTTGGCCATGTGCTGCATAATTGGCACCAGATCACACTCCGTGTAATGTGTGTAGTGCTGCAGAGTAGGTGTCTGAAAAATAAAGTTGCAGACTAAATGTTTTGCATCAAACTGGCTCCATTGCACTATTACTATTTTGCTATGGTTAAGCAAGTCTAAGCCTGTTCACATTTATCCATTTTTGCAGACTCAGTAAAGAAAAAATGCAATATGGTAAAAAGCAGAACTCAGGTTTCAGCAGACAGTAGCATTTCTTAACAGTGGGTATTGTGAAGAGGTTTGACGGGAGCAGATTGGCAGCAGTTTCAGAAAATGTTTACATGACCACCACTTGACAGGTTTGCCATTAAGCAGCATGTAGACACATTAGCATTGATACATTCTGCGTCAGAAGCCTGGGTGAAAAAGCAGTTTGGATAGACTGAACCCTAGTTTGTCAAATTGCACAATTTTTGAATGTCAAAGCAGGAGGCATTTTAACTTTTGAACATTTATCTTGCTCTATGAAAAGACAGGGAATGGAAGAGTAGTTTACATTGGATATGGAGGATTGAAACTACAGCACAGGATGGGATGAGAACTATTCGGTACTGGGGTCAAATTAATGAGTCTCATAGCAAAGAGAGACAGGCATATAAAGATGTGGGGGAACAGGGCCATACTGCTAGAAACTGCAGACAATTTTGAGTATCTGGTTCAAGAAAAATGGTACATGAAAAAGAGAAAAAGCTTTAGATAAGCACACAGGTAAAAGGGGAACAAGGTAAAACAGAAGTGTGATGGGTTGGCAGATTAAAATGGTAACTGGGACAGCAGAAAGTTAAATCCATTGGAGTGTGAGGAAGCAAATTACTTGTCAACTGGTGATCTCACTTGAGTGAGCAGTTACAGGTGACAGTATCAAGCTGGGGAAGCAGATTACTAGAATTGTATGAGAAAACTGGGTGTGTGATATTGAATCAAATGCTTTTGATACAAGTCACAAAAATCAGGTTTTGTATTAGAGATGGAAGTCTTGTTGAAAGTTATGGTTGGGAAAGGTGTGAACCTGGGTGCAGAATAATGAATACAAATCTCTACTGAAGTGAGACTGTAGGAAGTTAGCCTAGGGAAGGTGATTAAGACAACCATGAGCGTGAAGTGTGCACATCTGTTTGGGAACTTTTATACAAGTCACAAGTTGCACCTTCCTAGAAATGTTTGGGGCTCATGATCTTGGCAACAAAATTTCCTTCCTGAATTCCCTCAGTTTACAACACTATTCAACATGCCCATTTTAGTTATAAAGTTTAATGCATTAAAATGAAGCAGATCACTTACCCAGTCACCAGCACTGAAGACCTTCTGTGCCAAGCGAAAAGCAGCTGCTGCTACTGCAGAAGGGGGAAAGTGTACCATATCGTAATCCACCATGGCCAGCTCCATTAAATATTTTGACAAGGTATGCTGTTCGCTGTTTACCTAGAAATGGAAGAGCAGATTTAGTTGCATCCTGCTAGGAGTGTTAAAGCTCAGATTAGACCATTGCCCATATAGTAAGTGGAATGGAGGAACTTTATAAGTGACAAAGTTAAACCTAAAAAGTTCTGCAATGCCAATGTTTACAAAGCATGTAGTGCAAGAGTGGAAACCATGCAGACAAAGGGAGCTCTAAACACATGCTTGGATATGTCACTGGAAAATAACCTAGTTTAGATATTGACAGGAGCAGACTTCTGGCCCTACCACACACAAAAAAGCCCACTTTCTTCCAAAGACTACACACACCCCTCTTGAAAAAGCTAAAGGAAAGTTTCCATAAAGGGACAACACCATAGAAGATTTGTGCAATAACTTGACAAGGTTTACAAACTGTTGGTAGACAAGTTGCCACCTGGCTCCCCATGGCTGGCAGATCACAGTGCACCAACATTCAAGTGCAAGTGAAACAGTGCTTTGGCATTGGGTCACTTTTGCTATCTACATGGCATAGCTCAGAGGACAGAAGCCAGGTCCTCCTGAAGTTCTCTCCAGATAGAGATGCCTTTAGTGGAGGCAAATAAGACTGCTTCCACAGGGTGGCTACAGGCAAATGTGGGAATTGCTGTAAAGTGAAAAGCACGCTCTGAGACCTGTACATTTACTGTACTAGTGCCAGCTCCAAGCTTACAGGACAGTGGGGGGTTGGGCCAGAGTACAAGCTGTAGTAACACTAATGGTTGGGGCAAAAGCTCCTAGAAAATGTCCATGCTTAAGTTTACAATGTGGTTAGTACCCAAGATGGGATGCAGTGGCAGTTTAGAGTTGGTCTTGACCCCAATTTCCACTATGGAAAGTGCATTTCCACTACGGCAAGTGTAAGACAGCAAAGAAGTGAGGGTTGGGAGGGCAGGCCTTTCTTTATCCCAAGTCAACCGTTTCCCCATATATGCACAGCTGGCATGTGAATTTTCCCCATCTTAGTTGCACAGAAGGTGCTGCTTCAAAGAATTGTCCCCACGATGGCCTTGTGAAAAGGTTTGCACAAGGGCCTGTAATTCTGATATCCCTGTGGCAACTAGTTTTTAAAAGCAATATAAAAAGACGCCCCCAGCTGCTCAGTTAGTGGTAATCAACTTTAAAATCAGCAGTTGAGATGCCATGGATGAGGTGTTCTTGGAAGGCCTTTAAAGAACGGGATTAAGCAGATTGCTCAATATGCTCTTTTAGTCCCTTGTTAATACAGCCACAAAGTCACCCATACAGCTTTAAAAACTAAACTCATTTTGCCTGTTGGGCTTCCTACCATTCTGTACAGTTTTACTTTCACTTTGAAAACCAAGTTGAAAAACCTCTAGCGGGCTCTGAAATATCTGCCAGAGCTCTAGGTACTGGATGTTTCCTCCCCCAAAATGATGTACTTTCTGCCTAATTTGCATGCTGTATAGAAGAGCCAGTGGACCTCCCACATTGAAGTCAGAGCTGCCCAGCCCACTCAACCTACCAAAAATGTTGAACTCTTTTCTAAAGAGCCCTACTGATGTGACAAAGTACAGGCAGAAGCACAGCTGCAAAAAGAGCATAAATTTGCAATGACCATGCATAATAAATTTGCAATGACCATGCATAATAAATTTGCAATGACCATGCATAGACATTAATTGCATGTTTTTAATGAAGCACATGTCTGTCACAATTAACACTACAGATTACAAGTATGCAATACTGTAATTCTTAACATTACCACTTAAAGCATGTGGGTGCCATCATGCAAGTCTGAATATTTAGTGAATCATGTTAGCTATTTAACAAAACTGGAAGGAAACCCAGTGCTATGGAGCTTTGTTCTAAATTTGACAGGAGTGCAACAAAACTCCCACTGCAAGGAAGGGAAAGTCTGACAAGAAAAAAACTTTAGTCTGAATCACATGCAGATAATAGGGTCAAATTACCTTTAGCTCTGACAGCTAGGGAAGGCAGGGGTGGGGTGGGGGGGGGGGATACCTTGAACTAGATAATCAAGTTAGCATTTCCAAGAGCAATAAAATGCACTTTAATTCTGTAGCATTTGCACGACTTGTTTGTAGTCATTGAAAAAGGATAAAATTGTAACCAAAATTAGGTAACCAACAGCAATGAATGCCTGTAAAACCAGTGAAATGACAGGATGCAATTTTGAGAATGCATTCAGATACTCAGACTAAAGTTTATTTCAAGATGCTAAACCCCATGTGGTCAGAAATTGCATACAAAATCTAAAAAGCTCTAAATAGAGTGGTGTTAAAATGTAGGAAATGCCAAATCATGATGAAAACGGGTTTGAATCTGTGGGTGCATTTGTCCTTTAATACTCAGATACAGGATCGATAACAGAACACTTTACAGAACATATGCAATTACCAAGGCAATCCTGACATGGACCAAAGAATCTTTGTACTCATTCGCAGCCTGTAGCCTAGTCTCGGCTTGGTCTTTAGTGGTTATCCCATACCTCCCATTCCTTAGTGTGCTGCTTGTTTAGCATTGATGGGGATTGCTTAAGACACAGCGATAGTACCCTCAATCTCCAATAGAAGTCAGAAATGGGTTCCTGGATGGAGCAGCAAAAGTTTACCAAAATGTTCCATCTGTATTGTTGATCCTTGTTCAGTCATTACTTATGGGTATGCATTCAGACCTCTGAACAGAGCCTGCTGCAAGCTAAACTCTTAACCAGAATTCCCCTCTCCCAGTTTCATCCAATAGTTTTTCCAAAAGTTGGAGGATAGACCATCTGGAATTTTTGTACCCTTTACAAACTTGTTAGATACACAGATCCAAAGTTGGTCCAGTCTCCAGTTTTCTTTGGCACCAAAAGTAGTCTTTAGTAGAATTTGGAAGGACTATTTGGATGACTCAGCAGCTTCTCTAGTGCTGCTTCTTCCTTTAACTGGGTGGAACATCTGGTAGGTTTTTTGAAGGGACAGGACAAACATCGAAGGGGATATGAACCTCATTCTAATCCTTTGTACCCAAGAATAGGTGGTTAGCCAGGCAGAAGGGTACAAGGCAAAACTACCCCCAACCACCTCCAGAGGAAAGGAGTTGGGCTACTCTTCAAAAGTGCTGGTAGGACTGGCCAGGAAGACACATCCCCTCTGCCTCTAGGGTACAACAGTCAGTGTCACAGAAAGGACCCAGAGACTTCTTGAACCATATTTTCCCACTATTGGTTTTGGGTAAGCACGTTTAGGGGGAAGAATGACCTACAGCAGAAAGGGTCTTACCGTCCTGTTCACATCTGGCCAGTGTGCTTTTAACTTTGGGTCCAAATGAAGAGGCTTCAATGGGAGAGTGTTAAGGAAGCCCTAAAGGGTCCTGTGAAATTGCACAAGTGAATCCAAGCTTGTCTCAAATCCACAGCTGAACCCACTGCTATCCACAGCTGAACCCACTGCTCTAGCTGCTCCTTCTGATGCGAGAGATATCAGTTACATGGAGGAGTTGGACTCAATGGTGGCCGGCTGAAAAGCCACCTCAAACACTGCACCAGCCAAGGTTTCAGAGCTCAGAAATTGGATCCCTTTGAAGCCTGGTAAAGTGCGCCATATTCAGGGACCGATTGCAAAAGTCACTGATTCAGAGGTGTGCTTCCCTATCCTGTCCAGGGCCCGGGACTGTTGGGCAGATGGACAGTCTGGCTTTCTGCCAGATCCTTTTTGGTTGCGGCTACCACCAGAGCATCCACAGAAGACCTTTAGACCAATGGGGATCAGCTACAGGAGGGGACAAAATCTTACCTAGCCTCCAGGAATAGCAGACAGCATTAGGAGCCTTCCATGCACACTGCATGAGGATCTGGACCAGTTCGGCAGGTGGAGTAACCCAGGACGTATGGGGCTGGGTGCAAAGAGCCTGCAAGGACAGACTTCAGGCCTGATTAGCAAGGATTGAGATATCAAAGGAAACCTCAGAGGGTGAGAGGGAATCCTCTCTGTTTGTAATCAGTGAGGGACTCGAGTCCACATGCTTCCTCTTGCACAAGCTTTTCTGGGAGGGGGAAGCTGGAGAAGACAATGGAAAGGGAGTTTCCTGTGGGAATACATCCAAGGCCCTTGCACCCAGTGTCTGCTAGGTGAGAGGAGTAGTGGCCCAGAGGGCGAGGAGATAGATAGCACAGTATCGCCAGAAGCCAGACCCTTCCTCAGTTGGAAGGCTGGCCCACCTGAAGAGGGGCAAGTGTCCAGGACAGGGGTCACCCCTCCCCCAAGTGGCTCAGCCTGCTAACCTGGAGTCCCTGGATGGCTGTGAAACAAATTGTGCTTCACAACTATCCTGGGTCATAGCAACACTCCTGCCACAAAGGACAGCAATCTATAGTTACCTTTAAAGTTGAAGTTAAGCCTCTAGTACTGGTCTTAGTGACCTGCAGTGAGACTGATCCAATGTTTGATATTGGCAATGGCCAGATTAAGCTTTAGGAAGATTACAAGCTCTAGTCAGGCCACCTGGTTGGCCTACCTGCAGGCAGGGTAAGCATGAAAGACTGCAACAGTGAACAGCATTAGCCAGTCCAAAGACATTTTTATGAAACTATGCTTTAAAAAAATCAAAGCATAACATTTCATATTAGTCTAATGTACAAATGTAAGTTAAATTCTTAGCTTGCATTACTGTTTATACACTTCATTTTACTATTGTTTATATACACTTCATTTTACTATTGTTTATATACACTTCATTTTCTAAGTATGAAACAAATGAATCCATTCACATGAACAGAACACTTTCTATTGCATGTTAATTTTACTTTAAGCATTTCCAGTTACTAGTTTTAAGATGTAGGAGGCAACTGGTGAATCACCTTTCTTGAAAAGGTTAACACCTCCATGAAGTTAGAAAGGTCAGATTATGCTTGGGAGAAACTCCAGGACTGACATGCCATGAGTTAAATAGGATCTACAATTTATGAAATAAGTGGTCAGCCTCGGTAATGTTACTTTTCCAGACTATATTCATACATTAAAGCCTCTGAACTTGCTTACTGGAAATTAGCCCTTGGGACATTATACAGACTGTAGTTAAAGATTAGTAGGCCTATAGAAAAGTTTACATCCAAAATTGGTTTTGACCATAGATTAGATATAAGGGAAACTGCTTTTACATGTGTAAAATGTTTTCAAATTATCTTATAGGACAGACAGCAACAGAACTAAAGCACCCAACATACATCTTACCACTTAAAAATCAAATTTTACACTTTCAATGGGATGCTGGCCTTTAAGGTGCTATTCTGATTTTCATGCCTAATCAGAAATACAAATCATATAGGAAAAGGGAATCTGGCTATGATAGAGGATGTTTACAGGTCTTTCCCTTAAGGAAAATTGACACCTTAATGTCTCAGCTTTTCCTAGTTAGGGGTCCCCACAGTGGATCACTGGTCTGCAGACTGGCAGTGGATTTTTATGGTGCCAAGTTGCCAGCCAACACCCAACCTTCAAAGGCACACCTACCTGCATGTCTTTAAAGCTCAGCAGCAGGGAGGACAACTATGCACAGAAAAAACTTCTGCAGAGAATTAAGAACCTTACTGCAAGGCAACAATGCTCACCACTGCAGCCTAAAGACCTGTAATGTACAGATTCCAAAACAGATGTTGGAACAATCCAATGCCAAGACTGTTAGACAGTTAGCATGTGCCCTATGATCTCTGTATTAAAAACAGAGGCTTACTGAAAGATAAGCTAGCAGTGTTTTAAAGTGCATCCAAGAGGAATCTTTAAGCCTTGGAAATTCAGGTGTAAACATTCCTTAAATGCATGAAAGAAACAGACCAAAATGTACACATCTTTAACATGTGTAGGCGATTTTAAGTAAATTATGTGCACTAGTAATACAGTGCAATTGAGATTGAAAGGAACTGTTAGTTATACAAAATCTGTTGAGATCTTAACATTTCTCACTTGTTAGATTTGAAGATTTAAATGTTTAAGTATGATTACTAGTAATGCTAAAGTGCCAAGTGCGCTTTAGCTCCTAAAATTACTATTAGAAAATAGGGGCATTCAATAAGTATGCTGGTAGTGATATGGGTGTTAGTGGATTGAATGATTTTTAAACCATAAAGGGTTTACATATTTGGATTTCATGCCCATAACAAAGTCCTCCTCTTTAAAGGACTCCTTACCTAAAGCCCATAGGTTCATACTAGGCTATCTGCCCAAGGGCATTTATAAGCCTAGCCCATAGTTATGTGGCTTCGCCACCCCTTTAGTTTGAATAAAAACTATGCCCATCATTTTGCTGTGCCTCTGTCAAGAGGGACACTGAAGTAATCCCTGGGGTATATCTGCAATCTCCCATCCATTGGTCAAGATTCCTCTTGAACAAGGCCAGAGAGGTGCTCTGCCTCACATGTACCAGGATTTTGTTCCACAGCATAGTGAGTCTCTGGGTGATTAATCTGTCCCTCCAGCACGTCGGTGTCAAGAATCAAGTCTCCCGCCCTTGTGGTTCTGAGGGATCTAGATTTTTTGAAGTGAAGCATATTCATCAAATCTGGGTTTGACATGGCCTTATGTCAGGCACAGGTCACCTCTGAGCAAGCGGTATGACACTGAATAGAGCTGGAGTTCTTTCAGTCGGGCAGCATAAGACATATTTGAGACCCTTTATCCTTTTGGTGAGGAACTTTTGGGGCCTTTCAAGCTGCAGCAGGTGTCTGGTCAGATACATTCGAGCGGGCATTGTACTCTCATAGGTCTAATGAGTGATTAGTACAGGGGGACGATGACCTTCGTTGATCTAGATGTGAATCCCTTCATGATCAGGTGGGCGATATGTTGCTAAACTTTAGCAACATGAGTGTCAAATGAAAGGCTGTCAACCTGGGTCCCCAGATCCCTGATGACTTTGTGCTCCGTGGATTGCCACCTATATGGTAACTAGGGGTAACCTAGTTTTTCCCGAAGAATGACTATGCATTTTTTGGCGTTTAACCAGGCCATGGCTCTGGCACCAGTTATCAGTTTGTGAGGCCCTTCTGGAGGATATCTGTATCAGATGTGTTTGACTATGGCGGCCAGTTTGCAGTCATCTGCAAACTTTGTCAGCCATAACCCTCCTGTGTTTGCTTGTACTTCAGAAAAGTAGATGCTGAACAAGAGTGGACCCAGGACTGAGCCCTGATGCTGAACAAGAGTGGACAGGACTGAGCCCTGTGGGACACCACTTGTGACAGGCTTAGAGTCTGACATGGCTCCAGCAGCTCTGACCCTGTGGGTTCTGTCCTTAGCCAGTTTGCAGCCCATCTTGTGATGTATGGGTTTACATTCAAGCAGAGTTTTTCGATGATACCCAGTGGGGTATTGTGTGAAGGCCTTTGCCAGGTCGAGGTAGGCTGTATGGACTGCCTTTCCCTCCTAAATGGCCTTGGTGACTGTCACTGAAACCAAGTTTGAGGCAGGATCTGCCTTTGACAAAGCCAAACTGGGTTGGATCCAAAGTCTGCAAGTTCCTATGTCTTTATTTAGGAGTTCCATTATGATCCTCTCCATGGCTTTGCAGACAAGGCTAGTCAAGCTAATGGGCGGTAATTTCAGGGTCTGTGGAGGCACCGCCCTAAGTAGGACCACAGTCGCGTGCACCACTCCTTGAGTGCGTATCTGAATCACATGCAGATAATAGGGTCAAATTACCTTTAGCTCCGACAGCTGGGGAAGGCAGGGGTGAGGGGGGATACCTTGAACTAGATAAGTTAGCATTTCCAAGAGCAATAAAATGCACTTTAATTCTGTAGCATTTGCACGACTTGTTTGTAGTCATTGAAAAAGGATAAAATTGTAACCAAAATTAGGTAACCAACAGCAATGAATGCCTGTAAAACCAGTGAAATGACAGGATGCAATTTTGAGAACGCATTCAGATACTTGCTAAACCCCATGTGGTCAGAAATTGCATACAAAATCTAAAAAGCTTGGTGTTAAAATGTAGGAAATGCCAAATCATGATGAAAACGGGTTTGAATCTGTGGGTGCATTTGTCCTTTAATACTCAGATACAGGATGGATAACAGAACACTTTACAGAACATATGCAATTACCAAGGCAATCCTGACATGGACCAAAGAATCTTTGCACTCATTCGCAGCCTGTAGCCTAGTCTCGGCTTGGTCTTTAGTGGTTATCCCATACCTCCCATTCCTTAGTGTGCCGCTTGTTTAGCATTGATGGGGATTGCTTAAGACAGCGATAGTACCCTCAATCTCCAACAGAAGTCAGAAATGGGTTCCTGGATGGAGCAGAAAAAGTTTACCATAATGTTCCATCTGTATTGTTGATCCTTGTTCAGTCATTACTTATGGGTATCCATTCAGACCTCTGAACAGAGCCTGCCGCAAGCTAAACTCTTAACCAGAATTCCCCTCTCCCAGTTTCATCCAATAGTTTTTCCAAAAGTTGGAGGATAGACCATCTGGAATTTTTGTACCCTTTAGAAACTTGTTAGATACACAGATCCAAAGTTGGTCCAGTCTCCAGTTTTCTTTGGCACCAAAAATAGTCTTTAGTAGAATTTGGAAGGACTATTTGGATGACTCAGCAGCTTCTCTAGTGCTGCTTCTTCCTTTAACTGGGTGGAACATCTGGTAGGTTTTTTGAAGGGACAGGACAAATATCGAAGGGGATATGAACCTCATTCTAATCCTTTGTACCCAAGAATAGGTGGTTAGCCAGGCAGAAGGGTATAAGGCAAAACTACCCCCAACCACCTCCAGAGGAAAGGAGTTGGGCTGCTCTTCAAAAGTGCTGGTAGGACTGGCCAGGAAAAAACATCTTCCCTGCGAGTTTCCCCCTCTGCCTCTAGGGGACAGTCAGTGTCACAGAAAGGACCCAGAGACTTCTTTAACCATATTTTCCCACTATTGGTTTTGGGTAAGCACGTTTATGGGGGGGGGGGGGGATAACCTACAGCAGAAAGGGTCTTACCATCCTGTTCACATCTGGCCAGTGTGCTTTTAACTTTGGGTCCAAATGAAGAGGCTTCAATGGGAGAGAGTGTTAAGAAAGGAAGCCCTAAAGGGTCCTGTGAAATTGCACAAGTGAATCCAAGCTTGTCTCAAGACCACAGCTGAACCCACTGCTCTCAAGACCACAGCTGAACCCACTGCTCTAGCTGCTCCTTCTGATGCGAGAGATCAGTTACATGGAGGAGTTACTCAATGGTGGCCGGCTGAAAAGCCTCCTCAAACACTGCACCAGCCAAGGTTTCAGAGCTCAGAAATTAGATCCCTTTGAAGCCTGGTAAAGTGCGCCATATTCAGGGACCTGATTGCAAAGGTCAGATGCAGAGGTGTGCTTCCCTATCCTGTCCAGGGCCCGGGACTCTGTTGGGCAGATGGACAGTCTGGCTTTCTTCTGCCAGATCCTTTTTGGTTGTGGCTGCCACCACCAGAGGATCCACAGAAGACCTTTAGACCAATGGGGGATCAGCTGCAGGAGGACAAAATCTTACCTGGCCTCCAGGAATAGCAGACTGTTAGGAGCCTTCCATGCACACTGCATGAGGATCTGGACCAGTTCGGCAGGTGGAGTAACCCAGGACTTATGGGGCTGGGTGCAAAGAGCCTGCAAGGACAGACTTCAGGCCTGATTAGCAAGGATTGAGATATCAAAGGATACCTCAGAGGGTGACAGAGGGAATCCTCTCAAAGTCTGTAATCAGTGAGGGACTTGAGTCCACATGCTTCCTCTTGCACAAGCTTTTCTGGTGAACTTCCTCAGAGGGGGAAGCTGGAGAAGACAATGGAAAGGGAGTTTCCTGTGGGAATACGTCCAAGGCCCTTGCACCCGGTGTCTGCTAGGTGAGATGCGTAGTGGTCCAGAGGGCGAGGAGATAGATAGCACAGTATCGCCAGAAGCCAGATCCTTCCTCAGTTGGAAGGCTGGCCCACCTGAAGAGGGGCAAGTGTCCAGGACAGGGGTCACCCCTCCCCCAAGTGGCTCAGCCTGCTAACCTGGAGTCCCTGAATGGCTGTGAAAAATTGTGCTTCACAACTATCCTGGGTCAAACACTCCTGCCACAAAGGACAGCAATCTATAATTACCTTTAAAGTTGAAGTTAAGCCTCTAGTACTGGTCTTAGTGACCTGCAGTGAGACTGATCCAATGATTGATATTGGCAATGGCCAGATTAAGCTTTAGGAAGATTACAAGCTCTAGTCAGGCCACCTGGTTGGCCTACCTGCAGGCAGGGAAAGCATGAAAGACTGCAACAGTGAACAGCATTAGCCAGTCCAAAGACATTTTTATGAAACTATGCTTTAAAAAAAAAATCAAAGCATAACATTTCATATTAGTCTAATGTACAAATGTAAGTTACATTCTTAGCTTGCATTACTGTTTATATGCTTCATTTTACTATTGTTTATATACACTTCATTTTCTAAGTATGAAACAAATTAATCCATTCACATGAACAGAACACTTTCTATTGCATGTTAATTTTACTTTAAGCATTTCCAGTTACTAGTTTTAAGATGGAGGCAACTGGTGAATCACCTTTCTTGAAAAGGTGAACACCTCCATGAAGTTAGAAAGGTCAGATTAGGCTTGGGAGAAACTCCAGGACTGACATGCCATGAGTTAAATAGGATCTACAATTTATGAAATAAGTGGTCAGCCTCGGTCATGTTACTTTTCCAGACTATATTCATACATTAAAGCCTCTGGACTTGCTTACTTTTGTGGGTTACTGGAAATTAGCCCTTGGGACATTACAGACTGTAGTTAAAGATTAGGCATATAGAAAAGTTTACATCCAAAATTGGTTTTGACCATAGATTAGATATAAGGGATGCTACATGTGTTGCTTTCAAATTATCTTATAGGACAGACAGCAACAGAACTAAAGCACCCAACATACATCTTACTACTTAAAAATCAAATTTTACACTTTCAATGGGATGTTGGCCTTTAAGGTGCTATTCTGATTTTCATGCCTAATCAGAAATACAAAGCATCATATAGGAAAAGGGAATCTGGCTATGATAAAGAGGATGTTTACAGGTCTTTCCCTTAAGGAAAATTGACACCTTAATGTCTCAGCTTTTCCTAGTTAGGGGTCCCCACAGTGGATCACTGGTCTGCAGACTGGCAGTGGATTTTTATGGTGCCAAGTTGCCAGCCAACAACCAACCTTCAAAGAAGGCACACACCTACCTGCATAAGCTCAGCAGCAGGGAGGACAACTATGCACAGAAAAAACTTCTGCAGAGAATTAAGAACCTTACTGCAAGGCAACAATGCTCACCACTGCAGCCTAAAGACCTGTAATGTACAGATTCCAAACAGATGTTGGAACAATCCAATGCCAAGACTGTTAGACAGTTAGCATGTGCCCTATGATCTCAGCATTAAAAACTGAGGCTTACTGAAAGATAATCTAGCAGTGTTTTAAAGTGCATCCAAGAGGAATCTTGGAGCCTTGGAAATTCAGGTGTAAACATTCCTTAAATGCATGAAAGAAAAAGACCAAAATATACACATTTTATAAGACGTGTAGGCGATTTTAAGTAAATTATGTGCACTAGTAATACAGTGCAATTGAGATTGAAAGGAACTGTTCGTTATACAAAATCTGTTGAGATCTTAACATTTCTCACTTGTTAGATTTGAAGATTTAAATGTTTAAGTATGATTACTAGTAATGCTAAAGTGCCAAGTGTGCTTTAGCTCCTAAAATTACTATTAGAAAATAGGGGCATTCAATAAGTATGTTGGTAGTGATATGGGTGTTAGTGGATTGAATGATTTTTAAACCATAAAGGGTTTACATGTTTGGATTTCATGCCCATAACAAAGTCCTCCTCTTTAAAAGACTCCTTACCTAAAGCCCATAGGTTCATACTAGGCTATCTGCCCAAGGGCATTTATAAGCCTAGCCCATAGTTATGTGGCTTTCGCCACCCCTTTAGTTTGAATAAAAACTATGCCCATCATTTTGCTGTGCCTCTGTCAAGAGGGGACACTGAAGTAATCCCTGGGGTATATCTGCAATCTCCCATCCATTGGTCAAGATTCCTCTTGAACAAGGCCAGAGAGGTGCTCTGCCTCACATGTACCAGGATTTTGTTCCACAGCATAGTGAGTCTCTGGGTGATTAATCTGTCCCTCCAGCACGTCGGTGTCAAGAATCAAGTCTCCCGCCCTTGTGGTTCTGAGGGATCTAGATTTTTTGAAGTGAAGCATATTCATCAAATCTGGGTTTGACATGGCCTTATGTCAGGCACAGGTCACCTCTGAGCAAGCGGTATGACACTGAATAGAGCTGGAGTTCTTTCAGTCGGGCAGCATAAGACATATTTGAGACCCTTTATCCTTTTGGTGAGGAACTTTTGGGGCCTTTCAAGCTGCAGCAGGTGTCTGGTCAGATACATTCCGAACGGGGCATTGTACTCATAGGTCTAATGAGTGATTAGTACAGGGGGACGATGACCTCCCTTGATCTAGATGTGAATCCCTTCATGATCAGGTGGGCGATATGTTGCTAAACTTTAGCAACATGAGTGTCAAATGAAAGGCTGTCAACCTGGGTCCCCAGATCCCTGATGACTTTGTGCTCCGTGGATTGCCACCTATATGGTAACTAGGGGTAACCTAGTTTTTCCCGAAGGGTATGACTATGCATTTTTTGGCGTTTAACCAGGCCATGGCTCTGGCACCAGTTATCAGTTTGTGAGGCCCTTCTGGAGGATATCTGTATCAGATGTGTTTGACTATGGCGGCCAGTTTGCAGTCATCTGCAAACTTTGTCAGCCATAACCCTCCTGTGTTTGCTTGTACTTCAGAAAAGTAGATGCTGAACAAGAGTGGACCCAGGACTGAGCCCTGATGCTGAACAAGAGTGGACCCAGGACTGAGCCCTGTGGGACACCACTTGTGACAGGCTTAGAGTCTGACATGGCTCCAGCAGCTCTGACCCTGTGGGTTCTGTCACTTAGCCAGTTTGCAACCCATCTTGTGATGTATGGGTTTACATTCAAGCAGAGTTTTTCGATGATACCCGAGTGGGGTATTGTGTCGAAGGCCTTTGCCAGGTCGAGGTAGGCTGTATGGACTGCCTTTCCCTCCTAAATGGCCTTGGTGACTGTCTCGAAACCAAGTTTGAGGCAGGATCTGCCTTTGACAAAGCCAAACTGGGTTGGATCCAAAGTCTGCAAGTTCCCTATGTCTTTATTTAGGAGTTCCATTATGATCCTCTCCATGGCTTTGCAGACAAGGCTAGTCAAGCTAATGGGGCGGTAATTTCCAGGGTCTGTGGAGGCACCGCCCTTATGAAGTAGGACCACAGTCGCCGTGCACCACTCCTTGGGTACGTATCCTGAGGTGAGGCTAAGATTAACAGCTGTCCTAACTGTGGGTTTAATTCCTCGTTGAGTTCGTGAAGCACACAGCCGGGGACACCATCCGGTCCCATGGATGCTGTGTTTTTTGCCTTAGTATGGGCAGTTCTCACCTGGGCGTTGGAGATGTTTGGGGGGCTACAATCCTCTGGAATAGATCTCTCCTTTTGGGGGGGGGGGGAGTTTGCACTGAACCTGTCAGCCAGTATGTTGGCAATGTGTGTAGGTTCAGTAATTTTCACATCATTTTGAACTAATTCAGCATATCTGGGAGTTTCCTCCTAGGTTTCTAACATAGCTAAAGAAGGCCTTATGATTGTCTTGAGTCCTTGGCGATTTCTCAAATTTGCCTTGGATGATTTTATGAGAGCTCTTAGTTTTTTACTTATAATGATCAAAGGTGTCTTACCTTTCAAGGATCTTGTAGTAGCTTCCTCCTTTTGTTGTAGAGCTTGTTTATGGCTGGGGTCCACCAGACTGGACGCTTGCCTTTGGTACAGAGAGTCTTAGTTTTGTTTGGGATTGCCTGATCCATGCAGTCCTGTAGGTGCTGGTAGAAGGCATTTGTAAGTGATTCAGCGGTTTGAGTAATGTTTACCACTGGCTCAGGGGCCTTAGAGACCACACTAGTTTTTAGAAGTGTGAAATCGGCTTTTGAGAAGTTTTTCACTGTGGTCTTTTTTGTTTCAGGTGGGGGCGGGATGAGGACCTCCAGCGAGATTAGTTTATGATCTGATCTCACCAGTGAGGGGTATACTTCCGGTGTTGAATATTTTGATCCCATGTTCGTGATGAGATCAAGTATGTTTTCTCCTCTTGTGGGGATGGTGACTAGTTGTTCCATGGCATTTGAGTTTATGAACTCCAGGAATCTTTGGGTTAGAGTGTTCGGGCTTGAGTAGTGTTCCCAGTCTATATTAGGGTAGTTGAAGTCACCTAGTATGATGGTGTTTGGAGATACATTTATCCCCTCCAATGTTTTGTTTTCAGGAAGGCCATGTGAGGTTCCTGAGTTTGAGAGGGTGGCCTGTAACATGCTACAAATTGCAGAGCAGTCTTGCCTATGGTTAATTGCACCTGGATGGTCTCCAATGCACCGTGCGTTGCCACCAACCTTGAGGTGTGGGTGTCCTTTATGAATATGGACACCACCCCTCCTTTCTTGGTGTTGTCTGGATTTTGGGGCCGGAACGCATGATACGAGGTGAAACCTGTTAGTGCTGGGGTGCTCTCAGGAGCCTTGAACCAGGTTTGTCACAGCACAGACATCGATGTTCTCCATATTGAGAAGGGCCTTGAGTGCGTGCATCTTGAGATTGAGACTTCTGGCATTGAGCAGCATTACCCTTAGTTTTTTTTCCTTTTTGGTATTCTAGGGTGGTAGGTTTAGAATTTGAGCCTTGCCTAAAAGGCACTATGGGGTGGCAAGAGCCTTTGCCAATATCCGGAAGCCCAGGGGTGACAGGTGCAAACCATCCCTTGCGAAGCAGCGTGGCTTGTCCAGCATGTCATCCCAGGCAGACAGACATTGGATCCCCTTTGAATGACACCAGAATTTAAGCCAATTATTAAAGCTGATCTTATCACTGTATTGTGGCATCATTCTAGGTGAAGGTAGGATACTGCTCAAGGTCAGGGTCATACCTGCCTGGGCTACATAATCAGAGCGCTCCTCGATGTCCATTTTCATGTAGTCCAAGGAGGTATGTCTCAGGTTGACACCAGCGTGGACAATGACAGAGTCGTACTTGTACCTGCTGTTGAGAGACCCGAGTGCTTGCGTTGTGGCGGATTCTAGCGCCCGACAGGCAGCTTACTGTGACCTTCTCTTTACTCAGTCTGGTGAGCGGGATGTCAGTGTCCGACTATGGAATCACCAATGACAAGTGCGTCTGGCATTTTGTTTGGCCTTAAGGGCTGTGACTGTTTGACACTGTGTGGTCTATGTGTTGCATGTGTTGGGTCGTGAGGTGGTAGTTTGGGTGTCTGCTTTGGTGGCCTCTGCTGTTTTGGTAAATTTTTGATCAGAGCCTCCGAGTATGTCTGTGTGAGTATGTGTGATTTGAAGTTGTGATGGTACCATGTGTGACTGGTATGTATTGTGTGTGGTTACCTTCTCCTCCTGTCTGGTCTTGCCAGTCCTATGTTGAGAGCTCAGCCTCCAGTTTGGCCGTATAGTTGCATCTCTCGCATGTATTTGTGTTTAGTGGGAGAAGAGGATTGTCTGTGTACATGAGGCAATTGTAACATTGCCTCAATATTCCCAGGTTCACCAGTTGAACTGGAGAGGACACTAGCAACTGATCCCTCGACATACTAGAAGTAGTAGATAGAGACTTTCAAAGGACTCCGTGGGAAGTGGGTTTTAGGCTGGTGGGGTACTATCTATAATAAGAGTGCTTTATCAAGGTGCAAGTACTGTAGGAGTAAGTGCTAGGCTTTACAGATAGAGAATAGGGAATCAAGTAGAGATGAACTTTTCAGTTATAGGATATGCTGGTTAGATCAGCAGTACAGCTCGAGGAAGGTAGTTCTAAGGGAAAATTGGAAGAGTGGAATTTAGATGGCCCAAATAGTTTAACCGCCGCTGCTCGTGTGCAACAGTGGTAACTCCGTGCTAAATCGCGCTTATGCGCATTTAGCATGTTTTATAGCAGGGGCTGAAGGGAGCTAGGAATTGGCCCAAAACGACCAATGGACTACTAGTTTCTGGCTGAAACTTCACCAAATCGGACAAAAAGGCCACTCAGTGCTTCCCACTGGTAAACAAAGAAACTTCACACTTTACAATACATGGTTTGGTTGTGGATTTAAATGACAGTTCAACAGAATCAGAGGCACCAATTCTGAGAAATTGGTCACCTATGCCTAAAGTAGTAAATACCTTTTCTGATATGTTGCTTAGTGGTAGGACATACTGGAATTGGAGCCAAAACTGCATAAGCAGTAGTTAGACAAAATATGCTAAAGGTGAACAGATAATTGCAGTAGATTTTGTATTTTGTCTAGTAAGGACACCAAGATTGTCCTAGTCTGCTAATCACCAGTTTAAATGACTGATCAACCTTAACCGACACAATTCATTAGAGTCAGCACCCAAACACGAGTCAGCACCCAAACACTGACCGCTATCACTTAACTTGTATACTAAAATATAAATACTGATGGCACTGGGGTCAGATGGACATTACTTGAAACCTAGAGATGTGATCTGTCAGAATTGCAGCTAGACAGTCCTGTAAATACATTTACAGAATTTTACAATGAAGTAATGGAGGTTACTTGGGATGCATTAAAAGTATCTGCTTGGAAGAATTAAAATTTGTATTGTAAAAAGGAGTGGGATAAAGGAGATTTTGCAATCAAATCTAGATTTAAATTTAAAATGCAATGAAAGCTGCAAATTAAATTTTAAAAACCTGACCATGAAAAATTTAAATCATTCAATAAATTAAAGTACCAGTACCAATACTTTGTAAATACACAATACAAAGTTACAATTTTCCTTTAAGGAATTAAACTTAAAAACAAAGCCCCATGTCTAGATAGATTTAATTGCAGATAAAGTTTGAAGTTTTTAAAGTATTCCCCCTTCTTGGGTTTTGTATCCCCTACCCAATGATTCCTATTCTAGATCATTGCCAAATTTAGATAATGTCCAAACTTAAACAAATTTGCCCAACCTTGCAAAAAAGTTAAGATCGCATGCCAACATTAGTGATACTAGAACTCCAGGTAAATACTAATACCTGAAAACGGATCACATTGATTATAGAAAGTTTAATTGGGTAGATACAAGTTTGATAAATGAAGTCCTTTCACAAAGGAAGACTCTTGATAATTCATCTAAGAAAATTCTTAATTTCAATAGTTTCCAAAAGGAGTATTTTATTGGCATATTAAAGTTTGCAAGATAGGGCATAGGTTTCAAATACTGACTTGCACATTAAATAGTAAAGTCTCCATAAAAAACTAAATGGAAATCCACATGATCCTGTTATTTCTGAAGACTGGAGGGGGAAAATAAATCTTACTGGAAGATGCAGACTTGGAAAATATTCTAATTTGATTGGAATGCGAAATAACTGCACTATTCTGGAACAAATTTAGAAGTGTTAAAGCATTGTGGACAGAAATGCAACCAATTATAATTCCAGAATCAGCTATATAGATTACTTTGGTCCAGTTAAAGGATTTTCTTAGTGGCTAAAGATACGGAAATTTTTGGCAAAAATGAACCAATCCTACATAGATACTGGTTAAGTTATTTACTTGATAAATATGTACTTCAAGTAGTTGAATTGTCAAAATACACTCACCTCTCCAATCTTGGAAGCCCTCCTCAAGAAGTGTAGTGGAAGTGGTCTGCTAAGATTAAAGTCAAGTTCCTGAAGAATCCTCCTTTCCATTTCCCTCACCTGTGCCTTCGTATATGTATTATCAGTGACTGTGGTAAAGTCCTCTATTTCTGGTGGGTACATCTCTTCATATTTTGATGCAATAAACATGGCTGTTACACCAACCAGCTGAAGTGTTCGTTTTGGTACTGGATGAATCTAAGCGTAGAAGACATCACTACAAGTCAAAAATAAGTTAAGCAAACTAAACTACATCTTGCATTAATTAACTTTAAAAGAATGAATCTTAGAATTACTTCCCAAAAAACAAGTTTCAATCTTGTTATGCAGAAGACAAGTATCCCAACTGCAACTGGTAAACATGTTAGAATAAGCCTGTTGAGAGCATGATTTAATTCAGAAGCCACCCTTAACAGCATTTAACAGATGAATTGTTAAGCAGACCATGAGTTGCAATATTTCAAGTTGAAACCCATACTATCACCAAGAAACAGGTCTGCTGTCCCTATCTCAATAGGGACTAGTACCAGGGCTTGGCAGCACAAACCAGGGCCTATATTTCCTAAAGGGTAGGAAACAGGGTGAATGATTTGAACACAGGATTTCGGCCACTACATTAAGCATGAAGAAAAATACCCAAAATTGCTTTGTGGAAGAGTAAAGGCTGCAGTTCGGAGTTGCCTAGTAGAGGGGATTGTCTCAAAATGCCCTCAGGCAATGCTAAGAGAAGCACAGTAGAGATCCCACAAAGCTACTTCAAGACATGAAGACATTGTAGACATTTAATCTTGAATGCAGTGGGGTTCTAGAGGCAGACACTTCCAATTTTTGGAATTGACACTTGGGGAAAATTATCCCTATGGTTCTATTAGTGGTGCCAAGTTAAGTTTTAGCCTCACTTAAGATGCATCCTTGGAAATGTGTACCTGAAGGGAAAGTAGGCCACTCATGTCAACCTGGGTCAGTACGTCATTGGTCCATATTACTATCACAGAACTAGATCAATTGAGTGTCAAGCCAAATCCATAGAAGTACAGTGCATTCACTGCCAAGTTCCCAAAACAGTTGTACAGGCAGACTTGAACATTTTCCTAGTGACAGTAGGCATTTGATTTGGGCATTTACTTGCACCAGGTAAACCTCCATCTTGCTGATTTAAGTGGAGTTTAGTACTACTTCACAGCAGGCCCGGCAACTCAACCTACACTACTTTGCACTGCACTTTTGCAGCACTGAATGGACTGACCAACAAAGTTTAGTCTTGCATTTTCAGTGCCGCAATCATTGCTGCCCAATACTGCCTGCATTCATCTTAATGCCCCACCTACTTTGCACAAGGAGCAAAGTATGCAATTTTATGGGCTGCCCTTTATCAAGTACAGCAGCTTACTACCATCTTAGTGGAGATGTACCATCTTGCAGTCTTTAGCTTGCTCAAAAGTGTGGTGATAATGTGTTCCTAAAATCCGACAAAGCCCTGGCTATTCTTGCTTAGCAAGAGATCGGAGAATTATGGCAAAGGTTTTATGGAACTTGACCCACTGAAGTCACTCCTCAAGGCAGTATCAACTTGCAACACAAATAAGCCATGGCAAAGAATACCACCATGCAGAATACTTTGAAACCATGTAAAACCACAACTATACTAAACCCTGGGAGCAACAGAGCTCTAAACACTGCAGAGTATGAAACTCCAGTCAGATTTGCCATTACATTTTAACCCATATCCACTGTCTCAAGTTAATTCAGAATGAAAAGTACATTGGACCTAAAAAACTAACCAGTTCAGTATTAAGTTGCAGCGACAAGACAAT
The DNA here is from genome assembly GCF_019279795.1 of Protopterus annectens. Lineage (NCBI taxonomy): Eukaryota > Metazoa > Chordata > Ceratodontiformes > Protopteridae > Protopterus > Protopterus annectens. Next base: position 39,777,895 of record NC_056730.1, read on the forward strand.
GCTCAAGTTTCCAGTTTCAGAGGTTAGATACTCACCTGAAGATATCGATCTATGATGGCAACAGTCATGTACATGGTCTCCTGAAGCAATCTGAACTTTGTCTGAACCAACACCAGCCAGTCTACCAAGATTGCACGCATGCCTCCGGTGATTTCCTGCCCATCCAAGTAATGTGGCTTAATTGGCTGTTCTGCCTGGAAGAAAAAAAAAAGTTTTTGTAAAAGGGCAGTCCCACTTCACAGAACCACATAGCCCAGTAATTCATGCACTCTAAACTGTTCAGACTTCTGGTAGGTTGAAATGTACTTTGAACCCCATTTGATCAGTATTGCAGTCACAACAGGACAGTACATTCCCAAAATCTACAGCTTTGTGTATGCACCATAATTAATATTTTATGGAGCTAAAGATGGTTTGCCCACCCCTTGCCTCATTTTCTGCTTTGCTGTACTTCTGTGCAAAGTCGTCTGTTGCATTCTGCAAACAAAGTAGCATTTATACTATTTTACACTTAAGCTATTAGATTGTTACTGAGCACCAAGTCAGGCTCTTGGAGTGAACCTCCCTGCACCCTTGTGGCAGGTGTGCAGTCAGGACTCTGGTTACAGGCATAAGGCTCAGCTAAAATTGTTTGTTCAATGTTTTAACAGCTCCAGAATCAGGCAGCCAGCCACTGCTTTGATGTACTAGTCTGTTCATGTGTAGCACACCATTGAACACTCAGTGGGGGTAACCACTGGCAGCTAGATGCAATACATAGGTGCCTATGATCAGGACAAGTCCTTAAATTATGCTAAACTGCTCAGAGCGCTGTCCCAAAGCCACCATATCTACAGTAGTCTCATACCATTTAGAGAAACCCTGTTAGTATAGACTAATACCACAAGTTTAAACCCCAGTTCAACTACACCACTCCCATTTTTCCCCACCTGAAAAGTTTCAGCCAGCATTATGGTCAGTTTCCCTCCATTCTGTACCAGCCTGATAGGTACAGGTATCCAGAGGCAGTAGAAACTGCCTCATGTAGACAAACCCTCCACTCCTTAGACAACTTGAGATGCATCTACACCAAAAAGCTAGAATCCTTGCTCTTGGGCAACAGCAACACTGAAGTCAACTCTTACACCACTTCACAAACCATGCAATCATATGCAGAGGTACTCTAGAAAGCTACCTAAACACCAGAGAATTTAGACAAACATGCTCCACCCAACACCAAAAGCACTCCATAAGCTCAAGCCCCCAAGGCAAAGTGCATTCAACCCAAATGTTGCGGTCATAGATGACTCCTTGTGAGATTAAGCATCCCACTCACCAGGCTGGACAAGGTTAATCAGCTCTCAGGTGCCAGATCAGACAATGCACTGAAGTTAACCCCTTTTATGACAGTCTTAGTCTATTGGTGTGACTGACTAGAGATGTACCTAGATGGACTGTAAGACGTTAGAGCTCTAACATGTCTCAGGCAGGCATGTCCCTAGCCTACTCATACAATAGCACAAGACTACAATTGGGCTTAGTTTCTGGTATCACTAAGGGGATCCAATTCTTTGTATGCCTGGGATATGGTGGATTGGTGAAGACAACCTTAACACTGTCTTGCCAAGTACCTCAAGGCTCAGTTACTGGCCAAGGCACTTCACCATTGCACCTTTAAGGAAATTTGACACCAAGTTAATGCTTACATTGCTAAACAAGAGTTTCAGAAACTGTACTCTTAGGTTCATAGGTGTGTACTACACTAATGGCCCTGGGGTCTTTACAAACCTAACCATGGGATTAGGCTGGCAGTGCCACTAGACTTTAGTTCCCAGTGCCCATCTACTAAACAGCCACTGGAGTTATCCCCAGGGGTAATTTCCCAACCACTCAAGATTTCTAAGAGTGTCAGCCAGGTGCTCTGCTTGACATGTATGGAAGTCTATTCCATAGCATGGGCAATCTCTAGGTTATGAACCTGTCCCCTCAGTACATTCTATTTGTGACTAGGCAGAGGTCTCAGGAGCATGTGGTGCGGAGCAATTGGGGATTTCAGATTTAGCATTAAGAGCTGGGTCAAACATGGCTCTGCAGCAGAGATCACCTCTAAGTTAGCAATACGAGGCAGAATAGTTTCGAGTCTATATAGGATAGTGTTTAAGACCTAGAATCCTGAGGTACTAGTGACCTCTCCAGTTGGCATGTACCTCTGACACATGCCACTGTACTCTGGCCTAATGAGGCAAGAGTAGGGGGACAATAACCTTCCTGGATGCAACACTGGTAATTTGGTGCAAGGCAATTGTCAACGTGTTTCCAGATCTCCAACACCTTCCGTGTTCAGTGGACTGTGGTAATTCATGGGAACCAGGTTTACATACTTTGGTGCCAGAACCATGGCCTTAAGCTCAATGCCAGTCATTTGTCTCAGTGAGGCCATTCTGTAGGATCACCGAGTAGAGAGCTCCAACTTGCAATAGTTGGAAACTTGTCAGCCCGAGTCCCTTTGTGTTGGCCTGGACTTGACAGGACCCAGGACCAAACCCTGTGGAACTAGTCATGACTAGTAGACAGGGTCATTGAGTTAGCTACTTTCACTGTGGGCTCAGTGAACCAGTTGACAACCCACCTAGTGGTGTAGTGGTAGATAACTAGCTTAGTAAGTTTTTCTATGATTCCTGAGGTGGGAATGGTAACGCCTTGGTCAGATCAATGTAGGCTGTATGAACCACCTTGCCTTCATCCACAGCTCAAGTCAGCCAACTAGGTTGAGCAGGCATGATCTACCCTTCACAAAACCAAACTGTGGGGGATCAAAGTTTGAAGACTCCCTATATCCTTTTAGGTCCATGTGTTTAATAGCCTTGCATACCACTAGTATGACTAATGGGGCAATAGTTCCCAGGCTCTATAGTTGATACTTTGTGGAAGGGGGTGACAGTAGCAGTGCACCATTCAGTAGGTGAAAGCCTGAGGTAATGCTGTGATTTAAACAGGGCACAGGTGCCAGTTCAGTGTCAGGTCCCATAGAAGCTGTATTCTTGGCATTTGACAATGCTGTTTTAACCTTATACTGGGTGCCTTGCAAGTTACAGGTATTGTGATTGGTACTTTGGTAGGGAGATGGGTAAAGTTGGCACTGAATGTCAGCCAGTAAACTGGCAATGTTGGCTTTGTATAGGAGGTACCATTGTGCAGACGCTCAGAGCACATCTGGGTATTGCTGTGGAGATTTACACAACTATAGGCCTTATGGCTGTCTTTGTTATCTGCTGCAATTGTTTTCATAGCTAGCTTTACAGGATTTGAGATTCTCAATCCTGTCAAGGCCGATAAGGGAGTTTTTCCAGACTTCCTTGCATAAACACATGAAAGGTACAAGGGCATACAGCAAATTAAGGCCAAGGCCATGTCTTAGAAAGCCTAGAAACACTGCCATTAGCCCATTTCCTTTACACAGTTGGTTATCCCAGCATCTCAGTCTGGAAACTGAACTTTCATGGTGTGGAAAAAGTGTTGAATGCAGTTAGTCTGATAACCATCACTGAATGTCACTAACCATGGAGAAGGGGCACCACCATCACCTCAAGTGGAGCCGTCATATGCCCCCTGACAGGTCTAGTTTATTGAAAGTGGCTGGTTATCTTTTTGCTTTGGAGAAAGCATGCCAAATGCATGCCATTTGTGAACCACCCCCAAAAGATGACTACGAGGCCATGCACAGGAAAGGAGCTGTACTCCAGTCTTTCAAAAAGACCCAAACCCTTTAGCAGTTTAAGAGACTGCACAACTATACCACAAATCGAGCATGCTCAACCCAGTCTCCACTTCATCTAGTTTCTACATATTCCTCAATATCCTACAGCTGCTGAAGCAAAGCAGTCCTTCCACTGGGACTTAGAACAGCAAGCCTGGCCAACTCTCCCAGGATAGAAAACAGTGCACCCGCAGTCACCTACCTTGTTTGCTCTTAACACAATATCCAAAGTCACTGAATAGACTGCTCAATGTCAAGTGGTCTGCCTTAAAGCAGAAATAGCAACATTTTCTTAAGATACCAGTCTACATATACTAGCACAAGATTAGCCATGCCAAAAAGCTAGATAACTATGTTTTCTCCATACTTTAGATACCAACCTCAAGCTGCCGCAAGTAATCATAAATTTCCTTCACATATTCACTGCATAGCATTGTATTTCCAGCATCATCTGCATCAACATCTTTAACTTGAAGCAGCACATCTGAAAAAGCTTGGCACAGTTCCTCCTCAACTATACAAGATATTTCCATAGGGCTTTGAGCTGCAGGTACCTGCAACTAAAAAAAAAGTTTTAGTAACCAGTTAAAGCAAATAAAGTGCATGTTCAGATGCCAATACAACTCAATATAGTACACTAACCATAAGGGCAACTCACTTGACAGTTGGTTTGCATCACAGCACCTGATTAATGATGCATAAATGCATTCTCCAATATTCCTAATTTATGCAGTTATGGAATACGTGCACAGGAAAGGATGCATCTCTATACTTTAGCACAAATGCACCCCCAGACCACAATGGGAGCAAGTGGACTAAGGAACAAGTTTCACAAGGTCTTGCAGAGCCCTCTTGCATCACCTTCCGTGTGGCAATTAGTTATCCAAGAAGCAAGTGTCACATCCTGGATGTAGCAGCAACAAAAAGGCCAAGAGGAAAAGCAATGGTAGGAGCTAGTCTACTGAAGAAAGCTTTTAATCCTGGGAGCCAACAGGTAGGTAATCTACATTAGGGCAATTCCAGGTAAGACGCAATAGGGCAAGCAATACCAGCAGTTGCCTCAACTTTATTCAGCCTTAATTGAATTAGCAGGGGACCCTACAAAGGCCTTTTCTGTACTGCAAGACAGTATTAATAGATTCTATAGCTAGCTGTAGCTTAGGACAGCAATTTAAGTTTGCAACCCCCCTTCCCCAAGATATGCAGCACCAGTTTATGCTTTCCTAGTTCCTGTGCAGTGTTACCCCTCCCAGCCATCTTTGGTGGCTAGAGTAAGGGATGAATAGCTTAGGACAGAGGACAAGCAGGCATGTTCATTGCATCATGGATTCTCTCTAGGGTGCTAAAGGCTTCCCCTCCCCTTTGCCTATAGTAGCAGCAAAGTTTGGACAAATTTTGCCTGCATAATCTTTATGCTGCAGTTCAGAAACCATCAAGTTTACCCAAGGGCATTAAGCAGCTACATTTTGCTGTATGGCTGGATTCATGTGGACTTCTAGCCCAGAAGAAATATTGGCTACATCAACTTAGTACCCATGGGAAAATGTGAAATACCTCCCACATCCCAGATGCATTTCTGCTACTCAAACGAGTAATCATCATCACTCCAATGGATCTCAGGAAGTTTGCATTGTAACTTCTAATGAGCAGAGGTAAAGCTTTTTCACAGAAGATACATTTCAAACAATTGTTTGAATCTCTGAAATAAGGATTACAAAAGTATAAAGTAGAAAATTCAGCACATTCTCTAGTGGCAGTATTCTTTAGGTTCTAACCACAGAGTTACAGTAAGCCAAGTACTATTACATTGTCATTTTGTAAACTCTACAACCACTTTGCATACAGTCAGCATTTTTAGTCCTCAAAAAGGAAAGAATTGTTACTTGGTAGAGATGTAGAAAGTGACCGGTACAGGTAAACGTTATGCAATTGTTAGTGAAAGTCTTAAAACCTTGTACGTAGCAAATAAAGCAATAAGTTATGCCTAGACACATCAGGTGGTGTTAACTTCAGATGCACCTGGAGTCACTTGGCTGACTATGGAAGATGCTGTCAGGATTACAGCATCTTCCATAAAGTCAAAGCCTTAAAATGGATGTAAACATTACAATCAAGTCGCCCCTTTCAAATATATGCATCACCAGTCTACTTTTTTTTTTAGAAGTGAATGTGCCCTGAATAGTAGCATTAAGCCAGAGCAACTCAATGGACCAGTCAAGTAGCTGCCTCCAAGGGCTAAAAGGAGGCAAGTGAGCATGGACAGATTCTGGACAGTTGAGGAGCCCTTTACCAAGGGCCAAAAGGGCAAATACCATTTTCAGAACAGCCATTAAGCCTGCCAAAGGGCACAGAATGTCACCTTGCCAACTGCTTTAACATCTGGTTAAACTCCATGGAAGTTAGGGGTCCTTTAGAGAAGAACTTTGCAGCATTAATCTCAGGAACACTTATCAGGTGTAGTTGAATTAAATTAGAAACTGGCACCTTAAGTGTGCCAGGTATAGTGAAAACCCTCAATTACCTCACTGCCAAGAAAGGAAAGTAGGGGTGTCGTATGGTTTCCTTGCTGGAAAACTTGCAGCACAGCATTCATTCCAAATTAGGCCCTTCATGTGGTCCGACTGCATTTCTGCAGGACAGGCAGGAAAATTAGCACCTGACAGTCTGGTATCTAGGGATCCTGGTGGAGAAACAAGAGGAAGCCTGCCATCTTCAAGGATACTCGACTGAAGTTCCTCTTACGGTTTGAGATTTGGATTGGGAAAACTCACTAAGATACTGCTGATGGGATCTCCTCACACTCAAATGAGGGTTTGAATGTTGATAGTACTTGCAAGGTTATGGACCAACAGTTACCTTGATGAGGTCTGCAGCAGTCAAGTTCTACTGCAACTTTTACAGCACTAGCCTACACACAGATGCATGTCCAGTATTCAACAGCTCTAGCTAACCCAACATTTTAAAATTTAGATTGTTCTATTTCAGAAATGAACATTCCAACCTTTTCCACAGAAAATGGAAACAGATGTGGTTTGAAAGCTGCACTTCTGGCACCCCACCACTCAGTACTATTCACAGCGTTTGTCAAGACAAGACATTGCTACTGGTCTGCAGACAGCAAACTGTCTCCAGAACTGGAGATTAAATGCAGTTTTTTCACGAGCTGGCAGAAGCCTGCACATTAAAGTTACAGCAAAGATAGTACCCCCCATGAGGGACATTAACTTAAGCAGTTAGGGCTTCAGTGAAACAAAATATTTTGCCAAGAAAAAAATTCTACCTACATCTGCTTGGCCACTGAATGAGCCAACAGTAGCACTCAAGGGTAATTCAAGTAAGAACCTGAACTCTCATCCAAATTTAGCATCTCCTACTTTTGAGGAAAGATTTACCTGGGCCAATAGCCATATCCATCATATGTTAAACTTCAGTTCTAAATTTGTCACCCACTTGTGAACAATCTGGAGTCACTAGATCCTTCAGAAAGGTGTGGATTACTCTAGCAACTTTCTAGAAGGGAAATTTTAAAGCTTTCCTTTTGGACATTCCCTGCCGAACACTTTTAGGTTTGCCCAGACTTCATGCTAACAGATGCATGACTGCTTCAATGGACAGAAAGTCCCCTTGAGGAACTAGGATATTTCAGAGGCCCAAGGATAACTCTGGCTCCATTGAGCAGTGGCTACAGCCATCAAACTAGCTTAGTGACAAGCTTACAATGCCCAACACACTTTAGCTCAGATTATGTCATGTGACCTTGACAGTAGGGGTAGGGGTAGTCAAACTTACTAGTTTGAAGTCTTCCTGCATGTAAAAGGTTGCAAGTAGTGGTCTTGCAAAAGCAAGAGATGTCCTCTTATGAAGGCAGTTAATTGAAACAGGAACTTAAAGGAAAACATTCAGAGGCCAATGTGGAACAGTAGCATGCTTGAAGCTTGTTAGTGTCAAGTGTGACAGTCCAGGATCAGAGTAGTACAGGATTAGAAAACTAGTGAAATACAAGTTAAAAGTAAACATTTACTCAAAGCAATTGCTCAGAACTGCCACTGGGAGAGGCAAGGCTTCAACAGGCAAGCAGACCTACGCCCCATCAGATTCACTGAGAAACATATGGTCCCAATAAAGTTTCCCAGGCAGAAGAGAACCATATTGCTCATCTAACCAGATGTCTAGCTCCTGTTGAAGTGGGCTGTATGATTTCTGGGTACAGAAACCAGACCAGGCCAGGACCTGCAATGGTAGCAATGAAAAGGAGCAGAAGGCCCTAGAAAGGTACCACCTTAAAAATGTTGCATTGCTTTCACATTTAAGCTACAGCACTATGGAATGTTTCAACTCAGGGCATTGTCTTGCACCAATTGTCTGTATAGAGCTAAGAATATTTTGTACTGTCTGTTTTTGCTTAGATCTTTTGAAACTCACACCCACCCTCCCTATTTTTGGTTTGTAGTTTAAGATTTGGTGGCTTTTGCAGTTTCCTACCCCACAGTAGATTTGATCTGGGACACTCCAGTCCCCATCTCTACCACATTCTACCCAATAAACTCTGCACTTGATTGTATTCCTTTTTAATTTAATTGCATTTTTTAAACAGTCAGGTTTAATATTGCTGCATACTCAAGTGCTAGCTTGTACTGCATGTGAATCTTGCTTCTGTTTTTGCTACGTTTCTGTAAAAAACTGCAAGCCTGTTTCCTACCTTTCCTGTAACTAGAGTTACAGATTTGCTGTATCCAGGACTTATGTAAGCTTTCTGTGCTGGATGGAAGCCTTTTAGCTTATCAGTGGGAATGATAAGCACTATGTAACCTGTCTACCACATAAGGAGTGGTTCTGGCCCAGAAATTGTAGTTATTGGCCATTTGGGCAATCTCTTCCAGCTCTCAACTTTGATTTGAAAGCCTGTATTTACAAGTTTGTCCTGCAACTAGTGGATAGAGATTGTTTTAGAACTTAAAATTTGCTTGTTCTTGCTTGGCACTTCAGAGCTTGTGGGTGCTAAATGGGCTGCTAATTGCTGTGGCACTCTTCATTACCTGGAGGAAGACAGTTTTTTGTACTTTTCCTCACTTATCTAAAGGTAAAACCCTGCAACTCTTTGTGTGGTCTTGCACACAGAGCAGTGTCAGGCAACACCAGTTAGCTGGAGTATACTATTCCTGGCCCCACAAAGTCTGCGCTGTAAATTTTCCCTTAGAACTAGGCAAGCCTCAAGTGCTTCAGATCAGCTACTCTTATTGCAGCACTTGCAAAAAGAGAAATCAGCACTTGTCCTAATCTCCTAGACAGCACTATTCTCCAAAATTTCCTAGACAGCACTATAATATAGCACAAGACCCTCGATCATCCGCAGGACTTTAGTTCAATTTACTCTTCAAAGCATGTCCAGAGGTCAGCTTCAGGTGCGCTCTCCAGTTCATCTGGTGGAATTGGGAATCCTGAGGCAGTGTCACAACTGCCCCATGTATACAGACAACCCTCTCCTCTTACCTCTAGGCACAAACAATTGAGATGCAAATACACAGCCAGACTTTAAGCACTCTAAACCCATGACTTAGTCAAGAGGATAAGGGACACTTGCATCACACCACCTGTCACATGAATCTACAAAACAAGCACTGGCAAAACATACATAAACACAAAGATACTTGGAGGCACTAGGTACCAATCTGAAGTGCCCTTCAAAGCAGATGAGCAAGCAACCTGCACCCCCAAATAGCACCCCCAAACACAAGCCAGAAAACACAATTCACCTCAGTGTGCCTTAACAGCCCTCAAGGCAAAATACCATACCCAACATGCTAGTAATAGGAGTAGTAAGGCACACTGATGTGCCACTCACCAGGCTGAACAAGGCTACAGTCAGCTGCCTCTCAGGTGCTCGGATCTGCCACAACACAGGCACTTGGATCACTCCAGAACAAGTAAAAGTATGAGGCTGTTATTGTACATGTTGGTGTGAATGATAAAGCTGTACCTCCCTGGACTACATGGAGACATTGAGGGGCTCTGATAGTGTAGATAAAGCTGGTAGGACCCTGACCTTGAGTAGCATACTACCTTCACCTAGAATGATACCACAATACAAAGACAAAATGATCAATTTTAACAATTGGCTAAGCTTTGTAATTCTAAGGGGATCCAGTGTCTGCCTGGGATGACATGATAGACAAGCCTCACTGTTTTGCCAGAGAGGTTGCACCTACCCCTTGGTTTTCAAATACTGGCCAAGTCTCCTGCGGTCCCCATAGTGCCTTTTTTAGGCAAGGCTCAAAGGACAAACCAACCACTGTAACCAGCACAGGTAACCAAAAACTAAGGGTAATGCTACTAAACGCCAGAAGTCAACCTCAAAATGCACAAGAGGCTCTCCTCAGCATGGAGAAAATTGATGTTTGTGCAGTGACTGAAACCCGGCTCAAGAGCACCCCAGCACTGCCAGGTTACAATTCATATTATACCTTCTGGCCTCAGTTACCAGATTGCAGTACAAAGGGCGGAGGTGTATCCATATTCAAGGATACCCATTTCTCCAGGTTAGTAGTGCAGCATGATGCCCCAGAGATCATCCATGTGCAACTATCAGCAGGCACAACCACATTTCAAGTTGTAGCTGGTTATAGATCACCCATCATGTCCCAAGATGCTCACTCTGCATTCCTTGAGACATTGGAAAATATAAAAGGTCTTGCCCAACACCATAATCTTGGGAGTTCCAACTACCCTGGTATAGACTGGGTGAACTACCAATGTTCCAACTTATGCTCGGCAATTCATAGAATTTATAAATTCAAAATGCCCTTTAACTAGTATGTTCCCCCACTAGAGGGGACAACATATTTGATTACAAACATGGGCACCCATTGTACCACACCCATTATCACCCCCTCCTTGGTCAGATCAGACCACAAACTGATAACCCTGGACATCCTCACTCCACCTACCCCAATCAAAGAAACCAGTCAAAAACCTCTCCAAAGCAAACTTCAAACTACTTTCAAAGTGGAAAGCTTCACTATTCCCTTGAATAATGATATCCAGGATGCGGAATCCTACACCAAGGCACTCAATATATGCATCTTCAGGATTGCATTGACTGCTATCCCAAATAAACCAAGACTCCTTCAAGCAAGAAGCCACCAGTCTGGTGGACCCTGGTCATAAGCAAACTTTACAATAAAAGGAGACTTCTACAAAAAAGGCCAAATTTCAAGTAGAAAAATCATCCCAGATTAGTTAAGAAATTGAGGGCCCTCGAGTCAACTAAAGCCAATTTTGAAAAGCTGCCAAGGATAACCATAAGGCCTTCTATGGCTACATCAAAAATCTAAATGGCAATGCTCAGGTCAGTTCTGAGCTAGTACAAAATGGAACAAAATATGGACCTTTCGGACATCGCCAACATCTTGGCTGACTGGTTCAGTGCAAATTTCTCCCTCACCACCTACAGGTGGTATTACCATTCTAGGGGATTGTACAAATTTCTCCCTCACCACCTACAGGTGGTATTACCATTCTAGGGGATTGTGCAAGTCCAATTATCACAGATTGGTTGGTTAACAAGGCTCTAAAGCTAAAAACACTGCCTCCATGAGACCAGATGGTGTCCCAGGCTGTCATATGCACGCTCCAAAAAGGAATTAACCCCACCCACATCTTAATACTCTGTTCAGTCTCAACCTCTCCACAGGATGTGGCCATAGCATGGCACATGGCAGTGGTGGTCCTGCTACACAAGGGTGGGGCCACAACTAACCCTGGGAACTACCAACCAATAAGCCAGACTAGTCTTATCTGCAAGGCTATGGAGCTCATAAATGGAGATTGAGAACCTCCAGTCACTGGACCCCACACAGTTTGGTTCTGTCATGGGCAGATCCTGCCTCCTGAACCTGGTGGATTTCTTTGAGAGTTATTCAGGCTATAGATAAGGGAAAGGAGGTACACACTGCTTACCTTGACCTTGCTAAAGCATTTGACACCATTCCCCATTCGGGTATTATTGATAAGCTCACCAGCCTGGGTATAACCCCTTACATCACAAGATGGATTGCAAACTGGCTCTCAGATCCCATAAAGTAAGAGTAGTGGGATCCATGTCTGAATCCAGACCAGTAATGAGTGGTGTGCCTCGGGGCTCTGTCCTGGGGCCCCTCCTGTTTGGCATACTTCAGTACAGGCAAGCATGGAAGGGCTGTGGCTGACCCAAGTTTGCAGACTGCAAACTGGGTGCCATTCGGTTGACATGGAGATCCTCCAAAAGGGCCTAAATGAGACTGATGCATGGTGTCAAAGCCAAGGTCTCAAGCTGAGAAAAAAATGTGTAGTAATCCCCTTTGGAAAAAACAGAGTACCCGCTAACTACAACATAGGAGGCAATCCCCTTGAAATCTGAAGAAATAAGGAATCTAGGGACCCAAGTAGATTGGTATCATGGTTATCAAAGGAAAGCTGACTAAGTGGCTAGAAAATCCTTCTATATGACCCATCTGATCCTGAAAGGGTTTGCATCAAGATCTAAGGATGTAATGGTGCCCCTCTACTCTTCCCTCAGACCCGAGTACAATGCACCCAATTGGAATGTACCTGGCTAGACATCTCCAGCAGCTGGAGAGATCAAAGGTACCTAACCAAGAGGATTACTGGCCTCAAAAACAGTTGCCCTATGCAGCACGATTGAAAAAGCCAAGACTGTTCTTTGTTGCATACTGCTTTCTCAGAGGTGATCTTTAACAGAGCCATGTCCAACCTAGAATTGTTGAACATGCTCCATCTTAGCAAAACCAAAGATGCTAGAGCTACACGCTCTAGGGATATAAACCTCAAAAACAATGAATAGAACAGGCTGGTGGGATAGATTCCCTTCCCAGAGACTTCCCTTACTATGGAACAGGGTCCCCTCACCACTCAAGAGGAACCTTGATGAGTGGACAGGTAAAGTTCACACCTGGGATCACACCAACAGCACTACTAGATAGGGGCCAAGGGTACTAGCTGCTAGTACAAGGGTCTAAGGAACTACTAAAGGGGCAGTGAATACCACACAATGTGGCTGGGCTAATAAAATGCCTTCAGGCAGATAACCCAGTACCAACCTATGAACCTATAAAGGATACTACAAAATGTGAAGGAAAGGAAGCCTTCAGGTAAAATTTTGGAAGCCTCAGCCTGGTGTTTGCAGTTAAGAGCATGGCTGCTGCAAGACAGTGGAAGGTGGTCAGAACTTTGGTGCAGTTTAGGGGAGGTTTCCATTGTTTTACAGCAAGTTTGGATTCCTTCCTTAATAGGATACCAGCTAGCATGACTTCTGGAGGTCTTCACTTCCCTCCTACAGAAGGAAATTATGGGGATGGGTCCCAATAAGAGCTCTGTATCATATGGCTACATAAGACCAGATGAGAAAGCCATCCAAAAAGTGTTGGTGTCCTAGATAACTGGGCACAGATGCTCGATGCCAATCCCTCCACATGACTTCCATCTGGATCAGATAAGCAGAGAAAAGTAAAGGTGACCGGGATACCTACTGCAGAGGATGGTGGGAAGCACATTACTGCAACAGTAACTACACAACTCTACATCTATAATTATGTTTTTAGTGCGTTAATACTGATGCAGAATAGGCACTTGGGGAAGTGCTTATGTAGTGTGACTTGGCCATTTGGGAAAAAGCAGGAGATTGGCACAGTAGAATCTAGCAGTGCTCCCCTTGTCAGCATTGCAAGTTATGAGCTTTTAAATGCTTTAGCCCCTTGTACAACACATTCCAACATGACTGTAAGCAACAGATTAGAGTTGAATTGACAGTTTAAGGCCATTCTTTCTGCCCTTAAAAAATCAGATTCGCTTTGAACACAGCACATCATGGGTGTCCAAGTGTACACTACTATTCTCTCCCTTAGCCTGGAAACAAGTTGTTGTACAGAGGTAGACACTCAACACCATGGGCAAGAAAGGTTGGCCTACACAGTAATGAAATTTAGGTAGACAGCCCACTCATGCTGATGAGAAACTAAGCTTTGAGGCGTTAGTCATGGGCTTGACAGATGTTGAGACAACTGGCTAACAGGTGAGCTTCAAAGACTGGAATATAAATAGTCTCACTAAGTAAACATCCCTTCAAGAACTGCTCAGCTGGCAGAGGCAGAAAATACCTCTGAAAAGCCATTTTATACAGTTTGACAAATGCAAGCACCAAGGACAGCTGGGTCTCCCATTTGCCAAGGCACCAGTCTATTCTACACCGGTATTTTGTTGCAGAAAGTGCAGCAAACTGCAACAACACATTACAGCCTTTGCTACAAGATATCCCCCTCAGTGAGGCTTGTAGCTAAACACTACAAAATTTGTTCTAGTAAAAAACTTGATACATCCCAACTGCGTGGGGAACTGGTCAGCCATGCTCAGTCTGAGAAAAGCAGGGGTCTCAAAATGAGTTTGCACACCAAGATGCAGCACACTGGCATGGCCATTCCAGCCTAAACACCCTTGCCCCAGTGAAAGTATAGCTGAAGTGACTTGACAAATGCTGTTATTGATGCAAAGCAAAAACATTTATAGCCATTCTTAATTATCTCTGTATAATGCCTCAATACTGCCTGCCCAAGGTTAGAAAGAGGGCACGCTTACCTTAACTTCCTTTTTTTGCTTCACTTCTATTTTTTCAGGTACTGCATCAGACTTGCTAGTTTTCCTTTGAACGTGTTTTACTTCAGCTGCAGGTTCTACTCCCTAAAAACAAATTAAGAAAAATAAAGTGTCAGAAGTGAAAAATTTAACAGCAAGCATTTACTTGACTAACTGCATTCGCATGCAAGCCACCACATTCGTTACACCTAGGAAACAGCATTGACATTACTGATCCAGAATAAAGTTCAGCATTTACATGCCAGTGCTTAACCTGGAGGCTTATTCATACTACAAGTAGCAGAGGTACAATGGACGTTTACACATACTCAAGTCACCAAAAATGGAAGCAGGCAGTCAACAACCCTTACCATACAATAAAGATGCATTTAGTGAAAGCCTGAACAGAGGGCATGCCAGTTTGTTTAACTGGCTACCACTGGATTCACTTTCTCCAAATTCTCTAGGCGATTTGTTCAGTCTAGTAGATGAATACAGACAAATATTCACCCTGCCTTAGTATAATGGTACTACTTCCACCATTTAACTAGGTTTCCTTTGCACCAGCAACTAGCCATCCTTAAGGACAGGGAGCAGAACACTTGCTAGCAAATACAACAAGGTCAAATGCCACTAACTGGTCACAATTACAAGCAGTTAAATTTAGAGCAGACTTTGCAAGCAAAGCTGCAGTGGGAATGAATATTTGACAACCAAGTCATGCTGATCTTCAAATCCATTTGACAGTAGCCTAATTCACCATTCCCATGCCTTGGGGAAGTCTAGCTTTGTGGCTTAAAATTATGTACCTACCATCCTCACTGCAGAAAGCTTGCAGAGTAGCGAGCTTAGGGCTGTTGTCAGCAAACGGCTGATCTTAAAGGTTCTGCATTAGAGTGCATCCACCTGGAGCACTGCCACAGCTTTAAAAATAGTAATATGGAGACAGCAGCATTAAAGCGACAGTAAATATGGAGACAGCAAGAGAAACAGAAGTTTAACTGGTAAAAGGGTCTTTTCAGGCTTGTGGTCAAGCAGCAAGACCCACAGTTGTGGAAAGCCAAGGACCACAGTAAAAGAGTTAGTGAGGATTTTATACTGAAGCCCAGTCTCACACTGAATTAGTCAGAATGTGCAGGGAAAAGCAGAACCACAAGCTAGCAGGCAAGGCAGTTTTTTGCAAATGGAAGCACTAGATTTCAGCCAAAGACTCAAGTAGGAAATGAAAGCCATTTCCTCGAGCTTCCAAGATGCATTTGTGCAAACTGCAACTCCATACACAATAGGAAATACTATTTCAGTGACAAAACAGGCTCCTATGGTGGAACATCCACCAACTACCTTGATTATAGCAAGCTCAAATGCTCATAAGCCTAGTACTCATTATACAGCAGGAACTTATTGTAACATCTGTTAAATGTCAGTTATGTACTTAGATAAAGATTCTAGTTTTCTACTAATGTACTATGTAGAATCTGTAAATGTTCTAATCGCTGTGTAAATTGTTAATTACTATGTAATCCAATGCAACTACTGTGTTGCACTGTGGAGCTTTTCTCCCCGGACCTCTGCTGCAAATGGAGCAACGTCCAGTCGGACACTCAGGTGAAATATAAATCAAGGACCCAACCCCCACCCCCCAAAGTCAGATCTGAAGGCCTGAAAATGTTTTACCTTAGCCTTTGCTCAAGCAAGACAGCCCAAATTCAGCCAGACCACTAAGCTTGCTTAATACTGTTCAGATAAGTGCTCAAAAGGAGCAGCACAGTGGATACATAAAAGTACTCCAGCAAGTCAGAACTTTGCTTCAATCATGCTCACCCACCTGCATTTCAAAATGCAATGAAAATGTTTGTGCTTTGTTTAATGGTTTTAAGAGTATTGTCACAATTCTAAACATTGCATCCTATTAAACTAGACTAAAACCACTGTCCATACAGGATTGTACCTCAGCTTGCTGCAAGGGCATTTTTACTAGCAAGCTACATAACCACTGGGTAACTAAATGGTATCCAGGCAAATGTTTACGCAATATTGAAGGGCACTGGTAGGATTGCCAATAAGTTATGATGTTCTGCATTGCAGCTACCTTATCTGGGTGCAGCAGATCTTAGAGTCAGCAGGGCACATTAGATATTCAAAGTAGCCAGTTCAGATTCCAAGTAGCTACATATTACCCATTTACCAATCAGATCTATTCATGTGCAATAGAACCTCCCCCATGCAACAGGCTAGTGGGAGAGACTGCTTACTGTCTGGGTGAATCTAGTACAAGATGAGGGACAATACCAATAAGACTAGAGGCAGACCCCAGAGTTATTGCACAGCCAATTACTAATTCCTAGTCTACTTTATATAATCTAAAGGAAAGTTGCCAAGTAGCTCTTAGCTTGAATAGGCAAGAGGTCACATTTCTCATGTAGTACTAACAATCTCACTACCTTTAACCCCCCCCCCATTCAAATGGGACCACCAAGTAGCAAGAGGTGTAAAAATCAGTGTTGAACACCTATAACTAGTGGTAATGGATTTTGTGGGCACGTTTTCTATAAAAGACTTTGATGAGATACTACATGAATCCATGTAGAATGTAAACCATTCCCCAGTGCAAAAATCTGAAGGTCATCCTAAAATCTGACTACCAAATTACCTTTGAGATTAACACAAGGATTACAAAAATTCACATACCTTTTTCAAGGTCACTTTAGGCACAGCCACTTTATTTCCAATGTCACCCAGAGCAGTCCTGGGTCTACAGCCAAGCTTTGTGACTGCATTCTTTCCTGGGAGTACAACATTCTCTGCATCAATATGAACATTCTGTAGAAACAAAAGCAAAAAAAAAGCACATTAAGTATCTAGTTACCAGACAAGATTTTAGAACAGTTTTATTGCACACTTTCCACCCAAGCTCATTTCATCCACTTACAATCCTCTTGGAGAAGTAGGCCTTCAGATGCGAGGTGCTGCTCATAACTCAAGTTTATGCTAGAGTGACTAAAGAGTTTACTAGATACAAGTACAAAGGTATGAGAGACTGCTCAGTCAGTGCTCTTGGGTGATTTGGGGGCACCCACAAGTGCACTTGCCTAGTTAACACGAGTTGCTATACTGCAAGGGACATTGACAAAACATGTTAGTATTTAGCTTCTACTTGCAATGGAGGTGCTGAAACAGTACACTGGTGTAGAGCAGACTGCCTTGCCACAGGAGTGGCTGTATGGCCTTAATTTGAATCTGCATTAGTTTCATCTCGACCTGCACTTCACACAAATATTATTCTGCAGTGTGGCAATAGGACCAGTACCAGTCAGCAAATAGCTTTACAGGCTGCTTTTAACACCCTGGAGTTTCCACATTATCTGCAGAAGCAGACAGTAGTGAAGTCAGTGACCCAGGTCTGACTTCAGACAAACCAGTGCTAGTCACTAGAATCTGTTCGACCATTTCCAGGATAACAGTATCAAAACTGTAAGTATGTGAACTCTGGCTAAGAGTTGATATGGACTGGTTATAGTGCTGGAAAAGCATTAGTTAAGTTTCACTACCACTTGGATTTGAGGCACTGAAATAATGGCGTTTGCACATGGAACTTGTGTAGCCTACCAAACTCAGGTGCATGAACCCATGCTTCAGAGTTGGTCATCCCTAAAAAAAAAAAAAAAAAACCACACAAGGCATGCAAAGTCAGGACAATTTCCAAGCAGAAAAGTAGCAGCAAGCTAGGTACACAAACTGCTTTAGTTGAAGCTACTCACTTCCATACACTAGACCGCTGCGATAGATCTTAACATAACATGCTGTAAATGCATGTTGGACTGTAGAGCTAGTGAGCTAGAGGCCAAACAGGGGGAAGTCAAAAATAGCAGTTTTCTTCAGGGGGCCTGTATTAGGCAGTAGGAACTATATGCAGAAAAACTATATATAGTGATAAAACTGTTGATACTAAAATGGCTGAATGTCCAAGCCAGAAATAGGGGAACTAAATTATTGCAACTGAGATTGCTTTTAGGGACAGCTTACAGAGCAGCAAAGCAATTTCTTTATGATGGACATATGGTAGATTCTAGTGCTCTTTATGGTAAACAGCAAGAGCTCTGCTCCTCTTAGTTTCATAGTATAGTACTAGGCTATCTGCCCTAGGGCATTTATAAGCCTAGCAAAAGTGTATGTGGCTTTTGCCACCCCATGTAATGATACAAGAGTGTACAATTTAAATTAAATTTAGTTTACTCTGCCTCTATCTAGCAATGACAGATGACCCCCAGGGCAAACCTACGATCATCCATTAGTCCAGATTTCTCTTTGAGTCAGTGAGGGGGGCTCTGCCCAACATGGACAGGTATCCTGTTAGAGTGCAGGAAGCCCCTGGGTTATGAATCTGTCCCTCCAGCATGTCCTATTCATATTTGTGCTGAGGTTTAGATCTTAGCTCTCGTGGCTCTGATGGATTTGGATTTGAGCTGGAGCATGTCCATTAATTCTGAATTGGACATGGCCTTGTATGCAAGGCACAGATCACCTCCGAGCAGGCGGTATGCTACTGAATAGAGTAGGAGCTTTCAGTCTGGCAGCATATGACTGATGCTGGAGACCCTTGATCCTCTTGGTAAGGTACTTTTGTGGTCTCTCCAGCTGTTGCAGGTGCTGGGTGAGGTACATACCAAATGGGGCAATGTACTCAAAATCACAGGCCTGATAAGGAATACAAGGTTACAATGACATCCTTTGATCTGGATGCAAATCCCTTTGATATAAGGTGGGCAAGGTAGGTCTTTCCAACCACTTTGGCAATGTGGGTGTCAAATGAGAGGTCCCGCCAACTTGGGTCCCTGGGTCTCAAATTACTTTTTCTGTACTTAATGGATTACCACCTGTGGCAATTTGTGGGTACTAAAAACAAAGGGGATGACTATACATTTTTTTTGGCATTTAGTTTAAGGCCATGACTCTGGCACCAGTCGTCTGTTTCTGCGAGGCCCTCCTGGAGGATGCATGTGTCAGCGCAACTAGTTTGCAGTAGTCTGAACTTTCAGCCACAACCCCCTTATGTTTGCCTGCACATCTGAGAAATAAATGCCAAACAAGAGGGGTCCCAAGACAGAGCCCTGTGGGACTCCACTTGTGACTGGCTTAGAGTCTGACATAGCTCCAGCTATTGACTTTGTGGGGTTCTGTCCTTTAGCCAGTTTGCAACCCATCTTGTGACAAACAGGTTTACATTTAAGCTGTTGAGCTTGTCTATGATGCCTGAGTGGGGTATTGTGTCGAAGATCCAGGTAGGCTGTATGAACTGCTTTGCCTTCAATGGCTCTAGTGAGTTTCAAAAAAGCCCACCAAGTTTAAAAGACAGGATCTGCCTTTTAAAAAGCCAAACTGGGTAGGGTCAATTGTCTGTAGGTCCCCGATGTCTTGTTTACGAGTTCCATAATGATCCTTTCCATAGCTTTGCAGACCAGGATGGTCAAGCTTATGGGGTGGTAGTTTCCAGGGTCTGTAGAGGTGCCACCTTTGTGGAGTGGGACCACTGTAGCTGTATGCCAGTGTTCAGGGACATATCCTGTAGCAAGGCTAAGATTAAACAGTGTTCTTGTGTGCAGGTTTAGCTCCTCTAAGAGTTCATGTAGCATGCAACCCAGGACAGTCAGGTCCCATGGATGCTGTATTTTTAGCTTTGCTGAGGGCAGCTCTCACCTGGACATCTGAGATTTCAGGGAGGTTACATTCAGCTGAGATAGTCTTTTGGGGGAGAGGGAGGGGAGAAATTTGCACTGAACCTGTCTGCCAGTATGTTAGCAATATCTGTGGGTTCAGTCTATTTTTTGCAGTTATGAACCAACTCTGCGCATATCTGAGGGTTTCTGCCCAGGTTTCTAACTGAAGGCCTTCCGATTATCTTTAGTGTCCTTAGCGATTTTGCTCTCGAAGTTGGCCTTTGATGATTATTAGTGAATGTAGTTTTTTGCTAGTGCTGATCAGGGATGCCTTCCCTTTATGGGATTTTGCTCCATCTTGCAGTAGCTTCCTTCTCTTGTTATAAAGTTAGTTTATGGCTGGGGTCCACCAGATAGGATGCCTGCCTTTGGTGGAAAGGGTCTTTGTTTTATTTGGGATTGCATAATCCATGCATTCTTGGAGATGCCTGTAGAAAACACTTGAAAGATTCAGCAGTGTGGGATGTGGTTTCCACTAGCCCAGGGGGCTTGAAGGATACCATTTCAGTCGAGTGTAAAGTCGGCTTTTGAGGAGTTTCTCACTGTGGTCTTTAGTGCTGGGGGTGGATGTGGGATATGAATATCTAGGGTTATTAAGTTTATGGTCTGATCTCACTAGTGAGGGGTATACTTCTGGTGTTGAGCATTGTCCCCAGGTTTGTGATGATCAGGTCAAGTATATTTCCCCTTGTGGGGGAGGTGACTAGCTCCATTGCATTTGAGTTTATGAATTCCAGGAACCTTTGGGCTAGGGTGTTGGGGCTAGAGTAATGCACCCAGTCTATGCTTGGGTAGTTGAAGTCTCCCCAATATGATGGTATTTGGTGAGACATTCACATCTTCGTGTCTTCAGGAAGGCTGAATGGAGTTAGAGATTGCGAAGGTTGGTCTGTAGCATGCTACAAGTTGTATAGCAGTTTTGCCTATGGTTAGTTGCACACGGATGGTCTCAGATGCTTTGTGTGTTGCCACTAACCTGGAGGTGTGGGTGTAATGAATATGGACACTCTTCCCTCCTTTTGTGGTTCGGCCCAGGTTTTGGGGCCGAAATGCATAAGAGGTATAACCTGGTAGGGCTGGGGTGCTCTCAGGAGCCTTGAACCAGGTTTCAGTTACTGCACAGACAGACATCGATGCTCTCCATACTGAGGAGTGCTTTGAGAGCCTGCATCTTGAGATTTAGACTTTTGGCATTGAGCAGCATTACCCTTAGTTTCTTTCCTTTAAGGCACTATGGGGTGGCAAGAGCCTTGGCCAATAGCCCAGTGGTGACAGGTGCAAGCCATCCCTTGCAAAGCAGCATGGCTTGTCCAGCATGTCATCCCAAGCAGACATTGATCCCCCTAGAATGACATCAGTAATTGAGCCAATTATTAAATTGGATCATTGTCTTTTGTATTGTGGCATCATTCTTGGTGAGGGCAAGATGCTGCTCAGGGTCATACCAGCCTGGGCTACATGAGAGCTCCTCTGTCTCTTCATGTAGTCCCAAGGAGGACTGTCGGGTCATTCACACTGGCATGGACAATGGAGTCATTTGTACTTGCTTTGATTGACAGTGCTTGTGTTGTGGCAGATCCTAGCTCCCAACAGGCAGCTCAGTTACCCTTTGTTCAGCCTGGTAAGTGGGATGTCAGTGTCCAACTATAGAGTCACCTATTCCTAGTGTATCTATCAGGCATGGTGTTTCACCTTAAGGTGAGTATTGTTGAAATTACAGCTTTTAGTGAGTGAGTATTGTTGAAATTACAGCTTTAAGGGAAATATTGAAGTGCAGACTTGGCGGAGCCAGGAATAGTTTAAGCCTGTTTAACTGGCACTGCACTGTGCACAATCGTGCAAAGCTGCACAAACGCAGATTTTAAACAGGGAACTTCAAAAGAGCTGGAAATGGTCCAAAACGACCTATTACTACAAGCTCTTCTGCCGAGGTCACTCCTTCAGGGACAGAACTCCCACTGGTGAGCAAAGAAACTTCCTTCTATCCAAGTAAGGCAATGGATAGAACAGGAACTACACCACAGTCCAGAATACAGCAGAGCCTGTATACTGGTCTAAGCTAGTAAAGAAAGGTGGGAAAACCAGGATTTTTTTAGGTTAAAAAAGTACACAAATGCAGGAAACAGTAATAAATCACTTACACAGGCTAGCTCACTTTAGTGGGTAGCCTCAGTTAAGTTCAAACTTTCGACCAAATGTAACTTAAGTGCAGATAATGAAACTTAAGTTAAGTAACTGAAAAGTCCTGCTGCAGAAAGGGGCAGTCTAGAAAATCCATGTAGACAAACTATAGCATACCTTACACAGCATGGACCCCATCACAAGATGTCACCTTAACAGAACCAGATTAAGTCCATCCTTTTTTCCCATCCATCATTTACACTCATGCCACTCTCCATACCCATGTCACTGCAAAGATAAAGGGGATGTTGTGTAGTAGTACAAAGTATCCAGACCCAGTATACAAGCTTTGATGCAAGGTGGTCCACCCTAAGAGTGGCAGTTCTAACTCCCTTAAATTTTGGGGGGCAAACAGGATTTTAGGTAAAAACTGCAAATATAAAATCACCCGAGTGCAGGGAAGGATAAACATTTCTCTAATAGTGACTTGTGCATTATGAAGAATGCCCAAGTGCCAAGGCGGCCCTGTATTTTTGCTTGAAGTGATTGACCTAAAGGGTCTTTTCCAAGTATGCAAAAGCTAGTCAAAAACAGTTTATATCTTGGACTTGCTAGCAACACAAGTAACCACTGCAGCATCCCTACATCATCCCTGAACAAAAATTCTACAAAGCAGATTACAGCCTCCTGAGTAAGATATAAACAGCTTCACAACCCCCTCCACAGGTACTGGCATAGTCCAAAACCCACAGCAAAGTAATGAGCATTTATATATAGCTGCATCAGGAATACTACACAGGACAATTTATCCTCAAGAAGAGTAAACTTATCTGGACAGTTACAATAAACTAAAGGAAAAAGTTGCTGTCCAAGGAGCAGGTGCCCATTTGAAGCTCTCCTTGGCATGAAAAAGCAAAGAGCACTAGTGAAATCCTCCAAAGCAAACTTAAAGTTCAAACTGGCCACATCCACTAATCAGAAGGCTTCACAGGAAGCACCCAGGTCAAGGACTAGCCTACCTGCTGGTAGACAGGTTAAGTGAAAGATAAACTCCTGCCATCAGTAAGACATGCCCAGTACCCGCCTCCCTCCCCTCATCTCTAGGGAGCAAGGAATCACTGCCCTCCAAGGTAAATACTGACTCCATAGGACCAGATAAGTATCCCATGCTGCATCCTACACGAACACTGGCAGCAACTTGCAGCACCATTAGGCACCCAATTCAACTAAAGGGCAAGTACTGGCTTAGTTTTAGCCAAGTGCAGGACAGCTACTGTCATCCCCTTTGCACAAAGGTGGAGCACCCAGCGATCCAGAAAATTAGACCCATAAGCCTAACTACCCTGATCTGCAAGGCCATGGAGCAGATCATGGACCTCATTAACAAGGACATTTGCAACCTCCAGACATGGAACCACATGGTTTGGTCTCGTCAAGGGGAGGTCATGCTTGCTAGTCACCAAGGCCATACAGAAAAGACTGTATACTGCTACCTTGACCTGGCCAAAGCCTCCAATACTATTCAACTCTGGTATAATAAACTCAACTGGGCATCAATCCATATGTTACAAGGTGGGTAGCAAACTGGCTCACTGATGGAACCCACCTAGTCAAAATAAGGAATGCCAACTCAAGTAGACCTGTAACAGTGTACCCCAGGAATTTGTCTTGGGACCTCTGCTGTTTGGGAGCCACTTCAGAGGTGCAGGACAAATCTAGTGGGCTATGGCTGACTAAGTTTAGATTACTGCAAGCTGGGTGCCATCACTTCGTGATTTAGACATCCTTCAAAGGAGTAACAGATTTGTTAAATGCTTTCAACTTCTCTGCAGTTTTCCTCCCCATTTACAGCTTCCTGCATAAACGAACAAGAATGCAGCATTTAGAAAATAGAAATTCCCCTTAGTTCTCTAATCCAGCCCTACCTTGGCGTACAGGAATGTTTTCACTCAAACTCTCGTGTTTCAGTTAAGCTTCCAGGAGTCCCCCAATTATTGACATTGCGGCCAGGCAGTGGAGGTATATCTTTTAAATTTCCCTCCCCTGAAGTGACACCACAGCCGGCCTCTGCTTCTTGGTCAAACAGAAACCCACCCATTCTGTGATGTCACAGCTGCCTTGTCCTTCCCCCAGCCTTGGAATGCTCAAATACAGCTGCAGGAGGTAGGGAAGTTCTTGTGCAAGTGTTTCTCAATCGGAATGCATTTTCCCAAGCCTTGCCTGTATAAGCTTACTCGTGGCCGGATTTATTTGAAAGTCAACTTTTACAACCCAATTCATGATATTCTTCTGCCTTGTTGTCTTTACTAGAAGGCTTTACAACTTGTCTGTTTTGTGTATTGGATTCACGGTGTGCACGTGGTCTTGGTAATAGCTACAGATTTATTGTAATAGCTGCAAATTTGCAAAAGGTGCATGTGTTTTGTGCACATAACTGTTGTGCATGTATGGTTCTAATGATATATTCATGGTTCATGAAGTTATATGGATGCGTGTGGATATGTATACATCTCTCCAAGTCTCCTTATTTTCATTTTCCTTTTTCCCCCCAGATTGTTTTGAAGGACCCAAGTGTGTTCTAGCCTGATGGACAAGTTGTTATATTTTGAGTCTTTTGAGCCTTTTGCTATTCCTTCATCCTAGTCAGAAACTTTTTTTTTTAAACAAGTGAAATCACAGGTCTCCTGAAGTAGTCGCAAGCTCCCTGTTGATTTTAAACTAGCGTTTGTTACTGCTTTCCTGCTAGAGTGAGAATTTTTACTTTCTTAAAATTTCCTTGAGAAGCCATGAGCTATGAACTGTTGGACAGGTTTGTGGTGTTTTATTTGGCATGACGAAACAGTCTCGATTGAACTTTGAAGCATTACTTTGGATGCGATTTTAAAGTGGCAAAAGCCAAAGTTGTAAAATACAGGGAATACATAATCTACCTAGCTTTTTTTTTGTAACTGACTCAGCTTAACTAGTGACTTAGAGTAGATTAGTTCTGGATATGCAGAGATCAGTCTTATTTAGTAAGCATGACACACTGAGCCTGTTAACCAAACACTTATTTAAATCATCCAGCAGTTCCCAATTTGTGGCATGTGTCCATCTGTCACAAATATGCAATCTTCCTAAAAGCATTACCTCCATAGTCGATTTCTTACTTAGAACGTGCATAATTTTTCTGTGCGTTTGTGTATCAAGCCTATAATCCATTACCTATTTGGGCAGCAGACCTGGTGTATCAGCCTGCTATATA
Organism: Protopterus annectens; assembly: GCF_019279795.1. Classification (NCBI taxonomy): domain Eukaryota; kingdom Metazoa; phylum Chordata; order Ceratodontiformes; family Protopteridae; genus Protopterus; species Protopterus annectens. The sequence goes on from NC_056730.1 coordinate 39,803,333, forward strand.
AACCTCGAGAGGGGCAGGCTTCTTTGTAACTGCAATCTCCAGCTGGAGTGCCCTAAATGTGACACCAATGCCCTACGCCAAGTCATTCGCATTCCCACCCAGTCTCTTGTATTTCTTCAATTCCAGTTTGTGCTTCCAGTGTAAACTGGTGTTGGTTGCCATACTTCACTAATTACTTCATGCTTGTTTAGTTCTGGATGAGTAAGCTATTACTTTGTTTTGGCAAGAAAGTCTATAGAATTTTCCACTCTGATTGCGGATTTATAAGGGAAGAATGCTGTGGTTTTATTATATAACATGCAACCGTTTCCTTGACAATTGGTATCAAGGTCTGTTTAGAGTTTGAAAGCTATGTTAGTAGCACTTCAGGATGCATATGTATAGATGCAGAAGGCTGTGGGTTCTATTCCCACAGCATGTAGATGGATTGCTGATTGTGTTGGATTTCATAGTGTTGGATTTCATAGGCTGATAGTTGATACTAGGCTATCTGCCCTAGGGCAGATATAAGCCTAGCCAGAGTGTTTGGCTTTCGCCACCCTTTTAGATTTGACTGTGCCTCTATAGTAGGTCACAGAAGATAGCCCTTTTAAGGTTAGTTTACTGTACCTCTGTCTAGTAGGGACACAGAAGAGATCCCAGGGGTAAACCTATAATCTCCCATCCACTCAAGATTTCTCTTGAAGAGGGTCATTGAGGGGCTCTGCCTAACATGGACAAGGCAACTATATAGTGCATCAAATTAGTCTTTAATGGGCAAGGCTGTTATTGCATATGCGAGCAGTGTATCTGTTACATAAAAGGTGAGGGTTGTATTTGGTTCTGTTTACAAGCTTGTATACAAGTAGTGAACACTGTCCGCTTGCTTTGTCTGATACATCTCAGTTGATTTTCACTTTGCATTTACTGAGAATGGTGAGCACCTTCATGTACTTACTATATACTCAGCAGTAAATTCTGTAACCTGTTTGCTCCTTTTATACTAAAATGTTGGTGCTAAAAGAACTTCTATCTTGTGTTAGCCTAGAAAACAAGTTGGTGTTACCTTTGTAATTGCAGGACATGGTATGAAATGAATGCATGCATGGTGTCCAAAGTTCTGTTGCAATGCTTTAGAACTTTCACTTTGAACAGCACTGTGCTGGTTTGCCAAATGATCCAATACTTTTATAGTTTTCTTTTCAGTTATTAATATGTAAAGTCTCCTGCTGCTTATTACTACTTTTCAGCCTTTTCTGTACTGCATGTGCAGTGTCCCTGCTGATTACAGCCAAGCGTAAATGCCATCATGTGTGTTTTATTCTTCATTTACTTTGTGGACAGACTGCTTTCCTATTGGAGCTGCTTGTTTGGTGAATAAGTTGCAGGAGGGACAGCCTTTACTAGGGCCAGCATTGAAGGTTTCAGCATTTGTGTATTGTGCTTTCTGCTTGATTACTCTAATCTCACTTTTACACTAATGCTCAGCTTTCCTTTAAATGTAAGCAATAAAATCATGTCTGTTTAACCCCTGAAGGATAGCGCATTATCTCTCTATCTCTCTATCTCTATCTCTATCTCTATCTCTATCTCTCTATCTCTATCTCTCTATCTCTATCTCTCTATCTCTATCTCTCTATCTCTATCTCTCTATCTCTATCTCTCTATCTCTCTATCTCTATCTCTATCTCTCTATCTCTATCTCTATCTCTATCTCTCTATCTCTCTATCTCTATCTCTATCTCTCTATCTCTCTATCTCTATCTCTATCTCTATCTCTCTCTATCTCTCTATCTCTCTCTATCTCTATCTCTCTATCTCTCTATCTCTATCTCTATCTCTATCTCTCTATCTCTCTATCTCTCTATCTCTCTATCTCTCTATCTCTCTATCTCTATCTCTATCTCTCTATCTCTCTATCTCTATCTCTCTATCTCTCTATCTCTCTATCTCTCTATCTCTCTATCTCTCTATCTCTCTATCTCTCTATCTCTCTATCTCTCTATCTCTCTATCTCTCTATCTCTCTATCTCTCTATCTCTCTATCTCTCTATCTCTCTATATACATATACACCTATCTCTCTATCTCTCTATCTCTCTATCTCTCTATCTCTCTATCTCTATCTCACTCTCTCTCTAGCTATCTCTATCTCTCTCTCTATCTTTCTATCTCACTCTCTCTATCTCTATCTCTCTATCTCTCTCTCTATCTCTCTATCTCTCTATCTCTCTATATCTATCTCTATCTCTCTATCTCTCTATCTCTCTATCTCTCTATCTCTCTATCTCTCTATCTCTCTATCTCTCTATCTCTCTATCTCTCTATCTCTCTATCTCTCTATCTCTCTATCTCTATCTCTCTATCTCTCTATCTCTCTATATACATATACACCTATCTCTCTATCTCTCTATCTCTCTATCTCTATCTCTCTCTCTATCTCTCTATCTCTCTATCTCTATCTCTCTATCTATCTGTCTCTCTATCTCTCTATCTCTCTATCTCTATCTCTATCTCTATCTCTCTATCTCTATCTCTATCTCTCTATCTCTCTATCTCTCTATCTCTCTATCTCTCTATCTCTCTATCTCTCTATCCTTGCAATTCCTCTAAACCTAGAAACTTAATCCAGTTTGCTTGTAAAATTTATGCTTTGCAAATGCAATTCATCACCTATTTGAACAGCATGCTTATGTTCATAGACTGGTTTATAGAATTTCCAAGTAGTTTGCCCTGTATAAAATGATTTTGCAGGTTTAGCAAACTACATATTTAGACTTCCATGCAAGTAGGTGAACAGCAATGACAGATGAGTACTTCTGTTTTTTCTCCAGGGCCTCTGTGTTCATGGACAATATTCCCAAAATCTCGTTTGTGGCTCCCCTTTGCTGACAACAGCACTTGTTTCCTTGTCTGCATCCAGCCCAGAGTAATCAGCACAAGTTACCTCACAGGGTGGATCTAATCACACAAGACAAGGGATCTTTTATCCATCCCCACTAGAAATGACATTGTGGACGATAGGATTTTGATTGACACAATTACATGCTGCAAGTTCTGCAGGTGGCTTGGAAACATGACTAGGAAATCCTATTTATCCAAATGGAGGAGTTTCTTTCTGCTGTCTCTGAACCTAGACCCACTTGCTCTCTATGCTTCTTTGGTTCTTTGTTATTTGGGTGAAATGCTCAATGCTGGTTTGGCATATGCTTCTATTAAGGCCCACTTATCTCTGCTGGTCTACTTTTTTCATAGACTCATAGGCAAGTACTAGGCTATTGGCCCAGGGCCTATACAAGCCTAGCCAAAAGGTACCCTGGATTTCACCACCCAAGAAAATTATTTTCATGTGCCACTGTCAAGCAGAGCCACAGAAGTGATCCCCAGAGTGAATCTCCCATCCAATCAAGATTTATCTTGAAGTGCTAATGAGGTCACAACACTTAGTGTTAATATTTTCTGATTTAGAGGTATACAGTAGAGTAGAGACATGGCTGAGCTGGAGGTAGGGCAATGCACTGCACATCTCCATTGCATGCCCACCTTCTGGGGATACCATTAGTTCTGCAGAAGGGAGAGTGGAATAGCTAGGTCATAAATGAACCCCCTTTTGGACAGATGCAGAGATATGCTGAGATCTGGATACCTAGTTGCACAGCCAGCCCCAGGTAGAGTCCAGTGGAAAGGATAAGGAGCTGGTAGACCCAGCATGGACAGCTATTGGGGTGTGGAGCTGGTGCTATTAAGTGACTGTGGTGGTGGGGAGACTGCCTGCTACGAGTTACTTCAGACACATGTAACCCAAAAGGGCTATATGCTTTGTGTTGAAAATGGTCTTTTGGCTTTGGCCATTAGGTTTGCCAGTATCCCTTTGTTAAATCTAATGTGGTCAAACTCACCTTCCCACCTTGTCTATTAACTCATCAACCCTAGATAGTGTAGCCATCATATTTCTGAAATGCTGTTCAGCTACTTAAAATCTTAGAATCTTAAGAAGAGCCCAATAGCTTTGCATTTATAGCATGTTAAAGGCTATTTTAGTTCATTGCAAGGTTGAATTTTGGAACAAAGGACAGTAAAGATGGGGTAAAAAAATGTATATGAAGAGGCTGTGTATATTTTACTGTATAACACTTCAGTACCTTGGGGTTAAACAGAGTGCAATTGGAAATTTAATTGTTTTACTAAGAGTAATATTCTCTCTCCTCTTGCTGTGAGGTGAGAACTCCAACCTCTGTGCCACCCAATCTTAATCATATTAGCTGTGACCTCAACACAACCTGCTGCTTTCCCCATCTTCATTTTCCTTACAGCTATTCTTTCTTCCATGGTGGAATCCCGCTCTTCTCATTGTAGGCTGTGTCTGGGAAGTACAGCTTCTGTATATAGTCTTCTTCAGTACAAGCTGCTCAAAGTACTCCTTCCATCTGCCTTTGTCCTATGTACTGGTGAACAGGTTGTTGGCATACCTTATGAAAGGTGTCAGTCTTCTTTATCTTTGTGTTTGCCTTGCAGCCTGACATATATTTCTTTGTGTGATCTACTGAGTCACCTTCCAGAAGTTGGTAGAGTGCCTCTGATGCCTTGTTCTTTCCTATTGAAACTCCTTTTTAGTGTTATCCATGCAGCATCCCCCCTAGTCTTTGTGCTCTCTCCAGCCATCTTCTAGGTCTTCAGTCTGGTCACTGGCTTTGGAAGTCTATGACCACTGCTTGCATCCGATTGTGGCAACTAGTTTTTTTTTTTTTTTTTTTTTTTTTTTTTTAACTGTGGGCATACTGTGTAACTAGGGATGCATTTATGGTCACTGATTCTACCCCATTCTCCTTCCCACATTAGGAAGTTTATGCAAGTTGCACATTATCCACTCTTGTATGCAATATTGTGACAATATCACATTGTGAACCATGTGTTGGATACTATCAAACCACCTGGCAGAGGTCTAGAGTGGCCTGTTTATTTTACTGCCCCACCCATGTGGACCCAGGCAGTCCTCTTATCCTATTTTGTCTGTCCCATGTGCATTCAGGTCCACCATCATCAGCACCAGTTCCTGTTGTCCTGCTTTATAAAGCATGTTATTGAATGTGTCCTCTCATGCCGACCTCTGTTTCTCAATTCTCCTCTTGGGCAGCTATTTGTGGTTCCCTTGAGTTACTGAAATTATGTTTTCACATCTGTTCCAAGTGCATTACAAGCTTATGAATAGGGCTTTTACAACTTAGTGTAGTGTCTTCTGCAGATGTCAATTTTCACTGCAAATTTCAGTTTCTTGAAGTTGGTTACATTAACTAAAATGTTGGACTAATTATATAAGAGTTGCATAACTTCAATTTGTGGTAAGGGAAGCTAGAGTCAATTGGTTTACATGTTAATTCTACATTTGCTACAGTCATCCTTGGCTTTTGATCTTGGACATACTGGATTAAATGGGTGCCAGCAGAGGTGAAAATGGTCATCTGCAACTTGAGGTGCCAAGTGCATTGTTTTCTGGCTTGGTACTGGCTTTCAATTGAATTAGAAATTTAAATGCCAAGCTATTAATGTCTTGTGCATTTCAATGTATGTATTTATCTGAATGTTAGTGTAATTTATTCATGCATTCTTTATAAAGTAGTAAAGTCAGATAGTCTAGGTGCATCATGGACAGACAAGGACTAGCTTAATTGTGGGTGGGTATGCAGTTTTATGAAACTATCTGTGTACGTTGCTTTCTACAGAATTCTGCTTAGTTGTGAACCCACAGGTCGCACAAGGACCTAGTGCTGCATTTTTTCAATTAATACAGTTAAGAATTTTAGTTTGTGGTTGGTGACAGTTGCAGTTTGCTATAGGCGACTGCAAATTTAGAGTTAGAATTACAGATAATGGCGATATTCTGCTGGTTAAGCTGTTCAGTAGACAGTTTCAAGCCAACTGGAGAAGCTGTCATTGATTGTGAATGTTCGGTCTTGGAGAATGCATTTAGGACCTACTCCCTAGTGGTAGTTGGTGGGGGGTATTTTCTGGAGGGCAACTTGGGACCGGATTGACTGGAGATTTTTGGCCAGCAGATTTGCCACGTATTTTAGCTCCATTATCACTCAGTTCTGCACACTGCTGTGCACTACCTTTGAAGTTTTGGACACAACTAAAGTGTTATGGTTGTCCTGTGCCAGAGAGCCTGTCTTTACCTCCGGTTTGATTTTGCCCTCTTTGAGGGCTTTATCATGTTGGGTGTACCACCTCAATCTTAGCTATGACTTTTTTAATCTGTTTTGCAACCCATTAGTGAGTTGGTTCTTGACTTAATGGTAGGCACAGCTGTCCCTTTGCATGTAATTGACATGATTGTACAGGATTTCTGTGAAAAGTTCTGCATAGGCAGCTGTGTTTTAGGATTTAAAGGGACTTCACATTTTGACCTGTTATCACTTAGGACTTTTGCCTTCTGGTTAGCTGGGGGTCACAGAATATATTTTTATTGTGAAGGACTCTGCTTTGTGGTCCGACCTTACCAGAGTTAGTGTTCTCCCATGCGTTTGAGTACCAAGTTGCATATATTTCCAGTCATGCTGTGTGTATGGTCTCTCGTCCAATGTTTGCGTGTTTACAAAGTCCAGGAATCCCTGGGCATGCAATTCTGAGGTTGTGCAAGTATCCCTGTTTATAGTGGTGCAGTTGAAGTTGCTCAAGAAGACTGTGTTGGATTGAATGGTGAAGGGCTCCAGTAAGTCCATGTATGACTTGTATTTCTTGGTTCATTGAGGGTGACCTAATGCTTGTAAGGGTGTCTGTAAATTTTTTTTTTTACTCTAACATTTAACTGGAAAGATGCCTAGTAACCATGGACCTGTTTTACCTAGGTTCATAGGTAGGTACTATGCAATCTGCCAGAGGGCATTTACAAGCCAAGCTAGTGTTGGATTTCACCACCCCATTGATTCTTTAACTGAGAATCTGGCAAGCAGAGCCAATGAAGTAATCCCACGGGTGTATTGTGTTATACAACAGAATATGCATTGTCTGCACGTGTAGAGGAAGGAAATCAGTGGCACTGACAATGATGCATCTTCTGTAAATATTTTTTACTGCTGTGTCAATGCATGTGATTTTGCAACTCATGGAAGTTTAAATGCTACATCTCGTCATTGTCTTAATATATTGCTAAGTGCAGCAAAGGTCCTACTGTTGGGGATTTGAAAATTTGCAAAGAGTAAGTTGTGTACACAAATGTAGATGGAGTGTATTCACTGTTGCAGTCATTACATTTGAGTTATCCTGCTGGCAGGTTGAATTCCAAAGTCTTGGTCAGACGTTGGTTGCTGTCGCCTCTTCCCTGATGTCAGGGCACCTGGGGTATAAAAGATGCAGCAAACACCATTTTATTCAGTTTTTCTTGCCCCAGATGAAAAAGGATAGGCCTGTGTCCAGCATCTCAGTTAAGTATTGCAAAATCTGAGGAATATTTGGAACAGCTGTGTCAATCCCTTGTGCCTGGTTACAAGCACAGAATCTCTTCCATTTTCCAGCATAATGGATTTCTAGTACTAGGCCTTCTGGCCTCCAAAAGGACATCCACCACAGCTTTAGTGAGGTGTGTTTTGTATGGACTAAATTATCTGCCATGCTGCCAGATTTAAGGTCCTAAGTTGGCTGTGCAGGACCAGATTGTTTTGCTGGGACAGTAGATTAGGTATCTGAGGTAAGGTCCAAGCCAGGCATTGGGACAAGTTCCTTAGAATTGGATACCAGTACTGGCGGGGCCAGTCTGGGGCAATCCGAATCATCTTTGGCTTGCCTTGTCTGACCTTTAGGAGTACCTTGGGGAGGAGAGGCATATACTGCTAAAGTTTTTCCAGCTGAATGATAGGGCGTCCACTTTCTGTGCTTGTCTGACAAGTCCTTGAGCAGAATCTTTAGTTCATAGTTGAGAGGCAAATAGATCTCTATAAAAGGGCATCCCCATTTCCTTGTTATCATGCTGAAGACTTGTGGATCCAATTGTCACTCGTGGGGATCCATGAGGTTTCTGCTTAGTTCGTCTGGCAGAGTATTTCTTTCCTGGCAGGAATTGTGCCTGCTGAGTCAATGCTGTCCCCCACAAAGTCATGGCTAGTCTGCAAAGGGGGTAAGAATGATTGCCTCCCTGCTTGTTTATATACCACATGACCGTGGTGTTTATCAGTAGTTGTCCTGGATGAAGTAGGTCCTTAAGCTTATCTGGGCATTTTGAACAGCTAGCATCTCTTGGATATGTAGATGCATTTTCCTTAAAACCAAACAAGGTATCATGCTGTAATGGAGCATATAATTTTGCTTAGACATGATCAGGCAGATTGTTCCTTTAACCAAGCATGCCTCCTAATGACAGAACCTGTAACAGCAGCCCTGCTGAGGCCTCCAGAGAATCAAAACCACATTGCAAAGTATGCTTTCCAACTTGTTCAGCTGCATGCAATAATCCCGCATTTTTGTTTTCTGCACATTCAGAATTTCTGTTTAAGCAGTGACATGATCTATTGCTGATATTTGAGCATATGAAACTGGCAATTTAAGGCCCTTATAGCCAAGGTAGCAGAAGTGTAATTTTTTTTTTACCATCTGTCCAGAGCCCTAGAATCTGTCAAGAGGGGGTAGGGTTCTTTGCAGTGGAAGCCTTGACCCCTTTGGGACCCTGAGAGAGTTTCTGGGTCTGCAGCAGGGTTTTTGAACAGGAATTTGAGAATCAGGAACCCTGTGTAGTATCTGTCCAGCTTAACAGGAGCTAGAGGTAAGTAAACCGGGAGTCAGGCTAGACTCCCGAAAACACATCTACAATGTCTAACAGGTGGAATAGCTAGGGGCCTGTGTTGTGGTAGTAAAAGTCTGAGCCTTTGAGATTCAGAAAAATCTTTGCTCCAGTGGAAATGCTCCCTCATGGTATGCAAGGTTTCCCCAAAGGAGTGGTCCTCAGGAGGAGAGGCTGAAGGGATAGATTCTTCAGCATCAGAACCCTCATAGGGAGGGAGTATTCCTGATCAGAAGAGGAATCTGATTAAATGGAAATGTGATCTGAAGATTCATAGTCTCTTGCCTAGGATCAGGAGGGGGATGGAAACCCAATCAAATTAAGTCAGCCATTTTGAGCATCAGTTTTTTGGGCATGCGGGCCCATCCATGAGGTTGTACTGGTTTCTTTGTCTTTAAGGTGCTCTAGTCGTTGCCTTTGAAGCCGAAGTAGTTTTAATCTATAATTGCATAGGTCTGAATACACCCTCAGAAGACTAGGCCTGTTCAGTGTCCCTTAAAGGTCATTGTTTTGCTGTTTAAGCCAATTGTCATGTATTGTATTCAAATAAGTCCAATTCCTCAGTGTATTGCCCAGAGGGGCTTACAAGCATACCTGCATTTGTCCCAAGGGCAGACATTGTCAGCGTGTGATGACCCTGTCTATCATGGCATGCCACAGGTCTATTTGTTGCATCTATTTTCCCACTGTATCAAACACTTTCAGAGACAGAATACCGGGGGGGGGGGGTGATTGAGATGTAGTGAGTGTTGCCAACATTCTGTGCCAATAATACTGGCGGAGAGGTGAGGACTAAGACTATAGGTTCTTAAGGTTAACTCGCGTCTCAAGTTCTAGGTGGTAGAGGGTTGTCAAACTACAAGAGGTAAATGCTCTAGTCTCTCAATCACCATATCAGACATGCAGGAGAGACTGTTGGAACATTTGTCCATATTGCCACCTAATCTGAGAGTGGCCAGAGACCCAAATGGATACACAGACAAAGGTCTGTGAAGTACAAGGTCAGACCATTGAGATGGCACCATTTTGAGCCTTTACCCAGGGACACCTCTGGAAACATTCATAGTGCGCCCATTCAAACTAACCAGGTAAACAACCGGATAACAAAAATATTTACTGTAACAAAAATATATTTACTGCAACTTGCCAAGAAAGAGCAAACCTCTACAGGTAGCCAGTAAAGTGAAGGAAACCAAAAAGCCAGAAAATCATGGAAATTTTATACAGGAAAAAAAAATTGTAATTACATCTGATAACAGGTAATGTTACATTTCAATATGTTCATTTTTATTTAGTAATGTAACACCAGCGTTTGGAAACAAACTTGGTATGCATACTTGTACATTCTGCACAGCAAATGATGCTTAGGTGGTGTATAGCTTGCATACTTCTCTTGTATTTGCACCAGATACTGCTGTGTGCAGTGTGGGAATAGAAAGATTAACATTACCCTCATATCAGAGGTGGCAGTGCAACATTCATAGTGGCTTAACCTGAGAGTAGCTTTAAGCAAGCAACATGTGAAACCTGAACAAGCACCTAGAATTATTCAGTACAGGTTACACACCTTATGTCTGAAAATGAATTCACATACTCACATGAACAGGAGTAGCTGCATATTGATGGCTAAAGGTGTATGGGCATGACAGGTGGTTACTACACTGCAAAATGTATAATGGTGGGGATATTTGGAAGGCATGAGCAAACACCAATATATTAAAGCCATGGCACCAATTGAACTGGAGTCTGGCAAATATTTAGTAAGGGATTTTGTCCATGCACAAATATTTCAGTGATTCTTTGCAGTGGCATCCATTATCTGATTCAAGGTAAGTTAACCTTGATGTCCTTTATAATAAAAAAAATATACAAAATTTTTTGTACTTTGTTATAAGCGACTACTGGACAAGAAAAAAGGGGAAATTTAGTACTGTTTGTATGTACAAAGACAAATCCAGGGACACTGCCAAAGGTTTTTTGCAAACCAACCAGTGGAGTAAAAAAATATGTAGGCAAACACTGAGTAACATACCTAGCACATGTAAATCATTTCTAACAAGGTGGAAGCAGGAAAGCCAAGTGTTATGGGGGAGGGGAAGTAAAAGGACTGGAATTCATAGTCTCACAAATTAGTGAGATTTAAACTAAATTTGAAAATAAGGCAGCAGTAAACAGCACTGTGTGTAAGGCAGCAGTAAACAGCACTGAGTGTGTTCTGTGACATTTGCACAGTTTCTGTAGTCATTCAGCAGCAGGGAATGTTACTTTCCCGGTTCCATTTTACTCAGAACTTTGTATGCATGCAACATCTATGAAATGGCAGGAGCTTTAGGCAAACAGAGGCCTGCATGTAACATTTGTGAGCCAAACAATTTGTGGGATACCGAGTGGCAACCTGATTTATCCAAACCTGGTCAATATGCTGACCTCCAGGTGGTCAGTCTGGAATTGCATATAAAAACATTTAAAATCCTGTAAATAATCCTAGAGTGCTGTTAAAGTATAGGAATCATGCCATGATGTTTTAAACATGTTTTGAGTCAGTGGGTGCAGTACTCCTTCAAGGAGTCTCACAAAATGACTGGTGCCAAAAACATGGCACCAAACTGAATGCCAAAATTTTGGGAAAGGGATATCCCCAAAGATTCACATTAAGGTCCTAAGCATGCAGTTGTGAGGGACTTTGCACCCAAGTTGCTAGTAAAAGTTATGTACTCACCATAATGTTCCATCTGAGTAGGTAACTTCATCAGCAACCTGTGGGGATATCTGATCTGGCCTGGTGGCAGGGCATTATGGGTAAGGGGAGGAGCTTGGAGCTCAGATCTCTAGCTTGGATCTAGGTCAGATCAGATACCACAGGTAAATGACCAAATTAAGTTAACTTCAGATCTGAGGTTACCATATTGCCTCCATTGTACAGAAAGCTTTCTACATGGCCTACCTAATTAGTAAGGCACTTGGAGACAAGGTGGTCACATCCCTATAAAACCCACTATTTGAATTTGTTAATCCTCCAATTTATCCAGCTTCATTGCAACAAAGCAAATATGTTGAAATAAGTTTTAAAAATGGAGTGAAGAGTTCCTATAGTTGGGTGTTTGTACAAGTAACAGCCTGGACTCTACTAGAGTAGCAAGTGAGATGTCTGGCCATTAGTGGAACTAAGGAGACTTGGGTGGGCCTTTTCAGCGATTTGGTAGGATCAGTGTTCAGCAAATTGCCCAGAGTAGCAGACAAGTTAGAATTAAACCAAGAGTTTAAAAATGAGCTCCAAGGTATTTCCTGGAGGAGGTTCTCTCCCAAGCTAAGGAGTATGCTGCACATTTGATAGTTTGAGTTGAGTTTCCTCCAGTGACCCATTTCCATACTACCATTGGGAAAAGGGACCACTTGAGGTATTAAAAATAGCGCAAGCTGTTTCCACAGAAATATACCATTAGTTTTGCAATTGGCATCTGAAGGATTGTATAGAAAAAATTTGCAAGTTTGAATGATTGCCACTGCATCCTTAGCTTTCTAGGTCATACCTTGTCAGTTGCACCCCCTAACTAAAGGTGCACAGGTCTTTATGATGTGAAAGAAAGGAAATGCCATGGTAGTAAAGAACCCTCTTCCTAATTTTTAGATTATGGAGATACAATTCCAAGTACCACTTATGAGCCTGAAGTGGACCTTTGGTTTCAAGACGCAAGAGTGCATGGATCATGCCAACCCTAATAGAAGTTATCCTCCAAAAAAAAGGAAGCCAATCCGGTGGCCCTCTGCCATAAGCAAAACAGAAGAAACTTAACAGAATAAAAAAAGTAAAATCACATGACTGGAGGAACTCCCTAGGCAACCTTAGTAAGAAGCAGAGATCCCTCAAAATCCTCCAAAGCTAGTTACGAAAAAGAGTTGCCACCGTCTCTAAAGACAACCACAAAGCATTATATAGCTATGTCAAGAATTTAAATGGGAACACTCAGATCTGCTCCGAGTTACAGCACAATGGCACTAAATATACAGAACCAACTGATATTGCCAACATCCTAGCAGATGGGGGGCAAGTTTACCCCCTCCCAAATCTCTATATCAGAAGAATGCAAAGTTCCTATAATCACGGCTGCACAGGTAAAACTCTCCAAAGCCAAGAACACAGCATCCATGGAATCAGACAATATCCCAGGCTGCATTCTACACAAACTACAGAATGAACTGGCACCCTACCAAGTACCATGTTCAATCATAGCCTCACCTCAGGCTTTGTACCCACTGAATGGCATACTGAGATTGTTATCCCACTCCACAAAGGGGGAGCCACAACAGACCCTGGGAACTACTGCCCCATTAACCTGACAAGCCTGGTTTGCAAGGCCATGGAATGCATCATCGTGGAACTCAGACATTGGTAATCTCCAAACTCTAGACTCTACCCATTTGTAAGAGGCAGATAATGTCTCCTAAACCAGATTGCTCCAGTCACCAAAGCCATGGTTCATACAGCTTATCTAGATTTGCGCCAATGCTTTAGACACCATCCCCCACTCTGGAATTATCGATAAGCTAGTTATAAATCCCTAGGTCACAAGATGGGTTGCCAACTGGCTCAGACAGAACCCACACTGTGAAAGTAGCAGATTCCAAATCAGACATCAGACCAGTGACAAGTGGAGTACCACAGGGTTCAGTCCTGGGTCCTCTCCTGCTTAGTATCTACTCTGAAGTAGAGTAGAACACAGAAGGTCTTTGGCTAAAAGTTGCAGAAGACTGCAAACTAGGAGCCATAATTGAAACTATGGATGTGGACAAGCTACAAAAGGCCTCACCAAGACAGATACCTGGTGTCAAAAGCCATGGCCTGAAGCTCAATGCCAAAGTGTATTGTCATCCCCTTTGGTAAAAACTCTGTACCCATGAACTACCACATAGCTGGTAGTCTACTTAAATGCTGAAAATGTGATGAGACCTTGGGACACAGGTGGAAGTAGTCTCCTTTGATAATCACATTGCCACAGTGGTCAGGAAATCCTTCTATGTAGCTCATCTCATAACAAAAAGGATTCTCATCCAGAAAGAAAAAAGTAATTGTCCCCTCTACTCACTCAGACCCATTAGAGTACAACGCCCTTTTGGTATGTACCTCGCAAGACATCTACAACTGGAAAGACCACAGAACTACATCAAAGAGGATTACTGGCCTCAAACAGATGTCCTATGCAGACGCTACGTCAAACCCAGAGCTGTTGGACGAGCTCCACTTGAAGAAATCCCAATCCCTCAGAGCTACATGCTCTAGGGACCTAAACCTTGTCACCAAAATAAACTGAACATACTGGAGGGATAGATTCCAGTCTGAGACTTCACATACTCTGGAACAGGCTACCTATGTCACAGCTCATTAGCACTCAAAAATCTTGATTGGATGGGAAATGGGAAATTCACCCCAGGGATCCCTTCTGTGGCTCTGCTAGACAGGGGCACAGGAAAATTCTCTTGGGTGGCAAAAGCCAGGGTACATGTTTTGGCTAGGCTTGTATGGGCCCTAGGGCAGATAGGGCAAGTGCCATTGGATATAGTGAAAGGTGGAGGTCTGCCTCGTGAATAGTGGTGCTATTTTACACTTACAAGGGTGACAATTGCAAATAAAGTTTATCAAAATAAGAACTCCTTTAATATTAGGGACATTAGTGCTGCAGAGCATTAAGGAAATGCTGTCTGGTTAGGCTGCAGTGTGCAGTTTCAAGGACTTTCAACACAAGGATTAGGAGTGCTAAGATTTGCATCCATGCACCTCCAGTGTAGCATTTAGGTACTTGAAATGGTGCTCACCTCCCTGACCCTTTGGCTGTCCTTTTATGACAGCCTCATGTCATCCAGAATTAAGAACTGCTGAATGTATAAATGGGAGGATCCAAGTTACACTTGGAAACTTTCAACCAAGCAGTAAAACTTAAATCCTGTCAAACATGGCAGAGCTGGTCACAACTTTGGAACAAATTGGGAATTGCGAAGGTGTTCCAGGCTAAAAGTGATGGATGACCTGCCAATAACATACCCCATAGTGGACATAATGAAAATGCTTTATGCCTTTTCCCCAGAGTCCACTTGGCCAACAGTTTTTCACAAGTGCTTTAATAATTTGCAGTGTACAATGTTAAAGCAATTTACATAATCATTTCTATGATTGATGTATAGAATCACTAAGATCGGCAAGAATAAGTGGAGCAGCACGCAGTCTGAGCAGGACTCTACTCCAATTATATTTACTATAAATATAACTAAAGCTTGCATCTTCTTTTGGGGATGCATTTTACATCACCACATTCATGGTCACTGAAACTTGTTTTAGGGGGCAGCTCAAGGCACAGCAACATTCCTACAATTGTTACCTTATTGCAAGGAATGTTTCTTACGCTAATGTATACATGTCTTAATCTAAGAATGCCCCCTCTTGCCCCCACCCAGTCTTCAGCTTCCAGCTATGATACTAAAACATTAACAAACTTGGATCACTGGGGTTTCCACCCTTCTCCACTAGTGCAATCTTGGATTTGCTTCCAAGAGTCTTGTGGTGGCCAAGTGCTTAGTTTCCCAGAGAGCAATCTTCTAGTGATTCAGGGTTTCATTAATAAAATTTCAGCAATTTTGTGGATGTGATTTTTGGGCAAATAAAATTACAAGACTGAGGATGAAAATTAAAGCTGGTGGAGTCCCCTAATCTGCTTGAGCAGGGGTGTCCTCTGTTTTGCATTCTATTTAGAAACCCTGGTACAGAAATAAAGGACTCAGATTCAAAGATATAAATTTGTATGGTAGACAAAGAGGCTGTCTATTGCAGATGACATTTTATACCAGACAAAGCCAAAGGCATTAGTGTTATGGAACATTAAGGCAGTTTCAAATTTATTTTTATTTTACATTTGTTAACCGGGCTAGTCCAACTGGATACATGTCCATTTTCAGTGGAGGCCCGAGGAGAAAAGCTCCACTACAATCTACTAAAACAAGTTAAAAATGTCACACAGTGCAGGAACACAAAATTATACAATACTATAGAACATACATTATACAATACTATAGAACATACATTAAACCTGCTACAAGTTATATAGTTCAGTATGAGGCTTAGTAGGAGACAAAAAGTCAAGTTAAATAAACTAGGGTAGTGTATTGCGGTATTGTAAGAAGTTGAGAAAAAAAAATAGATATATTTCTATTTCAAGAAAGTCACAGGGACACTTATGAAAAGGGAACTCAGGTGAGCTGGAAATGAGAAAAAGAAGTGAGGGGATGAAAGAAGCAGATGGCTGAAAGAAAAAAACGGTCTCAAATCTTTTGAGATACAAAATTAATGAAGCAAAAACAGCATTAAGTTACGTACCCGCATATGAAGCACTTTGTCCCCTTAAAATATGGGAATTGCAAAAGTATTCAGGAGTACAGATTAAAAGGGACACTGGTGTGGCAGCCAGAGACTAAAGATAACTAGTTATATTGATTGATGGCAAGATGCAATTAAAAATGACTAGTCCCATTAGTCTTATACCCAGGTCAGGCAGATTTCAGAGCAGTTTAGATGGCAATTAAGAGCCATAAGATTTTACCTGGCAGGGAAAGACTGCAAGAGTCAAGTGGGATAAGATCATTCGACTGGGACTTTTGATGCAGATCTTTAAGAAAGACAGTAGCAGAAAGTCTAAGAAACAATCCAACCCTGAATGGAGATTCAGATAGGGATGGCTACAACTAGGAATACAACTACAAGAGGGCAGTAAAGGAGCCAAGGTACTGGGAGCAAACTAGGGAGGAAAGTTAGAGGGGAAGTTACCAAAAACGTGGACTGCAGGCTAAATATGGACTACTCAAAACAGTGGGTCCTAAATGAAAGACCAGCACTGGTAGAGTTTAGTAGAATCTAGAACAGAAGTTGCCATTATGAAAGGAATTTGAGCATACAAAATATTGTGTGAAGAAAGACCAGATTAGCAATTAAACAGCGAGGGGCATGTTTACCCAAATATGCAACAAGATCTAGATAATTTCATCCTTGCCTGAAGTGCTTATGTAGTATTTTTGTACTACAAGCAGATTGGATAGACAGCCAATGTTGAGGTAGAAGGAGTAACTAGAACACTTTATTGAGTGTAAAGACTTGGTAACAGACTGGATATGTAAATGTAGAATGTTTGTAACAGTCTTGCATGGTTTGGAGTAAGATTAATGGATTGTGTTGCTATGGTTTAGTGTCGCTTTTAACAGACATCCATATTAGTTTTTTTAAAAGGATGTGGGGTACATTTTGGCATGCAGAAAATTAAATTAGAAGTTATGTACCTACCATAACGTTCCATGTTAGTTGTCTTCTCGCCTTTCTTGCTGGAGGGGTTCGGAGCCGATCCTCGGCTCCAACTCTGCACTTGCAAAGCTTGAGAGTCACTTTTACCAGCTCGAGGCAGCCCCATACCCCATGATGCAAGGCGGTAAATACCCAGATCTAGTTTGGAACCTAGAGGGAAACCTACCTAGCATAAAAACTTTCCACTAAGGAAAGAGCAATAAGCCTAAAGAGGCTGTAAAGGAAAACCAGATAACCACAACTAGAACTGGTGCCCAATGAAAAAATCTTCCAGAGCCAAGGGAGATGAAGGTCTGTCCAGGCAAGGGGGCAGGAGGGAGGGTCGCAAGAAAGGCGAGAGAAGACAACATGGAATGTTATGGTAGGTACATAACTTCTAAATGTTAAGTTAGAAATCTCGCCTTCATTCTTGCTGGATGGGACCATGTCCCTAGCACCTCTATCCTGGGTGGCTCAATGGAACAGACTCTTGAGAACCGTAGAACCAAAACTAGCTCTATCCCTGGAGGCCAAATCCAATTTGTAATGAGAAACAAAGGTATGAGGAGTGGCCCAAGTGGCTGCTGCACAAATAGTATCTAAGGGTAGCCTAGCCTGAAAGGCTGTAGAAGTGGCTAAGCCTCTAGTGGAATGTGCCTTTGGTTTAGAGCACAGCAATTTGCCCCCAAGTTGATAAATGTCAGAAATGGTGGAGGATAACCATCTAGACAAGGTCACTTTTGGAAACAGGAAGGCCTTTCTTATTTTCAGCATAAGAAAGAGCTGATCGGACTTTCTGAATTGTTTTGTTCTGTCCAAATATCTGAGTTGTCAGTGAACGTCAAGATAATGTAATTTTTGTTCCGATCTGTTGGAATTAGGAAAAAAATACAGGGAGATCAATGGATTGGTTTAAATTTGTTTTTGAAGCAACCTTGGGCAAAAAGGATGGATTAATTCAAGGATACTCTGTCCTTGTGGAAGACCAAATATGGGGGACGAAGAGAGGGCATGAAGTTCTGACACTCTCCTAGCCGAGGTAATAGCGACAAGGAAGAGTGTTTTACACGAAAGAAACTTTAGTGAGCATGAAGCAGCTGGCTCAAAGGGAGGAAGAATTAAGGATGTCAGCACTAGATTTAAGTCCCATTGAGGAGGACTCCTGACAGGAGGTTTGAGAAAAACTCCTTTCAGAAAAGCTCTGCAAAGCTTGTGGGACATAATGTGATCTGTAAACCAGACATGAAAGTTTGAGATTGCAGCCAACTGAACTTTGACCGTGGAAGATGAACCCGAGTGAAAGATTTCTGCTAGAAAATCCAAAACTGCATGAACAGGGGCAGTAAAGGGATTTATGTTCCTTGATTTCGCCCAAAGGGAGAAACGTTTCCACTTGCTAGTGTAAAACACTCTAGTAGAGGATTTAAGGGAAGCCACTATGATATCCCTAACAGAATTAGAGATCATAGGAAGTCTGGCTAAGGAAGGAAGTGGAGCAACCAAGCTGCGAGGTTGAGACGGAATGGACAGATGCAGCTGACCCGATTGGTGGATCAGAAGATCTGGCACTGGGTCCAGATGCCACAGCTGCACCAAAAGATTACTATGAAGGAACAGAAGCCAAGTTTGTAGAGGCCAATACAGGGCAATGAGAATCATTTTGGCTCAAAACGGTAGCTTTCTGGAGTACCTGTGGTATCAATGGAAAGGGAGGAAAGGCATAAAGTCCCTGGGGCCAATCTTGGGTAAGAGCGTCTCTGGGGGGGATGGCCCGGAAGTGGGAAGAGAGAAGGCTGGGCATGTGCTGTTTTGGGGAGTAGCAAAAAGATTGCTACATGGGCGGCCCCACTTCTGAAAAATCTCCTCCACTATAGATTGTTTGAGAGACCACTCGTGAGGCATGAGTATAGCTCTGCTCAATCTGTCCGCTAAAAAGTTGGTTTTCCCAGGGATATGCATTGCTACCAGAAACAGAGGAGAGGATATTGCCCATTGCCAAAGTCTGAGAACCTCGACACAAGGGGTAGGACTTGGTTCCGCCCTGCTTGTTGATGTACCACACTACAGACTTGTCAGTGTGAACTGCAATTGTTCCCAAGGGAAGAAAGTAGTTGAGGGCTTGCAACGTTAAAAGCGCTGCTCTCATCTCTAGGACATTTATGTGCAGGTGGTATTCGAATGGTTGCCACATCCCATGAACCATCCTGCCCTGATGACCCCCCCACCCGATCAGGGAGGCATCTGTAGTGACTGTGGCTACCGGGGTCGGGGAAACAAAGGGTCTGCCCTGATGGACCTGGGGAGAAGAAATCCATCAGTATAAGTGGTTTTTGCAAGTTTGTGTCACCAGAATCTGGTGACGCATGGGAAGCTTTTGGAAGGACCATTGGGTAACAACATCCATTGAAGGAGACTCATGTAAAAGCGGGCCAAAGGAAGAAGAGTAATGGCAGCTGCCATGAGGCCCAATACTTTTAGGACCAGTCTGGCTTGCAAATTTTTGCTGGTAAGGATGATCCACACATGGTTTTGGATATCTAGGATTCTCTGGCTTGTGAGGTTCGCTGACATCCGAACAGTCTAAACTTGCTCCTATAAAAGTAATGGACTGGCAGGGCAATAAGGATTTTTCGTAGTTGATCGAAATTCCTAATTGGGTGCAGAGATTTAGGGTGTAATCTCTGGCTTGGAGAAGTTGGTGGCCGAGAGGAGCCAGTCAAGATACGGAAACACCTGGAATCCTTGAAGTCTCAGATGAGCTGTGACCACTGCCATGCATTTGGTGAACACTCTGGGGGCTGTAGTGAGACCAAAGGGCAGGGCTCTGAATTGAAAATGACTGAACCCCAGCCGAAAGCAGAGAAACCTTCTGGAGCGTCTGTGGATTTTTATTTGATAGTATGCATCCTGAAGGTCTATTGAGCACATCCAGTTGTCTTTGCACAGGAAGGGCAAAATTGAAGTGTGACCATCTGAAATCTTGTCGTTTTCAGACTTGTTGAGCCTGCTGAGGTCCAATATTGGTCTCCAATCTCCCGTCTTTTTGGGAACCAAAAAGAACCTTGCGTAGATTCCGGGCTCTGAATGGTTTGTTGGAACTGGCTGAATGGCCCTTGTGTAGAAGCTTTGATACTTCTAATTTTGCGATTTCCCTTAGACCGGGTGGAACATCTGGAAGGGAATTTTTGTGAGTGAAGGGACTTTCCTCGAAAGGAATCTTGTAACCCTCGGATATGAGGGACTCATTTGTCTTGTGAAAGGGAAAGCCAGGCTTCTGGGTACAGCGATAATCTTCCCCAGACTGCCTCCAAGGATAGACAGTTGGGCAACACCTCAGGGATGCTGGAAGGGCTCGTCAGAGGTGCTCTCTGCTTCCCTGGTTCTGTGGACCCCCTCTGCCCCTAGGGTGGCATCTATTATTACCCCCTCTGCCTCTAGGGGTAAACTGACCATGTGTGTCCAGCGTGACTGAGACTTACGGAACCACATCTTTCCCCCCTTCTGTCCTTTAGGGCAAGGCCTAGAAGGGGTGTAAAAATGGACTCTTACAGCAGAAAGTCTTGCCCACACCTGGTCAATGTATCCTTCACCTGAGGGCCAAACAATGTTGACCCATCGAAGGGAGAGTGTGAAGGACGCCTTAAAGGGATCTGCAAAATTAGAGCCGCATCCAGGACTGACATCCAAGAGCCACTCCTGTGCCTGCAGCTCTACTCGCTCCATCTGCTGCATACAAAATCAGCCGCATGGAGGAGTTGGTTATGGAGTTAAGGATTCCTAGCTGTGAAGCAATCTTGTCCCGAGCCCCTGCAGCTGTAGGATCCTGTACAACTTCACCTAATTCTTTCAGGATGTCCCTTTTGAAGTCTGGTGAAGTGACAGATAATTCAGCGAACGCATGGCAAAGGTCGCGGAGGAAAAATAGAAGTTATGTTCTTACCATAACGTTCCATGTTAGTTGTCTTCTTCTCGCCTTCTTCTTGCTGGATGGGTTCGGAGCCGACCTCGGCTCCACTGCCACTCTAAAAGCTCGAGAGTTGGTTCCACCGGCTCGAGGCTCCCCTTATATCCCACAATGCTAGGCGAGAGTTACCTCAGATCTCATTTGTAAGCTAACCCAGCTTATATCAAAAAACAGTATAACTGTGAAACAGAATCCACCTCTAACAGCAGGAAGAAAAGGGTGACCTATATCCTGAAATAAGAAATATGCATAATAGCATATGACTAAGAAAGAGGTGGTAGAAAGAGAGGTCACGATCACAACTCCTCTAGGTCTGTCCAGGCCAGGGGAAGGAGGGTGAGGCAAGAAGGCGAGAAGAAGACAACTAACATGGAACGTTATGGTAAGAACATAACTTCTATATGTTAAGTTGTCTATCTCGCCTTCATTCTTGCTGGATGGGACCGTGTCCCTAGCACCTTGTCCGGGTGGCCTAACGGAACAGACTCCTGAGAACAGTGGAACCAAAATTAGCTCTATGCCTAGAAGCTAAATCCAACTTATAATGGGAAATAAAAGTGTGAGGAGTAGCCCAAGTAGCCGCTGCACAAATGGTGTCAATAGGCAGTCTGTCTTGGAAGGCTAGAGAAGTAGCCAAAGCTCTGGTGGAATGGGCTTTAGGTTTATTAGGCAGCTTTTGGTGTCTAATCTCATAAACAAGGGTAATCAGAGATGTCAGCCATCTGGATAAAGATACCTTTGAAACTGGAAGTCCCTTTCTGCTTTCCGCATAGGAGACAAACAGCTGATCAGATTTTCTGAATAGTTTCGTCCTGTCCAAGTAGTACCTTAATTGACGATGAACATCCAGGTAGTGTAATTTTTGTTCAGACCTATTTGAATACTCCGGGAAAAAGACAGGGAGGTCAATGCATTGGTTTAGATTTGATGTTGAAACCACCTTAGGCAAAAAGGACGGGTTAGTTCGTAAGGAAACTCTGTCCTTATGGAACACAAGGTAAGGAGAACGACAACTGAGTGCTTGAAGTTCTGAAATTCTTCTAGCTGATGTGATAGCCACCAGAAAGAGAGTTTTCCATGATAATAACTTTAAGGAACATGAAGCTGCAGGTTCGAAAGGGGAAAGAATCAAAGTAGTAAGAACTAAATTTAGGTCCCAAGGAGAAGGAGGATTTCTTACAGGAGGTCTGAGAAGAAAAACTCCTTTCAAAAAGGCTTTGCAGAGTTTGTGGGACATTAGGGCAGATTCAGAAATACCCAATGGAAATTAGAAATAGCTGCCAATTGAACCTTAAGAGTAGATGGAGATGAACCTGCATGGAAGAGTTCAGCAAGAAAATCAAGGACTAGTTGGATGGAAGCGGTGAAAGGATCTATGTCCTTTCCTTGTGCCCAATATGAGAAGCGTTTCCACTTACTCAAATAAATCTTTCGAGTGGAAGATTTATGGGAAGCTATCAAAATATCTCTAAGAGTGAGATAATTGAGGAAGCCTGGCTACGGTTGAAGTGGAGGAACCAAGCAGTGAGGTTCAGAGTGGGGAGGGAGCGATGAAACCAACCCGACTGATGGATCAAAAGATCTGGAACTAGGTCCAGATTCCACAGTCGCTCCAAAAGAAATCGATGTAAAAAGGGGAACCACACTTGTCGAGGCCAGTAAGGAGCAATGAGGCCTTCTGAGCGATCGCTTTCTGTATTACTTGAGAGATCAGTGGGAAAGGAGGAAATGCATACAGAAGTCCCCGGGGCCAAAGCCGGACTAGCGCGTCCCTGCTGGGTTGGCCTGGTAAAGGGAATAGAGTGAAGTATTCTCTGCACTTGCTGTTTTGGGGAGTAGCAAAAAGATCGCAGCAAGGCTGACCCCACTTGAGAAATATCTCTCTCACTACAGAGTCTTTCAGAGACCACTCGTGAGGCATGAGAATAGCTCTGCTCAACTTGTCCGCAATGTGATTGGACTTCCCGGGGATGTGCGTTGCTATCAGAAAACGCTGAGAAGAAATCGCCCATTGCCACAGTCTGAGTGCTTCTCGACACAGGGGGTATGATCTGGTTCCGCCTTGTTTGTTGATGTACCACACTACAGACATATTGTCTGTCTGGATTGCAATTGTTCCCAAGGGAAGAGAGTCTTGAAGGGCTTGCAACGCTAAAAGCACTGCTCTCATCTCCAGAACATTTATGTGCAAGTGGCATTCGTTTGGTTGCCATGTGCCCTGGACTGTCCTGCCCTGATAATGCCCCCCCCCCCCGATCAGCCGGGCATCCGTTGTCAGAGTAGCAACCGGAGGAGGTGGAACAAATGGTCTCCCCAACAGGAGCTGGGGGGAAGACATCCACCACATGAGATGCTTTTTGCACGCTTGCGTGATCATAATGGTGTGAGAGATTGGAAGTTCCTGGTATGACCATTGAGAAAAGAGCATCCACTGAAGGATCCGCATGTGGTATCTGGCCAATGGGAGGAGAGGTATGGCCGCTGCCATGATTCCCAACACCTTTAGAACTAACCTGGCTTTGGCTCTGTTGTTGTTGAGAAGTGACACCAATTTTTGAATGTCTGATATCCTTTGGTTTGTTAGTGTTGCAGACATGTTTACAGTATCTAAATTTGCGCCTATGTAGGTAATAGTACGACAAGGCGACAAAACAGACTTTTCGCAATTTATTGAGATACCCAGTTTGACAGATGCGAAAAGTGTAATCTCTGGCCATCAGAAGGAGATGCTTGGTGGGAGCTGTGAGGAGCCAGTCGTCCAAATATGGAAACACCTGGAATCCTTGTCGTCTCATGTGAGAAGCTACCACTGCCATGCATTTGGTAAACACCCGGGCAGTGGTGAGACCAAAGGGCAGGGCCCTGAATTGAAAATGACTGGTTCCCAGCCTGAAGCGGAGGAATCTTCTGGAGCGTCTGTTCATTTTTTATGTGATAGTACGCGTCCTGAAGGTCTATAGAGCACATCCAGTTTCCTTTTCCCAATAGGGGAAGAATGGATTGCAGCGTGACCATCCGAAATCTTGTTTTCTTGACCGATCTGTTCAAGATACTGAGATCCAAAATTGGTCTCCAGTCCCCTGTTTTCTTTGGAACTAAAAAGAACCTTGAGTAGATTCCGGATCCTTGTTGGTCTGCTGGCACTGGCTGAATAGCTCTTTTTGCAAGCAGTTTTGAAATTTCCAAAGCTGCTATATCCCTTTGAGCGGGTGGAACATCTGGAAGGGATTTTTTTGACTGATTTGGAAGAAAGGGGATGGAATAACCTTCGGAAATGGACTGTACCCATTTGTCTTGTGTCAAGGATAGCCAGGCTTCTGGGTACAGTGACAATCTTCCCCCGACTGCCTCCGAAGATGGGCAGTCGGGCAACACCTCAGGGATGCTGAAAGGGCTCGTCAGGAAAGGCTTCCCGATTGCCCTGGTTCTGCGGACCCCCCCTGCCCCTAGGGTGACGTCTGCCATTGTTATTCCCACCTCTGCCTCTGGTAGGAAAACGACTCTGTGCGTCAGGCGAAGTCCCTCGAGATTGTTTTCGGAACCACATCTTTCCCCACATCTTTCCACCCTTCTGGCCTTTGGGGTAAGGCCTAGAAGGAGTCGAAAAACGGACTCCGACGGCAGAAAGGGTCTTGCCATCAGTCTCGCACCTAGTCAGGGTTTCTTTCACTTGAGGACCAAAAAGAGATGATCCATCAAAAGGGGAGTTCGTGAAAGACGTCTTGAAAGGTTCCGCAAAGTTGCATAGCCGCATCCAGGCGTGCCTACATAAGGCTACCCCTGTTCCTGCGGCTCTGCTCGCTCCATCGGCCGCATAAGAGAGGAGGCGCATGGAGGAGTTGGAAATGGAATTAAGGATAGCCAGCTGCGTGTTCATTTTTTCTTGGAAACCCGCAGCTGTAGGGTCCTTCAACATCTCACTCGCTTCCTTGACCAAGTCCCTTTGAAGACGAGTGAAATGGCACAGGTAATTCAGCGAACGCATGGTAAAAGTCGCTGAGGAGAACATCCGCTTCCTGTACCTATCCATGGACCTAGATTCCTTGTTAGGTGGATGGACAGGCACTGAAGGATCAGCCAGTTCCTTCTTTGTGGCGGCAGCTACCACCATAGCATCCACAGAAACTCCTTTTGATAAAAATTGCTTGTCTGATGGAGCTGTGATGAATTTGGAGGGTCTCCTGGGAGTGGGGTCCACTGAATCAGGAGCCGTCCATGCCTTTTTAGCAACCACCTGCATGAGGGGGTTGAAGGGGGGGGGGGGACACCCAGGAGGTGGAAGGATGAGAGCCAAACGCCTCAAGATACACAGATTCGTCCTCTGAAGGGTTGAGGGCTGGCCAATTTCCCCTCTGTTTAAGGATCTCCAGAATGTCTGCAAATGAGACATCTTCAGAAGGGGAATGGGGGGAACCCTCAGAATCATCCAGATCTGTGTCAGAGGTGATACTCAGGTGAGTCAATGTGCTTCCTCTTGCACTTCCTCTTCCGAGGGGGCTCTTCTGCCAAATCAGGAGGGGCCTCGGAAGAGGATGAAATCCCCAAAGGGGGCTCCTGAGGAGCTGGCTCTCTGCGGTCCGGGATGAGGGAGTGAGTCGACTTACCCTGAGGCAGCAGAGGGAGGGGCTGACGGAGCCGACTGTGGAGTAGAGCCAGGCTCTAACACACTCTGCATGACCTCGAAAGCACCCCTGTCAGGCAGAGCCAGAGGTCCCCGCTCCGAGGAGCTAAGGACCCCCCTCGGCACCGACAGTGATGGCTCCGAGGCCGATGTCGGAGCCGAACTCACCAGCACCGAAGCACTGAGAGGGAGAGGGGGGGTCGGACAAGGGTCCGATGCCACTCACCCCCTCGGAGCCGACGAGGGAAGTCCGGCGCCGAGATTCCTCCACAGAAGAAAATGGAGCCGACGACGGAGCCAAAGACAATTGTCTCGGCTCCGAAGTAACCACAGTCTTGGTTCCGACACGACCCGGCTCGGAACTCAAAAGTCGAAGGAGGAAAGAGTTGATGGACCGGGGCAGGCACCGACTGATGAGTCGGGCTCTGAAGCATCTGGGCAAGTGCCTCGGACTTAAGTAGTCGACTCACCACCCTCTGAAGGTCATGATCGGAAAGCCTTGATGACCTAGAGGAATGAGACCTTTGGCTCCGTTCAGACAGCAGGGGAGATCCTGGAGCCGAATGAACGGAGCCAAGAGAAGGTGACCTAGACCTCTTTCTGGTTGTCGGCTCCGAAGATCTTGTCGGAGCCGACACAGGTACCTCGATAACCTCGGCTCCGGCCGGAGCCGAGGAAGCCACAGAAACCGTGGACTGAGTCTTATCGGCTCCAGCCGGAGCCGATAAAGGCAAAGGTTGAACAACCTGAGGTCTCGGCTCAGAAGTCGGAGCCGAAGACCTCGATGCCTTAGAGGGCTTCCCTGTTGAAACTGACAGGGAATCCTCTGGTTTTAACAAGCCTCAAGATTAACTTGTTCTTTCTCTCCTGCAGGACCCTGGGGCTGAAGCCATGGCACACAGCACAGGAGTCCTGCAGGTGCAAAGGCCCCAGACAGTAGACACAAGAAGTGTGAGCGTCTGTCAGAGACATTTTCTGACAGCACGCATCACACTTCTTGAATCCAGAGACCTTTGCTTCCTTTGACATTATCCTAACTGACAGGTGTACACCAACACACAGTTATACCCTGTCAGAAAAATTATTAATACTAAAAATAATTAACAATTTTAGTAAAAATACTAGAAATTAAACACAAAAAAGTTAAAGAAACTACACAAACACACCCTAAGGAAGGGAAGGCCAAAGGCCCAAGGGAAGAACCAGCGGTTCTTTTAAAGAGAAAACGGGGAATATAGGGTCGGGGATAAAAAACTATATTCTACACTAATTTGTGAAGAATTAAGGTTAAAAAGGGGAAAAAAAGAATAACTTTTTAGTATAAAAACTAACACTCACCAGGAACCGGTAGAAGCAACCAACCTCGAAGCTGTAGCGGCAAACGAGATCTGAGGTAACTCTCGCCTAGCATTGTGGGATATAAGGGGAGCCTCGAGCCGGTGGAACCAACTCTCGAGCTTTTAGAGTGGCAGAGTCGGAGCCGAGGTCGGCTCCGAACCCATCCAGCAAGAATGAAGGCGAGATAGACAAACTTAACATCATCTGCTTACCATACCTGTCCATGGTCCTAGGCTCCTTGTTAGGAGGATGGACTGGTATGGAAGGATCTGCAAGTTCCTTCTTGGTGGTGGCCGCCACCATTGCATCAACAGGGACACCTTTTGTAAGAAATTGTTTCTCGGAAGGGGCTGTAATAAATTTAGAAGGCCTCCTGGGAACTGGTTCTATAGAATCAGGAGATGCCCACGCCTTCTGAGCCATCACCTCCATGAGGGGGTTGAAAGGCAGGTGGAGGGTCGAGATCCAAACGCCTCTAGGTATACCAACTCATCCTCGGAGGGATTAATGGAGGGCCAGTTTCCCCTCTGTTTTAGGAGTTCTAGGATGTCTGAAAAGGAGACATCCTCAGAGGGAGATCTTGGGGACCCCTCCGACTCATCTCTAAGTCGGTATCTGAAGTAGACTCAGGGGAGTCTAGGTGCTTCCTCTTATGCAGAGGATCTCCTGACGGATCAGGAGAATCCTCGGAAGAGGGGGTTCTTCCCAGTGGGGAAACCTGAGGTGGTGGATCTCTAGGTCCGAGAGCAAGAGTGGGAAGAGATATCTACAGGCACTGTAGAGGGAGGAGCTAAGGGGATAGACTGCTGACTGAGCCCAGGGGCCAGCACACTGCTCATCACCTCGAAGGCTCCCCTCCCAGGAAAAACCGAGAGACCCTGCTCTGAACAGGGACTCCCAGGCCCACTGAAAGGGAAGGCTCCGAGGCAGATGTTGGGGCTGAACTCACCAAGGCCAAAACCCCGAGGGGAAGTGGACAAGGGTCTGATGCCACTCACCCCCTCAGAGCAGACCAGGGAAGCCAGACCACCGGATCCCTCCAAGGAAGGTCTCGAGGAGGAGATAAGAGTAGAAGCTGAGGGAGCTGAAGGGGGTGGTATCTGCCCCGCAGCCCTAGCAGTGACTACTCAGATAGACTCCGGCTCCGAGCTCTGGAGAAGAGTCGAAGGAAGAACTTGGAGGGTGTGGACTAGTAGTAGTCTGTTGAGACGGACTATGAAGCATCTGGGCTAGTGCCTGTGATTTTAGCAATCTGCTTACCACTCTCCAAATCATGGTCTGAGAGCCTGGAAGACCTAGATGATAGGCTCCGAAAGAGGAGAGGTCGGAGCTGACAGTATCTGCTCCAAAGAGGGAGACCTGGACCGCTTCCTTGACGGAAGCGGAGCTGAAGTACCCTCGGTTCCAGATGGAGCCAACAACTTATCGGCTCCAAGCCTGGTCAACCAGAGCCGATACAGACAAGGAAATAATGGTATCTGAGCGGGCCAGTGCAGATACCGAAGCCTTAGACACATGGTGGTCGGAGCCGGTTGGAGCCAACACCAAAGTGGCAGTAAAGTTTTGGCACCAACAGCCATCGGTGCCGAAGATTTAGTCCAACTAAGATCGGCTCCAGCCGGAGCCGATCTCGACTCCAAAGGAGTCGGAGCCAGGGCCGAAGGCTTAGTAGCAGAAGCCTGGGCCTTAGAGGTCTTGCCCGAGGCAGACTTTGCCGGGGAGCCCTCTGGTTTAAGAAGTCCTCTCAAGATTAATTTCTCCTTTCCTGCAGGACTCTCTGGCTGAAAGTGACAAATAGCACAGGAGTCCTGCAGGTGGAGAGGTCCTAGGCAGTAGATACAAAAGTGTGACCGTCTGTTAGAGACATCTGACAGCACGTGTCACACTTCTTGAAGCCTGAGACCCTCTGTTCTTTGGACATAGAGAGTAACACAAGCACACCACTCAGAGTCCCAGATTCAGAAATTATAACTTAAAAGGGGAAAATAATAAACCCACACCCCCCCCCCCCCGACAGGAAGGGATGGGAAGGGATTGAAGGCCCGACTAAATAAAAAAACTAGGGAAACAGTAAAACTAGAGCTAGACACCCTACAACTATTTAACAGTGACAAATAAACGAATGAGAAAAACTAGGAATGGGGTGACTTGAAATAATTGTTTACCACGAGCTGGCAAAATGAGTACCTCATTAGCAAAGCAGCAAATGAGATCTGGGTATTTACTGCCTTGCATCATGGGATATGGGGCTGCCTCGATAAGTGACTCTAGCTAAGCAAGTCACTAATCAGAGCAGAGGATCGGCTCCGAACCCATCCAGCAAGAATGAAGGCGAGATTGACAACTTAAAGCCATTACACAATTAGGGCTCCTGGACTTCACCTTCGAGGATTTGCAATTTCCTACTGTAGCTCGTCGAGTGTTCACAATTGGAAACAGTCCGCTCCAGCAATATATTTCAAGTTGAAAATGGGTACCAAACAGCCCAAAAGCTTTTCTGAGGGGTCAGTACTAAAGCCAAAGTCAATGAATAGGCTTAAAGAGATTACCTATGTGGTACATGTGCTGTACACCAAGCAGTGGACAGAGTTCCTACCATGCTTTAAGAGGGCCAGAACTGTTGCAGATATTTGGGCAGATCACTCCACTTAGAAGTTTTAAAATGTATAACTCGTATTACACAAATACTAGTTAAAATGTTACTAGAATTAGCCAATTTAAGTGTGCCCCAAATGTAGCATTTCAATTCCTTTTACAGCTGCACCCTCCTAAATACAGTATTTCATAGGTTTGTACTAAGCTATCAGCCCTAGGGCCGATATAAACCTAGCCATAACAATTCCTTTGATATTTCTTCCCTGGACCAGTGTCTAGCAGGGCAACTGATGCGATCCCCGGGGTGAATTTTCTATCTCCCTATTCAAAAGGAACCTTGATGATTGCATGGGCCAAGGAAGCACTCACCTTAACATGTATGGGCAGTCTATTCCAGAGTATAGGGAGTGTCTGGGTCAGGAACCTATCCCTCCAGGAGGGATTGTTCATTGTGAAAAGGTTTAGATCCCCGGAATGTGTGGCTCTGGGGATTGGAATTTCTTTAAGTGGAGCAGGTCCAACATATATATATATATATATATATATATATATATATATATATATATATATATATATAGAGACTCAGGGATATATATATATATATATATATATATATATATATATATATATATATATATATATATATATATATATATATATATATATATATATATATATATATATATATATATAGACTACCATAGGGCATCTGCTTATCCAGCTGTCTTCATGTACATACCAAATGGGGTGTTGTACTCTAGAGTCTGAGGGACGAGTACAATGAGAAAGTTTTTTCTGAAAGGAAAGAAGTTTGTGATAAGGGGTGCCACATAGGTGCATCTCTAGACAAGTTGTGCTTAAAGGCCAAACAAACACTGGCTGTCCCCCATATGGGCTCCAACAAGAACTGGCAACACCATTGGGTACTCAGTCCAAGCACTGACTTCATCCCAGCTGAAAGTGGCCAGTTATTCCCCTTGCACAAAGGTGGTACTTCCACAGACCTTGGGAAGGGTGGACCTATTAGCCTGACTAGCTTGCTCTGCAAAGCCAGTGTGAACCATGGACAAAAGATGTGGGCAATTTTGACCCTACTCAGTTTGGGTTTGCCAAAGGGACATCATTCCTTTTAAGCCCGATGGACTGATTCACCAAGGTCTAGATGAGAGGAAGTTGTGCATACAGCCCTACCTTGGCCAAGGCTTTTGACACTCCTTCCCCCCACTCAGGCATCACTGAAAATCACCCAGCTAGGCATCAACCCTTCTATTGTTAGATGGGTTGGTAACTGGCTCAGACAGGATAGTTCAACAGGGGAATCCACATCCAACAGCAGACCTGTAACAAGTGGTGCTCCACAGGGATCTGTCCTGGGACCTCTGTTTGGAATCTCTCTGAAGTAGAAGCAAAAACTATGTATGCAGCTGATAGTTTGCCGATGACTACAAAATGGAGCAGTCACAATCTCCAAATGTCATCCTGCAAGAGTATCTTAAGTCATGGCCTTAAACTTAATGCAAGAGTCACTTTCAGCAAGGTAAGTGTTCCTAGCTGCCACATAAATAGCAACATCAAGTACACAGTGGTGAGACCTGGGCACAGGTTTTGACAGCTCCTTACCTTTGATCAGTCTCCAGTGGGGAGCTCATCTTAACAGCATTGCCTCCAGAAAGCCAGAACCCTCCCTGAACTCTTTCTGCATCAGGCCAATAATAGAGTACAATGCCCCTTTTGGCATGTACCTTTCAAAGCACCAGCAGCAATTGGAGAAACCAAAGGTTAAAGGAAAAATTCAAGAATCTTCAGCATCTGTCCTGTGTGGATGGTCAGAAGCCACTGTCACTATTCTGCATCAATCTTGGACCTTGCTTTATTGGAAGTTATGCATATCAAATGGTACACTGGCAACTCGAGACCTTAAACCTTCTATGCAACATTAACAGAACCTCTGGAAAGGTATTCATCTCCCCAATTACCACACCTGTGGAACTAATTCAGAGCACCTTACTGGTGCACTTCCAATCTGGATTGTATGGGTAAATTACCCCTGGTTGTTCCACCTGCATCCCCGACACTGGCATTAGGTGCTGATTATTGAAATAAGGGTAGAACTTTGCTAGGCTTGTAAGGGCCCCAAGGCCATTAACCTAGCAACTTCATGTTCAGGGGCCAAGAACAAAATTAAGTATTCACAACCAGTGAAGGTTTAATGTGCAAATTTTGTACTTTTAAGAGGTTCAGTGTTGCTGATTTAAAGCTCCAACGTGCAACAAAACCTGCTGGAGTTTCTCAGACTGCCCTGCCTTTGAGAACTTCCCATACATGGGAGTGTACCTCACCAACCCTCAACAGCACCGGAGACTGCATTCCTGAAGCAGTTCTCCCATAAGGATGCAGACTTCTGTGGCTTTAAAATGCATGACTGCACAGAACACCCCCAGCTGTGCATTGGCCATTATGCACATCACTGAATGTGACTGGGAGAAGGGGGTTATCCACATAAAGGATAATGCCTCAATTGAGAAACCAATGAAATGCTAGAACCACTGTCTATAGGAGAAATCCATCAATTTCTGCCAACTACAGATACTAGTCCATGAACCATAACCACATCATACCTAGAGCTACTCGCATCACCATCCAGCCAAGTACTACTTGTGGCAGATGTTACTTCGTTAATTGCAAGGCACACCGACTCAAAGATTCCTTGACCCTGAAGCAGCTTGCCTGTATTCCCACACCATGGGTGGTATCCTAGAATGGATACTCATATGGTAGAGTGCAGCCCCCCCACCCACCCCAAACACATGGGACCAGATCACAGCAGTTTTGGGAAAAAGGTAACACTACACCCCCCCCACTTACCCCCCCAAAGAACATTTACTTTCCCCAAGACAAACTACCCCATATTAGAGACTGCATAGAGTTAAAGCTAACCAAATCCAGAACACAGTACACCAAGTCAGTGAAAGACCATGAACTGCATAACAGCAGCAAACCAAAAGCCAGAAAGAGCCTCCCTGGTGGACCCCTGGTCTTCAACTGAACAGAAAACCCCATTGAGAGAATGTGCACAAAGCAGCAAATCCCCCAGTTTAGATGATCATATAAAGGAAACTAGTAAAGTCTCAAAGCTAAGAGGTAAAAACCTAAAGCTAAATACAACCAATTTTTCAGCTACAACCAGTCTTAAGAGCAAGATACAAAAGTGTATTGAATGAGACATCACATCCTACACCTAGCCAGCATACAGGAGCTAAATTTACCAGCCAGATGCTACAACTCTTCCCCATAACCACCCGTTCTCCATGAGATAGCTTTGGAGGGTGTGGCTAACATGGCAGTGGTGTCTGACAATATACCAGGTTGCCTCTGATGAGTGAGCTATCAGGCTCAATTGCCATTTAACCATAGCCTCTGGACAGGCTGTTCTGACAGAATGGAGAACAGCTATGGTCATACCCCCCCCCCAATAAGGGTGGGCTGTCAACTGACCTGGAAAGAGAAGCTTGGTTAGTCTTGCTTACAAGGCATGGAAAGCATCACCATGGACCTTACTGGAGGTTTGTCCAAACACTGGAAGTGACAAATTTAGCTTTGTTAAGGGTAGATCACGCCCACCAAACATTTATCACTCTTGGCTCTGCTTGACAGGGGCACAGGAAAATAAGTTTCTTGGGTTGTGAATGCCAGGGTACTTTTGGCTAGGCTTATATAGGCCCTAGGGCCAATAGCCTAGTACCCTCCTATGAACTAAACCAGATTAAAAATTTAGGCTCCCTCCCTTTGGGAAAACAAATACCCCTGCTAACCACAGCATTTACACCCATAGAGAACAGGGATCCAGAGTGTAAGCATGTCCTGGGTGGATAGACTGAAAGCCCTTCAACTGTTGAGGTAACCCATGTCAGACCTAAAGGGTGTTCAGAAATCCAACTCTGAATGAGCTGCATGACAAACTGGGAGAGTCACCCATTCCAGGAATCTGAACCTGGACATACTGCACACTGGAGATGGGTACATGTCCCAGAGACTGCTGCTACTTTGAAACAGGCTTCCCAGTAACAAAGCAGAGTCCTTCCCTGGCCCTCTTCAAAGGGCAACCTGGATTGATGTATGGGAAAAATGCACCTAGGACTGTGCCCCTGTACAGTATGGCTAGGGGTACATCTGAAAAAAAAAACACCAAGGCAGCCACAAACCAACACCAGTGGACATGCACAAGTCAGGTCATATTAGCTAGGCTTGTAAAGGCTCTAGCAGTTACCCTAACCTAGGAAAACAATTAAAAGCTGGGTCAATGTGAACAGTAATTTTCAGAGTTTTGATCCAAAGTTAGCCAAGGAACATGTAAAGCAACCTTTTGAGGAGTAAAGATGCCAAGAGACTTCTGAAGAGGATTAACTGGTTCTTAACAAGTAGCACTGAAGTTAATTTAAATGGAAGTTAGAATGGTTTAGCAGCACCTAGTTACCCCAGCCTTACTGGAATAAAGACAAGAATATGCACAGCTCCCCTTGACAGGGAGAATATTCATGTAAAGATGAATCTACACTACATTTGCTGAAAAATTGAGCATTGCAGGTTGCAACATTTGCTGCAATAATGCCAGCTTATGCAGTTAGTGATGGCAATCCATCCACAATTAAGTTTGTATACCATTACCACCCATGTGGTGGGCACTAAAATCTGCAAGTTGCTTTGAGACAGTTGTGTAGTTCAGCATTGCAGCATGAAGGTAGTTCAGCATTGCAGCATGAATTCAGCCAGTTATCCTTCATTACACAGGTTCAATGCACAAGTGACCCCATTTTTTTAGCAGCATATCAATACAATCAATATTTGCATCTTATTCTCCTGCTGTAACATCAAGCAGCAAAACAGAACACTAAATGCATGTTTTACATTAGCACAACTTCACACCATACAAGTCAATTTGTTTTATTCAATGAGGGTAGTGCCCTCAACCCAAAATTCAGGAGGGGCTCCCAGCTCCAACTTTGCCATAAAGGGCCTGTGCATGATCAGACTATGCCTCACACTGATATGAGGAATAGCTGGCTGCCAAAACATTAGTTTTAATATTTTGTAAACACCCAAATGGGTGTAGCCAAGACATTTTGTACCATCCAAGTAGAACGTGTGAACAAATCTGCTAGGAGTTTAATACATCAGCGAATGCCTAGAGCTTTACCAGCTTTAGGAGCCAGACCTGCCTTTATCAAAGCAGCTTGGTTTGAGAGCTTGCAGAATGCCCATATCCTCGAGTTCATAAAGATTGAATCCATTGCTTTGGAAAGGGTAAATAGCCTAGTTTCTTGCATCAGTAGAGGATTAGATATACTTTGTGGCATGATTAAGCTTTGAGAACTGCAACAGAGATTCTTCCAGAGTGTCTGGTGCTGACAAGATGTCCTGGCAAATTAGGACCCATGGAGCAAGTATTTGCTTTGAAGGCATATTTCACAGGGTCCAAGTATTTTCTACTCAACTGGCCCTGTCAAGAAATCCCATGTTCTGGGACATGGAAAATTTCTCCTACACATGCAAGTTGTTCAATTACTCCCATTTTGCTCTTAGCATATGCAGGTTTTGATCGGCAACACCCACTTTCTCCACAACACTGTTGCAATCCACCTATTTCACCACCTCACTCCTAATGCATCTTAACACTACACTATTCCCCTGCCTCTACCCCTTTCCTCTCTCCACTCTTAATTCTTAGTCTCAAAACAACCTACCTGTCTAGTCTGCTATACTTTTACCTCCCCCTACATCTACTAGCCATTCTTACTTTCCTGTGTTTCCAGAACTCCTATACAACTAGATCCTACCCATTTTAAATAAGCATCTGCCTATTAACACATTTTGCTCTAAGCAGCTTAAATATTGTAAGTAGTCACATTTCTTCTGCCAATTGTTTAAAGCAATGTTTTCAACAACTCCTCCTCTCTCCAGGTCTCTGCTTGGAAGATCCTATAGCAGATTAAATTTTAGTAACCTAGTAGCAAATTGTTTTCTAGCCCCGGGGAGCTTCTTCTCAGCCCTCTGCCAAAAATGAGCCAAAAGCTCAGACTAACCTGGTTAACAAATTTAAATAAATCCCTCAATTCCATTACATGGGAATCCTTTTACCCCAAACAATCAAATCCAAAGGGAAACCAAGGCCTCTTCTACACAACTCTTCCACTAGTTTTAGTACCCCCTTCCAAGGCCTGCTGATAGTCAGATTCCCCCATAACTGCAGTCTGGGGGATAGGAGCTAAGGCAATTATATAGCCAGTTTCTCCAGCTGTTGCTATCTTGTGCCCCCACCCTTGGGATTTTGATACGAATCATCCCATTTCCCCTTGAATATCTGCACTGAACCACCAATTTCATAGGTTCCTCATCTATTCAAGTGTACCCCAGCAAAATTTCCCCCTACATTTCTTTACAGTTCAGTACCCCATGCCTTACTCATTTACATTCCATGGTAAGTGGAAAAAGCCCACATTCTTCTTGGCATGTCAAAACTAGTTATTCTACCAATTTTCTAAATGAGTGCGCAATGTTAAGTTTCCAGCCATTATTTCAGCTTTATGCAGATTTCTCATGCCAAGATGTTCAATATGATCCCATCCTATATGGAACAGCTTATGCATACTTGGTTGCAGTTTTACAAGAGTTAGTTATGTTCATAGGTAGGTACAAGGCTATCGGCCCAAGTAAGCCTAGCCAAAGTTACCTGGCTTATGCCAACCCAAGAAAGTAAATATCATGTGCCCATGTCAAGCAGAGCCACAAGTGATCCCTGGGGCGCATTTCCCATCCAAGAAAAATCTTAGTGGGAGTGTTGAGGAACTTTGCTTGACATAGATGGGTAGCCTGTTTTGAGTATGGGAAGCATCTCAGACAGGAATCTATCCCTCCAGCAAGTACTGTTTATTGTGTTGACAAGGTTTAAGTCTCTAGCGTGTGTAGCTTGGAGGGATTGGGATTTTAGGTGTAGCATGTCCAACAGCTCTGGGTTTGACAAAGCTTTATATGCTGGGCAGAGGGGACCTGAGTAGGCAACATGCTAGAGTAAAGTTGGTATAAGGCATCTGAGGCCATTCATTCTTTTGAGGTACTGTGGCCTTCCCATCTGCTGCAGATGTCTTGAGGTACATTCCAAGAGGGGCATTGTACTCTATAATGGGTACAATGAGAGTCAAGTAGAGGGGAACAATGACCTTTTCTCCTGATGAGAAACCTTGTGATTGTGTGCCACGTAGATTTTCTGACTGCAGCAATGTGATCAAAAGAGACTGCACCTGGGTCCCAATCAAAAGAGACTGCACCTGGGTCCCAAGGTCCATCACACATTGTGTTAAGACTGCTGCCTGTGGTAGCTCATGGGTACAGAGTTTTACCCAAGGGGATAACAATGTACTTTTTGGCATTGAGCTTGAGGCCATGGCTTACTGTCCACATCATTTGGGGACTCTAGTCTACTATAGCTCCTAGTTTGCAGTCATCTGCAAACTTAGCCAGAGGCCTTCTGTGTTGGATACCAAAACAGGAGAGGTCCCAGGACTGAACCCTGTGGTACTCCCACTTGTTTGAAGCCAGATTTTGGAGTCTGCAACTTAGTGTGGGTTCCGTCAGTAAGCCAGTTGACAACCCATATTGTAACATAGGGATTTATACCTAATTTAGTGAGTTTAGCTACAATTCCGGAATGGGGGATTGTGTTTAAAGCCTTGACAAGGTCAAGATAGGCTGTGTTACCCTAGTCTATGGGTTTGGTAACTGCCTCAAAGAAATTAACCAGGTTCAGGAGGAAAGATCTGCCTTTCACAAACCCAAACCGGGGTCCAAGTTTGGAGGTTACCAATGAACTCCATGGCCTTGCAGACCAGGCTAATAGGGCAATAGTTCCTAGGATCAGTAGGTGGCTCCCCCTTTGTGAAGTGGGATAACTGCTGCTGTGCACCATTCAGTGGGCACAAAGCCTGACGTGAGGCTATGATTAAACATGGTGCTTAGGTGGGGAGCCAATTCGTTCCGAAGTTCATGTAAAACACAGCCTGGGATGTTGTCCAGTCCCATGGATGATGGTTTTTGGCTTTAGTAAGCTGCTTTTACCGTGAAGTTATAATTATGGGGACTCTGCATTCTTCCTGCATAGATATGGGCCCTTTAAGGGTTGAGGAGGGGGTAAACTTAGCACTGAACCTGCCAGGATGTTTTAATATCAGTTGGTTTTGCAATTTTGTACCATTGTGCTATAACTCAGAGCAGATCTGGGTGTTACCATTGAGATTCTTGACATGGCTATAGAATGCTTTGTGTTGTCCTTAATCAGTGGCAATCTTGTTCTCATAGCTAGCTTTGGGGGGATCTTTAAGGGATCTCAGCTTCTTGCAGAGGCTGACCAGGGAGCTCCCCCACTCATGGGATTTTTCACTCTTCTGCAACAATTTCTTCCTTCTGTTTTAGAGTTTATATGACAGGGGAATCACCAGATTGGCTTTTTTTGGGGGGGGACTGCACCTTGGTCCTGTTTGGGATAGCATGATACATGCCATCATGCAAGTGCATGGAGTGCATCTGTGTAGGATTCAGTCATAACTATCATCCCATCTACATGGGTGTCATGACATTCACCACTTGTGTCTTAAGCATGAAGTGGAAAAATGTTTTACTGTGGTTTCCTTAATGGGTATGGGATGTGGATATCTAGGGTGATTAGCTTATGATCTGACCAACGAGTTTACTTCAGGTGTGGAACACCAGTCACTCGTGTTGGTAATGACCAGGTCTAGGATATTGTTGCCCCTGGTGGAGGTGTGGATAAATTAATCCAGGGCACTAGAATTTATGAATTCCATAAAGCACTGAGCAAAAGAGTTGGTACACTAGTAGTTCCCAGTTAATGGTGGCGTAGTTGAAACTGCCCAATATTAGGGTGTTCAAACCCCAATATTTTCCAGTATATCAAGAAAAGAGTGGGAATCC
Organism: Protopterus annectens; assembly: GCF_019279795.1. NCBI lineage: Eukaryota > Metazoa > Chordata > Ceratodontiformes > Protopteridae > Protopterus > Protopterus annectens. The sequence continues at coordinate 39,841,897 of NC_056730.1, forward strand.
TGGGGCATGGTGGGGGATCTGTAGCAAGCTACAATATGGATTGTAGTTTTGACCAGAGTTAGTTGTACTGATAACTTCAGCTGCATTATGCCTGGAAGTGTGGATATCCTTAATGAATATGGACACCTCTCTGCCTTTGGTGTTCTGGCACAAGTTAATAGCCAGTGTGGTGTGTTGTAGCCTGGTAATGCAGGGGTGCTCTCTGGAGTCTTGAACCAGGTCTCAATCACTGCACAGACAAGATGTTCTCCATTTTAAGGAGTGCCTCGAGCAAGTGCATTGAGATTTAGACTAGCATTGAGTAGCATCACCCTTAGTTTTTGCTTGCCTGTTCCTGTTATGGTGGTGAATTTGTCAGTTAAACCTTAACTAAAAAAAGGTACTATAGGTACAGCAAGAGCCTTTGCCAGCATCTGGAATCCCAGGGGGTGACGGGTGAAGGCCATCAATGTAGTCATACTGGATCCCCTGTTAGAACAGCACCAGAAGCTTAGCCAATTGAAGTCAATTTCATCCTTGTACTGCAGTATTCTGGGTGATGGCAGGATGCTACTCAGGGCTAGGGTCATACCTGCCTGGGCTACAAGATCAGAGTTCTTCCATGACTTCATGCAGCCCAGGAAGGCACGTCTCAGGTCATTCACACCAACATGGACAGTCATTTGTAATTGAGAGTGACCACAGTGCATGAGTTGTGGTGGACCCTGGCACCCGACAGTGATCTTGTTTAGCCTGGTGAGTGGGACAGTGTGCCTGACTGCAGAGTCACCCATGACTAGTGTTGGGTATGTTTTGCCTTATGGGCTGTGGTTGAGTGGCAGTGTGTGGGCTGTGTTGGTGGTGGGAGACTGCCTGCATTTCTGCTTTGGAGGTCTGTTGCTAGAGCAAAACTTTTCCTCTAGGTAATGAGGAAGTGTGCTGTAGTAATTTTAGTTTTAGTGCTTACAGGTTCTGAACAAGTGCTGAGCACAGAAAAGCAAATTCAAGTGCTAAAACTAAGAAGCTGCATCTTGCTTTAGATGGGCTACCTAGTGTTGCCCACTCCCATTGGGAAGCAAGAAGGCTTTGGGGCACAGAAGCTTAAACAGTCCTGGATACAGCAAATCTTGTATTAAGGCAAATACAGTTTAAATAAATGCAGGCAAGTTTAAAATGACAAAAGCAAGCTTATGAAATCAAATAAGAGCACAGAACAGCAAATTAAGGTAGAAGACCGTTAAGAACAGCTGAGAAACGGTGTGGAGATGAAGGGAATAGAGCAGATTAAAATGCTATAGGGGATGTCCTTCCAAAGTGCTCTACTCTGCACAGAGATGGGACTGGTAGGTGTATGAAATCAAAATATGAGAGGCAAACAGATTTACAGCAGGGGCAGGTAATTCCAAAGCCACCGATATTAACACCACAAGAACAAAGGGGGGGGGGGGGTTAACTGCTGCTAGAGACAGGGAGTATTACCTCCATGTATTATATTATGTACAAATTTATAATCTTAAATGACTGCAGAGAAAGTATACTTAATCAACTTTTGTCAGTTGATTCATGCAGGTGAATCTCTGCAGCCAACCACTCAGAGGAGCAGAAAGATTACAAAAGTGACCAGCACAGAAAATGCTAGCAGAACTCCCCAGGCTAAGTTAACACAATCAGCTAGTTGGAGATGGCAACACCAAGATCCAGAATACCCTTCCCAATCCCCTTTTAAAGGTCACCAATACAAAATTGAAAACAGATGCCCCAGAGTCTCCACAGTAGCTACTTCTAATAGTGGCACTCATGTTAAAGATGAGTTGCCAGGGTTGCACACTGCTCTACACTTGGACAATTTGTGCAAGTTACAGCCAAGAGCTATAGTAGACTCCAATGGGTCTTCTACAAAGCCAGCATATGAAAGCAGACTGCTCGACTAAGACTATGCAAATTAAGAACTTACAGAGCAATTCCATAGACCCTCCTAGTACACCCCCTTGAGGCTTCCATTTCCCCTTCCAAATTGCATTGTGCTGCATTGGTAGTAAGCTACTTCAGCCTTTAAGAGCTACCATTTCTGTACACGTTACTATGCATATACATTTTATAAACACAAATGTTAAACCATTTAAAATTACTCCACCATTTGGTTCCTTCATAGGACACAACCAAGCTTATACTCATACTTTTCACCATTTATCAAGTTTTAATCAGGTGTACCTATTCCACAGGGCCCTCATCCTCACTATACTAGCTTCTGGTGTAAACCAGAATTTCTAGGAACACTAGCAGTTTAGCCCTCCCACAGATTTGAATTCAAAGGATCAGTTTTTGTATTTGACACTGTTCAAGCTTTAGCCATTAGGCTTCCACCATGCACCTTCTTACAGTAACAGCAAAAACTTAGTCAGCCTTCTGGAATCAAAGGGAGACTTGCTGGCACAGCACAGTCCAGCAAGATGGGGATTTGAAAGTCTCCTCAGAAGCCAGGTCTGCCTCCTTTTTCAGACTCTACCTAGGAGTGACATTTGGCCAAGAGACTTCGAATACAACAGCTTTTAAACAAGCCGTCACATTTATGGCTCATTAGGACCGATCTTGCTTTGGTGCACTTCAACCATCAAGGATAAAAAGGGGGCAAGTCCTAATCTTGACGACCAAGAATCAAGAGAAACATGCAACCTATTTATAATGTTGCAAGTTTAATGCTACACTTAAGTTGGTGTCACAGCAGTCCACAGTGATAGTCAGTGGAATTTTACATGGTCAAGTTGCTAGCCCACCACCCATTCTTCCACAGAAGGCACACCACCACTCACATTGGGCCAACTTGGTGCAGCCCCCACACTAAAGGATAGCACTGCCCAAGATGCAGAATCCTTTACAATTGCACTCAGAGCACCTACAAGGATGCATGGATCGTGCCATCCCTAGCAAAACCAAAACTCATACCCCTAAGAGAAGGAAACCAGTCTGGTGGACCCCTGCCATAAACAGGTTATACAACAAAAGGAGGAAACTAGTTCAGAAAAATAAAAGGAAAGACATCCCTGATCAGTATTAGCAAGAAACCAAGGTCCCTCAAAATCATCCAAGGCTAACTTCGAAAGAAAAATAGCCCAAGGATTCTAAAGAACCACAAAGCCGTCTTTAGCTATGTCAAGAATGTAAGTAGCAACTTGCAGATATGCTTAGAGATTGTGCCATTTTACACCAAGTAAACAAACTACTGAAATTGCCAACATACTGGCATATTCAGTACAAACTTCACCTCCCTCTCACCTTCAAAAGGGCCAACAATACTGGAAAAGTGTAGTGTCCTGGAAATTACAGAAGCACAGGTGAAAACAGCCCTTTCAAAAGCCAAGAACATATCAATGGGGCCAGATGTGTCCCAGGCTGCATCTTGCACGAACTACAGAATGAACTAACCCCCCACCTAAACACACTGTTCAACCTCTCCACAGGCTATGCCCATAGAATGGCACACAGCAATGGTTATTCTGCTCCACAAAAGGAGGATCCACAACTGACCCTGATAACCATCACCCCATAAGCCTAACTAGCCTGCTCTGCAAGGCTATGGAGCACATCATCATGGAACTCAAAGACATTGGGAATGTCCCAAACTTGACCCAACCCAGTTTGGCTTTGTTAAGGGCAGATCATTCCTACTACACCTGGTGGACTTGGACAGTTACCTAGGCCATAGAAGAGGGAAAGGTGGTTCACAGTCTACCTTGATCTCACCAAGGTGTTTAACACCATTCCTCACTCTGGTATTATAGAAAATCACCAGCCTGAACATAAACCCCTGCGTCACAAGATGGGTTGCCAACTGGCTTACAGACAGAACTCACAGTAAGAATAGCAGGCTCCAGGTCTGACTAAACCAGTCAAGTGGCATCCCACAAGGCTCAGTTCTGGGACCCCTACTGTTCAGCATATATTTCTCAGAAGTACAGGTGAAGAGGAGGACTATGGCTAACCAAGTTCGCCGATAGACTACAAACTGGGAGCCATAATAGACTCTCCAGCTGACATGGACAGCCTCCAAAAGGCCTTACTAAGACAGGACACCTGGTGTCAATGTCATGGCCTCAAGCTAAATGTAAAAAAAAAAAAAAATGCATAGTCATCCCGTTTGGGGAAACAAAATGCCCATGAATTACCACATAGGCAGCAGCCCCCTTAATACAGAAAGGGTAATAAGAGATCTGGGGACCCAGGTAGATTGTCTTTGACAATCATATTACCAAAGTAGTTAGGAAATCCTTCTGTGGCCCATCAATTACTAAGGGGTTTGCATCTAGAAATAAAGAGGTTATAGTGCCCCTCTACTTGTCACTCAGACTCATCATAGATTACAATGCCCCATTTGGGCTGTACTTCACAAGACACTTCCAACAGCTTGAAAGACCACAAGAGCATCTCACCAAGAGGATTACTAGCCAAAAACATATGTCCTATGCAGTCCGGCTGTACTCAGTGGCATATCGCTTACTCAGAGGTGATCTCTGCCCGACTTACAAGGCCATGTCCAACTCAGAATTGGACATACTCCACCTAACGAAATCCAAGTCACCACGAGCCATGTGCTCTAGTGAGCTAAACCTCACCACAATAAATAGAACATGCTGGAGGATAGATTCCTGTCAGACTCCCTACGCTTTGGAACAAAATTCCAGACTACATTAGGCAGTCTCTCTCACCAACTCTCTTCAAGAGAAGCTTTGAAGAGTGGATGGGTAACAAAGTACACTCCTGGGATCACTTCATTGACTCTGCTTGACAGAGGCTCAGTCAGTCAATGGGGTGGCGAAAGCAGACACTGGCTAGGCTTATAAATGCTCTTTGGCAGATAGCCTAGTACCTACCCATGAACCTACGCATTTGGGATGTGGGAGAAATAGCCAGAGGGAGGACATACAGACTCCACACAGAAGGCACCCCAGCCAAGAATCAAATGAGAACTTCTTACTGAGGACAGCAACACTAAGTGTACTACCACAAATATTAACTAACACTTGCATCCATTCAAAAGGGCAGATATTCATTCAAGGCCTTATAGCAAAATAGAATAAAATGCCATGAGAAAAATTTATAACCCCTTTAGCAGTGATAATTGTAAAGCTCCCACTTGAGCTCAAGATTTGAGTTTAATATTCGCACAACAAAATACTTACACTGATGGGTATTACTTCTGACAGGAAAATCACGTTTGCTGCATTTTATGGAGTGTAAGGGGGCGAAGGTGATTTACATAGTAATGTGAAATCAGCTGGATCATAGGAATGTAGACTGTTGGCATACAGACGGCTGAAGAGGCAACACACAATATCCAAGAGTACTGAAGTGTAGGTTACCCGACTAGACTGTGGACATAGAGAATTGAGAAAGGCATTTGTGGTGGAGTACCGAAAGGGAAAGATGGTAGACTACACCGATTAGACTAATGTCTAAATAGGTGAAGACAAAGGAGAGCTTAATACGTGTTAAATATTGAAATTTAGTCATGATGTTTGTTTTAACTGTGCATTTGTCCAGACAGAAGACCTCATCCAGTTAGTTACGTACGATAGATCGAACCCGGATGCAGAGTTTATAAATTAAATTCAAGATCTTCAGGCATACATACGTGATTCAAATTTTAAGTTGACTCTAGAAAGGGCTCCCATTATTTAAGATGGGAGGCAGACGTTTTTACAAGTTAACACGCCCCACAAGCCCAAGCCCTGTTATGCATTCCCTCTGAAGGCAAAGCCGCTGAGCAGCCTTACTTTAGGAGGTCCCTAAAAAAATAGGGATGAACAAGTTTAAATAAAAATAAAGCTTAGTACCCTACAAGCATACCTATTACACGTTTTGCAGTGTAGTCAGATATGCACAAGTGATAACGGTGCCTAAAATGTCGACATTCCTGCCATGTTGGAAGAAGGGACCACTCAGCACCCTGTTGACTAGTTGCATTTTAATACAGTGCCCTGTTTATTACAGCTATGTCAAATTATGTTATTTCTGAGTTATTAAATTTTGGCTGATGTTATAAGTTCTTGTAAAATACGGTTCACCGCCGTCCCTTATACCCAAGGGAAATGGGGATAACAGGGTACGGCAGAAAAAAAATGAAATAACAGGATTTAAATCCCGACACGATCCCTCCTTAAACAGGCACGTCCATCTAAAAACTGCCACAAGTCATGTTTATGAACCCATTTTCCACTGACCACTTGCATTATCTGTGATGAGTTAATCACTCAGTTTTACAGTGAAAACAATACAACTTAAGAACAGAACGAAACAATTTCAAACCCACAATACATCTACAAGAGACCCTTAAACAATTCGTTGCTGCCGCTGTTTTGTGTTAGCCTGCACTATCAAGTAACAAGCATGAAGTAGAGGCTAGAAGAGCTAGCAATCAACGTTATGAACAAAGAAGCGAGAAAAACAAACGCATTTATAATGAAACAAAGCGAAGACTTACCCTATTTACTCGCAACGCCATTAGAATAACTTCTTTTTTAGCTAAAAAGAACAGCTCCCAAACGTGTCTTAACGTATAGTAAGTATACCAAAATCCACAAATAAACCCTGAAACACAACTCCGAGCAAACTATTTGCTTACAAATGCACCCTTCCTGTTCGAATTTAAACCTCGCGCTACTTCGTTCTTATTCGCCAGCATTCTACAAATTCTGTTCTTTGATTGGACAAATCAATACACTCGGAATGCGTCTCTAAGGTGACTTCATTGGGTAGTGTCCAGTTTGTTACAGTTTGGGCAGTATGGTTTAATGTGTTAAGCTGTTATTAGCTGAAGTTGCAGTAAAACGTGTACAGTATCAATTATGTCTTTCTCTGTTTCATTTTAGTTTAGTTATTTGTTATGTGTATTTGTCCCATTAATGTGTCCGTCTGTTGACCGATTGCAAGGAAAGAGTAAACTAAAACTCAGTGTGTATATTAGGAGCCATTCATTTAGCCTGTTGTGGAAAGTGGAGCAAGCAAGAGTACCCACGGAAAAATGCACAGATTGAGTAGGGCTATCATCTGTTCTTCTTTGGGCAATTGTCCTGCAAAAAAAGTGAAAACAAATGGCAAATGTCCTGAGATTTTAGGACAAAAACATTTCCTATATTTTCTTTAATAGTTACATAAAACAGTTTATTTTGTATCTGAAACACCTGCATGATATAAGAAACAAAATTAACAACTAAAATGCTACAAGAATAAGCTTTTATTTTGGCAAAACAGTGAAGTTCTGTCCTTTGTACTGGCCGTGGGTATGTTTTGTCCTGCAAAAATCTAACATTTCTACAAAAAAAAAAGTTCCACTTTGGGCATTTGAAAAGGTGGCAACCCTAAAACAGAAGAGGGAAAGAGAGACAAGAAAACGTTCTGCATTATGCGGTGGGAGTATACACAAAAGTTATGGTTCTGTATCCAGCCGTAATTCTCAACTATCCCTGATTATGGCTAAAAATTTTGTTCTGGCCATCCTAATTAATCTGTGCTTTAATAACCACTGCTTTATTGTTTACTGTTAATGCTATACAATTAGAAGGCATAATCTGTTTATATTGTAAAATTTCTGCATGTACTATTTGGGTACTGGCAACTGCATTCTCTCTTCCTTCTGCTTATTCCAGGTTGACTAAATGCAAGCGTCCGTTGACCTTACAATGATGTGAAGTTGTCAATCTCGCCTTCATTCTTGCTGGATGGGTTCGGAGCCGATCCTCGGCTCCGACTCGGCACTTGCTAAGCTCGAGAGCTAATTTTACCAGCTCGAGGCAACCCTATATCCCATGATGCAAGGCGGAGACTAACCAGATCTCGTTTGCCGCTTCGCTAACGAGGTGCCTTTTTTTACCAGCTCCAGGTAAGTTACTGAATATAGGACTTTCGTCTACCCCCTTAAATTTTTCATATCCATAGTTGTTTTTTGTTAACCTTAACGCTTACTTTAACCCTATTCCCGTTAGTGTTCCCTTTTTTTCGAGTTAGTTATCCCTGTTTAGTTTAAATTGTTGGATTGGATGTTTTTTGTGTGTGTGTGTTACTGTTTTGTTTTTTTTCACAACTTGTTGTTCCTCGACACAGTTATGTCGGAGGACACAAAGGTCTCAGACTTCAAGAAGTGTGACTCGTGCTGTCAGAAGATGTCTCTGACAGACGGTCACACTTCTTGTGTTTACTACCTGGGACCTCTGCACCTGCAGGACTCTTGTGCTATCTGTCATGCCTTCAGCCCAAGAGTCCTGCAGGAGCGCAGAAATAAATTGATATTAAGGGGCTTATTAAAGCCTGAGAGCTCCCCGACTAAGTCGGCGCCGGGGAAGCCCTCGAAACCTATCAAGCCTTCGGCTCAAAGTTCCAAGCCATCGGCTTCAGACTTATCTTCACCAGGGTCAAGATCGGCTCCGGCCGGAGCCGATCCTTCAACTATAGCAGTCACAGTATTTGCTCCATCCAGCGCCAATACTGCCCAATCTGGACATTCAGTGTCGGCTCCGGCTGGAGCCGACGTATCCTCGGCTCCGTTGGCTCCATCGATCTCTAAAAAGAGATCTCAATCCCCCTCATTAGAGTCGATACGTTCGGCTCCGAGATCACCCTTGCTCTCGGAGCGGAGCCATCGGAGCCGTTCTTCTCGGTCGTCCAGGCTGTCTGATCATGACCTCGAGAGAGTGGTGAGTAGACTATTAAAGTCTCAGGCATTGGCCCAAATGCTCCATAGCCTGTCTCAACAGACTGTAGCTATTTCACATCCACCAAATATTCCTCCTTCGACTCTCTTACACAGCTCGGAACCGGAGCTCCTCGGAACTGTGACCATTGTAGCTTCGGAGCCGATACCACCCCTTTCGGCTCCGTCGTCCTCTGCTCTGATTTCCTCCTTGAGGCCTTCATTGGAGGGATCCGGGCATCTGGTCTCTCTCGTCGGCTCCAAGGGGGCGAGTGGCATCGGACCCTTGCCCGACCCCGTTCTCCCTCTCGGGGCTTCGGCGTTGGTGAGCTCAGCCCCGACATCTGCCTCGGAGCCTTCCCTCTCGGTGAGGCCTGGAGTTCCTATCTCTTCGAAGCGGGAACCTTCTGGTCTCTCTGACGGGGGAGCCTTCGAGGTGATGAGGAGTGTACTAGCCCCTGGGCTTAGTCAACGGACAGTTCCATCAGCTCCTCCCACTACAGTGCCTGCTGACATCTCTTCCCACTATCTTGCTCCCGGACCCAGAGATCCAACGCCTCAGGTTTCCCCATTGGGAATATCTTCCTCTTCCGAGGCTTCTCCTGATCCGTCAGGTGAACCTCCGCGTAAGAGGACATGTAAGAGGAAACATCTAGACTCCCCCGAGTCTATTACATCTGATACTGACCTGGATGAGTCTGAGGGATCCCCAAGGTCCTCCTCTGAGGATGTCTCTTTCTCAGACATCCTTGAACTCCTTAAGCAGAGGGGGAACTGGCCCTCCCTTAATCCTTCCGAGGACAAGTCAGTATACCTGGAGGCGTTCGGATCTCGATCCTGCACCTCCTGGGTGTCTCCGCCTTTTGACCCTCTTATGGATGTAGTGGCTCAGAAGGTGTGGATGGCTCCGGATTCGATGGAACCTATTCCTAGGAGGCCTTCAAAATTCATTACGGCCCCACCAGATAGACAATATTTGACAAAGGATGTCCCAGTTGATGCCATGGTGGTGGCTGCTGCCACCAAGAAGGAACTAGCTGATCCTTCAGTACCTGTCCATCCTCCTAACAAGGATTCTAGGACTATGGACAGGTACGGCAAGCGGATTTTTTCTTCAGCGACTTTTGCCATGAGATCGCTGAACTACTTGTGCCACTTCACCCGCCTTCAAAGAGATGTTCTTAAAGAGTTGGGAGAAGTTTTACAGGATCCGTCAGCTGCTGGGTCTCAGGATAAGATTAGCTCACAGCTAAGAATCCTTAACTCCATTGTTAACTCCTCTATGCGGCTCATTTCTTATGCAGCCGATGGAGCGAGTAGGGCCGCAGGCACAGGAGTGGCTTTAAGGCGTCAGTCCTGGATGCGGCTTTGTAATTTTGCAGACCCCTTCAAGGCATCCTTCACAAACTCCCCTTTTGATGGTTCAACCTTGTTCGGACCTCAAGTGAAAGACACTTTGACTAGATGCGAACAAGATGGCAAGACTCTTTCTGCTGTAGGAGTCCATTTCTCCACCCCTTCAAGACCTTACCCCAAAGGACAGAAGGGAGGGAAAATGTGGTTCCGCAAATCTCAAGGAGTCACGCCTGACGCACAAAGTCAGTTTACCCCCAGAGGCAGAGGGGTAACAATAATAGACGCCACCCTAGGGGCAGAGGGGGTCCGCAGAATCAGGGTAGCAGAGAGCCTCTTTCTGACAAACCCTTCCAGCATCCCTGAGATGTTGTCCGATTGTCCACCTTCGGAGGCAGTCTGGGGAAAATTATCGCTGTACCCAATAGCCTGGCTTTCCCTTTCTCAAGACAAATGGGTACAGTCGATTATATCCGAGGGTTACAAAATTCCCTTTATTCAAACCCCATTTCAGCAAAAGGGAACCCTTCCAGACGTTCCACCCGGTCTAAGGGAACTAGCAGTACTAGAAATATCAAAACTGCTAGCAAAAAGAGCCATCCAGCCAGTCCCAGCGGACCAAATAGGATCCGGAATCTACTCAAGGTTCTTTCTAGTTCCAAAAAGACAGGGGACTGGAGACCAATATTAGATCTGAGCAAACTAAACAAGTTTGTAAAGAAATCAAGATTCCGGATGGTCATGCTTCAGTCCATTCTACCCTTTCTGGGCAAGGACAATTGGATGTGCCCGATAGTATGCATCCTGAAGATCTATCACATAAAAATTCACAGATGCTCCAGAAGATTTCTCCGCTTTCAGCTGGGGACCAGTCACTTCCATTTCAGAGCCCTGCCCTTTGGACTCACTACAGCCCCCAGAGTGTTCACCAAATGTATGGCAGTGGTTACGGCTCACCTGAGATGTCAAGGATTCCAGGTGTTTCCATATCTAGACGACTGGCTCCTCACTGCCACCACCAGGCATCAACTTCTCCAAGCCAGAGATTACACCATTCACATTTGCAGAGGGCTAGGGATTTCTATAAATTTCGAAAAATCTGCCTTGTCGCCGTGTCAATCTATTACTTTTATAGGCACAAAACTGGACACCGTACAACTTTCAGCAAAGTTAACAGACCAAAGGATCTTGGACATTCAAAGACACGTCCAAGTGATTCTTCTCAGCAACTGAATTCAGGCCAGATTTGCTCTGAAAGTATTGGGTCTTATGGCGGCCGCCATAACACTTTTTCCCTTTGCCCGCTTTTACATGCGTCTTCTACAATGGATGCTATTCGCCCAATGGTCTTTTCAACAACTTCCCATGTGTCACAAGATCATAGTAACTCCAACTTGCAAAAGGCATCTGACCTGGTGGATATCGTCCCCTCAAGTCCATCAGGGCAGACCCTTTGTTCCTCCTGCCCCGGTTGCCACGGTTACATCGGACGCCTCCCTGATCGGGTGGGGGGGCATTATCAGGGCAGAATGGTCCATGGCACCTGGCAACCTTTCGAATACCATGTGCACATAAATGTCCTGGAGATGAGAGCGGTGCTTTTAACGTTGCAAGCCCTCAACGACTCTCTTCCCCTGGGAACTATTGCAGTCCAAATGGACAATATGTCCATAGTGTGGTATATCAACAAACAGGGCGGAACCAAGTACTATCCACTGTGTCGAGAGGCTCTCAGACTTTGGCAATGGGCAATCTCTTCTCAGCGGTTTCTGATAGCAATGCATATCCCCGGGAAATCCAACATCATAGCGGGCAGATTGAGCAGAGCTATTCTCATGCCTCACGAGTGGTCTCTCAAACAATCAGTGACGGAAGAGATTTTTCAGAAGTGGGGCCTTCCTTGCTGCGACCTTTTCGCTACACCTCAAAACAGCAAATGCCCAGACTTCTTCTCTCTCTTCCCCCTTCCAGGCCATCCCCCCAGAGACGCTCTAACTCAAGATTGGCCCTGGGGACTTCTTTATGCCTTTCCCCACTTTCCGCTGATACCTCAACTAATTCAGAAAGCAACCGCCTTGAGAGCCAAGTTGATTCTCATTGCCCCTTATTGGCCTCGACAGATATGGTTTCCGTTCCTACATCGTTATCTCTTGGTACAGCCATGGCATCTGGACCCGGTTCCAGATCTTCTGACCCACCAGTCGGGGCAACTGCACCAATCCATACCTTCTCTCAACCTCACTGCTTGGTTGCTCCACTTCCAGCCTTAGCCAGGCTTCCTATGATTTCTAATCCCGTCCGGGATATCATAGTAGCTTCCCTAAAATCTTCTACCAGAAAGATTTACACTAGTAAATGGCGACCTTTCTCCTTCTGGGCAAAAGCTAGGAACATAGACCCTTTACTGCTCCGATTCATTCGGTCTTGGACTTCCTAGCTGAGATTTTTCATTCAGGATCCTCTTCCTCCACAGTGAAAGTTCAACTGGCAGCCATTTCGAATTTTCATATAGGCCTTTTGGACCACAACATTATGTCACATTAACTTTGCAAGGCATTCCTTCGAGGTATCTTTTTACTTAAACCTCCGATTAGAGAACCCCACCACAGTGGGATCTAAATTTAATTTTAACATCCTTGATTCTTCCCCTTTTCGAACCTGCAGCTACCTGTTCTTTGAAATTTCTTTCTTGGAAGACACTTTTTCTAGTCGCCATTACTTCTGCCAGGAGAGTATCTGAGCTTCATGCTCTCTGCATTCGTCCTCCCTATTTAATATTCCACAAAGATAGGGTATCTCTAAGGACTAATCCATCTTTCTTACCAAAAGTGGCATCGCAGAAGAACCTAAATCAATCCATTGATCTCCCAGTGTTTTTCCTGAATTATTCTGATAGAGCGGAAAAAAAGTTACATTGTCTTGATGTTCACCGCCAGCTCAGATATTACCTGGACAAAACTAAACGTTTTAGGAAATCTGATCAACTGTTTCTATCCTATGCAGAGAACAGGAAAGGCCTTCCAGTTTCCAAGGTGACTTTATCTAGATGGCTGTCTTCTGTGATCACTTACATTTATCAGCTCAGAGGTAAAGAGTTGATTTCTAAGCCAAAAGCCCATTCTACCAGAGCTCTAGCTACATCGACAGCTTTTCAAGCTAGACTTCCAATAGACACTATTTGTGCAGCAGCCACATGAGCCTCTCCTCATACCTTTGTTTCACATTACAAATTAGACTTGGCCTCCAGAGACAGAGCGAATTTTGGTTCCACCGTTCTCAAGAGTCTGTTCCATTGAGCCACCTAGGATAGAGGTGCTAGGGACGCGGTCCCATCCAGCAAGAATGAAGGTGAGATTGACAACTTAACATTAAGAAGTTATGTACCTACCATAACGTTCCATGTTAGTTGTCTTCTCTCACCTTCTTTCTTGCGTCCCACCCTCCATCCCCCTAGCCTGGTCAGACCGAGAAGATTATGCCTCTTCTATTAAGAGGTTTTATTCCTTTTCTAGCTATTCAGCTTCTAGTGTCTCTAGATTAGGTTGATCCTTTCTAGAGGATTATGATATTTAGTATTGTTACTTTTTCTTCCTCCTCTACAGTTGGAAGAATATATTACTATTTTCCTTAGCTACCAAACGAGATCTGGGTAGTCTTCGCCTTGCATCATGGGATATAGGGTTACCTCGAGCTGGTAAAATTAGCTCTCGAGCTTAGCAAGTGCCGAGTCGGAGCCGATACCCATCCAGCAAGAAAGAAGGCGAGAGAAGACAACTAACATGGAACGTTATGGTAGGTACATAACTTCTTATTTTGTGTTTTCTTAATTTTGCATACTCCAAATGTTAGAGTAAACACATGGTGCCCTTTATCATTCTTCTAGTATCCCTGTGTTTTTTCCCCCAGTACCTACTTAAAGGCCCCTTTCTCCATATCTGTGCTTTAAACTAAGCTACTCCTTTCTAGCTCCTCAAGCCTTGCTAGTTTTGTCTTTCCATTCTGCTGCTCCCTGCAAACCTAGGAGTCCTCTCTCCAGACCTTCTACCTTTTCTTTTTCTCACCCTCCAGCTTGCAACTTTCACCCTTTTTTTCCCCTCTCTGTCTTAGTCCTTTGCCTTCTATTTCACCCTTTCTTCTTGCCCCTAATATTCACTATCCCTCCATTAATTGCTCTCTCAATTTTGTTGATATCTATTACCCCCCCCCAGATGTGCAGGAGCAAATCCCGCCTAACACCCATGTGGTCCGCATGAATATTCATTGCATTGAGAAGGTGGAAATTCAACAACAAATGAAATTTTGACGGAACACAGCCATGAAAGCAAGCTCTTCAAACAGCACCCTACTGAAACTGTTCCTTTTTGAGCTGTTAATTATGAGGCAGTCAGTGAAAATACAAATAAATTAATTAAAATCAACACAAATCAAAGTAACGGATTGCAGCCGTTACAGTCCCCTATTTGCACGGTCCAAATTCCAACTTCAAACAGGTAGTACTGGGGCCACACGGAGCCACCACTATTGCAAATAAGTCAATGAAAGAACGAGCAAGAATGTCTGAATAAAAATGCATTTGCTTGGCCAGGCGAAAGAAAAATATTATTTTAATTTATGTAAATTTTAGTGCGTGTCTGCTTACTGGGAAGGCAACACAGTAAAATTGTGTTTTCATGTTGTTAAGATATGTTTCTGAATTAAAACCCATGTTTTTGGCTGCCCATAATACACAGAATTACTTTCATTAATGTAATTTTTATTGCTGGTCTGCTTAAGGAGAATACAACAGTTATTTGTGAACTACTGACAGATATGCTGATCATGAAGCAATGTTTATTTATGTAACATTTGTTAACCAGGAAAGTCCAACTTGGAACAAGCCAATTTTCAGCAGCGGCCCGGGGAGAAATGCTCCAAATGCATGTTTTTGTAACGTGGGAGGAAACCAGAGCACCCGGAGGAAACCCACACGAATGCAGGGAGGACATGCAGACTCCACCCCAGCTGAGAATTGAACTGGAGAACCTCTTGCTGTGAAGCGATAACACTACCGCTGCACCACTGCACCATCCAATGAATGCATGATGTCACTAGCAAATCTGTATTCCGTGTCATTCATGCCACATTAGCATATACCATCACTAGCTTCTGGCTTGTCAATAGCGCAGACCACTCACATTCCTGCACGACACTGTCAGGGGTTAATAGACAGCAACAAAACCGCTCTCTCTTCTAGAGAATTTTTTTTTACCACCCTAAGCTCACTATCTTATTTTCATTACATCTCTCTTTTATTTTACAGTAGTCAACTACATGGAAAAGTGACCTCTATCCTCCAACCCCCACCCTGAATATACTTGGCTGACTATCTACTGACCCTGAAAGCGATATAAGGATAGCTCTCTAAACAAGGATGGGAGGAATAAAACAAAAACAAAAGAAAAACACAATCACAAGCTTTATGTATGTGTCCCAATTGCTTCTTCCTCACCTGGTGTTAAAAGCATTTTTTTGCAAATTAATCTAGGCTGTGGCATGCCGTATTTCTCTGCTCAATAACCCCCCCCCCCCATCATCACCACCTTTCTTCCACATTGAGTATGCAACTCTCTCCCTAGTCTCTGTACCAATTTGGCACCTAATGCACTTCAGGAAAGTGTGCTAAAGGCTAAGACTTTGCTGTCTGTCACTTCATACATTATCAACCTCTGTCTTTACTCACCTAGTTTCTCCACTCTAAACACTGTTCTTCTCACTGATAAACGTAAGTGCAAACCCCACTGATAGTTTTTTTTTTTTGAAGCATAGGGAGCTTCTGCTCCTGGCTCTGCCTGCTTCGCTCATGCTTTCTCTGCTCCCCCACCCCTACTTTCTTTACATATATACTCTTACCAACCACACCCCTTCCTCCTATCCAACCAACCACCCTCTGTAACTAATCCACCACCTGCTTCACTCCTTTAACTACTCCCACCAATTTGTCCTTCCTTACTCTCTACTTCCCCTTCCCCCTTCACTAACTCCTACTTTTCATTTCTAGCCACAACCTCTCTGCTTTCATTACTCTTAGTGCCTGCATTCTTGACTCATCTACCACTCTTCCCTCTCCCTACCTACTCCAGTTATGTGGCCACTCTATCGCTTTACCACCTTTCTCTTCCTCTCTCTTAACAACCTCTTACCATTCACCACTCTGCTATCAATCCCCTTCTTCTACTCTCTCCCCAGTACTCCTAACTCCGATACTCCTTTTACCCACAATTAATCTCACAATCCCTCTTCCCTATTTCACCATCTACCCTCTTCAAAGTTTCTACTTGTTTTAACGCATCTCTCTCCTCTGGTCAGAAACCTAGATGTCCTACTACCCTGAACTTAGTCTCTTCTCACTTTCTTCAACACTCTTCTTTTGGATGGAGACATCCACCCTAACCCAGGCCCTCCCACATCTTCTTGCATAATATCACTACTCATACCCATCCCCCTCACTTACCCCTTCCTACCAGTAATTCCCCTTCCAAATCTCTAAAAAAATCTTCTCTCTAAATATTCAGAGTATTGTAAAAAAAAAGTAACAGACCTGCACTCCTGGATATCTAACACATCTCCTCACATTCTTGCCCTATCAGAAACTCTGCTGAAACCTCATATCCTTAACACAGAAATCCTACCTCTAGCTTATAACATCTTTTGCTCAGATAGAACCAATAAACGTGGAGGAGGGGTTGCTATCCTCTACTCTGAGCTACTTAACCTGTCCCCTCTCTCCAGCTCTGTTCCCTGCGTCTCACCTGCTGAAATACTCATCGTAAATTGTCACCTCCACCCTCACAAAAAATTTGCCATAGTGTCTACATACATTCCTCCTGGCAATAACATTCCCATCCTAGAGAACCTCCTGTCCTGGATTACTCACCATATCCCTTATGAAATTATCATACTTGGAGACACTAATATAGACTGGACTAAACTGTCCCCCTCATCCCCTACCCATAGTCTTAACATTCATGGTTATCACCAACACATCTCCATGCTTACTAGAATAAACAAAAATTCTTCATCTGGACCCATCCTTGACTGGATCCTTACTTCAGTTCCTCAGCTCTATCATAATCAGTATACTTCCCAACTCACTGAGTGACCACTCTCCAACCTTCATGCACACATTCAACCATCACTCACTTAAAGACCCTACTTACAGGGTATGCCGAAACCTTACTCACTTTGACTCAGACACTTTTAACTCCAAACTATCTGGCATTAATTGGTCCTTCCTCTATCACCTCCCTCTCAATGAGGCAGTAAATTCCTTTAATAAGATTTTCCTTAACACACTTGATTCTGTTGCTCCATCCAGGAAAATCAGAATCAAATCCAACTACCCCCTGGCTAACAAAACAAAGCTGCACAATTATGCACAAAAGATATTCTTCTTGGAAAGCCTGGGTGAAAAACAAGTCTCCTCTCTTACTGCAGATATACAGAGAGCTCAGAATCTTGGCTAAAAAGTTGTCAACAAAGACAAGAGAGCTTTTTCTTCCTCTAACCAAAGTAGCCCATACAAAAATCCACAAAAATTCTGGACCACCATCAACAACCTTCTCCACCCAGGTAACCCCACTACTCCCAACCCTTTTCCTAACAACACTACTTCTGAAACTGCCTCCCTCCTTAACAACTATTTCCTAGAAACTATTCAAAACCTCACAATTAATACACAAAACAGTACATCTCACTCAACACATCCACTGCCCCATAACAAAACTCTCCCCAATGCTTTTTCTTTCCAACCAGTCCCAATTACTACAATTAAATCTCTCCTTAACAAACGTAAACCCTGCTCTCCCTCAGCAGACCAACTACCCCCTCATTTCCTAAAAATAGCTGCACAATCCATTGCCTATCCAGTCTCTATTCTTATTAACCATTCCATCTCAGAAGCCCTGGTTCCTGACATTTGAAAATTCTTCTATACTATTCCTCTTCACAAAGGCGGCAACTCTACAGATCACTCTATCTTTAGACCAATACTATTCTGTCCCCCCTATCCAAAATCTTGGAAAAGTGCATCCATGTTCAGCTACGCAAACACCTTCTCAATAACAGTCTCCTCACTCCTACCCAACATAGCTTTAGGCCCCACCATAGCACTTCTATTGCATTATTGTCATTTACCCAAATAATAGCTAAAGCCCACAACAATAACCTCCTCATCTCCAGTCTTTTCCTCAATCTTTCAAAGGCCTTTGAGTCTGTCTCTCATTCTAAACTTCTAACTAAACTCTAAGACCTATATCTCTCTACCTCCTCCATCAACTGGTTCTCTAGCTATCTCTCTGGCAGGCAGAAATTTGTCTGCTGGCAAATTGTCCTTCCCTCCATTCCTCACTGTTAATACTGGAGTTCCCCAAGGGTCAATTCTTGGCCCTCTCCTGTTTAATATATTCACTAATAAACTTCACTCTGCTACTAACCTCTCTAGACGTCTACAGTACGCTGATGATTCCACCCTCATTACCTCTGCCCACAACGTCCCTGATCTACTAGCTCTCACTCAACAAACCTTTTCCTCTGTCAAAACCTGTCTCTCTGATAACCAACTCATAATAAATCCAAATAAAAAACAAACTCCTCATCTTCCTCCCTAAAACACTTGCCCAGCACAAAGCCTCTTTCTCTATATCCTCTCTCAACACCATTATTAAACCTGAACCCCATACTAAACTACTTGGAGTTATCACTGACGATGAATTAAAATTTGATATTCATATTCAACAAAGTGTAAAAAAGACCCACCAGAAACTTCTCTTTTGTAATCAAAAATTTCTGTTACGCTTCTCCAAAATCTCCCTCACTCAGGCCCTTCTCCTACTCTGCCTTCTTTACGCTGCCCCTGTCCTTACTCATGTTCAAACATTTCTTATCACTAAACTAGAGCAAACTTATAACAAAATTGCCAGATTTGCCGCCAGCCTTCCATACAAATCTCACCACTGTCTTGCCTTAAGTCACTCCAATGGCCAGAATTCTCCAAACAGCTACTTATACCCCAGTTACATATTGCATACTCTGTCCTATATGAACCCTTGTTCTGTCCCTCCATCTCCAATTTATTCTTCCATAACCCCCCCTTGTCACCTTCGTACTGCCAGTAAACACCTCCTTCAGTTATACAAATCCAACAAAAACATTGGTAAGAGCATTTACAAATACTCTTTAGCCCATGTTTGGAACTCACTCCCTCTCAACATAACAAGCATTCAGCATAAATACCTGTTTAAGAAAGAACTTAATTTTTTTTCTCCTGAAGATTTGGTCCTGGTCTTGTCAAATCCCCACTTGAACTAATCTCCTGTCTTCTCATCTTATCTGCTTTTCCTTATCAACTATTTTTCCTCATTGTACTTGCTCTAGCAAACTGTATTCATACTGTACTCCTTAGTGTAATGTTTTCTAAACCTTTTAATTGTTATTTTGCCTATGCTATATACTGTTGTTCCCAAATTTTGGAAATTGTACTTGTTAACTGTTATTGTACTTATGCATTGTACTGTTGTGCACAAATGTTTGACTTGTACTATATTTCTATGACCCTACTTCAATGTTTTGTAAATATCTTAATTACTTGTATTATTTCTGGAGCTTTTCTCCTCAGGTCTCCACTGAAAATGGGCCCCTAGCTCAGTTGGACTAACCTGGTTAACAAATGTCAATAAATAAATAAATAAATAAACAAATCACCCTTGCTGGTGATTTTGGCAAGAAAGCTGCGGTATTCCATTCCTTTAATAATAGCAGTAATTACAGTTATAGTCTTTTACTTTAGAAAATGCACATTATTTCAGATTAAAAAAAAAAAAAAACAAGCAAAGGGTAAAATCATTTAACTAACTAAAAAAACAAACAAATTCAGCCTTTCCAGTCCAACCAAAGCAGACAGCAGTTGCCAAATAATGCCAAGATATAAGGAAATAGGTTAAGTGCTTTCGTTCATTTAATAAAGAACTTCTTCAGAACAAAAAAACACAGTAATATAACAGTTTAAATACCATCTACAAATGACATAATACAACATTAGACCAATCAGAGTCAAACAAACATCTAATGGATGATTAAAACATACATAAAAAGGAGTAGAACTATCAGCCTCATATAACGTCCTTTAGATACTCTTAAATCTTAATAAATTCTCAAGGGAAATTGTTTCATTTAAACCTGGTGCCACACCGGCATGAAGAAAAACTTGCAATTTTAATTCTAAATATTCTAAATAGTTATTGTACTGACTTATAAAACACCGAGAATCAACTCCCTGAACAACCATAAAATAAAATTTTCTAAAATTGGAACATACTAAGCTATGTTTAGCTAGTGCATTGCTAAAGTCTTTGTTTTTAATAGCCCTTCAATGTTCACTAATTCTTGTACTTAGCTTTATTGGAAAGGCTCACCCAGACTCTGCTACACTTTGCTGTGCGGGAATGGGTGGTTTGCTTTTTATTTGTTGTATTTTGTATTAGTTTATTGCCTTTTTATATTTTGAGTGCTGTGATTTGTTCTCTTTACCTTATGTTTTGCTTGTGTTCTGCTTTTAACTGCATATTAAAACTTCAAAAGACACCACAGCTCTGTCTCTTGTGAGTCAGGCAGAAATTAGAACTGATCAATTAAGGACTCATACATAAGATATAATAGGTCACTTAAGGTTAATCATTTGTAAACTGAGGGGATGGAGCTAAGAACTAAACCTTCTATTTAAGGGGAAAAAATAAAACATTTCAGAGCTTTATTGGAAAGGCTCACCCAGACTCTGATACACTTTGCTGTGAGGGAAAGGTTGGTTTGCTATTTATTTGTTGTATTTTGTATTAGTTTATTGCCTTTTTATATTTTGAGTGCTGTGATTTGTTTTCTTGTGTTTTGCTTGTGTTCTGCTTTTATTTGCATATTAAAACTTCAAAAGACACCACAGCTCTGTCTCTTGTGAGTCAGGCAGAAATCCCCCCCCCCACCCTGTCACTGTCATGTTCTTAAATACCACTGTCTTTCTAGTTGCCTACCTCTTGTGTTAATCTGACCATACATCTCATTTCCTCTCTCCTTTCACTAGCTTGTGTGAATATGCACAAAATTATCATTTTGTGAAATCACTTCCCTTCAACTATTTAAATTTATTGTCCATTCTACTGTATTCCATAGTACCGGAATACAAAAGTGATCACCCCCTTTCAATCTATCTTGCTGTTTTAAAAATAGTGATTCTCCACTAAAACTTAACTTTTTAGACAGGTAAAACTTAAGTTACCTACTTTCACATCTAACTTCTCTAGTGCACAATGCAGTGTTTAGGATAAAACTTTTTTTTTCATTTTACCTTTAAGCATCCCTGTGACTAGCACTTGCTCTAATACCTGCTGGAAAGCACTAGGAAGCCTTAAACTGACACAAGCACTCAACTCTCCTTATTAATTAGGAGAAATTAATAATAGACAATAAACAGCCTATAATTGCAAAGTACCTTGCTAAGGTTAGGGAAAACAGCTCCTGTACTTTTAAAAAAAAAGCAACAAACCAGGCATGTCCAAGGGTAAACTTCCGTTTATTTCTCCTGTCCACCTGGTGAATCTGGGCATACTGGGCAATGCAGTAATTGCCTCATGTACACAGACAACCCTCTCCTCCTACCAACCAACAATACAACCTGTGAGAGATGCACTTACATAGCCAAACTGGAAGCAAAGCTCTCTCCACCCAAGATTGTGCTGGACAGTCAAGAGAAGGTTAAAACCTACACTACACCTGAAGAACACATAGCCCTTCTAAACTCACACCACCAACACCCACACATAGCAACACTAGATCCACATATGCGGAGGCCCTTAACTGTAACCTGCCCAAGCAACAAGGACCTCCAAAGCTGAAACACAAACAAACACTAATCACAACCAAAGTATCACATAGCTCACAACACCAGTGTGCCACCCAGCAACAGCCCCTAAGGCAAGACAACGTATCTAACTCTATAGTCAGGCACACTGATGTCCCACTCACCAGGCTGAACAAGGAGAAAATTACAGTAAGCTGCCTGTTGGGTGCTAGGATCCACCACATAACTCATGCACTCAAGTCACTCCACAACAGGTACAGATATGACTCTGTCCATGTTGGAGTGAATGACTTGAGACGTACCTCCCTGGACTACATGAAAAGAGACATGGAAGAGCACTCTGATCATGTGGCCTAAGCAGGTATGACCCTAGCTCTGAGTAGCATCCTGCCTTTGCCCAGAATGATACCACAATATAAGGACAAAATGATTGACTTCAACAATTAGCTAAGCTTTTGGTGTCATTCAAAGGGGATCCAGTATCTGTCTGCCTGGGACAACATGATCGACAGACCACGATGCTTTGCTAGAGATGGTCTGCAAATGTCACCCCTGGGATTCAGGTTACTGGCCAAGGCTCTTGCCACCCATATAGTGCCTTTTTTAGGCAAAGTTCAAAGGACAAAACCACCACCGTAACAGGTACAAGCATGCAAAATCTGAAAGTAATGCTACTCAATGCTAGAAGTCTCTCAAGGCACTCCTAAAAATGGAGAACATCAATATCTGTGCAGTAACTGAGACCTGGTTCAAGGCATCAGAGAGCACCCCTGCAATACCAGGCTACAACTTATACCACACCTTTTGGCCACCAAACCAGGATCGAAACACTAAAGGTGGAGGAGTGTCCATATTCACCAAGGATATTCACACCACCAGGTTAGTTGCCCAACACAATGCGTCTGAAATTCTCCAGGTGCAACTAACACTAGGTAGGACTGCAATCCAAATTGTAGCTTGCTACAGATCCCCCACCATGCCCCAAGATTCTCACTACACCTTTCTAAACATACTGGAAAATATTAATATACAACCAAACACCCTAATACTGGGTGATTTCAACTACCCTGCCATTAACTGGGAAAACTACTCGTGTACCAACACCTTTGCCCAACTGTTCTTGGAATACATAAATTCCAATGCCCTGGATCAGCTAATCCATAGTCCCACCAGGGGCTCCAATATCCTAGACCTGATCATTACCAATATGGGAAATCATTGCTCCACACCTATGGTCACCCCTCATTGGTCAGGTCAGACCATAAGCTAATCACCCTTAACATCCACATCCCACCCCACCCCCAGTAAGGAAACCTCCATAAAAAAAATTCTCCAAAGCCAAATTCATGCTACTCAAGTCAGAAGTTACAAACTTCATGACACCCATGCAGATGGGAACTGAAAGTTCGACTGCTGAGTCCTACACTAAGGCACTGTATGAGCACATCCACTCATGCTGGAATCGTGCCATCCCAAATAGAACCAAGATGCTCTCATCCAAAAAAGGAAGCCAATCTGGTGGTCCCCTGCCATAGACAAACTTTACAACAAAAGGAAGAAACTGTTGCAGAAAAGAGAAAAATCCCAGGATGCAAAAAACTCCCTTACCAGCCTCGTAAGAAACTGAGATCTCTCATAAAATCCTCCAAAGCTAGTTACGAAAATAAAATTGCCAAAGATTACAAAGACAATCACAAGGCATTCTATAACTATATCAAGAATCTAAATGGCAATGCTCAGATCTGCTCTGAGCTACAACAGAATGGCATTAAATATACTGATCCCAAGGATATTGCCAATATCCTGGCAGATCGATTCAGTGCCAACTTCACCCCCTCTCACCCCCTAAATGGCCCATCTCAATACCGGAAGATTGCCAAATTCTGGTAATAACAGCTACACAGGTAAAAAACCCACTCTCCAAAGCTAAGAATACAGCATCCATGGAACGAGATGACATCCTGGGCTGTGTCCTACATGAACTACAAAATGAACTGGCACCTCACCGGTGAAGTGTCATGTTTAATTATACCCTCATCTCAGGCTTCATGCCCACTGAGTGGCACACAGCTACAGTTATCCCACTCCACAAGGGGGGTTCCACCTTGGATCCTGGGAACTACTGCCCCATCAGTCTGATGAGCCTGATCTGCAAGGCCATGGAACGTATTATCATGGAACTTATAAACAAAGACATTGGCAACCTTCAAACACTGGACCCCACCCAGTTTGGGTTTGTGAAGGGCCGATCTTGTCTCCTGAACCTGAATGACTTCTTCGAATCAGTCTCCAGAGACATGGACAAGGGTAAGGTAGTCCATACAGCCTATCTGGACCTCACCAAGGCCTTTGACACCATCCCCCACTCTGGAATCATAGATAAACTTACTAAGCTGGGCATTAATCCCTACGTCACTCAATGGGTTGCCAACTGGCTTACTGACAGAACCCACACTGCAAAAGTAGCTGACTCTAAATCCAGCTCCAGACAAGTGACAAGTGGAGTACCTCAGGGTTCAGTCCTGGGACCTCTCTTGTTTGGCATCTACTTCTCTGAAGTACAGGCCAACACTAAGGGACTCTGGCTAACAAAATTCACAGATGACTGCAAACTGGGAGCCATTACTGAATCCCCAAATGATGTGGATACTCTACAAAAGGGCCTTACAGAAACAGATGCTTGGTGCCAGAGCCATGGGCTCACGCTCAATGCTAAGAAATGTATTGTTATCCCATTTGAAAAAAAAAACATGTACCCATGAATTACCACATAGGTGGCAGTACACTAAACACCGAAAGTGTGATAAGAGACTTAGGAACACAGGTGGACAGTGGTCTCGCCTTCAATAACCATATCGCCAAAACAGTCCTTCTATGTGGCACACCTCATCACTAAGGGATTTTCATCCAGAAAAAAGGAGGTCATTGTCCCACTGTACTCATCCCTCATTATACCCATTATAGAGTACAATGCCCCATTTAGTATGTACCTCTCAAGACATCTGCAACAACTGGAAAGGCCACAGAAATACCTCACTAAAAGAATCACAGGCCTAAAGCAGTTGACCTATGCTGACCACCTTAAAAAACTCCAGCTACACTCTGTCGCATATCTTCTACTCCAATTCAATCTCTGCTTAACATGCAAGGCCATGTCAAACCCAGAGCTGTTGGACATGCTACACTTAAAGAAATCCCAATTCCTCAGAGCCACATGCTCCAGGGATCTAAACCTTGTCATCATAATAAACAAAACATGCTGGAGGGATAGGTTCCTGACCCAGAGACTCCCCAGACTCTGGAATAGACTGCCCATACATGTCAAGCAGAGCACCACTTTGGCCCTCTTCAAAAGGAACCTTGATGATTGGATGGGAGAAATGAAATTCACCCCGGGGATCACGTCAGTTGCCCTGCTAGACAGGGGTCCAGGGAAGTAAATGGTGTGGGAAGAAATAGCCAGGGAATTGTTATGGCTAGGCTTGTATAGGCCCTAGGGCCGATGGCCTAGTACCAACTTATGAACCTATGAACATCCACAACATACAGCTAGGTACACTAGTCCTTCACTCTTACAATTAAATCTACCCCAGCCTCAAAAGTAAACCCAGGTGCTCAAAATGGTGTTGACTACTAGGATGAATAACTCTACAAAATTTACAACTTTTAAAGGGAAAGATATCACTTAACCCCTTTTCTTCCCTAATAACATTATCCTCAAGATGTTCTAGTAGAAACTTTAGTTTGGGAGCCCTTTTATAACTACAGTTTGGTTCTTGCCCTAGGACCTTAGAAAGTTCATGATTTCCCAGAATCACTTTACAATTCTCTTTAATTATATTTCTTAAGAAATTTTCCTCAATACTCATGGGAACAGGAAAAGCCAGGTTTTTATCTTTACCCTCACTACAACTCTTACTTTTTGGTGTGCAGCCACCTAAAATAATAGATGGAAACTTTTCACCTCTGTACTTCTGAAATTTCCTTTAGCTTTTCTCTTGGATATCCTCTCTCACAAAACATCTCAACTAACAAATTTACTTCTTTTGAAAATAGAGTACCATCACTCACAATACGACTTAAATTAATTATCTGTCCCATAAAAATGTTAAATTTCATGAAAGGGGGTTGAAAATTGATAAAGTGCATATAAATATTATTAAAAAGTACTTTTTTCTAAAAATAGTACTGTTAAATTGTTGTGTACCTCAATCTATTGAAAGCTGGATGTCTAAAAAAATTTACTGATGTACCAATTGAACTTATCTCAAATTTTAACCAGTTAACACTTTTTTTAAGTTTTTCTACAAAAGTTTCAAATTCTTTTTGACTCCCTTTCCAAATAAAAAACAAATAATCTATATATCTATGATAAATAGTCACCATCCTAAAAGAAGGGAGGGAAACCAAAAAGTAAGATTCTCACCAACACATAACTAAATTTGCAAACGCGGGGGCTACTTTTGCCCCCATGGATATCCCAGAAAGTTGTTCATAAATGCTAGAGTCAAACTGAAAAAAAATATTACTAAGTACTAAATCAAGTAAAACACTAACAGTATTGGTATCAACCCCGATATTAGATGCAAACTTCTTTAAATATAATTCCATAAATTCTATACCTTCATTTTGATCTATAGAAGTGTATAATGAATTTACATCAACTGTACAAAAAAAACATTCTTCACCAGAAAACTTATAATTTTTAAGTTCATTCACAAAATCCAAGAATCATTAAAAAAATACTGTTTTGAACTACTGGATTAAGTATACTATCTAAAAAGTAGAAATATTCACTGTTTTATTCCTGGGATCTGCCACAATAGGTCTAAAAGGTGGTGCTTCTTGGTCTTTATGAATTTTAGGGATGCCAAAAATAACACCTAATTCAGGTTGTTCAACAGTACAAAAATCAAAAACTTCTTTGGAAATATATCCTTGAAAAACTAAATCTAACAAAGTCATATCAATAAACATATATTTTTGTTTCACAAATTCTTTACTAACTTTCCTATAACTGTAAGGCTCTAATAACAGTTGATTCATTGCTGCATTATAAGCTTCTTTATTCATTATTACTAATCCATTTCCTTTATCTGCTTTCATAAATCTGGGTCTATATTATATGTTCAAAGTTTGAAAACTTTGAACGTTAAATAATCAAATTTAAATGTTCAAAGTTTCAAACATTGAACATAATAATAAAAAAAAACAAACGGAACTTACCTGACTAGTGTAGGCAGGGGGAAAAGCCCCCCTGCACCCCCCACCTCCCGCTCTTTAAATATACCAACTCCAAAACCACACTATAGTGAGGTAAAGGGAAGATTTCCCTTACTGCACTGTAGTGCGGTCTCAGAGTTGGTATATTTAAAGAGCAGGGGGTGTGGGGGGTGCAGGGGGAGCTTGCCCCCCTGCCTACAGCCATTAGTTTTGGGTTTGGGTGTTTTTTTGTTTTTTTTCTACATATGTATGAAGTGTTATAACTTCAAGCATTTAAAGTCAATATTTTAATGTTTGAAGTTATAAAACTTCGAACATATGATATAGACCCCATAAATCCTAGGTCTGAATAATGACACAATTGTTCTAAAGCTTTCACCTCATCAGCCTGAAGATTATAAAAAAACTTTATTATTGTAATTTTTGTTTCTCTTACAACTTTTAAATAATCTATAAAATTCATCCTCACTTAAATGACTAAACACACTTAAAGTGTTAGCTAATGGAGGATTAACAACACTTGGTTTCTTAAGAACTGTTTTATTTGTTTCTAATTTCACATCAGAATAAATATACTTCAAATTCAACTTTCTAAGATATTGTTTAAAATTTAGAATAACATCGGTCAAAGACGCTTGATTTGTTGGAATAAAAGTGAACTCTTTTGACAGTACCTTTAATTCAATACTGGAGAACATTTTGTTGCTGAGGTTAAAAATCTGAAAAATATTGACTAATGGCTCCTTCCTTTCTTTCAGCTCTTGGTCCACATTGTTTTCTTTTCTTTGGGAGGGAAAAAAACAAATTGGAACCAGCCCCATCGGATAAGTCATTAGAGGCTGCTGAAAGTTCGTCACCTTCGGAAATGGCCATGCATACTGAAGAAACTGTCTGTTCAGGTATATCCTCATGTGAAACACTTCCCCAAGAATGATTACTGCTGACATCAGTAGAATTAGAGGAAAACAAATCCAATTGTTGGACTCACTCACACTATTGGTCAGCCTCTGATTGACCTGTTTTGAAGCTTCTATAATAATAAAGGCTTGCGAATTTGAGTATGCTTCAAAATCCCTTTTTAATTTGCTTTTCTTTTTATCAATCACAAAAGACATGTCTCTCAACTTTTTCAAAAATGTTGTCATAAAGATGTCTTACTAAAGCAAATGAGGTTTTTTTTTAAGATGTGAATCAATCTTAGGTTCATAGGTTAGTACTAGGCTATCAGCCCTAGGGCCTATACAGGCCTAGCCATAACAATTCCCTGGCTATTTCTTCCCACACTATTTACTTCCTTGGACCCCTGTCTAGCAGGGCGACTGATATGATTCCTGGGGTGAATTTCCTTTCTCCCATCCAATCGTCAAGGTTCCTTTTGAAGAGGGCTGAAGAGGCACTCTGCTTGACATGTATGAGCAATCTATGCCAGAGTTTGGGGAGTCTCTGGGTCAGGAACCTATCCCTTCAGCATGTTTTGTTTATTGTGATGACAAGGTTTAGATCCCTGGAGCGTGTGGTTCTGAGGGATTGAGATTTCTTTAAGTGTAGCATGTCCAACAGCTCTGGGTTTGACATGGCCTTGTATGTTAAGCAGAGATCGCCTCTGAGTAGACGATATGTGACAGAGTATAGCTGGAGTTTTTTAAGGCAGTCAGCATAGGGCATCTGCTTTAGGCCTGTGATTCTTTTAGTGAGGTATTTCTGCGGGCTTTCCAGTTGTTGCAGATGTCTTGACAGGTACATACCAAACGGAGCGTTGTATTCTATAATGGGTCTAATGAGGGATGAGTACAGTGGGACAATGACCTCCTTTTTTCTGGATGAAAAGCCCTTAGTGATGAGGTGTGCCACATAGAAGGATTTCCTGACTGTTGTGGTGATGTGGTTATCGAAGGTGAGACCACTGTCCACCTGTGTCCCTAAGTCTCTTATCACACTTTTGGTGTTTAGTGTACTGCCACCTATATGGTAATTCATGGGTACATGTTTTTTTCCCAACCATTGAACATAATAATAAAAAAAACAAACGGAACTTACCTGACTAGTGTAGGCAGAGGGGAAAGCCCCCCTGCACCCCCCACCTCCCGCTATACATTTCTTGGCATTGAGCTTGAGCCCATGGCTCTGGAACCAAGCATCTGTTTCTGTAAGGCCCTTTTGTAGAGCATCCACATAATTTGGGGATTCAATAATGGCTCCCAGTTTGCAGTCATCTGCAAACTTTGTTAGCCAGAGTCCCTTAGTGTTGGCCTGTACTTCAGAGAAGTAGATGCCAAACAAGAGCGGTCCCAGGACTGAACCCTGAAGTACTCCACTTGTCACTTGTCTGGAGCTGGATTTGGAGTCGGCTACTTTTGCAGTGTGGGTTCTATCAGTAAGCCAGTTAGCAACCCATTGGGTGACATAGGGATTAATGCCCAGGTTCATAAGTTTATCTATGATTCCAGAGTGGGGGATGGTGTCAAAGGCCTTGGCAAGGTCTAGATAAGCTGTGTGGACCTCCTTACCCTTGTCCATGGTTCTGGAGACTGATTTGAAGAAGTCAATCAGGTTCAGGAGACAAGATTGGCCCTTCACGAACCCAAACTGGGTGGGGTCCAGTGTTTCAAGGTTGCCAATGTCTTTGTTTATAAGTTACATGATAATACGCTCCATGGCCTTGCAGATAAGGCTCGTCAGACTGGTGGGACAGTAGTTTCCGGCATCCACGGTGGATCCCTCCTTGTGGAGTGGGATAACTGTAGCTCTGTGCCACTCAGTGGGCACAAAACCTGAGGTGAGGCTATGATTAAACATGACACTTAGGTGAGGTGCCAATTCATATTGTAGTTCATGTAGTACACAGCCCAGGATGTCATCTGGTCCCATGGATGCTGTATTCTTAGCTTTGGAGAGTGCGTTTTTTACCTGTGTGGCCATTATTACTGGAATTTGGCAATCTTCAGGTATTGAGATAGGCCATTTAGGGGGTGAAAGTGGGGTGAAGTTGGCACTGAATTGATCTGCCAGGATATTGGTAATATCCTTGGGATCAGTATATTTAATGCCATTCTGTTGTAGCTCAGAGTAGATCTGAGCACTGCCATTTAGATTCTTGACATAGTTATAGAAAGCCTTGCGGTTGTCTTTGGAATCTTTGGCAATTTTATTTTCGTAACTAGCTTTGGAGGATTTTTTGAGAGATCTCAGTTTCTTACTGAGGCTGGTAAGGGAGTTTTTTGCATCCTGGGATTTTTCTTTTTTCTGCAACAGTTTCTTCCTTTTGTTGTAAAGTCTGTTTATGGCAGGGGACCACCAGATTGGCTTCCTTTTTTTGGATGAGTGCATCTTGCTTCTATTTGGAATGGCACGATTCATGCATGAGTGGATGTACTCGTACAGTGCCTTAGTGTAGGATTCAGCAGTTGAACTTTCAGTTCCTGTCTGCATGGGCATCATGAAGTTTGTCACTTCTGACTTGAGTAGCATGAATTTGGCTTTGGAGAAGTTTTTAATGGAGGTTTCCTTACTGGGGGGGTGGGGGGTGGGATGTGGATGTTAAGGGTGATTAGCTTATGGTCAGACCTGACTAAGAAGGGGGTGACCATAGGTGTGGAGCACTGATTTCCCATGTTGGTAATGACTAGGTCTAGGATACTGAAGCCTCTGGTGGGACTATGGATTAGTTGATCCAGGGTGTTGGAATTTATGAATTCCAAGAACCGTTGGGCAAAGGTGTTGGTACATGAGTAGTTTTCCCAGTTAATAGCAGGGTAGTTAAAATTACCCAGTATTAGGGTGTTTGGTTCTATCTTAATATTTTCCAGTATGTTTAGAAAGGTGTAGTGAGAATCTTGGGGTATGGTGGGGGATCTGCTACAATTGGCAATCTGGCCAATCTTCAGTCTTAACTTAATTCATTTTGCCAGTGTTCACCTGTATTAACAGTTTAATCATGTCCAACCATGCTTGGTTATAAATGTCACAAATATCTTTATAAAGTGGGTCAGTATATTTAGTGCTGTTAGGGAACCGGTAAGTCCTTAAACCCAGTGGCACTATACTACATTGACAACAGCTTACAAGATAGTAATTTTCCATCTCTAATGACTTAAAACACAGGACTTTTTTCTCCAGCTGGAAAACTAAACTCTTACAGTCTGTCATATTAGCTTATGGCTCAAGGAACTACTATCTTTGCTAGAAACAATTTCAGAGAAGGGATTCATTCCATTATTATTAAGTAGTTCTGTTACATTACCGGAAAACAGAGGTGACCGTTCTTCTTCAACTATGTTGCTATCTCGGTAAGTAGTTCATGGGTTTTAACAGTTCCTTCCTTGTGAAGAAAAGTCCACATTTTATTTAACACATCCATAGCTTTGCTGACTGCAAGTTCTAGGTTCTGTGTTAACATTTGAAGTTCATCTGGTAGGGAATGTAGGCTCAAATCCAAAGATGGATCACTTTCTTGAACCACATAAATGTAAAGAAAAATCAAAGCTAAAATAAGACTGCAAGTCCAACACCAGAGAACTGGAGCACCCACACTTAGACTTAAAACAAACAAAAAAAAAGGTAAAATGATTTAACTGACTAAGGAAACAAATTCACCCTTTCCAGTTCAACCAAAGCTGACCACAGTTGCCAAATAACCCCAAGATACATGGAAATAGGTTAAGCACTTTTGTTCATTTAAAACATAGCTATTTAAGAGTATCTAAAGCAAGTTATATAAGGCTGATAGTTCTGCCCCTTTTAATGTATGTTTTAATCATCCATTAGATGTTTGTTGACTCTGATTGGTCGAATGTTGTATTATGTCATTTGTAGATGGTATTTAAACTGTTATATTACTGTGTTTTTTGTTCTGAAGAAGTTCTTTATTAAATGAACGAAAGCACTTAACCTATTTCCTTGTATCTTGGTGTTATTTGGCAACTGCGTTCAGCTTTGGTTGGACTGGAAAGAGTGATCATTATTTCAGATTCTCTAATGCTGGCAACATCATCTATATATCTATAATAAAAAGTCACCATCCTAAAAGAAGGGGGGGAAACCAAAAGGTAAGATTCCCACCAACACATAACTAAATTTGCAAATGCGGGGGCTACTTTTGCCCCCATGGCTACCCCAGAATGTTGTTCATAAATGTTAGATTCAAACTGAAAAAAAAATATTACTAAGTACTAAATCAAGTAAAACACTAACAGTATCGGTGTCAACTCCAATATTAGATGCAAACTTCTTTAAATATAATTCCATAAATTCTATATCTTCATTTTGATCTATAGAAGTGTATAATGAATTTACATCAACTGTACAAAAAACTTTCTTCACCAGAAAACGTATAATTTTTAAGTTCATTCAAAAAATCCAAGAATCATTAAAAAAATAATGTTTTGAACTACTGGATTAAGTATATTATCTAAAAAGTAGAAATGTTCACTGTTTTATTCCTGGGATCTGCCACAATAGGTCTAAAAGGTGATGCTTCTTGGTCTTTATGAATTTTAGGGATGTCAAAAATAATGCCTAATTTAGGTTGTTCAACAGTACAAAAATCAAAAACTTCTTTGGAAATACATCCTTGAAAAACTAAATCTAACAAAGTCATATCAATAAACATATATTTTTGTTTCACAAATTCTTTACTAACTTTACTATAACTCTAAGGCTCTAATAACAGTTTATTCATTGCTGCATTATAAGTTTCTTTATTCATTATTACTAAACAATTTCCTTTATCTGCTTTCATAAATCTGGATCTATGTTATATGTTCGAAGTTTGAAAATTTTGAACGTTAAATAATCAAATTTAAATGTTCAAAGTTTCAAACATCGAACATAATAATAAAAAAAAAACAAATGGAACTTACCTGACTAGTGTAGGCAGGGGGGAAAGCCCCCCTGCACCCCCCCACCCCCCGCTCTTTAAATATACAAACTCAGAAACCGCACTATAGGGTGGTAAAGGGAAGATTTCCCCTACTGCACTGTAGTGCGGTCTCAGAGTTAGTATATTTAAAGAGCAGGGGGTGTGGGGGTTGCAGGGGGGCTTGACCCCCTGCCTACAGCCATTAGTTTTGGGTTTGGGTGTTTTTTTTTGTTTTGTTTTTTTTTTACATATGTATGAAGTTTTATAACTTCGAGCATTTAAAGTCGATATTTTAATGTTCGAAGTTATAAAACTTCGAATATATGATATAGACCCCATAAATCTTAGGTCTGAATAATGACACTATTGTTCTAAAGCTTTCACCTCATCAGCCTGAAGATTATAAAAAACTTTATTATTGTAATTTTTGTTTCTCTTACAACTTCTAAATAATCTATAAAATTCATCCTCACATAAATGACTAAACACACTTAAAGTGTTAGCTAACGGAGGATGAACAACACTAGGTTTCTTAAGAATTCACATCAGAATAAATATACTTCAAATTCAACTTTCTAAGATATTGTTTAAAATCTAGAATAACATTGGTCAAAGACACTTGATTTGTTGGAATAAATGTGAACTCTTTTGACAGTACCTTTAATTCAATACTGGATAACACTTTGTTGCTGAGGTTAAAAATCTGAAAAAAATTGACTATCGGCCCCTTCCTTTCTTCCA
The DNA here is from genome assembly GCF_019279795.1 of Protopterus annectens. Taxonomy (NCBI): domain Eukaryota; kingdom Metazoa; phylum Chordata; order Ceratodontiformes; family Protopteridae; genus Protopterus; species Protopterus annectens. The sequence goes on from NC_056730.1 coordinate 39,875,617, forward strand.
GCTCTTGGTCCACATTGTTTTCTTTTCTTTGGGAGGGAAAAAAACAAATTGGAACCAGCCCCATCGGATAAGTCATTAGAGGCTGCTGAAAGTTCGTCACCTTCGGAAATGGCCATACATAATGAAGAAACTGTCTGTTCATGTATATCCTCATGTGAAACACTTCCCTCAAGAAGGATTACTACTGACATCAGTAGAATTAGAGGAAAACAAATCCAATTGTTGGACCCACTCACTATTGGTCAGCCTCTGATTGAACTGTTTTGAAGCATCTTTAATAATAAAGGCTTGCGAATTTGAGTATGCTGCAAAATCCCTTTTTAATTTGCTTTTCTTTTTATCAATCACAAAAGACATGTCTTTCAACTTTTTTCAAAAATGTCATAAAGATGTCTTACTAAAGGAAATGAGGGGTGTTTTGTAAGATGTGAATCAATCTGGCCAATCTTCAGTCTTAACTCATTCATTTTGCCAATGTTCACCTGTATTAACAGTTTGATCATGTCCAACCATGCTTGGTTATAAATGTCACAAATATCTTTATAAAGTGGGTCAGTGTATTTAGTGCTGTTAGGGAACCTGTAAGTCCTTAAACCCAGTGGCACTATACTACATTGACAACAGCTTACAAGATAGTAATTTTCCATCTCTAATGACTTAAAACACAGGACTTTTTTCTCCAGCTGGAAAACTAAACTCTTACAATCTGCCAAATTAGCTTACGGCTCAAGGAACCGCTATCTCTGCTAGAAACAATTTCAGAGAAGGGATTCATTCCATTATTATTAAGTAGTTCTGTTACATTACCGGAACACAGAGGTGACCGTTCTTCTTCAACTATGTTGCTATCCTCAGTAAACAGTTCCTTCCTTGTGAAGAAAAGTCCACATTTTATTTAACACATCCATAGCTTTGCCGACTGCAAGTTCTAGGTTCTGTGTTAACATTTGAAGTTCATCTGGTAGGGAATGTAGGCTCAAATCCAAAACTGGATCACTTTTTGAACCACATAAATGTAAAGAAAAATCAAAGATAAAATAAGACCGCAAGTCCAACACCAGAGAACTGGAACACCCACACTTAGACTTAAAACAAACCAAAAAAAAAGGTAAAATGATTTAACTGACTAAAGAAACAAATTCACCCTTTCCAGTTCAACCAAAGCTAACCACAGTTGCCAAATAACCCCAAGATACATAGAAATAGGTTAAGCACTTTTGTTCATTTAAAACATAGCTATTTAAGAGTATCTAAAGCAAGTTATATAAGGCTGATAGTTCCGCCCCTTTTAATGTATGTTTTAATCATCCATTAGATGTTTGTTGACTCTGATTGGTCGAATGTTGTATTATGTCATTTGTCGATGGTATTTAAACTGTTATATTACTGTGTTTTTTGTTCTGAAGAAGTTCTTTATTAAATGAACGAAAGCACTTAACCTATTTCCTTGTATCTTGGTGTTATTTGGCAACTGCGTTCAGCTTTGGTTGGACTGGAAAGGGTGATCATTATTTCAGATTCTCTAATGCTGGCAACGTCTGAAGATAATAGTGCTAATATTTTAAAAACTCATTCTGATTATCCTTGATTATTTGTGAATTTGACCTTGATTCTGGCAGTGATGTAGCAGTTAACATTGTCACCTCGCAGCAAGAGGTTCTCCGGTTTGATTCTCGGCTGGGGTGCCTTCAGTGCAGAGTCTGCATGTTCTAACTGCCTTCGCATGGGTTTCTTCTTGGTATTCCAGTTTCTTCCCACATTCCAAAGACATGCATCTGAAGCATTTCTCCCTATGCCTCTGCTGAAAATAGGCTCTGTCCTAGTCAGACTTTCCTGGTCAACAAATCTTAAATAAATATCTCTCTACATCTTAACACAAGGAAACTTTATAAAGCCAGAAGTAATGACAGGAAGGGCCAGAATCTCAAAAATAGGGACAGATTTTGAATATTTCTTCTGTAAACTTAAAAAGTTGACGGAATAACAGGTTTTACATTAGTATGTATTTTCTGAATGAAACTCAAATGTCTGCCATTATTTCGTGACTTCAGTCCTCAAAGATTTACTAAAAAATATGAGGAACAGACCTAAAATAAGAGGCAAAAATCTGGACATTCTGCAAAAATCTGACAGTCGAGAGGGAGGTAAGTGATTGGGAGTTAGGCCCCCAGTCATAAGTTGGTGACCCCCCCATACCTTTAGACTGCTCATAAAGGGACATTGTATATATTGTGTTTAGGTACTTCCATAGCCAAACAGTTCTTTTAATTAAGAAAGAATTAAACACCAGAAATTTCCATGAAGTACCAGTTATTACACACATACTGGTGACAGATCCATAAGTCTGCCTGGTGAAGCTCAGTCTTTAATGTAGACAATAGAGGGATGCAGAAAGTTGACAAACCGGTAATTGTGTAGATTAGGACATACCCATCTCTTTTTGTGCTGGTGTGAGTGGGGTATGGGCAGTGATGACTTGACTGGAAGATGAAGCTGTCAGTCAGGCATGCCAGCTGTAGAGGGGTAGTTAACTGTTAATTCACAATTTGTGTACCTCACAAGACATCTGCAACAACTGGAAAGGCCGCAGAAATACCTCACTAAAAGAATCACAGGCCTAAAGCAGATGCCCTATGCTGACCGTCTAAAAAAACTCCAGCTATACTCTGTGGCATATCGCCTACTCAGAGGCGATCTCTGCTTAACATACAAGGCCATGTCAAACCCTGAGCTGTTGGACATGCTCCAATTAAGGAAATCCCAATCCCTCAGAGCCACACGCTCCAGGGATCTAAACCTTGTCATCACAATGAACAAAACATGCTGGAGGGATAGGTTCCTGACCCAGAGACTCCCCATACTCTGGAATAGACTACCCATATATGTCAAGCAGAGCAACTCCTTGGCCCTCTTCAAAAGAAACCTTGACAATTGGATGGGAGATAGGAAATTCACCCCAGGGATGACGTCGGTCACCCTGCTAGACAGGGGTCCAGGGAAGTAAATATTGTGGGAAGAAATATCCAGGGAATTGTTACGGCTAGGCTTGTATAGGCCCTAGGGCCGATAAGCCTAGTACCAACCTATGAACCTATGAACTTATTCACATCATCTCCTACTCTAATCCTGTCTTAACTCTAAACTCTTTCCCCGATCCTAACCCTGAAACACTCTACTGTAACCCTAAAACATCATCCTGAGCCCTAATTCTAACCCCCAGGTTTGCTGAGGTTGTTACTTAAGGGGGTGGCAACAGCTGGTCAACCTGCTACATGCCATACATCCCATTTTGTCCTAATCTACACAATCTCTGCAAAATAGAATGTGAGTCTGTGGAAAGGAGACCACCTAGTGTCATTGTGCTAATAATGGTGGCATTTCAGTGTATGAGAGATGAGTAATTCCATATGCAGTGTGTAACATCACCTGCTTTCACACTTGTGTACCAGCGTGCGAGCACACACACACACACGCACACACACACACACACACACACACACACACACACACACACACACACACACACACACACACACACACACGCACACACACACACGCACACACACAGAGGAGCGGCTGAATAAAACTAATAACACTTGAAGTAATGTTTAAGCATACAATACAGAGGAAATTTTACAAAGTGCAGAATTAAGTTATCTTATAGCGTACTTTTCTAAGTATTTGGTTTCAGACCAAGGAATCAGATTTTTAAATTTGCTTGAATGCTGTTTGTATGACACTTTTTGTTGAAGGTGCAGATGGTTGCAACTAAATGGCCAGACTTCTCTTCTTAGTTACATTAAATGGAAAACTGAATTTCAAAAGTAAATAACCTTAATTGTTATAGAAATTCAAATACACCATTCAAACTGTAGAAACCATCTCAATTTCCCGCAAAAATTATTTCTGATAAAATAACCAATGATTCCTTTATTAAATTATTAGTTACCCTTTGGCATGTCTACTCAATGGTAAAACAATCTTCTAGTTATAAGAATTCTGCAGAGTACAGAGGATATAAGTAACTGCTAACTTTACAACTAATTTGCACTTGGTAGATTTCACTTTGAATGGAAATCAGTCAGCATGAATCTACTTTATTTAGACATGCTGTAGATGTCAACATCCAATGCACGTTACTGTCACTGTACAACATCTTACATTTTTATTTAGTGTTATCAGCAACTCCTTAACCTAACCCCTCATATGAGGCTATTTCTCTTTGCAGAGTGACTTGCCCCTGAATTTTTATGCAGATGTCTATCAGTCAGGGGTTTCTGTGGTATTGGTGGGGTTGTATGCATAATTGTTGAGGCAGTTCCAAGAAGCTTCATTTCAAAAAATACCAGCATCAGTTGTCATAGCAGGAAGATGAGGAGGAACAGATGGTGCATTCAGCACTACTCCTCTTGCATTATTAGTCCAAATAGAAAGCTGTAGCATGTTACATATTAGGCATTGCTACCAAAGCATGTGTGGTTCACAGGGTAACTTACCAAAAGGCTGCACACTAGAAACCCTCCTAAGTTATGTATTTTCCTTCCTAGATATTTATGTGGTCACACAAGTCCAGTTGTGACCTCTGTTCAGTACACAACAGCTTCACAGGTGGCAAACAAACCACTGCTAGCAGTAGATTCACTGTGTAATAAATTGCTTACTTATTTATCAGTCTGTCTGTCCATCTATTTATCCTTTATTGACTGGGTTAACCTCACTAAGTTATTAGCCTGTTTTCAGTGGAGACCCACGTTTGGTGTTATACTACTAGGGAAAATTTGACCATAGGACCACGGAATTTCCATTTCTCTTTTTCAATAAGTGCAGCAGGATCTTTTACATCCACCTGATCTACCACCAGCTCAGGCAGTTGGGACCTTGGTTTAACATCTTGTCCGAAGGATGGCGCACTCAGGAATGCAGCACCCCGTACTGCTACACCGCAGCAGTACAAACACTTTTTACTTTCATTTCTGGTATTACAGTCTTAAATATTTAAAAATCAGTTGTTAACTGCATACTGTTTCTGGTGTGCTGCTGTTTGATAAGTTATCTCATGAATCACACCTGTTTTGGGTAGTAATACCTTACCTAGCAATTTCCATTTTGTAATATATTTACACTGCAAACAATTAGCTGTAGACTAGCTGCAAAACAACACTTCATTTATTCATCCAATTTCTTATTGTATAAGCCTCTTAAAGTGGTCATACTGGTGACATAACATACCTGCAGGTAATATTCTTAGAAATGTTATTTATCTTATCACTGATAGTGTTGCTTCAGTGGGAGACCTGATCTAATTGTATGTGAAGCTAATAGCCTTTATTCTTAAACCTTTAGATTGCATTTATTATATTTTATACAGTATTTAATTAATTTTAGAGAGTAGCAATGTATATCAAAGTAAATCATAGTTTCATTGCCAGGCACTATGTAGCTGCATGAAGCACTGAAAATGCTAAACTGCATTGCATTAATTTCCAGTAATTTGGGATAATTTCAAGTAAAGTTCAGTTGCTTTTATGTTCTTCAAATGAACAAATAGTTAAGTAGAAGGTAAACTGAAACCCTGAAAGAAAGTAAAAAAATTGTAAGTGAAATACAATGGCAGATTAAGCATTATTGTGTGGCCCAGCAAAGCAATCTGTAGAGCTCTTAAGGCTTCCAGGTCCACTCCTGAAAGACAAATGGACTGGGTGCTATCCTACCATGTTTCATATGTTACTTAAAGTCATTGTCTTAATCCTAATCATGTCTAGAATTCAGAAATGGTTTTCACATCACAGTAGGTGATTTTGTGTCATGAGCAGCTGCGTGTTTGGTCGGAATGATTCTGAGACAAACTGTGCGCAAGTGTGGAAACCTGAGAAAATCCACAGCCTGCACACTATACAAATGGTGATATATTGACATGGTAATGAGAAACAGTTTTAAAATAAACAGAACTCTGGATACAAATGCAGGGAAACAATATGGTAGAGCAAGCCAGAAACTTATAGTTAGTTTGAGTTAAAAAAAAACACTAACTTCAGAAGTATTGGCCACAGCTAAAATGTGGTGTTAAAGGAGACCAACCACAAAAACATGTATGGGATGGCCAGTACACTAGTAAATCTATATATGCATGGCATTGCACTCATTGACAGTCATTGTGGATTTGCTAGTCTTCACCTTTGGTGGCACTGTGTTTTCCATCTGCACTTGACATATGTCTTCCATGAAACTGAAATTGTGGACCATTACCATGTGGACAGAGGCAGAGATGTAGCTAGTTCTTATGGCACCTAGGGCCATTCCTTGAGGTAGCACCCCTTCACCTTTAAGTATTGCACTAGACCACACAAATAGAGTGGATGCACTTTATCAAGTTTAGTATCTGTGGTACTGAAGATTGCACACCCGGCTGATATCTTGCACCTAGAGCAGCTGCTCCCTTCACCCCACCCTTGCTACACCACTGGACAGAAGCATCATGCAGGAGCTGGTCAAGATGCATCATCCTGATGTGTAGGCCCATGGAATGTGTGGAGTACCTATCCCTGTGGATACAAAGGTTGGTGTAGCTTTGAGAATACTAACTACAGGGATCTTGCCATGACCAGCAGTGGACATGGTGGTGTATCCTAGGCATCTGCCTCAAGGATACTTCATCAGTTCCTCATTGTCATTCTACAGCATGTGGGGAGCATTATTTATTTTATTTATTTTTATTTATTGATGTTTCTTAACTGGGTTAGTCCAACTGAGACAGGGACTCATTTTCAGGGGAGACCCGAGGAGAAAAGCTAAAGACGTATTACATATTTTTACAATAAAAATCAAATTAAAAATAAAAATAAGAGTAAAATATTAAAACCACCATGAAACATAATAAGAAAATCAATAGTTAGAGTATTTGTAGAGGAACTTTCCTATATTTTTATTGGGTTTATATATGTCAAGGAAGTGTTTGCTGGAAGTATGATGGTGACAATGGGGGTTGTAGTAGGAAACAAGGTTGGAGATGGAAGGGCAGGAGGAGGGGTCATTCAGGATAGAGTGTGAAATGCTGAAATTGGGGTCGAAGTAGTTTTTTAGAGAATTTTGGCCATTAGAGTGATTTAAGGGCGAGACAGTGGTGGGATTTATAAGAGAGATTAGAGGCAAAACTGGCTATTTTGTGATAAGTTTGTTCTAGTTTAGTAATAAATGAAGTTTGAATGTTAGTAAGGAATGGGGGCAGCATAGAGAAGGCAAAGTAGAAGAAGAAAATGAGTGAAGGAAGGTTTGGAAGAAGGTGACAGAAATTTCTGGTTGCGATAGAGAAGTCCAAATTTCTGGTGGGTCTTTTTTATACATTGTTGGATATGAGTATCAAATTTTAGCTCATCATCAAGAATTACTCCAAGTAGTTTGGTATGGGGTTCGGGTTTCATGATGGTGTTATTAAGAGAGGTGATACAGAAAGAGGGTTTGTGCAGTGTGAGTGTTATAGGGAAGAAGAGAAGGAGTTTAGTGGGTTTTTTTTTTTTTTTGGATTTAGTATTAATTGGTTATCAGAGAGCCAGGTTTCGACAGAGATGAAGGTTTGTTGAGTGATAGCTAGGAGTTCAGGGATGTTGTGGGCAGTGGTGATAAAGGTGGAGTCATCGGCATATTGAAGAAGTGTAGAGAGGTTAGTAGTAGAGTGAAGTTTGTTAGTGAATATGTTGAACAGAAGGGGGCCTATAATCGATCCTTGGGGAACTGCAGTATTTAAAGGGAGGAATGGAGAGAGGACAGTTTGCCAGTAGATAGACTGCTGCCTGCTAGAGAGGTAGCTAGAGGACCAGTTGATGGAGGAGGAAGACAGATGTAGATCAGAAAGTTTAGTAAGGAGTTTAGAGTGAGAGACAGTATCAAAGGCCTTTGAAAGATCAACGGATAGACAGGAGATGAGCAAGTTATTGTCACAGGCTTCAGCTATTGTTTTAATAAAGAAGAGTAGTGCAGTGACTGTGCTATGGCGCGATCTACAGCTATGTTGGGTAGGAGTAAGGAGATTGTTGTCAAGAAGGTGTTTAACTGAACATGGATGCACTTTTCTAAAATTTTAGAAAGGGGGTAGAGAGGATAGCAATGGATCTAAGGTTAGAGGGATCAGTAGAGTTGCCGCCTTTGTGAAGAGGGATTGTATAAAAGGATTTCCAGATATCTGGGACAAGGGCCTCAGAGATGGAACAATTAATAAGTACAGTGACAAGGCAGGTGATGGATTGTGCAGCTATTTTTAGGAAGTGAGAGGGTAGTTGGTCGGCAGAGGGGGAGAAAGGCTTAAGTTTATTTAGAAGAGATTTAATAGTGGTAATTGGGACTGGTTGGAAAGAAAATGTATTGGGAAGAGTTCTGTTAAGAGATGACAGGTTGGGTGAGATGTACTATTTTGTGTGAGCTTTTGGATACTTTCTATGAAATAGTTTTTGAGGAGAGTGGTAGTTTCAGTGGCAGTGTTGTGCGTAAAAGGGTTTGGCATAGTGGGTTTACCTGGATGGAGCAGGCTGTTGATGGAGGTCCAGAATTTTTTTGAATTTTTGTGAGGGCTGCGTTGGTTAGAGGAAAAATAAGCTCTCTTATCTTTGACTAGTTTTTTGGTCTGGTTTCTGAGCTCTTTGTATGTCATAAGTAAGGGAGGGGATCTTGTTTTTAACCCAGGATTTTCAGGTGCTATCTATTTTGTGCATGATCAATCAGGTTTGTTTTGTAAGCCGGGGGGCATAGTTGGATTTAATTCGGATTTTTCTAGAAGGGGTGATGGAATCAAAAGTGTCGAGGAAAATCTTATTGCAGGACTTTACAGCCTCATCGAGAGGGAGGTGGTACAGGAAGGACCAATTGATGCCAGATAGTTTAGAGTTAAAAGTGTCTGGGTCAAAGTGGGTGAAGTTCCGGCATATTCTGTAAGTTTGGTCTTTGGGAAAATGTTGGGTGAATCTATGAATAAAGGTTGGGGAGTGATCACTTAAAGAGTTTGGAAGTATGCCAGGGTTATGGTAATAGTTGGGAGCTGACGTAAGAATCCAGTCAAGGATAGGTCCAGAAGGGGGGGGGGTTGTTAGTTCTAGTGGGAGGTAGAAATGTGTTGGTGAAATCCATGGAGGTTGAGACTATGGGTAGTGGATGAGGGGGACAGTTTAGATCAGTCTATGTTAACGTCTCCAAGTATGATGGTTTCACAGGGGACATGTTGAGTGAGCCAGGAAAGAAAGTTCTGTAGGATTGGTATATTATTGCAGGGGGAATGTTTATAGAGACTATGGCAAGTTTTTTGTGTGTAGGTGTCAAGTTAACAATAAGAATTTCTGTAGGTGAGAAAGATGGAACAGAGATGGAGAGAGAGGACAGATTTATTAGTTTAGAGTAGATGATAGCCACCCCCCCCATCGCTTATTGGTTCTATCTGAGCGAAAGATATTGCAGGCTGGTGGTAAGATTTTTGAGTTGAGGATGTATGGTTTAGGCCAGGTTTCTGATAGAGTTAGGATGTGGAGAGATGCATTAGAAATCCAAGAGTGCAGTTCTGTTATTTTATTTACAATGCTTTGAATATTTAGTGAGAAGATTTTTAGTGATTTAGGTGAGTGTTGTTAGGAGAGGGTAGGTGAGGGGTAGAGGTTAGTGTGGGGGTACTGTACAAACGAGGGGTGGGAGGTCCTGGGTTGGGGTGGATGTCCTCATCCAAGAAAAGTGTCAAAGAACATGAGAATATAGAAGCATAGGTTCAGAGCAGAAGGATTTCTAGGTTTCCGACTAGTGGTGAGAGATGAGCTAGAAAAACTGGTAATTTTGAAGAGGTCAGATGGTGAGATGGGGAAGAGTGATGGTGAGACTATATATGGGTGATAGAGTGGGTGTTGAGAGTATGAGAAAGGGTGGGAGAGAGGGGTTGAAGACAAAGTGAAGTATGGTTGGAAGTTGTTAGTGAGGGGAAGAAGAGAAAGGAGACGGAGAGATAGAGGTGCCACATGATAGGAGATAGGCTGATATGTAGTGGTATAGGGTATGAGAGTGGGAGGGGATGGTTCAAGATGAGAGTAGGAATATGTGATAGGGAGTGGATCGGACTAGGAAGGGGACGGGGTAGGTAATTATGCGATCGGGGAGGAGAGTGTAGAAGGAGTGGTTGTCAAGGAGAAAAGGTGTTAATTAGAGTGGCTGATTGGGTAGAGGAAAAGGAAGGGGTGAGGTAAAGAGAGGATAAATGTAATGAAAGAGGGGGTTGTAGGAATGGGGGTAAGGTAGGGGAGCAGAGTGAGCCTGAGTGTAGTAAGAGCGGACGGAGCGGGTTAGCCCATCTTGAAGAGGCGCATGAATCAAGAAAAAAAACAATCAGGTAGACTGAAATGATGTTAATTTGCAGGTAAGTTATATGCTGCCTTCCTGGTATCACAAGTTTTTGGGGAGAATATGTATTTTACAAACAGCAAACAGTTTTAGTCCAGAGCTTATATTAGATTCCTTTTACACCAGATAATAGCTTTTACTAAACTGAGATACATTAGGAGTGCCGAGGGTATCTTGAGGGAGAATTATGTTAGGAGAACAAGAGAAGGGGGTGGGGGGGTGGGGGGTGGCTTTGAACCAGGACTTGGAGAAAACTGTAAGATGAGAAAAACAATGAACCAGCCTCCCCAGGTCAGTACCTAAAGGCGTCTGTTTATCTATGTGAAGTCAAAAGCAGATTTAGGAGAGCATCAAGGAGGTAGAATATAAAACAAATGCAAAGCTTTGGGAAACTGTATATATCTGGTACAATAAATGGAAGAATAAAATATAAGAATATAAAATAAATGCAAAGCTTTGGAAAATGTATATATTTGTTACAATAAATGGGAGGAAAAGGGGGGAGGGTCCACTAGTGTGCACAGCAGAAGAATCAGTTGGAGTATCGCAAAGAGAAGATTATAATAGTCCTACACTGCTCACAGTCGGTTGATAAAAGCAGGACTTGCAGCAGCTTTTACTGGTTTGCATGGGATTTCACTCTCCGTGTTCTTGTATACAGGCAGCTGCTTTAGTTTTTTTTTTTTTTTGTTTTATTGTACTTTTGCATGTGGTTAAGGGACTGTAAGAAAACAGAGAGAGAGAAAGAGAGATGTTAATATGAAGCCAGAAAAAGGGGTAGGTGAAGTAAGAAAGTGGGAATAGCTTAGCAATACTTAATCAAATAAACTAGCTAAGGAACAAGCAGTTATAATTAATGAGTCACTCTGTTCAGTAAAATGAAATTCAGTCTATTGCCACCTTAACTTCACAGAATGCAGAGGAATTCATTGCTAGTGAACTTTTCCAGCTATTTGTTGTTCATTAGTAATGAATGCCAACAGAACTGAGCAACATAGTGACAGGACATAAAATTACAGTAAAATCACTCAGTTTCCACACAATAGAGTAACAAAATAGGTGCTCAAATAAGCTAAGTAGTAAAATCTAACTAACAAGATGTTGAAACAGCACAGAGGCCAAACACCGATGAGAGCACTCAGAACCAATTTAAAAGCAGTGAGAGCAATATGTTCTAGTAAGCTATTTAACAAAATCAGACTAAGTCAAGCTGAAACAGTGCATTTCCAAATTGTAAACAATAAAACGCAGCAAGTTTAACAGTTTCATTGTACCACAGAGGAGACAGACAACACCCTGTGCACTTTTTAGGACATAGCCCATTTCCCGGAGATATTGGAGACTAGGCTGCACCCACATTGCAGTAAAGCCCCCATTTTAGGAATAGGGAAGACGGTATATTAACCAGAAGGGGTTGCACTCTATCATTTGCCAAGGGGTCTGTAATGTGTGGAACAGTGTGTCTGTAGACTGCTCAGCCAGTGCCCATGACTCCCACACATGGTACACCTGCAACCTTTATCAGTGAATTGTGTATGGTGACTTTACTGATGGACATCTTTTTTGTTTTTAAACACTTTTAATAAAATTAATCACTAATGTTGTCAGTCCTGATTTATCCTTGTCAAATGGGTTTGGTTCCAAACATCAGAACCAACTCAGCCATTACTACAGACTGCAAGAACCAAAAACTCTTGAGTTTAAGTCCTACCCAGAATGCTAATCTCCAAATCACCTCAAATCTCATTTGCTGCTTTCCTGTGACAGACGCATCACCAACTAGCTCTTGAGCTAAGTGTTAATTTTATTCCTTTGCTGTCTCTAAACTCAGTCATGATATTTTTTCTTCTATAGTTTTTGTGTTATTTTAATTTCTCTTTAGCCTACCCAATTTTTGATAGTTCTCTTCCTTTCCTGTCTGTTTTTTCCTTCTACACTTCAGTGTATTCTTTCCTACCATCATTGGTAGCTTCCTGTACCTTCAGGTACACTATTCTACCATTGAAGAAAACAATACTTTGTATCCATATGGTCTTAATGAAGAGCTTAATTGGAAATATTTGATTTAATTGTATAATTAATTAATTGTTTGATTGAACACATTATATGAGGCAAGTTTTTTTATGTTGTTTTACTCCTTGAAGGCTTGTGTGGATAGCCGAGACGTTAGAGCTGTGCTTTTATTAAATATTGGTGGAATTACTGGCTGGTTGTTTTCGTTTGCAGTTTGTTTTGTGGTTTTTCCACACTATTCTACCATTGTTGGTAGCCTTTATCCTGCTCCCTTTCTACCAAAACATAAAACAGTAGTAGTATACCTTTTCTCATACACTTTGGTGTATTCTTCACTACCATTGCTGGTAGCTTCCATACCTTCGGGTACTCTTCTGTCCCCTCTTCTCCTGTCACTGTCTGCTCATGGATTTTGGTTTAGTTTCTAGTGTCTGTTTGCGGTGTGTATGTATGATTCTCATTGTGTGAATCATGGCTGATAAAGGCAAAGGCACCTCTGGATTTAAGAAATGTCTTCAGTGTGGTCGTAAATTGCCCAATTCTGATGGGCACTCTCTTTGTGTTTAATAGCTGGGCCCAATGCATTTACAGGAAGACTGTTGCATTTGTCATGATTTCAGTCACCAGGCCCTGGTAGAAAGGAGGAATGAATTGTTATGAAAGGGATGATAAAATCTGCCTTTGAGGAGGCCATCTCTGGTCAAGATGCTAAAAGTAAACTGGATATTTCTTCTCCATCCTCATCCTCCTCTTCAAAAACTGATAAATCTAGAAAGAGAAGTTGATCAGTGCCAGCTTCCCTCTCAGCTCCAATGACCAAAAGACTTAAAACTTTGGTTCCTTCTTCCAGTGTGGAACCGAGAGTAACCATAAAGGACACTTTGGTGCCAACCTCAGTACCGATAGTTTCTTCTCCACCAGTACCAAAGTCATCATCACAGACCAAAGACCAGGCCACAGTGCAGATAGTCTCGGTGCTGTCTCCCACTTCGATACTGCTGACTTTGGTGCCAGTGGAAAATCCCCTTCTACCCAGTCAGTTAGTTCCACTAAGACTCTAACAGAATTGTATGTGTTGAGATTGGTAGATCAGTTCCTTATGCTGAGGGGAATTTCAGCTATGCCCTAGATACCAGCTCCTCCCAGAACCCTTCCTTCTTCGACTCCAACTACTCTTCATCCTTCATTCTTTGAGACCTTGGAGATCCCATCTTTGAAATTCCCGGTGCTGCCTGTTTTGGTCCCTGCTAGTTCTCCATCTCCTGTTCCGATTCCTACCCTGAGTACTTCGGCTCTTTTGGATCTGGAGACCTCTCAGGGTCATGGCTACACTGTCAGTTCTGGGAGGCAGGACTCTACTCCAGTTTTTTTGGAGCTGTCTCTGCACCATGGGACTACAGCATGCATTAGCTCAACCCCAGGCTTCGCCATGGGGGGGAATCATGGTTCCAAGGCTGTCCTTCCCAGTTCCAGGCTCCTTTCCCTCTTCAGGGAACCAGATTTCCAGGCCATGAAGAGGGCTCTGTCTACCATGGGCATTCACTTAGTTCCATCCCTGTCAGCACAATTTTCCGGTTCTTCCCCTCACCCAGATGGTCACCCCAGGAAGAACTCTCCTTTGGAGACATCCTTGAGATCCTTAAGCAGAGGGTGGCTGTATGTATCAAAAGCCCTCTTCAGAGGAATCAGTGTACCTGCAGGCTTTTGGTGCTTGACCATCTAACTCTTGGGTAACTCTGCCTGCTGACGAGCTCATCAAGTTGATCTCGGAGATGGAATGGAAGTCTTCTGACACCATTGAACCTATCCCCAAGAGAGCAGACAAAACTCTAACTGCATCTGAGGATCATCAGTTTTAGGCAAAGGGTTTGCTGGTAGATGCCATGGTATTAGCAGCAGCTACAAAAAGGAACTGGCAGAGGAAAGTTTCAGTATCCATTCTCCAAACAGAGAGTCTTGGGCGATGGATAGGTTTGGCAAGCAGGTTTATGCTTCATTAACCTTTGCATTACAGTCTTTGAATTTTGTGTAACATTTCACCAGACTTCCAATCTGATTAAAGAGTTATCAGACACACTGGCAGAAATCATATTTTTTTTTTCTTTTTTTTAAAGGCAGAAATCATATCTGATGACACCCAAGATAAGGTTGCTTTGCGGTTGGCCACCCTAGAGCCCATTTCAAATTTGTCCATGAGACTTATAGCACATGCAGCTGAAGGGATGTCTAGAGCAGCGGGATCAGGTGTAGCCATAAGGAGACATGACTAGATACGTTCTGCAAATTTGCAGTGCCATTTAAGTCTTCATTCGTCAATGTCCCCTTTGACGGATCATCCCTTTTTGGCCCTAAAGTTCGAGAAACCTTGTCCAGGTGTGAAAGGGATGAAAAGACCCTCTCTGCAGTGGGTGTATATTTTTCTACCCCCAACAGCCCTATTCTAGGAACCAAAAGAGTGGGAAAATCTGGTTCAAAAAGTCCCAAGGGCCTTTCCAGGACACACACTTGGCAGTGGGGCAGGGGGGAGCTTTAATGGAAGATGCCATCCACGTAGCAGAGATAGCCCACAAAATCAGGATTCCAGGGATACATTTCCTGGTAAATCCTACCAGCACTCCTGAAAGGAGGCACGATTGCCTTCTTCTGGAGGCAGTTAGGGTGTTTATCCCTGCACCAACACGCCTGGCTTCAGATAACTTCAGATGTTTGGGTGCAGAGGATTATAACCAGAGACTACACCATACCCTTAATTCTACCCCACCACAATTACATGAAAATACCCAATGTCCCACCCAGTCAGATATAACCAGCAGTATTAGAAATCCAAAAACTGCTAGAAAAAGAGTCATCCAAGAGGTCCTGTGGGTTTACTCAAGATTCATTTAAGTGCCAAAAAAGACAGGGGGCTGGAGACCAATTTTGGATCTAAGTATTTTGAACAAATCCATTCGTCAGACAAAATTCCAGATGGTCACAGTTTAGTCTATTCTCCCATTTCTAGTGAAAGACAATTGGATGTGCTCAATAGATCTTCAGGATGTGTATTACCACATAAAAATGGACAAGCGCTCCGGAAGATTTTGCCACTTCCAGCTGGCAGCCAGCCACTATCAGTTCAGAGCTTTGCCCTTTGGTCTCACCACAACCCACAAGGTGTTTACCAAATGCATGGCAGTAGTAGCAGCTCACTTGAGACGGCATGGATTCCAGGTGTTTCCATACTTAGATGACTGGCTCATTACTGCTCCCACCATGCATCTTCTAGAACAAACAAGAGACTATGTTCTCCAAACCTGTGCCCACCTTGGGATTACCATACATTACAAAAAGTCACAATTGACTCCAACACAGACCTTAGAGTTCATAGGAGTGGTTCTAAATACCAGTACTTGCATAACCTCCCTACCTTATCTAAGATTGCAAAAGATCAAGGCCTAAGTGTGAAAAATTGTCAGAAGCAAGAAACTAGCCACACAACTAGTCTTGCAAACCTTAGGTTTGATGGCAGCAGCCGTATCGTTAGTTCCCCTAGCAAGATTTCACATGAGAATTCTACAGTGTCTTCTAGCATCTCAGTGGTCTATACTATGTCAGCCAGTGTCAGATCAGATTTTGATTACCAACCATTCCAAGAAAGACTTAGTTTGGTGGATTCATTCAGAGGAAATTCTCTTGGGCCACCCATTTGTCCTGTGTCAACCCCAAGCCTTAGTGATCTCGGACACCTCCCAGATGGGTGTGGGGGCGCATTACTTGGGCAAGATTGTCCAAGGCACTTGGTACCCCTGGGAGGCCAAGTTGCATATCAGTGTTCTAGAGCTGGGGGCAGTGGTTTTAGTGCTGCAGATCTTTCCAACTGCTGTCCCTGTTGGAACAATTGCGATTCAAACAGACAATATGTCAGTAGTTGGTACCTCAATGAGCAGGGAGGAACCAAAATCTTACCTCCTTTGTCAAGAAGTTCTCAGAGTTTGGCAGTGGGTGATCTCTTCCAACTGCTTTCTAATAGCAATGCATATTCTGGGGAGTTCCAATGTGATAGCAGACAAACTGAGCAGATGCATTCTTCTGCCTCACGAGTGGTGTCTCAATCCCAAAGTGGCAGAAAAGATTTTTCGTCATTGAGGTCAGCCTTGCTGTGACCTATTTGCATCGCCCTTGAACAACAAGTGCAGCAGCCATTCACTCTGATCCCCCCTCCAGGGGAGTGCCCGAGAGACACTGTCCTGCACAACTGGCCCTCCGGACTTTTGTATGCTTTTCCTCCAGTTGCTTTAATTCCCCAGTTTCTAAAGAAAGTGATCAGGTTGAAGAGCGAGGTAATCCTCATTGCTACCTTCTGGCCTCGACAGATTTAGTTACCCTTTCTTTGGCCATATTTAATTCAGCGACCGTGAACTCTAGTCCCAGATCCAAATCTCCTATCCCATCTAGAGGGATTAGTAAACCCAAACCTTTGAAACCTCAAGCTCACAGCTTGGCTTCCCTGGTTCCATTGATTGCCAGGCATAATAAACTTTGTTCCTCAGTTCAAAGGATTCTTTTGGCCTCCCATAAGCCTTCCACCTGAAAACTGTACACTGGTAAATGGAAGAGATTTTCCTACTGGGCTCATGATAATGACATTGACCCCTTCTCCTCTGTTATTGAAAAAGTTTTAGAATTTTTAGCTTTGCTCTTTGAAGCAGGAGCCTCTTCCTCTACTATCAGGGCTCAACTAACAGCTATTTCAAATTTTCGTAATGGTTTTAAAAATATTCATTAATTTCTCACAAACTTTGCAAAGTATTCTTAAAAGGGGCCCTGATGTTAAACCTCCATATAAGGATCCAATTGCATGTTGGGATTTAAACTTAGCCTTGCAGACAATAGTCCATTCCCCTTTTGAGCCTGCTGCTGACTGCGACTTGAAATTTTTATCTTGGAAAATTATTTTTCTGGTAGCAATTACTTCTGCTAGAAGGATTTCAGAAATTCAAGCCTTATCTCGCAAACCACCATAGTTGATATTTCACAAAGACAGGGCTTCCTTGAGAATGCACCAAAAGTGGTGCAGAAATGGATATCAATCAGACAATCAATGTACCTGTGCTCTTTCCCAAGTTCTCAAGCAAAGGCAAATACTGTTTGCATTTATTAGATGTACATAGGCAATTATACTTCTGTCTTCATAAAGCAAAAGACATAAGGAAATCCGACCTACTGTTTGTTTCATTTTCATGTCCTAGATTGGGTAAGCCAGTCTCCAAGGTTACCTTTATATGGTTAAAGGATTGTATATCCTTCATGTACAATAAGAGGAAAGCTTGAATTACCTGGACCTGTTGGGGCACACACTACTAGAGCCATAGCTACTTCAGCAGTTTTTCATTCTAAGGCTTCTGTGGATGATATTTGTGCAGCAGTGACATGGGCTTCCCCACATACCTGTATTACTCATTAAAAATCGGATTTGGTCTCTAGGGGAAGAGTATCATTTGGTTCTATAGTGCTCCGGAATATCCTTCCATGTGGTGCCCATCTTCATTTAGCCTTGACTCCCACCCTCCATCCCCATGCCATCCAGGCTTTTTGGTGGAACGAATTATGGTCCTGGTTATACATGTCTTCTTACCTGACACCAGATATAGTCTGTATAAAGGCTTTATTAGGATTATACCTTCTGTCTTTTTTCTATCTGCAAACTTGATCCGAGGTAATTTGGAGAGGAGCATTCTGGGAAGGACTTAAGCTCAAGAGTTTTTGGTTCTTGCGGGCTGTAGTAACGGCTGAGTCGGTTCCGATGTTTGGAACTAAACCTATATGTCAAAGCTAAATGAACATGGACAACACAGATGGAACATTATGGTAAGTACATAACTTCTTTTTATTAAACAATCCTATATAAAACTACTCTTAAACCCAAACCCTGCTCTACTTCAGATAATGACCTTCTAAGCAAATAGCTTAAAATAGCAATTGATAGAATTGCCTATCCTGTCTGCATTCTTATAAATAGGTCAGTCCAGGAATCCCTCATTCCCTCTCTGGGGAAAAAAAATCACTCATTATCCCTCTAGACAAAGAGGGAAATTCAGCAGACGTTACTAAATGTAGATCTGTAGCAGTCTTAACTTCCGTCTCCAAAATACTAGAAAAATGCATTCAAAAGTAACTGCTAAACTAGCTCCTACACGAAGAACTCCTATCCCCATACAACATGGCTTCCATGCCCCCCATAGTACTAACACTGCACTTCTAACCTTCATAGATACTGGCAATAAAGATAATGGCAAACTAGTCTCCCATGTAGTTAGACTTATCTAAAGCCTTTCACACAGTTTGTCACAGCAAAATTCTACTTCAAGTATCCTCACTAGGTCTCCCTCAGCTCACCCTTTTATGCTTCAAAAGCTACTTGTCCAATGGGCATCAGTCAAAAAAATGGCACTCCACCCCTTCTCCATACTTCCCAGTCACCACTGGTGTACCATAAGGCTCTATTCTTGGTCCTCTCCTCCTTAACATTCTCAGTAACACCCTTCACTCATCCACACAACAGGCCTACCTAATCCAATACACAGATGACTTCAAAACTTACACGCACATCTATCAACAATGCACATCTTCAAAAAATTACTCAGAAAACTTTAACAGCCACTGAAACATGGCTTTGTAACTCGAAACTCATGGTCAACCCCTCCCCCCAAAAAAAAGCTACTACCCCCCCCCCCCAAGTCCCTCTCTCATGAAAAAAAAAACAAAATTTAAAATCCTCTGTCTGTTTCTCTCTCTTTCTCTCTCTTAATAATAACAACCACTTAAGTCAATTCTTATAACAAATTATTAGAGATGATTATAGGTTCATAGGAGGTTACTAGGCTAATGGCTCTAGGACCCTTACAAGCCTAGCCAAGTTCAACCCTTGTTCTCTTAAGGGTATAGAGATATGGCCTATGTTATAAGCAGACTTAAATCAGCACCAACTGCCCCAATCCAAAAGGGACACAGGTGAAACCCCTGAGGTGAATTTGAAGTTTCCCATCCAGTTGTCCAAGTTAGCTTAAAAAGGGTTAACAAGGGGCTCTGTTTAACCTTTATTGGAAGTTTATCCCAGAGAGAGGCAACCTCTGGGAGACATATCTGTCTCTCCAAGTCCTGTTGCTGTCAAATGCTAGGTTAAGGTCCCTAGAGTGAGTGAATCATGCACCATTTGACTTACAAATGTGCAGCATTTCCATTAAGGCAGGATCAGAGGTTGCTCTTGTATGCAAGGCACAGGTCGCCTCTGAGTAGTCTATATGATACAGGGTATAGTGTTAGTGATTTCAGTCTGTCCATGTAAGACATATGCTGAAGACCATGAATTTTCTTTGTGAGGAACCTTTGAGGTCTCTCCAGTTGCTGCAGGTGTCTGCTTAGGTACATACCAAAGGGAACATTGTACTCTATTATTGGCCTGATGATGGAATACTACAGGGGGGTTATAACCTCTTTTGTTGTGGAAGATGTGACCTTGCTTATGAGGTGAGCAATGTAGAAGGCCTTCCTTACTGTCACTCTTCCAGTCAGGATAAAATAAATCAATGGTTGTGGGTTCAGTTCAAACAGCTTTATTACACACAAACACATCAGTAATGAGGCTTAGTAACTTAAACTTAAACTTATAAACAGACGGACTACTGCA
This sequence comes from Protopterus annectens, assembly GCF_019279795.1. NCBI lineage: Eukaryota > Metazoa > Chordata > Ceratodontiformes > Protopteridae > Protopterus > Protopterus annectens. The sequence continues at coordinate 39,895,658 of NC_056730.1, forward strand.
CTCATACATGTTAACACTCTGGCTCTTCTCTCCAAATGGCACTGCTGCCTGCACATGTTCACTATTTATATGCACGTGCCTACACCTGGAAATACTTCTTAAAATTACACACACACACTCTGTTCTACACTTACCACCATGGAGACATGGTGATAAAAATAAGGTTGTCACCCTGTGTTCCCAAATCTCTCATCACTGATTTAGAGCTTAGGGTGTTGTTATTAATATGGTAATTGGCAGGAGCATCTCCTTTGACAAAGGGGACAATAATACTCGAAAGACAGACGTGATAAAAGCAATGCGCATTATTATAACAGATCAGGATTTATCATGCACTATCACAAATAAACTAAAAATATCAGCACAGGCAGAAAAACTTAGAAGATACACAGATAAATAGAATGGAAAAGTACAAAATAAGCAATTTATTGGTGACCCAAAAAAGTTTTTAGAGAATTGGGAAACAAGGCAAAAGGAATTGAAAGACCACAAAAAAAAAAAAAAAAAAAAAAAAAGACATATATTTTGGAAAGGTATTTATGAAGATCCTGTGGAACATAACAAAGATGCTAAATGGACAGAAGAAGTAAAAGAAAGAATAAGAAGTTCAAAGGTACAGGATATGAAATGGGATGAAGTAACAGCCAGAGAGACTGAAATAAAGTTCAGAAAAGCCTCTGATTGGAAAATCCCAGGCCCAGCTGCAGTGCCTAACTTCTGGTTAAATGTATTAGCATCTTTGCACGAAGATTTAGCCATAAGTAAGAACTATTTATATGCGCACCCCAAACATACACCAACCTGGTTAACAACAGGAAAAACAATGCTCCTACTTAAGAGTGAATCTGCAAGCTACCCTAAAAATTATAGGTGAATAACTTGCCTTCTGACTATGTATACACTATATACAGGAATTGATGGATTTGCAGGCAGAAACGATAGCAATGTGGAAGAAAGATACCCAGACAGCTCCAATAGTAGTAGGGGCAATGGATCCTATAAAAAAGAATCTACAGTCATATTTAGATATGTTACCAATACATGTAACTCCATCCGAATTGCAGAAGCAGTCATTACTGGACACATTGCAGGTGCTCCAAAGAGCACTTCTGGCTGACATCAAAGACTGAAACAATACTAATTTCATGAACTTTAATCATACTTTGATTTAGGCATAGGGTCCATTCCCATCATGGTATTAGAAACCCAAAAGATTTGGAGAAATTAAGAGAGACAATAATGCATTTTTTGCATTGAGTTTAAGACCATGACTTTGGCACCAATCATTGCTTTGTGTAAGTCCTTCTTGTAGAATGCTGATATTTATTTATTTATTTATTTAGAATTTGTTTACTGGGAAAGTCTGACTTGGAACAAAGCCAATTTTCAGTGGAGGCCCAGGGAGAAATGCTCCAGATGCATGTTTTTGTAACGTGGGAGGAAACCAGAGCATCCGGAGGAAACCCATGCGAACACAGGGAGAACATGCAGACTCAGCACAGAAGGCACTCCAGCTGAGAATTGAACTGGAGAACCTCTTGCTGTGAGGCAACAATGCTACCGCTGTACAACTCCACCATTCAACATCATTTGGGGACTCAGTGACTGATTCCAGTTTGCAGTCATCAGCAAATTTTGTCAGCCACAGACCTTTTATTTTTGCATATACTTCTGAGAAATAGATTCCAAGCAATAGGGGCTCCAGAAATGATTCCTGTGGAACACCACTGGTAACAGCTCTGCTGGTGGAGGTGGAGTCCCCTGTTTTGACTGTATGTGTTCTGTTGGTGAGCCAGTTTGCAACCCACCTGACAGTATATGGGTTGACCCCCAACTGAGTGAGTTTTTCACTGATGCCTGAGTGGGTAATTGTGTCAAAGGCCTTGGCCAGGTCTAGGTAGGCCATATACACAGATTTGCCTTTGTCCAGGGCTTTGGTGATGGTCTCAAAGAAGTCGGTTCAACAGGCACGATCTCCATTTAACCATACCAAACTGTGTCTGTTCAAGTGTTTGAAGGTCTCCTATATCCTCGTTGATAAAGTCCATAATGATTCTTTCCATGGCCTTGCAGATGGCTGGTTGGGCTAAAAGGTCTATAGTTCCCCCTTGTGCAAGGGGATGATGGTAGCTATTTTCCAGTCAACAGGGACAAAACTAGTGCTTAGGCTGTGGTTGAAAAGAGTACTCAATGGTGTTGCTAACTCCTGTTTTAGACCATTGAGAATGCAGCCTGGGATGTTATCAGGTCCCATAGAGGCTGTGTTTTTGGCCTTGGAGTGAGAGAGGTTAAGACCTGTTCTTTATAGATAATACGTGGTAGGAATGTTTTGGGATATATGTGGTGGGGACAGTGTGGGTAAAAGTTTTCTATGAACCCGTCCGCTAACAGGTTGTTATTTCCACTGGCTCCACTGGTTCAGTATATGTGGTACCATTCACTACCAGTTCAGTCTAAATCTGGACTTTTCCTTTAAGGTTTCGGATGTACCTAAAGAATGCCTTATGGTTATCCTTAGCTAGGGATGCTAATCTAGATTCATAGTTAGCTTTAAAGGACTTTACAAGATGTTTTATTTGTTTGTTCAAGTTGAGAAGGGTATGCTTCCAGTTTTGAGATAGTTCCTTCTTGCTCTTAGAGAGCAGTTTCTTCCCTTTATTATATAACCTGATTATGGTGGATGTTCACCAGGCAGGCTTCTGATAATCTTGCTCTGGTCCTATCAGGAATGGCTGAGTCAGTGCAATTGCATTGATATTTATACAATGCATTGATGTATATCCCAATGTAGGTGTCCTTGCCATCAGTGGGGACAGGAGCTTTGAAGCTATTAATGCCTTTTCATAAGAGGCTGCAGTTGGCTTTGGAGAAGTTTTTTTAGCCTAATTTCTCCTGGGGGTTGGTCTCATGCTATCATCATTTCGAAAGAGACTGCTTTATGATCAGACTTCAGCAGGGAGGGCTGCACCCTTGTGGGGGTACAGTGTTCTACCATGTTGGTGAGTACCAAGTCTAGAATGTTTAGGCCCCTTGTGGGGGTGCCAACTATATTCTCCAGGGCATTTAAGTTAACAAAGTCCAAGAACCTTTGGGCGAGTATGTTTGCACAAGTATAATTTACCCAGTCTATGGATGGGTAGGTAAAGTCACTCATAACCAGGATGTTTGGTTGTATTTTGACCGACTCGAGCAGATCCAGGTAGGCAGTGTGGTTATCATGGTTCATGGAGGGGAATCTATAGCTGGAGATAACTTGGAGTGGGGTCTTTCCTGTAGTTATTTGCACATGGAGTAACTGTAGGTAATCATTCTGTTTAACCAATCAGGAGGGGTATTTATCATTGATGACTATTGATGCTCCTCCTTCTTTAGTTTTCACTTGTTCATTTTGTGGTCTGAATATGTGGAAGGCATTATATCCTGGTATGGCTGGGGTGCTCTCTGCAGCTTTAAGCCAGGTCTCTGTGACTGCACAGATCTCCGCATCTTCCAAGGTGAGGAGTGCTTCCAGTAAGTGCAGTTTCAGACATAAAGTCGTAGTGTTTAGCAGCATAATCTTAAGGTTGTATTTTTTGAGGATATTTTTACATCGGAAATTTTGTTTTTGTGACATTCCCTAAAAAAAGGTACCATCCGGGTGGCAAGAGCCTTAGCCAGTTGCCGAAAGCCCAGAGGTGACAGGTGGAGACCATCTCTGGCAAAGCATCATGGTCTATCAACCATATCATCCCAGGCTGACAGGTACTGGATCCCCTTAGAATGACACCAGAACCTAAGCCAATTGTTGAAGTTAATCATTTTTTTGTCTGTATTGAAGGATCATCTTAGGTGAAGGTAGAATGCTGCTTAAGGCTAGGGACATACCCGCCTGGGACACATAATCAGAGAGCTCAGTCATGTCTCTCTTCAAATAGTCCAGTGAGGTACATCTCAAGTTGTTCACACCAACATGGACTATGACAGAGTCATAACAGTGCCTGTTGCTGAGAGTTTTGAGTGCGTGTGTGATGTGGTGGATCCTGGCACCTGATAGACAGCTGACCATGACCTTCTCCTTGTCCAGCATGGTGAGGGGGGGCATCTGTGGGTCTCACAATGGAGTCACCTGTGACTAAAACATTTGATTTTGTGTTTTGCCCTAGAGGCATCTTTGGTGAGAAACAGGTTCAAGCGTTTGTATGTGTACTGTGATTTTCTGGGAATGTATTAAGTGAAGTGTGTTTATGTTTGTGAGGTCTCTGATCTTTAGGTAGGCTTCTAGTGAGAACCTCTGCATATGTAGGTTTAGGTATTGTGTATGATAATCTTAAATTTGACCTGCATATACAACAATTGCAAAATGTACTCATCAAAGACTAGGGATGCTTTACAGAGCCAAAAACATTCTCACAAATGCATCTAAAATTATACTTGCCACTACTTATCTCCTCTCCTCACTACTTTATGGTGCTCCCATCTTTACTAACCTGCAGGCATTACAAAAATCAAAACATGAGCAATGCTATAATAAGATGGCCAAATCTGCAACAGATATCTGTTTCAGAACCCACCACTGTATAGGTCTAAAAAGGTTAAATTTCTTAATTACCCAATCAAGTAACATATACACAGCTTCTTACAACCTACAAAATTATCCACCATCCAACTGCTTGTCCAGCATTAAATACCATTCTACACAAATATGTTCTCAATCAGTCATTACAATTACAGTCCGATGACCAAGTCTCCTCTCTGTCCACAAACCTATCAAATCTGCCAAGCATAGTCTGTACTCATATCATGTTGCTAAGGCCTGGAATTCCTTACCTACAATATGTCCATGAGATCAATACCCTCCCTCCCTCCAGTCCTTTAAAACTGTACTGAAATACTTCCTAGCCAAAATGTGTCTCTGTTCTTGTTCAACCCCAGGATAAACTATATACCTAAATATGAACAAGTACCTACTCATACCTTATACCTCCTTATTCTACCTTCTTCACTCACTTCCTTATTTCAATTAATTTCTCTCCCTGAATCTAAATATGCTATAGCCCTGATTTTTCTCTCACTTCATATTATAATTCCTGTTTGTATTATACTAACTTGCATTTAATTTCTCAATAAACTGGCTAAAATTTCAGTACATATAAAGTCACTGTCATATACGTTGTATCCATTCTTAACCAATATTTTAACACTATGTGTAATCTGGTATAATTAAACTGTAGGTACTTTTATTTTATTTTTGAAAATGGTAAAAATTATTTCTCTTAAAATGTTTTTGTAATACTTTGGAGCTTTTCACCTCAGGCCCCCACTGAAATGGCACCTACCCATTCAGGCCTTCCAAGTAATCAAATGTCAATCAATCAATGAATAAATAATATTAAATTATCACAAAACATAGGCACAATAAAAAATAAATCCAAGGTGGAAAACCAAACCAAGACAGACTGCTGCTCAGAAAGTCTAATTCTTTAATACGAAACAATAAAAAACAATGAAAACACAAGCGCTTTCGCTCGGTCTGTGCCGAGCTTTATCAAGTGAACATCCAAAGTGCTGTAAGGCTTTTTATACACTGAAGTTAATTATTAATTAATCAATTAAAAATTAATCAATTAAAAAATTAAAACTTAAAAATGCTGGAGTTGATAAATTGTTAAAAATGCTTCTTTGTTAAAAGTTAAACCTGGTGCATTATAATAAATGTATACAGTAAATATTAAAACTGAAATGTAAAATAATCGAAAGAAACTGTAGGCAGTGCATTTAGCAATAAATTAAAATAAATCATTTATCATATTTCACTTGACGATTTTTTATCAGCAATGAATGAGCTTCTCATAACCGAGCCTTTCTTAGCTTGAGGACACTGTTTATTTTAATGTTGTCATTTAATCCAGGGTGTCTGCCTGCATCTAGTTTAAGTTGCCATATAAGTTCCTTGTATTTGAGGGTCATCTCCCAGTTACCTCCCGTTGCATCCGGGGTAACTTGCTCCAACACTATGAATTTAAGATCTATCCCAGGGCAAGTGAGTGAATGCTTATAGAATGCGTTAGACTCCCTTTGTTTACTTAGATCGTAAAAATGTTCGTAGTCTTTTCCTAAATGGCCTCTCAGTTTTGCCAACATAGAAGCTTGAGCAGGTGGTGCAAAAACCTAGGTAGACAACCCCTTTACTCCCACAGGTGTAGTGATGATATGATTTGATGTTAAAATTCCTGGAGGGAATGTAAAATGTTGGAGCATTAATAATGGCATGGCATTGATTACAGGACCCACATTTGAAAGTGCCTAGTCGTGTGTTAGAGTTATTAGCCTGGAAATTAGGTTTTCTTTCAAATAGTTCCTTGAAATTAATGTCCCTCTTTCTTACAAATTTAGGGTGTGGTGGGAGGGCACCTTTGAATTCTTCGTGAAAGGTCAGTACAGGCCAGTGCCTCCTGATGATCTCCTCAATATCAGCGGAGTTGCCAGAATAGGTATAGATAAAACTATTCCGGAAGGTGTCAGATGTCGCTGTTGTGTTAGCTGTGACAGAAGGTTGCCCTGTACCAAGAAGTGGTGGAAATGTTGTTTCTCTGTTATCAATCACTTCCTTAGCTAAGGAGGTGATAAGGGAGAGAGGGTATCCCCGGTCCACAAACATGGACTGCAAAAAATGTATTTCATCCAAAAAATCAACAGTGGAGCTGCACATCCTAGAGGCTCTAATGAACTGGCCCATAACAATGCCTTTTTTTCTGATAAAATGGGTGTGCACTTTGAAAATGCAAAAAAAAAATTAGAAAAAGTAGGTTTCCTGTAAAGTTTAGAAAGGAATGTTGAATTGTTATAATCTTTATATAAAGTCACGTCAAGATAGTGAAGCTCGTGCTTGTTAATGTTGTGAGTGAACACCAAGAAGGGGGTAGCGGAATTGATATAACTAAAAAAATCCTCAAACTGATTGAGGGTCCTATTCCATAAAATACAGATGTCGTCTAGGTATCTTCTCTAATGAGTTAAATATTGAACCCAAGTAGAAGAAAAAATGAACATACGTTCCCATCTGTGCAAAACAGCGTTGGCATAAAAAGAAGCGCATGAGGCACCCATGGTCACTCCTTTCCTTTGTCTAAAAAGCTCACCATTAAAGAATATAAAATTGTTCTGTAATAAAATTTCCATAAACTCCACTAGAAGGCCAGTCACCTTATTGTTGAGATTAGTTTCAGTGGTTAAGAAATCGTTAAACCACTCGAGCCCTGCTGGGTGGGGTATACTAGGAAACAGGTCTTTGATGTCTATAGTTATCATAAGGAGTTTAGAGGAGAAAAAGGAAGGTTGAATGTCTCTGAGAAAATCCCAGGAGTCTTTGCAGACATGATCTAAAAGTGGGATGAGTTGCTTAGTAACATGGTCAATGAATTTACCTAAGGGTTCAGTGATGCTTCCTGCCCCTGAAACAATAGGCCTAAATCTCAAGGGGTCCAAGCCTTTGTGAATTTTCGGAATCCTGAAAATTACTGGTATTTTGGGTTTCTCAACATGCAGATAGTTAAACAATTTTTCATAGTGTTGGAACAAGTTACCCCGGATGCTAGGGGAGGTGACTGGGAGACGACCCTCGAATACAAGGAACTTATATGGCAACTTAAACTAGATGCAGGCAGACACCCTGGATTAAATGACAACATTAACATAAACAGTGTCCTCAAGCTAAGAAAGGCTCGATTATGAGAAGCTCATTCATTGCTGATAAAAAATCTTCAAGTGAAATATGATAAATGATTTATTTTAATTTATTGCTAAATGCACTGCCTACAGTTTCTTTCGATTATTTTACATTTCAGTTTTAATATTTACTGTATACATTTATTATAATGCACCAGGTTTAACTTTTAACAAAGAAGCATTTTTAACAATTTATCAACTCCAGCATTTTTAAGTTTTAATTTTTTTAATTGATTAATTAATAATTAACTTCAGTGTATAAAAAGCCTTGCAGCACTTTGGATGTTCACTTGATAAAGCTCGGCACAGACCGAGCGCTGTGTTTTCATTGTTTTTTATTGTTTTGTATTAAAGAATTAGACTTTCTGAGCAGCAGTCTGTCTTGGTTTGGTTTTCCACCTTGGATTTATTTTTTATTGGTCCTGTTCGTGCTTTTCTGGATTCCTGGCTACGTTGCTTTTTCCATGGCTGGAGAAGCTGAATCGTTTAATTCTGCTGAAACTCCTCAGCTATTGAGAGAAAACGGAGATGACGTCCCGGTGACTCGTACAGAGTTCAACCAGGTAGTTTTGATGTTAACGCAACTCACCAACCTCGTAAAAGAAAACAACGGCAGCAGTATCCCTCTACCTGGGAACCAACAACACACTATTGAAGCTAAGAGGAAATCTCCACCGACTGGTGCAAATGGAACTAACAGTGGTTTACACTCCTTATTTCCGACTAATCCCAGCACACAAAGGGTACCTAACAATGAACACAGTGAAGGCACGGCTCGTTCAAAAACCAGCAGACCTGAGAAACAGCCTAAGGACTTCAATTTCACCACCTGGGCAGGTCGGCAATTTACATTCAACCAAGGTACTGTGTCCTCTAATAACTACAACACCATAGAGAATGATTTTGGCGAACTAAAAGACAAACTCTACGCTTATTAAAGCAATCAACTCGAGATTGAGTACTTAAGGGAGTGTGTTAATGTGTAACGCATACCGAAGGGTTTGCGTTTTTATAAGTTCCCTAATAATGTTCAACCGGGGACTTTATATTACAAAAAACTGTGTGAAATGTTTGACAGAGCTGGACTGGAGGTTTTAAATGTGATGATTTCAGAGTATGAAGCGAAGGCTGATACTCTTATAAACGAGTTAAATGTTTTAAACAACTCCCTTGTTACTGACAATAAGTTTTTAACTGTGAAGTTTGATTATGACAATGTTTTTAACGAAGTCGATCAATTCTGTACAAAAATACTTAACCGAAAGATACGTAAGTTAGACAGGGATTTAGCTGAATATAGAGAAGGAACAGCCTACCCCTCTCATAATAGGACCTGGTGGGAACATAAACAGGACAATCAAAACAACCAAAACAAGGGGGCTGATTTCTATTCTAGAGCTACTCATGAACCCCCCCCCCGTAGGAGTGAGAGGTTAGCTGAGAAAGGTAGAAAGAATTCCCATCAGGATTTTCAGCATCCCCCTGGAAGGACGGGGGCATGGGGACAGAAGCAACCCCCTCACATGTGGAGCAACAAACATGGTTAAATGACATCCCCATTGTCCCTGAAATGGCACTCCTACACTATAACTTTTCCAACACTGCAGGCCACAATTGTTCTATAGTTAAAAAAGACAACTTCATTATATACAATTATACTGATTTGCAAATTACAGATTTGACCTTCGACCTATTCACTCGGGGTTTCCAGTTTGTCCCCGCAGGCTCCTGTAATATATCCCAAATTTTAGTTGAACTAAAACTCTTTGCTAGAAATTTAAATCTAGCACATTACTTTAAAGGGCAGCCCTATACCAATACAGGGCTCTGTAGAACTAGCACTTTCAATCCACCTGTGCACCCCTTAATTAAACTTTTTGAAGAACTAGTTGAGAAAGATTTTAGAACTTTACATTCCCAAGGAATACAACCACAGTTAGTTAACTTAAATGAATATGAAATCTGGTTTATTAACCATTTGAAAAAGAAAACATTGGTCATGAAACCAGACAAGGGCGGTGGGGTTGTCCTGATGTATAATTCCAGCTATGACATTTACATCCACGACATGTTACAGGACAGTGAACAATACGAAATTGTATCTAGAAATGAAGTTAACATAGCCTTTTCCAAAATCAAATATATGCTTACTGACCATTTGCTCCAAGGAGCTATAAATGAAAAATTGTTTAACTATCTGCATGTTGAGAAACCCAAAATACCAGTAATTTTCGGAATTCCGAAAATTCACAAAGGCTTGGACCCCTTGAGATTTAGGCCTATTGTTTCAGGGGCAGGAAGCATCACAGAACCCTTAGGTAAATTCATTGACCATGTTACTAAGCAACTCATCCCACTTTTAGATCATGTCTGCAAAGACTCCTGGGATTTTCTCAGAGACATTCAACCTTCCTTTTTCTCATCTGAACTCCTTATGATAACTATAGACATCAAAGACCTGTTTCCTAGTATACCCCACCCAGCAGGGCTCGAGTGGTTTAACGATTTCTTAACCACTGAATCTAATCTCAACAATAAGGTGACTGGCCTTCTAGTGGAGTTTATGGAAATTTTATTACAGAACAATTTTATATTCTTTAATGGTGAGCTTTTTAGACAAAGGAAAGGAGTGGCCATGGGTGCCTCATGCGCTTCTTTTTATGCCAACGCTGTTTTGCACAGATGGAAACGTATGTTCATTTTTTCTTCTACTTGGGTTCAATATTTAACTCATTATAGAAGATACCTAGACAACATCTGTATTTTATGGAATGGGACCCTCAATTAGTTTGAGGATTTTTTTAGTTATATCAATTCCACTACCCCCTTCTTGGTGTTCACTCACAACATTAACAAGCACGAGCTTCACTATCTTGACGTGACTTTATATAAAGATTATAACAATTCAACATTCCTTTCTAAACTTTACAGGAAACCTACTTTTTCTAATTCTTTTTTGCATTTTCAAAGTGCACACCCATTTTATCAGAAAAAAGGCATTGTTAAGGGCCAGTTCATTAGAGCCTCTAGGATGTGCAGCTCCACTGTTGATTTTTTGGATGAAATACATTTTTTGCAGTCCATGTTTGTAGACCGGGGATACCCTCTCTCCCTTATCACCTCCTTAGCTAAGGAAGTGATTGATAACAGAGAAACAACATTTCCACCACTTCTTGGTACAGGGCAACCTTCTGTCACAACTAACACAACAGCGACATCTGACACCTTCCGGAATAGTTTTATCTATACCTATTCCGGCAACTCCGCTGATATTGAGGAGATCATCAGGAGGCACTGGCCTGTACTGACCTTTCACGAAGAATTCAGAGATGCCCTCCCACCACACCCTAAATTTGTAAGAAAGAGGGACATTAATTTCAAGGAACTATTTGAAAGAAAACCTAATTTCCAGGCTAATAACTCGAACACACGACTAGGCACTTTCAAATGTGGGTCCTGTAATCAATGCCATGCCATTATTAATGCTCCAACATTTTACATTCCCTCCAGGAATTTTAACATCAAATCATATCATCACTACACCTGTGGGAGTAAAGGGGTTGTCTACCTAGGTTTTTGCACCACCTGCTCAAACTTCTATGTTGGCAAAACTGAGAGGCCATTTAGGAAAAGACTCTACGAACATTTTTACAATCTAAGTAAACAAAGGGAGTCTAACGCATTCTATAAGCATTCACTCACTTGCCCTGGGATAGATCTTAAATTCATAGTGTTGGAGCAAGTTACCCCGGATGCTAGGGGAGGTGACTGGGAGACGACCCTCGAATACAAGGAACTTATATGGCAACTTAAACTAGATGCAGGCAGACACCCTGGATTAAATGACAACATTAACATAAACAGTGTCCTCAAGCTAAGAAAGGCTCGATTATGAGAAGCTCATTCATTGCTGATAAAAAATCTTCAAGTGAAATATGATAAATTATTTATTTTAATTTATTGCTAAATGTACTGCCTACAGTTTCTTTCGATTATTTTACATTTCAGTTTTAATATTTACTGTATACATTTAGTATAATGCACCAGGTTTAACTTTTAACAAAGAAGCATTTTTAACAATTTATCAACTCCAGCATTTTTAAGTTTTAATTTTTTAATTGATTAATTTTTTAATTGATTAATTAATAATTAACTTCAGTGTATAAAAAGCCTTGCAGCACTTTGGATGTTCACTTGATAAAGCTCAGCACAGACCAAGCGAAAGCACTTGTGTTTTCATTGTTTTTTACTGTTTCGTATTAAAGAATTAGACTTTCTGAGCAGCAGTCTGTCTTGGTTTGGTTTTCCACCTTGGATTTATTTTGTATTGGTCCTGTTCGTGCTTTTCTGGATTCCTGGCTACAAAACATAGGCACATATAACAACAATAGAAAATAAAACAAACCATATTAACGCTTGCCATATTTATGCATTATACTTTTCATATATATTTTTTTTCTAACAATTATTCACTCCAACATTATATAAATTGCTCAATTTCTGTTTTCCCTTAAACTTTACCCCGCCACCTAAACATTATTCAGCATCCATTGTTCCCACAAATTTGTTCCTTCTTTCCTCACCTTTAGTTCTTTTATCTCTTTTACAATATTTAGTATTTCAGTTCGATTTGACTTGGATTTTGATTTCTATTTGATAGTAATTGATTTTTTTGGTAGCCAATACCATTAAACTTAGCGAGGCCTTACTATGTATAGGCAATTCATATCCTGTGCCCTAGCTCAACAAAATCATGTCCTTGGCAATTTTCTGCCCCAGCTGAGTAATCTATAGGGAATTTTTAAAATATGCAAACTCACTGCACTCCCCAAAAAAACACAATTTACTTTTTTTCCCAGTTATTTATTTATCATTTGTTGACCGAGAAAGTCTGACTAGGTTCCACAGAGCCTGTTTTCAGTGGAGGCCCGGGGAGAAATGCTCCAGATGCATGTCTTTAGAATGTGGGAGGAAACCAGAGTACCCAGAGGAAACCCACGCGAACACAGAGAGAACATGCAAACTCCACACAGAAGGAACCCCAGCCAAGAATCGAACTGGAGAACCTCTTGCTGTGAGGTGACAATGTTAACCACTGCACCACTGTGCCACCCAGTTACTTCTCCCTTTTACAGCACACCTCCAGCACCTGCTATATGCATGACAAAAAATTCTATGAAGTATTTTTGGGGTGTAAAAATGTGTATGTAAACAATTTCATGCAAAAATCCTAAACCTTCTGGAATTGTCACATACTTGGGAGACATACAGATATGCTTCCAATTTTCCTTTGCAAATTGCCTTTCCAGTCCGCCTTCCCAATTTTTTCTAATTCCTCTGATTGATTCTAATAGTTATCATGTAGTATCTTATATGCCCTACTAATTATACCTAACAGCTGTTTCTGTGTTAGACTTGACTAAAAACTTCTGCTAGTGCTGGTCTTTTATTTAGCACTCCCCATCCCAGTTTCTTTGCTTATACTCTGATTTCAGTCCTTGGCAAGGATGCCAGTCTCTAATCTGCAGTTCAAACTTCTGCTTGGACTCATCCCAGATTACCTTTTAGGCTCTAGTTATTTGCTCCCAATACCTTGGTTCATTTGCCAATTTCCTCCAGTAAATTCTATCCCTCTCTTGCTATTTTCCAACCCCCTAGTTGCAGTCATCCATACTGTCAAAACACCCTTTCTCCATTCCATTGTTGGCTTAGTTCTTAAAACAGTTTCTGCAATTTTATGAATGTAATATTCTCTGTGGTTGTTGTAATTCTCGTTAAGGATCTGCATCCAAAATCCTACTCTCTCCTTATTTCCAGAACATCCCTCCATTTCTTTATCACCGTTTGCATTTTGATTTATAATCTTCTGCTTATGTTATGGATATGAACCTTAAATATGTAGTTCTAAGGTATTCATTCAATTTAGGTAATCCTAAATGATTTACTATGAAAACCCTGAAAGGCATTCCATTGAGTACTGACTTACTTGAAAAATAAACTTGTAAAGAAAAACATCGGATAGGCACAAAGATGAAAGTGGTAATATTAAGTCCATATTTGACATAGTCGACATTACCCAGCATATCTTAACATCCAGACATATCTTACTAATGTTTTGCAGGGGGGCAAGCCCCACTGTATTCCCCACACCCCCTGCTAATTATATATACAAACTTTGAGATTGCACTATAGTGAGGAAATGGGTACATTTCCTGATCTCCACTGTAGTGCAATCTCCATGCAGAACATCGACCTCACAACAGTCAATGCACCCTAGCATTTACAGTTTGTGCAGTGGGTCTTTTTTTTTTTCACAACTGCAATTCAAACGTGCATTTCGATACCCTGCACTTCGTTAAAGTGATAGTGAAGCATCCTAAACTACTTTGTTGTATAGGGAGGATCAACTTATTCCACTTAAGACTAGCCCCTCTTCCCCTTCCGTATAAATTCCTTTAACTCTATTAATTATTACCCACAACTTCTCCTCTGGTTGATAAAAACTATGCCTGACTTTTACATAAAACTAAAGGGACTAAAAACATTTTCACTGCCTGTATCACGATACCTGTATCCATAATTAAGAGCTTCCAGATGTTCAGTTTTTGTATTATATTTTGTTTACTATCATTGCACATATTCTTAGTTGACATAACAGATTTCTTTTTATGATCCATACACCTAAGTACTTAATCATATCATGTCCCCATAAATTAGTAATAAATCTATTTGTTAACCGTGTAGGTCCACTGGACACACAGTCAGGGGCGACCCAAGAACAATGTCTGGTTAAGTGACTTGCTCAAGGTCATACAGAAGGCAAATGAGACCTGAGTAAATCAAACATTGGAACTACATCTCATGATCTTAACCTCTGTGAGAACTGCCAGATGCAGTAAACTGAGTATTACTGAACCAGTTCATATGTGGGTACATAGTTTACTGCTATAGCCTTTGTTTTATCTTCATTAAGCTTCTATCCCAAAAAGATTTGAAATTGTCAAAAATACTCCACAACACCAAAATGTCCTTTTATGGAGTTATTAAGTACAAAATAATAAAATCTGCAAATAAAGCTAACGTTTCTTGATTACCATACCAGTTATTTCCTTGAAATTCTGAGTTCCTTATTTCCTTGCAAATGGCTCTAAATGCAGAAAAGGGGGGGGGGGGGCTTTCTTAGTTCCTCTCTTTGTATACAGCTTGTCAGAGAGAAACCCTTCCATTCTAATTCTAGCCTCAGAAATATAAAATATCCAGTCTAGCCCAGTTGTTGCACCTTTGGGAATAATAAATAAACTCTCTCTGATTTCCTACTACAGAATTCACATCTTCCATACCAAATATTCTCATATACTTCTACAAACAACTACTCTCTCATTACATTTTCACTTCTAGATCTTCCTGTTACAGGTTCACTTTTGAAAACCAGGTCCCAGTCCCTACCCACAAATAATATTTGCTGCAGAAAGCTGATCCTTTCTTCTCAAAAAAAATTTGAAGCTCCATAACAGCAGTTTTTGTTGGAGTGTAAATACATACCAGCATAATCTTCCTCCCTTGCCAGTATCCCCTAATTACAACAAATCTTCTATTATTGCCTTTTTCCCTCTTCTATTACTATTGGAGCCTCTCTATCAATCAGTATTATTACTCCCCTTTTCCTTTGTCCCTGATTTTCTTCTGAATGTCCATCAGGAAATATTTTCTTTGTCAAATTCATATGCTCATGTCTATTCAAATGTCCCTCCCGCAGCATTGCTGGTTTCACCCTATATTTCTTACTACAAGTCTATACTGTTTGCCTTGTGTATATACCTGTAAGGTCATTTACATTCAATGATAATATGTACAAAGTAGCCATTATGATAGCAAATGATTTTTCTCACATATTACACAACAGTTTTTTTTTAATGTGTATTTCCAACTTTAGCCTTAGATACACACAATAATGTTTGACAAACTCATATTTTAAAAAAAGTAAAATGTTACTCTTTTAAAAATTATGTTTTTGTATTGGAAGCATGTCTAAATAACTGGGAAAGCTACTCATGTACCAATGCACTTGCCCAAAGTTTCCTGGAATTCATTAATTCCAATGCCCTGGGCCAGCTCGTTCTTACCCCCACTAGAGGTAGCAACATCCTTGAACTGGTCATTACTAACATGGGTGACTGTTGCTCTACACCAATAGTCAACTCCTCCCTGGTTAGATCCGACCACAAACTAATCACCTTGGAAATCTACACTCCCCCCCCGCACAAAGGTAACCACCATGAAAAACTTCTCTAAAGCTAACCTTGGGCTCCTAAAACCAGAAGTGGCTACCTTCACGGCACCTATGCAAATGGAGAATAGTTGCAATTACCACCAAATCATATACCAATGCACTATACAAACACGTACACAAATGCATGGATCTTGCAATACCCAGTAGAACCAAGACGCTATCTCCAAAAAAGGAAGTCAATCTGGTGGTCCCCTGCCATAAACAAACTCTACAACAGAAGGAGGAATCTGATGTGGAATAAGGTGAAGTCCCAAGAATGGAAAAACTCCCTTATCAGCCTCAATGAAAAGTTGAGATCCCTCATCAAATCCTCTAAAGCTAGCTATGAAAACAGAATTGCAGCAGATAGTAAAGACAACCACAAGGCCTTCTATAGTTATGTAAAGGATCTCCATGGCAATACCCAGATTTGCTCTGAGCTACTGCACAATGGTACATCCTATACAGAGCCAACAGATATTGCCAATATACTGGCAACAGATTCAGTGACAACTTTACCCTTCCCCCCCCCCATAGGACCAATCACAATACCAGTAGATTGCCAGGCACCCAGTATTACTGCTGCACAGGTTAAAGCAGCACTATCCAAGGCAGCTTCTATGGGACTTGACAATATCATCTGTTTGCCCTGTTCAATCACAGCCTCACCTCAGGCTTTTCCCCTACCAAATGGTACACTGCTACAGTCATCCCTCTCCACAAAGGAGGAGCGATTACAGACCCTGGGAACTATCGTCCTATTAGCCTGATGAGTCTCATATGCAAAGCTGTGGAATGCATCATCATGGACCTAAAAAACAAGGATATAAGGAATCTTAAAACTCTGGATCCCACACAGTTTGGTTTTGTGAAGGGTAGATCATGCCTGCTCAACCTGGTTGACTTCTCTGAGTCAGTCACCAGAGCTGTGGATGAAGGCAAGGTGGTTCATATAGCCTACCTTGATCTGGCCAAGGCCTTTAATACCATTCCCCACTCAAGAGTCATAGAAAAACTCAGTAAGCTAGGCATCAACCCCTATATCACTAGGTGGGTTGCAAACTGGCGCACAGATAGAACCCACAGTGTGAAAGTAGCTGACTCCAAGTCAGACTGTCGACCAGTAACGAATGGAGTCCCACAGGGTTTGGTCCTGGGTCCTCTCCTGTTTAGTATCTATTTCTCTGAAGTCCAGGCCAACATGAAGGGACTCTGGCTAACAAAGTTCACAGGTCATTGCAAGTTTGAAGCTATTATTAACTCCCCAAGTGATGTTGACATCCTACAGAAAGGCCTCACTGAGACCAACGACTGGTGTCAGAACCACAGCCTTATGCTCAATGCCAAAAAATGTGTTGTCATCCCCTTTGGGGAAAAACCCGGTTCCCATGAATTACCACATCAATGGTAGTCCACTGAACACAGAAGGCGTTATAAGAGATCTGGGAACACAGGTTGATAGCAACCTCTCTTTTGACCACCACTTTGCCACTGTGGTCAGAAAGTCCTTCTATGTGGCACATCTCATTACTAAGGGTTTTGCATCCAGGAAGAAAGAGGTCATTGTCTCCCACTACTCTTCCCTCATTAGACCAGTCATCGAGTACAATGCCCCATTTGGCATGTACCTCACTAGACACCTGCAAAAACTGGAGAGGCCACAGAAGTACCTCACAAAGAGGATCCTAGGCCAGCTCTGTTAGAAATGCTACACCTAAAGAAATCCCAATCCCTCCACACCACACACTCCAGAGACCTCAACCTCATTACCACAATCAACAGAACATGCTGGAGGGACAGGTTCATAACCCAAAGGCTGCCCATGCTATGGAATAGACTTCACATTTATGTCAAACAGAGCACCTCAGAAATCTTGATGAGTGGATGGGAAATAGAAAATTCACCCCAGGGATCACTCCAGTGGCTCTACTCAACAGAGGCACTGGGAACTAAGGTCGGGTGGCACAATGCCAGGATAATCCTATGGGCTAGGCTTGTTAAAGGCTCCAGGGCCAATAGCCTAGTACACACCTATGAAACTATAAATAAGCTTGTAAATTATTTTTTATGAGACCCATTTCTCCTACTACTGTTGGAACTGCCTGGGTATCCTTCGTCCACATTGCTCTCATCTCTGCTTGCAAATCCTGGTATTTTATGACTTTGTGTATCTCTGTACATATGAAACTGTAATCAGTGGGTGTAGCAATTTCAGTTATCAATGTTATTTTTGTCTTCTTTTTATGGACTATCTCTGGGTTTCTTACATCTATTTTTGAACTGTTGGTAATGTGTGATCCCATTTGATATAAACTTCATCATTCTCTATAATGCTTTGTGACTCATGTTTCCAATGCTTCTCAGCTACTTCAGTCCTGTAATGTTTGCAGAGTCCCCAATGCAACATTCTTGGCAGATTATTATGCCTTTCAGTATACAGCCCTTCTGCCATTAGTGCATCACACCCAGCAACAAAATGTGCAAATGTTTCCAGTTCTGTTTTACAGAATCTGTATGTGTCTGTTTTTCTCACATGTTCAATGGACTTTGTAAACCAACATGTATGTAGTCCACTATCTTGGACCGCTAATATTAACCTTTCATGTTTTGATTTAAATTCACCTGTCCTTAACCATTCCTGTGTCACATCCTGATCAACATGAGGTTGTTCCAGGAGTTTTCTGTACTTGCAACTATATTTATGACTTTTCCACATTTCTTGTATTCTCATCTGATCCTTCTCTTTATATTCTTTTGTCTTCATGTTTGGCACATTCAGTTGCTGCCTGATTTTTATTTACTTCTGGTTTAGATTCATTTCTCACTTAACACTGATAAGCTTCTGCTAAACTAAGCAGATAAAACATCTTAGATTTGTTCACTTCATGCTTCAGAACTTCCACTATGTTTGGATCTGATATGTACGCAGTCCTACAATTGCAGATCTATACATGTAATCAATTTTGAGGAGCTCCATACCTCCTTCAGAATGGGGAATATATAATTTTAGTATACAATGATATTTGTTTATCATTTGATAAGTGTGAAGCATTTTTCTTGTTTTCCTGTCCATCTTATCAAATAACTTCTGTGGCCAGTCAGTCACCCCAGAACTCTAAGTTAGAAAAGGAAGAGCAAATTGGTTTATAGTTTGGATCTTTCTCCTAAATATCAGAGTTGTTTTCAGAATTAATTTTAGTCCTCCAAGATATTCTTTACTTACTTTTGCTCCCATTTATTCATGTTTTATTATTGATCCATCATCAATTCCCAAATATGTATACACTCCCTCCTGCTCCAGTTCTTTTATATCACATTCTTGTCCCAAGCTGATATTTTCCTGGTGCTGCAGTTTTCCTGCTTTAAATGTTGCTTTTGCACATTTATCAAGACCAAATGATATTCTTATATTATATAAGAAAGGTTTAACCACTTCTGTCTGTGCTTTCAGCTCCTCATCTGATGAACTATATGGTTTTAAATCATCTACAAAAATAAGATAAAAGTTTTACACTTTGTTTTTGTCTGCGGGCCAAATTGCAACAATGACCTAATCTGTTAGGTAGACAGCTTAATGGGTTAAGGGCAAAACAAAAGAGCAGCTCTGACAAAGAGTCACCCTGGAATCCCACTTTGACTTTTTATCCCTGGCATTATAATTTGTCCCTTATCATAGCTTAGCTGCAAAGTGGTTTGCCACTATTTTATGGTCACTGTATTTCATGGTTTAGCTGCAAAGTGGTATGCCACTGTTTCATGGTCACTATAATGTAATTGATCAATGTAGGGTGTATTTTATATATCTATAAGCACTCCTTTATCCATGAATGTAAGATGCTGTCAAATGTGTTTTATAATTTATCCGTGCCATACTAAGATTTTTCCCCTTTTTACAATTCTCCATTATGACTTGCAGCATCCATTGTTCTTTCATATGGGAACTCACTGAAGTGTCACACCACAGCATTGACTCCATCAGTGTTCCAACTTTTCCTGTTCCTTCCTTTGCTGTACATCTTCAACTGAACTTTGGTACTAGTTTCCTACTGAAGGCTCCAGAGTATCTTCATGTGGTAACAGATCAGATGCTTCTCATTCATCCTGTTTATATTTAATTTGGGGACTCAGTGTCCCATCATGCTGTGACGTTACCAGAGTTGAATTTTTTACTAAATCCTTCCCTTTGCAGGTAATCATAAATTCAGTTTCTATTTCTTTAACTTCTTCATTATTAATCATCTTTTTTACTTCCCCCCTTTGTTTTCTTATTTTTTATATTTCAAATGTTTCCATATCATGATGCCTTTGCCTGTATTTCTCTTCAAATTTCTTTTGTGTTGCTTTTTTGTATTGATTACTTTTGCTTTATTCTTTGCATAAATATTGCACAATATTAAATCTCTTTTTCTTTCCAATATCCATACTTCTTCTTCTTCTTCTTCAGATGTCTCTTGGTCCAACTGTTTCTCTTTTCTTTGGGGACTCATTGTTCCATCATGTTGTGACATAACGTGTGTTACACTTTCTACACTAAATCCTTCACTTAGCAGGTATTTCATAACTTCAGCTTCTATTTTTTTTAACTTCTGCTTTACTAATCTTCTGTTTTACGTTCCCACTTTTTGTATTGTGAAATGTTCACTACCTGGGTACCTTTGCGTGTATTTCTCTTCAAATATCTTTGGAACTGCTTTTTTTGTATTGATACGTTTGGCTTTTTCCTTTGCATAAATATTACACCATACCACATATCTCTTTTTCCTATGTCCATGTTTCTTTTTTTATACCTTTCAAAAATCTCTAGATTTTATTCTTAACATTTTCACACTTCCTCAGTCGATTCTTTTAACAAATGATCCAAGGTTTCGTGGCTTATATAATGCTTTTCATGAATCTGTTGTATTAATGAACACAAATTTGCATTTGAGGCTTTCAACGGTTATTTTTGTGCAAATATTTTCTTTACTCTAATTTCTCTCTTAATCTTTTTCAGTACCTTCTATCTGAAAATTCTGGGCTTCTTGCATAATAGTAAGAAACATATATATTTTTTCTTATTCTTAATAGTCCACTCTATCATCTTAATAGCTCTTTTTTTGGCCTGTCAGTTTTTGTGTCTTTTACGGACTACTACTTCCTTCTACAATGGGGGGGGGGGCTGTCCTCCCCCTAAGCCTTGCCTATCCCCACTGTAGAAATGTTTTTGTGTCTTGAGGATTCTACACTATCATTTTTTTCCAGTCTTGGCACCAGTGCACCTACCAGGACTAGGCAGTTTTTTTATCCTGGGACCTCAGCACCCAGCTGTTTATTTGTTTATTATCTTTTTTAACTACTTCTGTCCATGATATACGATACATAAAATACAGTCTATATATCAGTGTTGTCTTGGTGAGATTTTGTAAAAACAAGAGTCCACCTTATGAAAGTACTCACCAAGACTTGAAGATGAATTCAGTTCCAGCAATACTACTCTCCTTTGCTTGTTGATTTTACCATCTCTCCATCAGAACGTTGAAGGTGTGCTGGTTTAATTTCTCTAAATCTTTTGGGTTTCTACATCACCCAAAGTAAGTAAGATACTTCATCAGTCACTGCAGCCCAGTGAGTTAAGTAATACTGCTCAATACAGTGGTATGGACAAATAATATACCTATTACTATTATTATTATTATTATTATTATAGTATACCTATTATTTACCTCACTAAAAGAATCACAGGCCTAAAGCAGATGCCCTTTGCTGACCGTCTAAAAAAACTCCACCTATACTCTGTCGCATATCGTCTACTCAGAGGCTATCTCTGCTTAACATACAAGGCCATGTCAAACCCAGAGCTGTTGGACATGTTACACTTAAAGAAATCCCAATCCCTCTGAGACACATGCTCCAGGGATCTAAACCTTGTCATCACAATGAACAAAACATGCTGGAGGGATAGGTTCCTGACCCAGACACTCCCCAGACTCTGGAATAGACTACCCATACATGTCAAGCAGAGCGCCTCTTTGGCCCTCTTCAAAAGGAACCTTGATGATTGGATGGGAGAAAGGAAATTCAACCCGGGGATCACGTCAGTCACCCTGCTAGACAGGGGTCCAGGGAAGTAAACAGTGTGGGAAGAAACAGCCAGGGAATTGTTATGGCTAGGCTTGTATAGGCCCTAGGGCCGATAGCCTAGTACCAACCTATGAACCTATACCTTCTGCCGGTAGCCTGTGCACCAGAAGCCCAGATGTGTCTGCAGAATAAAGTTGTCATGGATGTAAGTGCGACTAAACAAGACATTTAGCTACTGATATTTGTCCATGTTAAGGAACTCCATCTTTGTTAGTAGTGGTTTGGTTTAGTTGGCAGACCACCTCCCATCACCCTTTGCTCCTGTGCCAGGTAGATTGCCTAACCTTTAGCTGTACTTATTATTTTGGTGGCCTGTTGTCTGACTTAGTCATACTTCCTGTTCTGACCACCAACCTCACTGATGTCATTAATGGTGTCCCTCCAGGCACTGTGGGAGAAGGGCCAGTCACATTTTTCATGGCTGATCACCTGATCATTATGGCTATGACTATGGAAGGCCTGTTGCAAGATGTCTTTCTCTGCAAGACAGAACATGCTTTTTATTTATCACATTGTGACATACTTGTCTGAGATGTAAATGAACTACATATGTGAGAACAGTTACACTCCTACTACCTGACATATGCATAAACAACTTCAAAGTCTAGGGGCCAGGTGTGGCAGTACCCATGTGACATTAATATATTTATGTGTGTTATGACCCATGCATATATGGGTTCTGCAAAAGACAGTGTGTTTGCTTAGGTCTTACCAGTTCTAACCCCACCAAAAAAAAATAAATAAAGGAAAAGGGAAAGCTGCTTGGAGAGAACATAAAATGGTCTTTTAGAGCATTTATTAGTTGAGCCCAGTGAGAGAACATACCCCCAAATCATATTATCAGCACAAACTGACGTGTGCATGGAGATTTTGTTTATGTACAGTAAGATACACCTCAAACACGTAACAGGTATACCCATACACATACAAACACACACACAGAAATATTTCTTATTATCTGGTTACCTGTAAGGATGAAAAAAACTGTAAAAGACCCATCCTACAGCTACATTCTGGTGACAGTGTATTCTTGTCCATCACAAGTACAATCACTCCTGTCAGAGAAATCACAACTTAAGTTCTCCTACAACTCTTACTTTCATCTATTACAAACCAGTATCCTTCAATTCCTGCTGTTGCCCCTGCCACAAAATGCCCAATTTGTACTGCTACTGCTTCCATCCGGCTACATACCGGAATACTTCAGTTCTGCTATTGCCCCTGACATGAAACATCCAGTTCTTACTGCTGCTGCTTTCCTGTGGACACATGCGTAAAGTTTTATGCTAGGATCTGCACAGAATTCCATGTTATATTTAAACTTCTTTGGTTTTCTGTTCCTTGTGCTTTGCACATTTATTGGCTCCATCCGGGGTGGTATCATTTAAACTACATCTCAAAAACAATACTCTAAGAATGAACTTGAATCCTGGAAATATTTAAATGAAAAATGAAGTGATGTGCAGCTTGCAGCATGGCTACATCACAGTAGCAAAAAGAGAGGGGTACACAGCCTAAATCTGCCACTGTATACACTCATCTGTAGTGATCTGTATTTTAATACTCAAGATAATAGAGTAAGTATTATAAATGGTGTATGATTTAAGAGAACATCCTTGAAAACTATTCTAAACGAGTACAGTAAAGTACTTCTGCCCACACTCATGTAAATAATAATTGAAGTAATTATTGAGGCAATCATTAGATACAGGGGGAGTTCACTTTCCTGTCTCACTCACATGCAGTACTTGAGAAATACAGTCGTGTAAGTTTAAGCAGTGACTACAGTTGTCACGTTTGGAACAGACAAAAAAAACTGACAAAAGCCCTCCCCTTTGCCTCACCCACCCATTTCAGAAAGTAACAGTATTGAAGATACATTAAATATCTTAAATACAATAAATGAGAAAATGTATTTTAGAGTATTATTATTGTTTTGGCAACTGGTACGATTGTTGAAACTCTTATAACTAAGTAAGCATGGGAGTGTAAAATCATATGGAAGAAATGAGGACAAACAAAAGAATGAATAATATTTGTACACTGTTTCCTGTGATCTGTACTTTACAATTTCTAGGATTATTTATATTGAAAAAAACTTATATAGTTTTAAAAAGGGAACAGATATTTTAACACATGGAATAGATTACCTCTCAACTGTACATATTTCCCCAGAATGTCCAGACTTTTGCCTCATGTTTTTGGTGTGTTCCTCTTAAAATCTGTACCTTTCTGGCAAATAGCTGAGGATTGAAGTCATTAAATAATGACAGACATTTGAGTTTAAGACTCCACATCCCTCAGAAAATCCATGCTAATGCAAAACCTATTATTCTATAAACTTTATAAGTTTGTAAGAGCAATATTTAAAATCTGTCCCTATTTGTCACCCCATCATTTTAGGCTTTGTCCAGCTTTTTTGCTCTAAGAGTTTGAGTGGTATCAACAAGAAAGCTTCAACTTTTTAGTCTTTGTGTACTTTTGTTGAGATGCAACATGAAGAGGATTTTTTTCAACAGTGTAGATGTCTGTTATAATCGGGCTGCCACCTATCCATTTTTCTGGACTGTCTGGAAATCAGAACTATTGGTGAAATGGAAATGATTGTACAAACTATATAGGTTTGTACTAGGCTAGCTGCTCTTGTGGGCCATTTTAAGCCTAGCCAATTACCCCATGTGAGAATCAAACCTTGCACCTTGTGAGTGTTAGGTAAACACCTTAACCATTATGCCAACCACTCTAGTTTTCTTTTTGGCAACGGAAACACAATTCCAGAGTTTGTAAATATGCCACCTAGGACTGTTTTTTTTTTATTGCTTTAATACAATACAATCCAGTCTGAGAGTAACTTAAAACCGATATTCCACTTTCAACTAAAATGTGTCCAGATATATCACAACATATGTGTGGCAGAGTAGGAGTTGTAAAAAGTAGAAAAAGGTGGGATCAGAGATTATGTAAATTGGATGTGATTTTGGCACATTTTTGTTTGTTTTGTCTTGTCTCAGCAAATGGTAGCAACTTTATCTGCTAATGGTCACATCCCATACCTCCCAGTATTCCAGATAAAATAAACAAGTCTATTCTGGGACTATAAATTGAATGCAAATAGGAAATCCAAATAACACTGTTAAGACACAGCCATGTGACACAGATGGGGATTTGAAACCATCCATTGCCAGCCATTGTGAAATCCAATGGACAGAGGCTACAGTCCTTGGATCTACTCCCTTACCCAAAATTAATTATCTCTAAATCTAAAGTCTGATGGTCATTGGGGGCATGGTCACTGAACTCATGCCACTGTCACTTCAGAGATTAAAGTATAAAAAAGCATACAAATATAAATTATTAAATGACACTAAATGCAACTTAGCCTCAAGAGCATGCAGAACATATGCACTGCTATCCTGCATATGGCCCTAAAGCATCCATACCATAGAGTAGGCTTCACAATGAACATAGCACTTATCAAAGTCTTTGGCCTAGCTCCCAAGACCCTTTCTCACCACTATCATTAGATTGCTGTAGCTTCCACCTCTCACATGCCCACAGTAAGTGTAATTTGAATAAACTCTTACATATACACCAACACCCACCCTCCCCATACATATTGTTTAATTTTCAGAGAAGCCTAGTAATATTCTCCAACACTACAGCCTTCTGCCTGGCCCAGGGTAGTACACTGCCACAGCTACACACTACCTGACTGGGGATCTTCCATTTGCTGTTTTTTTCTTAATAAGCCAGAAAATTATAAAACAAATGATACTATGTATCAGAGTTCTCTGACCAATTAGAGATAGCTGCCAGCTGCTTGTCACCATTTAGCAATAAATGTCTTATAGTAATTAATAAACAAGTACATAGATGATCAGCCTCAAGCTTTTAAAAGTGAATAAATACAAATAATTATACTTAAGAAAGAATGAGCTAAGAAGTACAGTTAGTTAAATATGCACAGCAATACAAATTTGCACAGAGAAAACAGAAAATAATCACTTTTAAACAGATAAATTACAAGAAAATCACATGTACAGAGCTAAATGTTTGGCCCAAGTGCATATTGGCTGAATTTCCAGACATCATAGGTTCATAGGTAGATACTAGGCAATCTGCCCTAGGGCATTTATAAGCCTAGCCAGAGTGTATTTGGCTTCTGCCTCCCTATTAGATTAGCCTACTGTGCCTCTGTAAAGTAGGTCACAGAAGGTACCCTTTTAAGAATAGTTTAATCATATGCAGAGGCAGAGGTGTGGGAAACAAACTCAAAAGGTCTGTACTTCACAAGCTTCAGGGTAGTTCTTTTTTCTCCTTTTGACTTTGTTTATTTAATTTATTAACTTATATATTTTCCGTACAGGAACCACAGATGCACTTCAGCAAATCTTCTCATTTAGCTGCCAATGAGTTTACTTTTCTGCTGTTACATAGCCATCTCATTCCATAATTTACTATTTGCTTTGTTACGGCCTTTAGCTTCCAGGCTGAGGAACAATCACTGATCTTGTAATAACAAGGCATAATAAATGAAGTGTCTACTTCACATATCTGGTATACATTTTACATCCATGTATAATTATTGTATTTCCCAGCAAAATGCAGTTCTAACTTATGTACTTTATACATTTTATTGAAAAAGGTTACACGTTCTTACATCTTTTCATGCCAATAAAAATTCACATATTGCACTCTAACTACCACACTCTGGCAGTCTGTCCTAAATGATATTAAAGAATTCTCCTGTTAGCCAAAATTCCACAACTATTTTAAGAATGTCCATATCAAAGAAGCCAAATGCCCTTATCTGAAAAATGGTCATGTTGCATAGGTAGCAATCAAATGTTCTGTTCTCTCCCCCCACTGCTATTTGACTAACTCATTTTATCAGTTCTGTTGAACTATTTTATTGCAAAATGTGTAATTGAACTATGCACACGTTTAACACTGTTCAATGATTAACTTGTTAACCTATTAATGTTTGCTGTATTTTCTAACCTCTCGTATATTGTATACTTACTGTGAATTACTTCACTCTGGCTGTGTATAAAAATGGTCAGTTTTGATCAGTGCACTACCCTGGTAAACAAACATAAACATAAATAAATACAATACATTAAATCACATACTTCTGATTTACCACTGCACATTTTACAAAGCGTAAATTTAGCTCACATATATGTTACAGATGACATTGTGATCTGTACTGAGAGTAGGGAACAGGTGGAGGAGACCCTGGAGAGGTGGAGATATGCTCTAGAGAGAAGAGGAATGAAGGTCAGCAGGACTAAGACAGAATATATGTGTGTGAATGAGAGGGAGGATAGAGGAATGGTGAGGATGCAGGGAGTAGAGGTGGCGAAGGTGGATGAGTTTAAGTACTTGGGATCAACAGTTCAGAGTAATAGTGAGTGTGGAAGAGAGGTGAAGAAGAGAGTACAGGTAGGATGGAATGAGTGGAGAAGAGTGTCAGGAGTGATTTGTGACAGATGAGTACCAGTAAAAGTGAAAGGGAAGGTCTATAAGAGGGTGGTGAGACCAGCTATGTTATATGAGTTGGAGACAGTGGCATTGACAAAAAGGCAGGAGTCAGAGCTTGATGTGGCAAAGCTGAAGATGTTAAGATTTGCACTGGGTGTGACAAGGATGGACAGGATTAGGGATAAGCATATTAGAGGGTCAGCCCAGGTTGGAAGGTTTGGAGACAAAGCCAGAGAGGTAAGATTACGTTGGTTTGGACATGTGCTGAGGAGGGATGCAGAGTATATTGGGAAAAAGATGCTAAGGATGAAGCTGCCAGGTAACAAGAAAAGAGGGAGGCCTAAGATAAGGTTTATGGATGTGGTACGAGAGGACATGCAGGTGGTTGGTGTGACAGAGCAAGATGCAGAGGACAGGAAGAAATGGAAACGGTTGATCTGCTGTGGCGACCCCTAACGGGAGCAGCCGAAAGAAGAAGAAGAAGAATATGTTACATTCTGATCCAGAAAACAGTGGCAGATTTATACTCAAGTTAACAGTTCAGGGAAACTTTTCTTCAGAAATGTGTTGGCTTTCAAAACAAATCAGGATATGGGACAAGCACTTTTCAAATCCAGGTTTATTTTATTTGAATTTGATTACTGTGGTAGAGGTCTGGCCAGGATTCAGAAACACTGTGTCTTCCATTGCAGCCTTGTCAACAGTATTTACATTGCATGTGCACAGCAAGCAACACCTCATCATGGCTGCAACACAGACCATAGCCACATCATGAAAGGTCACCTCATGTTCAGATTAATGTATGAGCGGCTAATGTAAACGTTGAATGGGCATGAACACTTCTGGTAGTCATCCTGAGTTCACACGCAGACAGAAAAATGACATTGACAGTGCTGAAGTAATATACAGCAATATGTATGCAGAGAAATGTTCTATGAAAGGGAAATATCATGGAAGATTAGGGTGGAGAACAGGTTTCACTACAGCAACAGAAACCATGGAGACAGACAGAAAAATGCAAAGGGAGTTGCCCAGCAAAGCATTGTGGTAAACTACAGTGAAGAAGTCCATATGACAATACTTGAATGTAGAATAATTTAAAATAAAGACAGGAGAGGTGGGATACAGTAAAATAACATGATGTACAAACTTGCACCAGTCCTGACAACATGAGAGTGTGGGCAGTGAACCTGTACTATAATGTGAATGTCGGTACAAAAGGAGAATATGACACCCTCTGAGGGGTCAACCCCTCGGTTCAGTCCACATACCAGTATATCCTTAGTTCCCTAGCAGGGGGAGCCACTGAAGCAGTTAGACTAAAAGGGTTCATATCACAAATATGTCAGGGAAACGTGGCACATGTGCACACTGATAGCAAGAAAAGAAAGCTAAGCCTCACAGGGATTAAACCCATGATTTTCCTAGTAATATTCTCCATATCAGTGCATTAATAAAGGGAGCCACTGAAGCAGACAGTCTAAAATGGGTCATAAAACATGCATAGTAGGGAAATATAGCACATGTGCAAACTAATAGCCAGAAAGGAAAGAAATTCCTTAAGGGAAATGAGTCCATGACTTTCCTTGTGATATTTTCCATACCAGTGCCTTAGCAAGGAAAGTCACTAAAGCAGTCAGACTAAAAGGGTTCATAAAACACATATATCAGGGAAATACCACACATGGGCAGACTGCAAACTGAATATTTTTAAACAACATACAACCCCCAAGGTCTTCATTTTAAAATCATTTTATGGGTACACTGAACCATCAAAGCAGGTAAAATAAAGGCAGTAGCTTTAATTTATTTCAGATTGGTATGGTGATGTGCAGCAACATTTAGTTCATTTGCATAACCCATGGCAATATCTGTAGCCCATGATAAGGATTTTTCTTCCTTTTTGCCGTAGAACAAGGTGTGCGTTTTCTGTAGTAATAAGGGCAATGAGATTGCTCTCTGCCAGTTGTTACACAACACAGAGCTAGATCATGGTTAAATGGGGCCCTAGCCTGGGTAGTGGTCCAGGGACAATTCAGTGTCCCATTACTTGGCTGTCTCTAACCATTTATCATAAACACTTTTCAAACATGTCAATCTGCATAGTATTTTCTTCTTCACTTTTACAATATTACAGGATATTGATTTAATGTAAAACTTTTATTTAAAATTTCATAGCACAAACACTGATGGCCAGTACCTAAACAAAACAGTCTTGCACCGAAAACAGACTTAGCATGAGTAACAGTAAACTTCTCTCTTCCCTTGTAACCCATACTCATTGAAAATGCATCTGGCCAGAGATGACATGTACCTTGGGCACCAGGATGTTTTCAAGTCATGCTCCAAAGCATTGTCTGGTTAAATGATTTGCTCAGTGTCACACAATAGGTAAATAAAGGTAGAAAGATTCCAACCATGTACCTCATCTGAAGAAGGTAGGACACTGATCCTACCGAAAGCGCTCAGTTCATTGTGTTAGTGTATTGTATTTCATTATTAAATTGCGTTTATTGGAAAGTTATCGGTCCTACGACTCTGCTTACAGTGCTGCTTGCCGTTTTTGGTTTTACAACCATGCACCTTTGCTAAAGAAGCAGGTCGTGAACAAGTTGAAGCTTTAGTCCTCTGCACTAACAGCCAGAGTTACAGTTTTCAGCTAAATGCTGAAATCCTTTACAATCTGATCCTATAAAGAAGAGTGTTTCAGAGTAGTATGCAACAATGACTACATAATGGATGCTGAAGATGAGATAGTTCTGATCATTATTCCAAATAATGCAGACTACATGGCCTGACAAATGTCACCCCCTTTACAGTTGTGAAGGCTGTAAAGAAGATATTGCAAATATATGTATATGTATATATATATATATATATATATATATATATATATATATATATATAGATATTTATATATATGGATCTACGTTTTTAAATCGAAAGTACGGTTCATCAAACCGAATTTTCTCGAACTCACTTCCGTGAAAGTGCATTCCATCGAAAATGCACTTTCACAGAATAAAAAAACAAAAACTAACTAAAACAGTAAAATAACACACTAAACGGTGTTATGCAGGGGAGCAAGCCCCCCTGCACCCCCCACACCCCCCCCACTTTAATATTCTCACTCCGAGATCATACTACAGTGGGGAAAAGGGAATATTCCCTTACCCCCACTATACTACAATCTCAACAAAACTTTCCTTAATTGTACATCAACAGCATACGTTGATGTACAACCAAGGCAACATGCAAACTGCATGTTGTCCTTTTTATTTGGTTACTTTAGTGAAAGTGAATGTTCGACAAAATGTACTTTCACTAAAGTAATTTCGACAAAGTACGGTTGGATGAACCGTACTGTCGATAAAATAACTAGGACCCATGTATGTATATATATATATATATATATATATATATATATATATATATATATATATATATATATATGTGTGTGTGTGTGTGTGTGTGTGTGTGTATTATTAAAATGAATGCAACACATTTAGACTGTATTGCATACAATCCAGCCCCATAAATAAATTAATTCATTTTTTAATGCGAGTAAAGTAAAACAATTGAATACAATATAAATACAGCGACACTTACCATGAACACTGTTCAGACCTGTCAGTGTACGGACTATTTTCCTCTTTACTTTTACAATTATCACAGAGATTTGGATTTTGTTTAAAACTTTTATTTCAAATTTTACATAAAAACACTGACAACCATTTTCTAAACAAAACACTCTCACATCGAAAATAGGCTTAGCATAAGAAAGAGTAAACTTCTCTTCCCTTGAAACTCACATTTAGTGAAAATGCATCAGGCAGCCCATTAAAGGAGAACCGCACCCACAGACTCAAAAAACATGTTTATTGCATCATGTCCACATGGCTAAACAAATAATAATGCCACATTTGTGGCTGGATAAGTGCATTCCTTGCAACTAATTTATTACAGTCAGAAGTGCAGTATTTATTATTTATTATGAAAGTGTTTGTTTTAAACTTGATCTTCCTTTTCAGTCTTTTTCCATGTAGGGTTGCCACCTTTTCAAATGGCCAAAGTGGGACATTTTCGGTACAAACATCAGACTTTACTGGCCGACTCATACCCGCAGTCAGTACAAAGGATAGGACTTAACTTTGTTTGCCTAAATAAAAGCTTATTCTTGTAGCATTTTAGTTGCGTATTCTGTTCCTTAATACAGTTAGGTATTTTA
Source organism: Protopterus annectens (assembly GCF_019279795.1). Taxonomy (NCBI): domain Eukaryota; kingdom Metazoa; phylum Chordata; order Ceratodontiformes; family Protopteridae; genus Protopterus; species Protopterus annectens. Next base: position 39,927,463 of record NC_056730.1, read on the forward strand.
GATACAGAATAACTGTTTTATGCAACTATTACATAAAATATAGGAAATACTTTTGTCCTAAAATCTCAGGACATTTGCCATTTTTAAGATTCTTTGTCAGGACACAACTGCCCAAAGAGGGACTGTCCCTCGCAAAGTGGGACAGGTGGTAACCCTATTTCCATGGTTTATAGTAAGTTCTAAGTATGTTTTGTTTCTTTTTTTTTTTTTACATTGTACTCCTTCCCAAGATTTATCAATCCATTTAGCAGCAAAGTGGATAGACTTCACATTATCCTCCTCACACTCTTGCATCATATCCTAAACAATCACTTCTAGTTCAGTCTCAACTTAATCATTTCTTCCCTACTGCACCAATATTCAGTAGCATCTTAATAAATGTTTTCATTCACCCCTTGGTTTGTTTCCTTTCCTCTATATCCCTGTCAGATCCACTTCTACCAAATGGCATTCAAATGCTCCGCTTCGCACAACTTTCTCCACTTCTTCACAATCAGTCAGCCCTCCCAAACCTATTTTGTCCTTTCCTTGTGTGCCTTTCTTTAAAATGCATACTTTTTAACCCAGCAAATAAAATAGTTCTTCCCCAGTTCCACAATACCTAACAATCCTGAAGATATTATTTCCACTTTCATAAGTTCAGTTGACATTTAACTTGAAGCACTTCCCCCTTTCTAGAAAATTCACCCTCCCCTTACCCTTTTCAGTCCCTTATCCAAAATCTCAGGTTTGCTTTCTAAAATTGCAGTAATAACTGCCTGAAGGGTCCATCTTCAATGCAAACCAGACATTTTCACGCTAGTTGAAACCTGGTTTAAAGATGGAGGCATTTTTAATTGATGCACTAATTAGCCCAGAAATAGGGGGATGGTGAACCCATTTGGAGGAGGGTGGATCCAAAAGAAGTTTTTCATGTGCTACAGTTACTGGTCAGTTGGATCCTTAAAAGAAGTGACAACTTGGTCATTAAGTCTAAAGTAGCAGCAAAACAAACCTGTATTTAACTTAAATGGAACTGTCCGCGAGACCTCTCCAGGTCCTCTTTGATAATACTACTCCTGTCATTTTGTAGCTTGGGCCTATCATTTTTTTCTGTGCGGGTGACTCTTTTCCCTCCAGTCAATTTGCAGTCCTTACAAAATCTACAACAGAATATACCACTAAATCAGAAAATGGAGCCATGATCATTACTGTCCCCGCCAAGGGTTCACTTTCACAACTGCACTTTAAATTTTGGTAATTTAGGCAACTTCCAGATGCCACACTAACCATTCAACATGTGGCAGCATCTGCAAAATAAACCACTTAAATGTCCACCACTTATGATTATGACCATCACTAAAGGAAATGTCCATGTCTAAGAATATGGTCTATGAAATGTTAATTAAAGAAAATCAGTCTTGTGGAATCCAAATACACAGCCCTTTCCCTTATTGAGATGTTTATACTGTTCACTACACCTGCTCAGCTTTTGCTAACGCTGCTCTTTGCTATTAATTAAAAACACTTGGCCGTACCACAAACATACTATCAAAGTATATGGCCTTACCACAAACATACTATCAAAGTATATGGCCTTACCACAAACTTACTATTAAAGGTGTATGGGATGACCTATACCATATGAGCACAAACTGCATGAAATCACTATCTTACTGAGCAACTGCATTTTTGGCTGTTACTTTTGAAGTATCTGGATCTTATACAATTTTCCTGGGAGTACCTGTTTTAATGTCTAATAGCACTGAATGCTTCTGTGACCACTATGCTGCAAGCACTGCACAGTATAGTTGACATAGCTGCTATCATTCATTTTGAACAAATGTTTCTGATTTTTCCTACTTTGCACTCAGGAATACATGATACATTTGGATAATTTGGTTGGTCAGAGACCTGTTCATCTTTGATGCAGATTCTGTGAGAATTCAGTTTAGAAACATGTGACCAGAATATATCCAAAAACAGATGCTAGAAGCTGATTATGTGACATTTATCACTCTACTCAACCACCACTTTTCCCAGTGATCTCACTGCTACTGGTGTCTAATTTAACTGGGCTTCCATAATCACAGAAAAAACACTTTGGCATTTGGCAGCATCTATTCCATTGTCTTTTGTGCTGCTTGCTGTAGTATGATGATATACACAAACTCTAGCTCTTTTGTAACAGCTATTTGTTCAGATAGTAATGTGATGTTAAAGAGGGGACCTAGGTATTTTTCATAAAATTAGGCAGTTGGAGTAGAAGCAGAATGGCAAGCGTATTAACAGCAGGAGGAAAAGTGAAATCTACCAAGTGGGAGAATGTGAAATAACTACCACGTGACACGTGACACATACATCATATGTTTACTAAATGCCAGATTTCAAAACAGCTTGCATTCTGTCACAGCCTGAAGCTTGCAGCTAGTTGAATGACAAATATAAGTAATTTTTAGAAATGGTTGCAGTATTCTGCAAATAAGACACTCTACCCTTTGTGTAGTTCATGTTGTATACATGATTCCATAAATTCCTCCCTACTGTTTGTCAGTGGTGCCTTCTCTCTTGCCTGCACACCTTGTTATCTGTAGTGTTTTTCCAGGTGTTATGCATTAATCTGGATTCCTGTCAGTATATATGTCTGCCCATGCACTTGTGAATTAGTTTGCATCATATTCATATGATGCACAGCCTCCCACAGCAAGCTGGTCATGGATCTGAATGAGAATGTTCTGCTGCATGCCTTATTTATGTGAATGCCTTTCACCCAATGTCATGATTCTTGGTGTGTGCATCTATTGCACCAAATATATAGCCAATCCAGTTAGCCACATAATGTCCCTTGACATTCTTTTTACCTTCCTATACTTACATAATGGGACTCCTTAATGCGGACTACTATGAAACCTTAATAGATTCAGTGTGACAACTTTAGACAGGGTCTGTGGGAATTCAGTCCATGGAAAAGTCTTCACCCCCTCGCATATTCAAGGGTGTGATACTGCATCATGCTGTCTAGCCAGTGATCTTGGGAACCAGTAGCAGTTGTGCAAAGCGATACTGTAGTGAAATCAGCCACGTCCTAACCTCTGAGTGTACAGGCTTTTTTGTTTCACCATTGAATGGAATACAAGTTGGTTATATAACTGGTCAACACAACAATACCTAAAAAGCTCGACCAATTCCATCCTGAATACAACACAGGCATGCTTTTAATGCAGCAAGGGTTTCTGTACACTAAACATTTTTTGCAAAGGTAAATTATCATAAAAATATTCATGGTGGCTTGGTTTAAAAAGTGTACTGGTTTTCATCTACAATCAAGAATTAAAACATAAGCAGTGGTAAATTATAAATACCACAGCTGCTGCATGTACCTTGCCAAGCACATGCAACAGCTGGAGAGACCAGAGATTCCTGACCAGGAAAATAGGTTAAAAGTCCTGTCCCTCTACTCAGTCTTGTACAGACTGCTCAGCGGTAACCTGTATCTGACATACAAGGCCATCTCACAAGCAGCCTTGATGGAGTTGCTGCTTGTCAGTAAGTCAAACTCCACTCACACAACCCACACACAAGGCCTCAACCTGGTCTGACATTAATAGAACTGGGGGACACATCTATCACACCAACAAAGACTTCCCCATCTGTGGAATAGACTACCTCCATGTCAAGCAGGGTCACTTGCTCTCTCTAAGAGGAATCTGGTTGACAGGATGGGAAATGGAAACCTCTGGAAAATACACCCCTGGGATCCCATTTGTGTTCCTGCTGGACAGGGGAAACAGGTGCTGACTTTGTGAGAATATGAGCAAAATTCTTGGCTATGCTTATAAGGGCCTCTCAGCCAATAGCCTAGTATTGTCCTATTAACTACACACTTAAGAGCTGTAGCACCCCAATGTCAATAGTCCTCTACCAAATGTAGGTCTCACAAGTGATACATTCTAACCCCATATTTTAAAATAAGTGATTCTAGGCAGCTGAAATTAGTATTACTGATTTCCAGTGCTTCAGCATTTACTGGTTCATAGGTTACTAACTAGGCCTTTAATCCTTAGTAGCCCAGATGTGCATTCCCAAGAAGTTTTTAACCCTTGTATTTAAGTGTAAATAGCTTAGAGCAGGGTAATTTTCATGTTATCCCTACCCATAAGGGGCAAAGGTGCCAAATCAGGGGTGAGCTTGTGGTTTTCCATCCAGATTACACTTAAAGCAGAGTATGCCTTTTAATCTATTTATGTGTAGAAGATTATTCGTAAGAAGTGGCATTCTTTGTGATAGACTACTTCCCCTCCAACTCTTTCTGTTTATGTTGCAGAAATAAGAAATATCTCTTGAGCAGATGTTTGACACCATTGTAGTGTAGTAGGGCCACAAGGAGGGGATCAGCTGAGCAGTGCAATGAAAAAGCACTTTATTGCAATAGTGGATACATGGTGATTGAAAGACAGATCAGGTCCCTAACTGCTTGATCAATTTTTGGGGATTGGCTATTGATGTAGTAGTTACTGGGGCTGCCACCCTTGCCAAAAGATACTATTTTTTTGCATTTAGTTTTAGGCCATGGTTCTATCAACAATTTGGGAAAGGCCCTCTTTGAGGAACTTGCTCTCTTCTGGAGAGTTTAAGATGGTACCAAGTTTGCATTCATCTGCAGAGTCAGCAATAAACCCTTAACATTACATTTCACCTCTGAAGTAAATGCCAAAGAGTGGCCAGAGGAATGAACCCTGGGGTATAACATTAGTGACAGGACCACTGGAGGAGGTAGACCCAGCCATCCTGATATGCTGGGTTCTATTAGTGATCAAATATGCAAGCCCATGAGTTGTATAGGAATATACATTCAGCTATAATGAGTATGAACATAACTGAATTGTGATAGTATTGAATGTGTTTTTGAGTTCTAGGTACGAAGTGTGTACCAATCTCTCCTCATCCATTACTTCAGTAACCTTCTCAAAGTCAACCAGGTTAAGTAGGAAGGATCTGCCCTTAAAACCAAACTGTCTTGGGTCAAGAGTTGCCTATGTCTGTATTCAGTAATGATCCTTTGCACAGCCTTGCAGATGCAGTTAGTCAGGCTTATGGCTCTATAATTACTGGAGGTCCACTAACAACCCCTCCTTTAAGCAGTGGGAAGGGGGATGACTGCTGCTATACTGTATAAAAAGCCTGTTTGGAAGTTGATATTGAATAGTCTCTGTAAGGGGCATGACAGGTCCTGTTTCAGGCTGGCCAGTAAACATCCCAGTAAGATATCCAGCCCCATTGAAACAGTATTCTTGGCCTTGGATTGTGCTTTGAGGTCTTGTTCTTGGAAGATTTGAGTCGGGGTGGATGCTGGTATGTAATCTGGGAATATGGGGGGGGGGGGTTATTTGCTAGTAGAGTGGCTAGTCTTCTGTATGAGTATATGATATAATTTAGAATTAGCTGTGTACGGTGTTGTACATGTTTTGTGAGGTTTCTAATGTAGTTCAGTAAAGCTTTGTGGTTGTTTTTATTTACCTCATATCTATCTTTGGTTAGTCAGGGTCCAGAGTGTTTTTGGCATCCAGAGAGTTACATTTATTTTTACATGCTATCAGCTTTTTTTCTTTTATTGTAGATCCTGTTTATATGTGGGGTTCCAACACAGGGTTTCATTTTTAAATTTGGTGTTTGATTTGCTTCAAGGAGAACAGAGGTATCTCTGCAGGTATTTACATGTGCATAGATCCTTGTGATAGATTCTGCATCATCAGATTTGATACCATTGAATTATATTCTTGCTTAACTTAGGAAGAGACCAATGCTTTCTTCAGAATGAAGTCTTTGTTTGCAGCCAGAACTTAACATTTATATATGTATTTAGAGGTCACCATAATCATGTCCTGCAAACAATTGTTCTAAACGTTTATCCTCTGTTCTTGGCTCACTAAGACTTAATGTCTTCACTAAGAATGTTTAAGTTGCTTATGCTTTATACTACAAGAATGGTGTCAGATGCAGACAACATGCGCGCCTTTAGAATATACATTTCAATAGCCATATACCAGTTAGAGGTATTGTGGAAAGGCAGAAGTACATGTTTTCATAGTCAAGGGTAAGTAGTGTCATTCAACCTGTATAAGATTTTTTACAAAATTATATTTTATATTTAATGTAAAGGGATGTTGAAGACATAATATTCCATATAGCAATTATTACTCAAATAAAAGAAACAGACTGAAGAGAGAACCTCTCCCTCTCCCACGCAACATAAAGAATCACCAGACATAAAATCCTACTTGCATAAATTTCCTTTAACTATTAAAAATAGAGATTTATGAGGTGATTTTGTCCCATGTTATTGTAAAAACAATGCAATATTATAGTGTGTTGCAATGATATTTTCCACCCTAGCTTTGAATTGCTTATCTATGCTCACTGACATGTCTATTCTTCCCTTTGCTGTGATACTCAGCTACTCACCTCCTCCAAGTCTTCTCTCTTGCTTTCATATTCCTAACCTTTCATCTCTCATACATAAGGTTCAGCCACATATGTTCAGAGCAACCTTGGTAAGCTTTTTTAACATTCCCTTCTAGAACAAGTCATCTGAACATGGGCTAAACTCTTGACTAGGTTTATAGGGGCCTCAGGGCCAATAGCCTAGTAACTTCCTATGATGGTTTGGTGTTACCTACATTTTGACACCACTCTGGGACTATTTACAGGTTTTTAAATATTTTTATACATAACTTCTGAGTCTGACCACAATGGGTCTGGCATCTTGAAGTAATTCTGATTGTTTAGTCTGCCTCTAGGTATCCCAAAATGCAGTGCTCACCTGTAAAAAGTTACATAATGCAGACCTCTTCTTAAAGCTCCTGTCACTGCACTGATTTTACATGCATACACTGCTGTCTTTCAGTCAGTTTTAAGTAACATTTCATGCTGTTCAGTGACTACTTAAAACACAAACAGTGTGAATGCCACAAAACAGACTTTGAAATTGTTTTTTCCTGCTGCTTCTTTTTAGAATGGCTAAACTGCAGTTTTTTTTTGTGAAGCCAGAATTGTACCAGTTTGACTCATCTCCCATCCCCCATATCCCATCCCCTTCAAGCCTAACTTCCCTAGCTGTCAAAGTGCTAAAGATAATTTGAGTTATTTGCTGTAATTGACAGCCCACAGCAGAAGACTTGACTCATGTACTGTTTCCTTGTTCTAGCCTTTACTTTCTGTATGGGTAGGGGAAGCACCAGGGAGATGTGACATCACAGCACGGGTGGGTTTTTAGGACAGTCATGATGATGTCAGTTTGGGGAGGGAATTGGCCAGAAAAGTACCTGTATTTAGTGGTCTTGATGTCATCAATGAATTAGAGACATTTTCTGGGCAGGATAAAAGTTTTTTGAAAGTGAAACCACCACAGTACAGTAAGGTACTGTTTTAGTGGACAGAAACAGTCAATTTAATATATTTTAAATGCTGTGCTGTTGTTTATTCATAGCAGGGACAATAAATAGGGAGAAGGACAGAGAACTTGAGCATTTAATAAGAGAATCCTGTTGTTGTCCTTTAAACCACAAGAGACATGCCAGGATTCATCCTCAAATAGCATACAGTGAAGTAGTAATTAGGGTCAATGTACAGGGTACAGGAATTTAAAAGAAAATTGTGTAATGCATTTGCTAACAGCCTGAGACAGCCTACTGATCACTTGTGTCCCTTTTCAGGAGTACTGTCTGATGAAGTAACGTCAGAGTCATACAGAAAACAAATGAAGGCTGAGAGAATCAAACCCTGTACTACAGGAAGCAGCTCTTGAACACCTCATAGCCTTACTCATCTGCACAAATGCTAGACAAATTGATTTAGCCCAAACTACAAATCAGTATGACTGACACTGACAGATTGACATATTGTACCAGACAGTCCCCTTAACTGAGGCATAACACACACACACACACACACACACACACACACACACACACACACACACACACACACACACACACACACACACACACACACACACACACTTACAGTGCATACCCATGCACTAACCTTGCCTAAATCAGCCAACTCTCAACTGCCCACAAAGGACAGCCCTGTATATACACACACTGCTTACACTTGTAATAACCTTGTCTAAATTAGCCACCTCTTGCTTGCTCACAAAGGAGAGTCCTGCACATTTATGCACATTTATTGATAACAAATCCATGCTGGAAAACTCTCTCCTCTCCAAGACATTTGCTGTTCTGTTCAAATCTCTCACATGCATGTTAAATGCACTGGGTGTGCAAGCATGAAGATTTCTTGGACAAGCAATGATAGATGTACAGGTTTCTAGTTTGGATGCAGAATGTTTTTGGGATGAGATAAGAAACAACTTTTAAAGTGACAGAACACTATATAGCAATGGATCAAACAGCATTTTTTTATTTTTTAAAGCCACCCAGGCTCCCTAGCCAGCATAAGACCCCAGGCAGCCTCCATAAAAATGCCAAAGGTACATGGGGAAATAATTTGGTTGGGTTGCGTGGCTAACCTTCTAAAGACCTCGGTGGTCATTAATCTAGTATATACCTATGAACCTATAAGCATAGGATGTTAAGATCAAGAAAAGAAGTAGCCACTTAGAAAGTCCATGGAAACAGAATCCAACTGTCAACCCAGAACAGACAACCTCTTGTAGTAAGGTTTTCCCATTGGAGTAAATCCTTAAAAACAAGACCATGTCCCGACAGTAGCAAAACTGAGAAAAAAGTGGGAGGTGGGCAACTATCATTGTTGACAGAGAAAATAAAACCATCACTGCCTGACCAAAAAGCTGTGCAAAACAGTATTTACAGGTTAATAGTTAGTTATAAGGAATGCATCCCAGAAGATGATTGAGAAGCCTTGCCCCATTTCCTAACTGCCCCAGAAGACTATTTATTTTTATTTATTTTGACATTTGTTGACCAGGTTAGCCTGACTGGGCATGGGCCTTTTTTCAGCAGAGACCCAGGGAGAAAAGCAAAAGCTGCAGTAATGTCTTTTGTTTAAGTAGTTACAATTAGACTGTCATATGTCATAGACAATTCATGAGTCATAAATAAGTTAATTACTTTCGGTTGATTACAATCATTTTTTTTAAGAAAAGAAAATGTATATGAAAAAGTAGAGAAAAAGTTTAATTCAATCAGGAACAGGTGTGACATGCTCCAGAGGAAACTCTTTTTAAGTGTTAGGAGACAATTGTTTTTAAACATACCTTTATTGAATTATCACTTGTGACTGAGCAAATTTACATTTATACAAAAGTACTCAAACTGTATTAACACATTAACAAACATTATACTTCACATATATTGCTATATATCATATAACCTAAGCAACATTACATAAATTATTCAATTACTGTGCCCTTTTTTCTTTTAAAATCTACTCAATCATTTTCAGTCAAACATTACATAGCTCATTTAAGTCTTGCCTTCTTTTAAACATCATTCCTCCCTTGTATGCATTGTTCCCACAATTCCCATTCTTTCCTATGTAGTTTGCTCCTACCCTTTTCTAAAGATCTCAATTCCAGTTGTTTTTTCTCTGTTACTATATTCACTACTTCTAATATAGTCGGTCTAGATTTTGATTTCCATTTTCTAGTAATTGCTTTTTTGGCAGCCACCATAATTAGACACAGCAAGGTCTTATCACGTCCAGGCAATTCTGATTCTGTATTATAGCTCAGAAAAATCATCTCCTTCATCATACCAATCCATTTACCCAGTATCTCCGACAGTGCATCCCGCAGAGAATCCTTAAAGTCTGCCAACTCACTGCACTCCCAGAAAATATGTTCCCAAGTACCTCTTTCTTCCCCGTCACACCTTCATTTGCTGTCTACCTAAGAAAAAATTCTCTAGAGTCTACTTGTGGTATAAAAATATCTATGTAAACATTTCCCAGCAAAAATCCTAAATCTTCTAGATTTTGTTCCATATTTGGGAGACATACATATATATTCTTGTTGTTTCTTTGTGAATTGCTTGTCCAGTCTCTCTTCCCAATCCTTTCTAACCTTCTCTGATTAATTCTTATAGTTATCATGCAATATTTTATATTGTCTACTAATTATTCCTTTTTTAATGGCAACTTCTGTTCTAGATTCTGATAAAAACTCTACCAGTGCAGGTCTTTTGTTTACTACCCCCCCCCCCCCATTTCTTTCTCTTTACCTATATTCTGATATCAATCCTTTCTAACCTGCAGTCCAAATGCATTTTTGGCCTCTTCCCATTCTATTACCTCTCTCTCTCTCTACTTATTTGCTTCCAATACCTTGGTTCCTTTGCCAGTTTCTCCAATAAATTCCAGCCCTCACTTGGCTATTGTCTGTATCCCTAATTGCAGCCATCCCTATTGGTAGAACCTCCTTTCTCCATTCCCGTGTTGACTTAGTTCTACGAATACTCTCTGCTACTTTATGGATATAACATTCTGTATGATATCATTATTTTCTTTAAAGGCTTGCATCCAAAATCCCAGTCTCTCCTTGTTTCTTGAGTTTCCCAATTGTTAACATCATCCCTTTCCACTTTGAATTATAGTTTTCTGCTTGTGCTATGTATAGGAGCTTTAACTGTGTAGCTGTGAAATACCCCTTCAAATTGGGTAATCCCAATCCGTCCTGTCCTTCTGGAAGAATCAGCTTATCCCACTTGACTCTTGCCATCTTCTCCTCCCAGATAAAGGCCTGACCTGTGTATAAGTCTAAGGGGACTAAAAACATTTTGACTGCTTGTATCTACAGGTGTTAGGGGACAGTTGGTATTTTAAACAGGGTTAAAGTGTTGCAGTAGTACAGGAGGATCTGATCAAGGTGCCAATTAACAGTAATGTAAAAGGTGAGTAATTACATAGTTTTGTTTGTATATTTTATTGCAGGGAGAAGGAGAAAAGAGAGTTAGTAGAGGATGTGTTAGCAGGGGTTGATTTATGGGGAGGGGTGCATTTTTATGTTGGGTTGTGGCATGTCTAAGCCCTTTCACTGAGCAGGAATAGTTTTAAGGATTTTTTAAAGCAGTTTGTAATGGGTATAGTTCTTAGAGAGAGGGGCAGTTTGTTCCATGAGTTAGCAACTGAGTAGCTGTGGAGTTGTTTGCCTATGTTTTTTTTTTGGGGGGGGGTTGTAAATTTCCAAGAGATGTTGATCTGAGCTTCGAACAGGGTGTTTGGGAGTGTAGTGAGTGATAAGCAGAGAGAGCACAGGGCAATAGGTTGGTTTGTAGAGGATGAAGTGAGACAGGTGAAGTTGAGGGAGGAGGGGTTGTTGGTGGAATTCAACCCACTGAAGGTGGTTTAAAGATAGGCAGTGGTGTGAGCAATAGTTTGCTGTGAACCTAGCATTTTTGTTGTATGTGAGTTCTAGCACGGACATAAGATTGGTTTGAAGGTTTTTTAGGATTGGGGAGGCATAGCGTAGGCTAGGTAGAAGGAAAGCCTGTGTTAGTACAGGTTTAGATTCATTAGTGAGGATTTTTTTTTCCTCTAGAGTAGCCCTAGTCTCTGGTGTTTTTTTTTTTTTTTTGATGCCTTGTTCTATGTGGACATAAAAGTTAAGTTGATCATTGATTATTACACCTAATAGTTTTATATGAGGCCCTGCTTTAATAATGGTGTTGTTTAGGGAAGAGATGGTGAAGGAGGTTTTGGAAACAATGCCCCCTAATAGAAGAAATTCTCCACTGGATCTCCAGTAACATTAAAAATGAAACTGCCATCCTAGGTGACATAAATATCAACTGGCAAAACCTGAACTCCAACTCCCATACCCCCAATATTAACCTGTTCAACTTTACTCAGCTCATAAACACCCCAATCAGACCAAACAAGGACAATCCCACAGGACCCACCCTAGACTGGATTCTTTTCTCCCACCCCAATAAAATATCTGAAGTTGAAACTCTTCCTGACACACTGAGTGATCACATCCCCGCCTTTATCCGCTACTCCTCCTTAGCCCTCCAATATCAGCACCAATACAAACGGATCAGGAACCTAACTGCCTTCAACCCTCACATCTTCACCGATATCCTCAAAAATACTAACTGGCACATATTAAAAAACTTCCACTAGACAATGGCATAAATTATTTCAATACTAAATAGCCTTGCCCCACTCCACATGAAAAGGATAAAAAGTAACTATGCTCTTTGGCTAACCAAGCCGACCAAAAAATTGATGCACCTTAGAGGTAAATCATGGAAACATTATCAAATTAAGAAAAAAACAGGACACTCCTATACATTTTAAACAGGTCCATAAATAGGTAAAAAAGCTAGTAAAGACAGACAAAAAAGCCTACTACTCAAAACTGCAGTCTAACCACAAATAAACCCCCCCAAAAATTCTGGACTTCCATCTCCTCTCTCCTGAACCCTGGCACAAGAAATAATCCTTGCCCTCACTCTGACAAACTTCCTCATGAAATTGCCTCCCTGCTTAACTCTTTCTTTAGAAACTCAATAGCCAACATTACCATTAGCTTCACTAATAACAGAGACATCTCAAGTGACATTTCTCCACCAAACATCTCCCCCACTTTCTCCATCTGTAAAAGCACCACATTCCTCCCGAACCCAGTTCCCATTTCACCCCTAATTTCAATATCAACCCAATTTCTATCACAACTATTAAAAAATTACTCCTTAAACTTAAATCTTGCTGTAATGCACCCAACAAGTTACCACCTACATTTCTAAAAACTGCTGCCAAAGCCATTGCCTTCCCTATAAGTATCCTAATTAACAGATCCATTCATGAATCTTAGGTGCCCAAATTATGGAAGAAGGCTTACAGTCTTCCTCTTTACAAAGGGGACAAAAACAAAGATATCTCCAACTTTTGACCCATCGCTATCCTGTCCCCTATCTCTAAGCTCCTGGAGAAGTGCATTCACATTCAGGTGATGACCTATGACCTATCTACTTTGAAACCACCTCCTATCCTTCACTCATCGTCATTACAGACGTGGCCACAGCACTACAACTGCCCTTATTTCCTTCTTAGATACTGTCAACTGAGCTTGTGATAATGAGGAAAACAGTATCTACCAGTTTCTTAAATCTTTCAAAAACATTTGATACAGTTTCCCACCCTTTCCTTCTATCACAGCTCACTAATTTTGGACTTTCCCCCACTACTCTCAGCTGGTTCTCAAGCTATCTAACAGACAGGCAACAGGCTGTCAAATGGCAAAACTATATCTCTTCTTATATCAACACCTCTACTGGAGCTCCTCAAGGCTCCATATTAGGTCCCCTCCTATTTAATATTTTCATTACCAACTTCCACGCAGCTATAACCAATGGAGCCGTTACTCAATATGTAGATGAATCAGCCATCATCTGCACAGCTGAATCTATGTCTGAAGTCCAACCCAAAACCCAAACTGCCTTCTCCACCACGGGAACCTGGATGTTTAAAAACCACCAAGACCTCAACCCAGATGAATCCAAGATTATGCTTTTCACCCACAAAAACATCACACATGTTGGGCAAAGCCATGTTCAGTATCTACTCCCAAAATAAAGCACAAACAGAAGTTGCTAGCCACACAAAACTACTAGTAGTGTCCATAGACGAACACCTAAAATTTTACATTCACCTGCAACAAAACGTCCAAAAAAACACATCAGAAATTCAAAATGCTCTACAAGCACAACCAGTTCCTCAGCCCCTACACCAAACAAACCCTTGCCACTACTTACCTACTCCCTTCTCTACTGTATGGCACCCGTCTACTTACCAATGTCCATACCACTCTAAAAGCTAAGCTTGAAACACGTTATAATAAAATTGCAAAATATGAAACAAACTCCAAAAACTTCTCCCATCACTGTACCACTCTTCACTCCCTAAAATGGCTTGAACTACCTAAATACCTCAACTTACTGCTGCTCCCAAACTTATCTTTAAACCCCTGATTGTCCCACCTTTAGTTCCATCTTCACCTTCTATCTCCCAAATAGGCCCCTCAGATCTGAGAATCAACAACTTCTACATGTTAACAAACCAACCCTACCACCCGGCCAACTTCTCTTCTCTCACTCTCTAGCCAGGAATTGCAATGCTCTTCCATTAGCAATCAGAACAATCCCAAATCCTGGCCACTTCAAAACTACTCTGCACACTTACCCATCTTCCATCTGGAGCTGCACTTGCACTCAGCCTCCTTGAACTCCTAGCTCCAATGGTATATTTTCTCCTCATTTTCCACGCTGTGTTTTATCTAAACTACCTCTATGCAATAATTTGTCTCCAAGCTTTTTGTACTCTGTTGACTAGTATTTTTCTAGCAACTGAACTGCTAAATGTGTTTTTAGCTCTGTAATCCTATATGTTACATAATGTTATACTACCAATGTATATAGTTTTATTGATTGTTTTTTTTGTACTGGGGAGCTTTTCTTCCTGGATCTCCACTGAAAATGGGCTTTGTTCAACCCAGTGGACCTTCCCAGTTAACAAACTGCTAAATAAATGAGAGAGGGGTTTAGGAAGGAATAAGAGGAGCTTGTTTTTTGGGGTTTAAAAGTAGTTGGTTGTTAGTTAGCCATCTTTCTGCAGAGTGTAAAGATTCTTGGGTAAGGGTGTGAAGCTGAGAGAGATTGTCAGAGGAGGAACAGATGTGCAGAGGTTATTAGTGAAGATGTTAAAAAGTAAGTGTTCAAGTATGGAGCCTTGGGGGACCCCAGTTTGGATTGGGAGGAAAGGGGATAGAGCAGTATGCCATCTGAAAGACTGAAGCCGGTTAGAGAGGTAACTGGAGAACTAAGACATACTTGAGTTGGAGAGATTGGGGACAGAGAGCAGAGTCGGAAGTTTGTTGTGAGATACCGTGTCAAATGCCTATATTGGTCAGAGTCATACAATAGGTAAAAGGAGGATGAGGGAATCAAACCCTGAACTACAGAAAGGAGCTCATTAACAACATATAACCTTAATCCTCTGTAGTAACAGCAAAAGACCTTTAGAAACTATTCCTTAAAATCTCATGAAGTGTGTAATGCTTTGTAAAAGTATGGTTTGAGCCCTAAATTACAGTAGTGCAATTATCTTCTAAAATGATACTACCTAAAAAGGGTAACAGAGTAGTCATAACCTTAATGGACCTTTGCCACTCTATTTCCATACTGCTATTAGCAAAAGGTGACATTTTAATCCCATTAGCCCTTGTATCAGTGCCATGCCCTCCATTTCTGTTGACAAATGGGACAAACACGTGCCATTTTTTTTTTTTTTACAAAGTGTCTTAATTCAGTCTGATAAGAATTGGAGTTACAATGTGCTTCATGATGTTATAATCCCTTAGGACAGGGTTCTGCATATAACAAATCAGGTAGTAGAAAATTAATGATACATAGACAGACAGCCAGATAAAGGATGGATGAATTAATCTTATTCGGGTTACATGTTTTAAATCACAAGTACAACAGGCTCAAAGCATAGAAGAGTGCATGTGTTCCTTTTTCCTTAGTTTTTTTTTTGCCTCCATAACTGTCAGTCATCATCCTTATACTTCCCCTTACCAGATTTCAGCCCAATCTTTCCCTCATACTGGGAAGAGAGGAAGAGAGCCATTAGAAGGACCCTTATGCAGGCAGCCACAAGGATGTTTTGTGTCTTCACTTTCATTCCGGCTATGATGACATCTGTCTTAGTCTTAACCCCACACTCTGGACAGGTGATGAGCTATTTGCATCACCACAGAGGCTTGTAATACCTTCCCCTTGCGAGTGCATGCTTCTGTACACTCACTTTGAAGGTTACCAGCAGGCAGTGGTTTGGCAAGCCAAAAGCCCACCTGTAGAATATGTGTGAGTCACCGCCCCTCCTCCAAGGTATTGTGGCAATGCATATACTGCTTTGCTGCACCCCCCCACTCCACCTCCAGGATGTGCACACCCATCCTCTCCGACTGGTTCCATCAAACACCCAATTTGCTAATAGAACTTAAGGTTGCCCAAACCAGAGTCAAAGAGTTTATCCATGTATGTCACCAGATTTAGCCAGAGTGTATATAAATACCATGGGGTGGGGGTGGGGCATGGTCTGAATCTCTTCATTTTGTCTTTAAGTGAAATTTCCCTTTCAGAGAAAAATGGTTCTGAACTCTTTATTGAGAAGCCATTCTATCCTACACAGAAATTACAGACTATTGCAGTGTGAAAGCTGGTTCAAGAATAGACCATTTTGCTGTCATTGAGAAATAAAGGGAGAAAGAGAAAATATATATTTATCAGAAAAATAAACGACAAGATCAAAACTTCAAATTTAAAGTGATTCAGACACATCTTGTTTCTGTAGTCATAATAACATTCCACTGTCCTATCCATCGTAAATGTTCTACTGCATTATAGTGAAATGATTTTACAACAAATTCGTTACTTTCAATTTAGCTTGGCTCTGTTACACAGAGGAATGTAGTCCTGATTGCAACCAAAATGACCTGGGATCAACTACTGGCCTTGTAATTGAAGGAGCCAGGCAGGGAAGATGAGGAGGAGTGATGGGGTACATCTTGCTTGCCTCCCCTGGTGGTGTGGAGAAGACTGAGTGAAGTTAGGGACATGCTTGCTGGGCAGTGCAATTTCCTTAGTGGAAACCAGGAAAACCACTGCTTATTCTTCAAGGGAGAAGGGCTGCTTGGAGGGAGTGTCCCATGTGGAAGTGAGGGGATTGCCTCCTTGGTCATTCAGTTGAATATCCCCTTCCCGGCACTTCACTAGGTATATGCAGGGACTTGTGCTTAAAAGGGCAAAAATCATGAACCATTCCTGCTAGCTGCCTGGCTGATGACTCCTCCTGGTTGATCCTCACCTGATGATGGGGCAAATGATCAACAGACAATGGGGCAAAAAGAGAGTAAAATAATATTTTCCATTTAACTGTTGCTGCAGTTCCACTCTCTGCCATTTTTCCCAGGCATCCTATACCATGATGTCACAGGAATTTTGTCATGTGAATATTCTAGCCTGTTAGACAGCAGCAGTGAAGCACACCCTGACACTGACAGTGGCAAAGTTCCCTACCCCTTTTAATGTGTTTTGTGTAAATAGCAGGAAGTTGAACAGAAATGCTGACGGTTACACATCCTAATGTTGCTAATAGTTTCTTCTGCCACAGAGGAGTACATTATGAAACGGCAGTTTCTAATACGTAGCAGTAGGATGGAATCAGCTAATTTCCAAAGTGAATTATAGCAACTCATGTTCAAAACTTGCTCACTTTATGTAGTAACAACATGTCAACCTGCAGTACTGAATAGTGACCTGCATTTTCACTTTCCTCTGGCAACCAGGGACAGCCTTAGATGAAATAGAGCCCTAGGGCTCCATGGCACTTCAATCCGTGCTGTCTACTATTCCCCCACCACACCACTGCCTGTCTTCCACCCATTCTAATATTCCCACAACATCCATATTACATTTTTTCTTGTTTTTGTCACTTTGCCACAGTCTTCAGCCTTTTCCCAACATCCTTTCAGTGCACACTAATTAGCCAAGACTGCACTGTAATAACTGTGGAGGAAATAACTGAATATTGCTTGGGTTATGGGAGCTGTTAGACACCCAGAAGTGATGGAGGTGCTTTTTTCCCAACCTGTTAATGCAACAATGGCCTGAACAAAAATGAAGGAAAGAAATTCAGTCTTATTTTTTCTTTCAAGGAAGAAATAAGCAGTGTTCAAAGCTTAATGGTCAAAGCTGACAAAACTGCAGTTCCCAATAAACTGAGAAGACAAATGCTTGTGAGGTTATATAAATCATACCTTAGAGTATTACACGCCTCTCTTGCTCCCAAAACAGAGAGAGAGAGAGTCACTTTATGTTTATCCCTTTGGTTTTAGATTGGGATGAAAATGAAGGAACAAACAGCGACACTCCTATATTTCAAGTGGCTGCTGTCATATGTATACACAGCATGCTTCTTCAACCCCAATTCTAAAAGACTGCCACCTTCTCTACACTTCACTGACATGACTGGAATGAAAGTGAAAGAACAAATAGAGCTCAGTAACATATTTCAATATGTTGCTGTCAAATGTATAAAAAAATAGCATGCGTCCTTACTTACCCCTACCCGACAAGTTAGCCACATATACATGTCTGATGTTTGATTGTGAGGAAGGTAAAAAAAACTGATCACTGTAACTGTTTCTTCTAGATAATACACTGCCACTAGACAAGCTATACTGACCTTCTGTGCACACTTCTTTGGTTTGACTTTGAGAAAAGTTAAAGGAATACTGGCCACACTGTGTCCAGCCTCCACACAAGCTACAGTGACATTCTGTGCATATTTTTGAGGTTTAGTTGTGAGGAAAATTAAAGAAATAATGAACATACTGTCCACAGCCCCAGCATAATCTATAGCAACCTTCCTGCACACCTCCAAGATTTTTGAAGAAAGTTAAAGAAATAATTATCTCCATCTACCATGCAAGCTTTAATGACTTTCTGTGCACACCTTTGAGGTCTGGGTGTCAAGAAAATTAAACAAACAAAAAAAATGGCCTCTCCATTCCCAGCCTCCACCCACAAGCTAAAGTGACCTTCTGTGCATACCGCTCTACAAGACCAGTTTTAGACTAGTTGGGGTTCATGACAGAGGCCTCTACTGAGCCTGTGTCAAAATACACTAATACAGCTTGGGGCATAATGGCAGCCAGGCCCCCAGAAGCTCTGAGTTTCTAGATGTTCCATAATGTATTTTATGCCATGTTTTTAAAAGATAATGACCTGTTAGTTGCTCTTTCTTTATTGCTACCCATAAAAAGTATGTATTTGCCTGCCAATACTGTGTGTGTCCACAGATCAGAAAATGGTACATCATTTTTGCACAGAAATATAAACACATTCACATACACTTACTTATAGGCAAATCTGAGGAATGCCAGTTCACCGATGGTATGTTTTTGGAGTGTTGGGAGAAACCAGAGCACATGAATAAACATCCAAATAAACAGGAAGGACATGTAGACTCCTGCATAAAAGGGGTCCAAATGGAGTAATGAAATCAGCAAGAAAAGGAGTAGTATTGCTGGAATTTATCCTCAAGTCTTGCTGAGTACCTTCACATGGTGGACCCTATTTTCACAAAATCTCAAGACTATACTGATATATAGGTTCCCTATTACGATGTCACAGACGCAGTTTGTTGAATGTGTCTTCATCGAACAGAAAAGCGTGAAAAGGCAAAATAGCGAAGTGGCTTTTCAGCTAATTCTTTCCCTGGGAAAGAATTTGTTTGGCCGCTTTCGTTACTTTGCTGTTTTTGACACTATAGTGCAATCTTGGAGTTGGTATATTTAAGTAGGGGGTGTGGGGGGGCATAGCCCCTGATGTCAGGGGGTGTGGGGGTGAAGCCCCCACGTTATGTAATGTTTTAAAGTTTTTTTTTTTTATTTTGGAACAGCGATTTTTTTCCCTTGGAAAAAAATTGCCGTTCTGAGGTTTCAACGTTGCAAGCTTTCGCTTACATGGGGTCAATTATTTATCATTCGCTGTTGTGAGCGTGCGATAACATAATATAAACCCGATATATAGACTGTATTTTAAAGTATATATCATGGAGAATGATAGTTTAAATAAGAAAAAAAGACAGCTGGGGTTCCAGGTCCTAGGATAAATAGTGCCCAGTTTTGGTGTACACACTGGTGTCAGAACTGGAAAAAAAGCAGTGTAAATTCCTCAGGCTATGGAAACATTCCTACAATAGAGTTAGGCCAGGCTCAGGGGGAAGATGGCGCTCTGTTGTAGAAGGTGGAGGTAATCCACACAAAAAAAAAAAATTGACAGAGCAAAAATATCCAAAAGTGGAGTACTGATGACAAGAAAGAAATTATGTATTGTTACTATTAGGCAAGAAGCCCTGAATTTCCAGACAGAATGTATTACGAAAGATTAAAAGAGAAATTAGAGGAAAGAAAAATACTTTCAACAGAAAAACTGTCAAAGACTTCAAGTAAAAATTTTTATTCATTAAAACAACATATTTATCAGAAACAGTACACAGACGAAGGAACTTTGGGATGCTTGGAAAATGAAACAATGGACGAAGTGTGAAAATATAAAGAATAAAACCCACAGATTTTTAAAGGTAGAAAAAAGAAACATGGATGTCCGAAAGAAAAAGAGATCTGAGCCCTGATCCCAAAAGACTTGCTGTCAGTGTAAATAATCACTTACACTTAGAGCAGAATGAGAGCAGGTGTTCTGGAATCTGGTTTCTGTTGTAAGTCTGTTTATAGTAGCCCTTACACCAAAGTAAATCACTTATACTAAGAACAAGTCTTTCGGAATCAGGGCTGACTTACACTGAAAGCAGCTCTTTTGGAATCTGGCTTGTGGTATGGTGTAGTATTTATGTAAAGGAGAAAGCCACACTAATCAATATAAAAAGCAGCTCCAAAAATATTTGAAGAGAAATACAGGCAAAGCCACACAGATATGGAATATTTCACAACACAAAAAACAAGAAAACAAGGAAGGATTAGTAAAGTAGAAGTTAAACAAACAGAAATTGCATTTATGGGTTATATATGAAGTAAAGGATTTGGTGTGGAGAATCCAACACAGACAATGTCTCAACATGATGGAATTACAGGTCCCCAGAATAAGGAGCAACAGAAGGAGCAGGAGGCATTTGATGAAGATTTGGAACATGATGATGCTCTGGAGCCTTCTGTAGGAGACCTGCACAAAAGTCCAGTTGAAGATGCACAGCAAGGGAATGAGCAGGAAGACTTGGCAACTCTGACCAAGTAATGTGGCAGATGGGCCAAAAGGTTTCCATATGAAGGTGCAGCAGATGAAGCAGGATGGCTCTGAAGAGGATATGTCAAAGGAAGATTTTCTAGAACTTTCAGCAGATTACTCGCAGGAAACATAGATGACAGAATATGCTCTCATTCCAGAAATAAATGATCTAAGGGTAGACTTGCTTAATTTAATAGGGATGGATAAACATATTAAGATAGATGATAAAAATAGATTACAGAAAGCAAATAAGACTCAAAATGTGAAAAGATTGGTAAAACAGACGAACATAGTGATCAGGACTATCAAGAGAAATTCCTGTAATATAATAGAAATAAACAGAATAGATTACTGTGCTGCTACACTAATAATGAATAAAGTGTTTCCAGAAAAAAATACAGTAATAAAGGAAAGGAAATGATTGAGTAAAATGCCACAATGAAAGCAATGAATAGAGAAAACTATAAAGCAATCAAGACAAGAAGTATCACTGTTAGAATATAGCAAAGGGAACTTATCATCAAAATATTTAGAGAGACACAGTAAAAGCAATGTACAGTATCAAGCAGACCAAGATTTATCATATGTTATTGCCAATAATAAACTAAAAATATCAGTAGAGGCCAAAAAACTTAGAAGGCATGCAGATAAATATAAAGGAAAAGTACAAAAAAAGTAAGTTAGTGATGCCCCAAAAAGATTCTATAGAAAACTGGGAAACTAACAAAAGATATAGAAACAACTCCAAAAAAAAAAAAAAAAGAGAAGAAATAGGCACATTTTGGAGAAATATTTATGGAGCTCCTGGTGGACATAAAGATGTTGCTGAATGGACAGAGGAATTAAAAAAAAAAAAAAAAAAAAAAGAGGTTATGAAATGGGATGAAGTAACGGACAGACAAACTAAGACAAAATTAAGAAAACTCCTAACTGGAAACACCAGACCCAGATGCATTACCTAAATTCTGCATAAAAGCATTAACATTTTTACACAAAGATTAGCCATGAGTAAGAATTACTTATATGCACATCCCAAAGAAATGACAGTCTGATTAACAACAGGAAAAATGGTACTGCTCCTTAAGAGTGAATCTAAACACAATAATAAATCTTCCTTTCAAAATAATATTAATAAATTATGGAACTCTATATTGTCTGATATGGACAGATGGAAGCATCTAAACCTTTCATTTCTTTCAAGGGTGGCCATTATTAAAATGAATATTCTGCCTAAATTTCTTTACCAATTCTCATCATCTGATCAGATAATTTCAAAAAATTTTTTTGAGTCTGTAAATAAAGCTTTGGCAAAATTCATATGGTTCCCTAAATCTGTTAGAATTTCTTATTCTAGATTGGCATTTTCGAAGGACAAGGGAGGTTTGGGTTTACCTAATCTTTATCTCTATTATTTGATTGTCTCATCCAATAAACTTCTTACTATCTCTAAATTCAATAACACTTCTTATCCAAATCAATCTTTATGGATAGAATTATGGTATAATTATGTCATTTCTAATAATTTAAATCCTGAAGCTATTCCCTTTATCTCTCTGGATAGTTTATTTATTAAAAATATATCTACAGTATTTAAACAAAAGATTAGAGATTTCCAAACCTTACTCAAAATGTGTAAACTAGAAAAGATTTCGCACCATGTTCAGCCAATTCATCTAAACCCAAATATATTATTGGACAATAAACTTTTGAACTTAACAAACTATCCTTTAATTAAAAATCTAAAAGTAGGAGATGTTTTGAAATATCTTGACTTGCCTTTATCTGACTGGCGTAAGTTATTGAAAGTAAACTGGAGTTACTCACCAATTCTTACACAACTAAGAGCAATAATTAAAAACAAATTTGTATGTCTGGTCCCCATAGACTCACAATTGAAAAACCTTAACACGATTATCGAAATACTTTCATCATCTGATAAAATGCTCTCAAACTCATATAAATTAATTAATTCTTTAATGATGGACCACAACTGTCTTTTATCCAATGTTTGGTTGAATTATAATTCCCAATTGTCAGAATCTCAGAAAGTCCTGGCTATTAGACACACTAAGGAATTTATCCCTTTTAAAAAATTAGCATACACACAATTAATGATTAATAATGATGCCTACTTTACCCCAATCAAATTAAACTAATTTAACCCAAATAAGTCCCCTTCGTGTTCATGCTGTTCTCATCCCCAAGCAGACCTCCTTCATATTCTATGGTATTGTCATTTTTCTCACAGATTGTGGACATTTTTGAAAGTCAGACTGCAGAAAATGGGATATCAAAAATCCACGTTGACGTGGGAATTTGCTATTCTACATATTCCATTGATTCATCTTTCAAAAGTTGATATTCATGTTATCATTTTTATTTGCTCATTACTAAAACTTTATATAATACAAAATTGGATTGATCGTTCTAAATTAAAATGGGTTACTTTCCAGAAAATGGCTTTTAAATTTATTGATGCTCAAAGATACTTAGGTGGGAGTCCAAAAAAAAAAAGCTATTAGAAAGGTTATGTTAGAAAAGGTTCTAAACATATTAAATAGTTAATGTTAAATATTTTTTTTTTTTTTTTCTCTCAGGTTGCCTAACTTGTATATAGTGTACATATGGTGTATGTTTTATTTCTAAATAATTTATCAAAATCTCAGGAAGGTTGTTATCACTAGATGAATTGTTATATGTTCATTTATGCCTTCTTGTTATGTATAATCTTTTAATTGTCTTGCTATTCATATAATTAATAAAAAAATTTTTGAGAAAAAAAAAGAGTGAATCTACAAGCTTGCCTTCCAGCAATATACAAACTATACAGTGGAACTGATGCAGGCAGACTTTAGAAAAAAACTCAGTTATGGCAATGTTACAGAAGGGAAACAAAAGACTGGCCTATGTTTACCCAATCAGCTCCCCACATGGGGGTGGGGGCACAGCCCCCCACTTTGATGGGTTACAGCACGCCCCCACAACCCACTAACAATATATACCAATTCCAAGATTGCACTACAGTGGGGAAAAGGGTAAATTTGTAAAAGGTTTTGTTTAGTTTATATGATGCAGTGTGGTACTTCCTTGTTGTTGGTCAATGGTTACAGTTTGATGATTTTCTTTTTGATGATTTAACAGTTCGATAAAAGGAACATTCTTTTTATTTGATGGGTATACATAGACCCCCAAAATAAAACTGTATGGAACTAAGGACCATTTGTCACTAAATAAAGCCATAACAGAGAATTGTAAAAAGGGGAAGAATTTAAGTATGGCGTGGATAGATTACAGAAAAGCATTTGGCAGCATCCCACATTCATGGATAAAGGAATGCTTACATACCTATAAGATATACCCTACATTGATCAATTAAATTGCAGTGAGCAAGAAACAGTGACAAACCACTTTGCAGCTGAGCCATGAAGCGAAGTATTATCCAAGGGGAAAAATTCAAAGAGGGATATTCCAGGATAATTCTTTGTCTCTGCTCCTTTTCTGCCTTCCCCTTAACCGATTAAATTAATTATTTAACAGACCGAGCTATGGTTACAATCTGGCTAACAGAAAACAATTTTGTTTAAAGAATTCTCATCTACTTTTGTGGATAACTTAAAATGTATAGTTCTTCAGATGAGGAGTTGAAAGCAGAACTACAAATGGTTAAAACTTTTTAAGATGATATAATGACAGCTGGTCTTGATAAGTGTGCAAAAGCAACATTTAAAACAGGAAATCTACAAAACCAAGAAAATATCAACCTGGGACTGGAATGTGATATAAAAGAACTTGAGCAGGAAGGAAAGTATAAATATTTGGGAATAGGTGAAAGATCAATAATAAAACATAAACAAATGCAAATAAAACTCTGTAAGGAATAATTCAGAAGATCAAACGTGATACTCGGCTGGAGCACCTTCTGTGTAGAGTCTGCGTGTCCTCCCCACAGTCGAGTGGCCTTTGAAAGACATGCATGAATGGGCGTGCCTTCGTTGAAGGTTGGGCATCGAACTGGCACCTCAACACCGTAAAAATCTACTGTCAATCATTAATGGACCGGAGTTCCAGTGTGGCAACCCCTAACCGGGAAAAGCCAAAAGACAAACAAACAAACATTGAAAACTGCATAAAGTCCAAGCTATAAATCAGTTTGGTTTTCCTGTTTTAACTTACAGTTTAGGGGTGATCAACTGGCCCCAAAAATTAATGGACTGATTGGACACGAAAACAAGAAACATGATTCAAGCTTATCAAATGATACATAAAAATTAATGCATACCAAGATTATATATTCCTTATTCTGAAGGCTGTATGGGCCATCTCAAAAAATTGATTACATGTATAGATCTTCAAATGTGGGACTGCATACATATCTGCTGATGTCTTGAGATCCAAACATTGTGAAAGTTTTAAAAGTTGAGGAGAAGAAGTCTAAGATGACATCTTTGCTTAGTTTAGCAGAAGGACGTCGGTTTCAAGTGGGAATGAAAATCAAATTAGAAGTAGGCAAAAATCAGATGGCAATTGAATGTGCTAAAAAAGAAAAGAAAGAATATAAGGAGATGGATCAAATGAGAAGAAAAAATTTGGAAAATCTATAAATATACTGACAAGTACAAATATCTCGTGGAACAATCTCACGCTGACCAAAATTTGACTTAGGAATGGTTAAGGAGAGGTGAACTGAAATCAAAAGATGAATGGTTAATAATGGTGACACAGGATAGGGGACTACATACATATTGTTTTACAAAATCGATTGAAAAGGTGTGATAAAAAGATAAATGCAGGTTCTGTAAAAAAAAAAAAAAACCCAAGAAACTGGAAACAGTGGTATATCTTGTTGCTAGGTGTGACATACTCACTTAGAGGGCCTATACACTGAGAAGCATTGGAAACATGAACCATAAAGCATTACAGGGAATAATGAAGTATATTTCCCAACAGTTCAAAAATAAATGTGAGGAAAAATCAGATATAGTAATCTGTGAAAAAAAGACAAAAATAGCACTAATCATTGAAATTGTTACACTCAGTGTTTATAGTGTCTTATGTACTGACAGACACAAAGACATAAATATCAAGGTTTGCAGGAAGAAATGAAAGCAATGTGGAAGAAAGATACTCAGATAGTTCCAATAGTAATAGAAGCAGTGGCTCTAACAAAAAAATAATTTATAGTCATACTTAGATATGCTGTCAGTACATGTGACCCATATGATTACAGATGGAAGTCCTTCTTGCCACATTTCTGGTGCTAAGAAGAGCATTCTTGGCTACATCAAAGACTGGAATAATACTAATTTTCTAAATTGTAATCAAACCCTGACCCAGGAATGGGGTCTATTTCTGTCATGGTGTTGGAAACCCAAAAGATTTGGAAAAATTAAATAGAAAGGCCCCACAGCTAAGAATTCAGCCAAAAAGCCAAGTGATATGAGATGGTAATGTTACTTGTGGTGCCATTCTGCACTGACCAGTTGTTTTTACTCTCATCTTGCCTAGACCACCAAAGATAGTCATCTATCATGTATGATACAGGTGGTTGACTGTGATGGAAAGTAACAGAAATTGAGGCCAACTTGTTATTCTTAAATATGCTGCAACCCCCACTGATACATAGAAGCATAAGCCATAGCAGAGCTAGTCTAACACTGATTTTAGCAAATGCCATATATTGTTTAACACTACTGCTGCCATGCCAAATCTGGGACTGCTGTTGAACAGTAATCAAACAACAGCATGGTTAAGTCAATTTTTCCACAGACCACCTTCACACCTATCGATTACATCAACTTTATTGACTGCGTACACCTCAGCCATTTGGTTATGGTAAATAATAGTCGTGACCATAGTAATATATTTCAAGTTTGTTTCACATACAGTAAAGTATTCCAGATTGCTTCAAAAATACATACAAGTCCTACCAAGCCAGATTAGTGGCTGTTTAAACAAATGCCAAGACAGATATTTTTATCCACTCCCACCTAGCAGTTAGAGCTACTTTGTTGACTGTGTACACTTCAGACATCTGATAAGCCACTGTAATATAATTCAACTTTATTCCACACAAAGGGTAGCTACACAGTAAACATTTCAAGCTGTTTCACATAAATCACAGTATTGCTGCAAATCCAGAATAATAAGTAAACAGTCTTATTCCTTCATAGACAGCCCCAACAATAATAGATACTTTGCTTTTTTGATTACATTTCAGATGTTTATCTCTTAGCAGATACAAATAAATGAATGAAATAAGGATCACACTATAATGCATTCCAACTCTGTTTGTCCTGCAAAGTTGTTCACTGCCTATAACTAGTTGTCTGCAAGGATAAAAAAAAGCTTACCTCACAGTTTTGCTGGATGCTGCTTCTCTTTTCTACATTGACCATCTATTTTACTGTTTGATATTTTTGGTTTCTCTGCTCCTTTCTGTCTCACAAATCAGGTAGGTCATGGGATGGCAAGGAGCAGAAAGCTCAACAGATTTAGTGATTAGGTGAACAGTACCTCTCACACAGGGTGCCACAGCTTTGAACAGAGCACCATGGGGACATTTATTTATTTTTGCATGAAAATAAGTACAAAACGGCAGAAAACTGACCCCTAGCTGAATAGCACCCTCATCAGCCTCATAGTTCTCCATGTCAGATCTGATGTTGTTTGTCCTAAAACTCTAGAAAAATAATCTGCAGTTAAGAAAAAACAGTGACTTTAGCAACTCACTGTTATATCATTAAAGGGTTTTTGAAGATGTGCTTTCATCCTTGCATCACTGACACATGGGGGCTGCACCTCCTAACACCTCATCTGCTTATATATACTACTCTGAGGTTGAAGTACTTCAGATGGAGGATACTCTATGGTACATTAAGCTTGAGCTTTGTACAGAATACCCACAATTCACAGTTGTAGTCTTGCAAATCCAAGGATTTCACTTATGAACCTCAGAATTTCATCAGAATCCTATATACAACACAAGCAATGAAGTTCAAAGTGAGCAGCCTCACTACTGGAACCACAGTCAGTTGCAGAAAGAATATGTATGGGTAAATTTTACAGATGTAATTGGCAAAACAAAATTAAGCACATTATGGAGGTTAGGACTTCCTGGAACAGCTAAGTAGAACTGCTTTCAATTTTACACTGTTGCAGCCATACACCCCACTTGTAAGACTTGTTGCAGACATACATTCAACACACTATGACTAAATAACATGGCTAGGTTCCTTCCTCCCCACAAACAACTGTAGCTGCTTTCAGTTAACATAACAGCATAATAATTAATTGCAGACTAGAACCAAAATATCACCTTGAGTTTGCTTTTATAAAACAGCAGGTGTGAACAAAGCCCACAAAATGATACTACTCAGAAAAAGTATTTATGCACTACTAAAATCATTAACTGACAGAAATATACAAACTATTAGAGATCGTAACTATAAATATGCTGTCACTGAATGAGTACGGTAGAACAATCATTCATCAAGGCTGATGTTTATGATGCGACTGTACAAAGACATTGACTGCACAGTTAAAACAAGAACATTGTCTGCTTAACCATACCCACCCAGTGGCATCAGGATATTGGTGCTTCTCTCCTAAGAATAAACAAAGATAATTAGCAGAACTGACAGAATGACAAAACTCTTTGAGAACCACATGATGAAACTTAAAAAAAATATTGAAAATAAAGGCACGCCATTTTAAGGAATGGTAACATTAAAACTAAACATAAAAAAGTGTCTAGAATACTTTAAATAGCCCAAAAATAAAACATTCCAGCTACCTTGGCTCTAGATGACTTTCACTGTTGAAGTAACACCCCGACTCCATGTGTAAAAAGGGGGAAAAAGTGGTTGTGGATGTATGTATGTGTATATATGTGTGTGTGAGTGGGAGTCTCAGCCATAGTTGAATGGATGCAAGAAGGACCTGTTAATGTATAGTGAACAAATTAAGAAATTAAATTTAAAATTAAATTAAATTAAATGATAAAAGGGCAACTACCCTGAAACTTTTTCAGAAGAAAGATACTTTAAGAGCTGCCTACGTTTGCTCATAACATTTGCTTAAAACACAAGCTCTGGGATTCATAAATGTTTGCCACAATGTGGAAGCTTTACTCTGAAGATTTCTATATCATGGAAAGCCTTTCTGATTCAGAGACCTAACTCTCACACTACTTTTAACCCCTAGTGGTGGCCATAGTATGGTGAGCAGTCTTACAATACAAAGACAAGATGATCAGCTTTAATAATTGGCTCAATTACTGGTGTCATTCTAGGGGGATCCAATGTCTGTCTGCTTGGGATGACATGCTGGACAAGCCATGCTGCTTCGCAAGGGACGGCTTGCACCTGTCACCACTGGGCTTCCGGATATTGGCTAAGGCTCTTGCCACCCTCATAGTGCCTTTTTTAGGCAAGGCTCAAAAGACGAACCCACCTCCTTAGAAAACAAAAATGGAAAAAAAATTAAGGGTAATGCTGCTCAACGCCAGAAGTCTAAATCTCAAAATGCAGGCTCTCGAAGCACTCCTCAGTATGGAGAACATCGATGTCTGCGCTGTAACCGAGACCTGGTTCAAGGCTCCTGAGAGCACCCCAGCACTACCAGGCTTTACCTCGTATCATGCTTTTCCGCCCCAAAACCCAGGCCGAACCACAAAGGGAGGGGGAGTGTCCATATTCATCAAGGATACCCACACCTCTAGGTTAGTGGCAACTCATGAAGCATCGGAGACCATCCAGGTGCAGCTAACCGTAGGCAAAACTGCTATACAACTGGTTGCATGTTACAGACCACCCTCCCAATCTTAAGAACCCCACTCAGCCTTCCTGAAGACATTGGAAGATATGAATGTCTCACCAAATACCATCATATTGGGAGACTTCAACTACCCTAACATAGACTGGGTGCACTATTCTAGCCCTAACACCCTAGCCCTAAGGTTCCTGGAATTCATAAACTCAAATGCAATGAAACAGCTAGTCACCTCTCCCACAAGGGGGGATAATATACTAGACCTGATCATCACAAACATGGGGACAAAATGCTCCACACCGGAAGTATTGCCCTCACTGGTGAGATCTGACCACAAACTAATCACCCTGGATATACATTTACCACCTCCACCCCCAGCACAAAAGACTACAGTGAGAAACTTCTCAAAAGCTGACTTTACACTTCTCAAGACTGAGATGGTATCATTTAAGCCCACAGGGCCAATGGAAACCACATCCCACAATGCTGAATCCTACACAAATGCTTTCTACGGACATCTCCAAGAATGCATGGATCGTGCAATCCCAAATAAAACCAAGACCCTCTCCATCAAAGGAAAGCATCCTGTCTGGTGGACCCCAGCCATAAACAAATTGTATATCAAAAGAAGGAAGCTACTGCAAGACAGAGCAAAATCCCATAAAGGGAAGGCATCTCTGATCAGCACTAGTAGAAAGCTACGTTCTCTCATAAAAATATCCAAGGCCAACTTTGAGAGAAAAATCGCCAAGGACACTAAAGATAACCACAAGGCATTCTTCAGTTATGTTAGAAACCTGGGCAGAAACAATCAGATATGCTCAGAGTTAGTACACAACGACAAAAAATTTACAGAACCCACAGATATTGCCAACATTCTGGCAGACAGGTTCAGTGCAAATTTCTCCCCTCCCTCACCTCCAAAAGAAGAAATACTCATCCCAGCTGAATGTAACCTCCCTGTCATCTCTGATATCCAGGTGAGAACCGCCCTCAGCAAAGCAAAAAACACAGCATCTATGGGACCTGATGGTATCCCCGGCTGCGTGATGCGTGATACGTGAACTCCAAGAGGAGCTAAACCCGCATATAAAAATGTTATTTAACCTTAGCCTTACTACAGGATATGTACCTGAACACTGGCGTACAGCAACAGTGGTCCCACTCCACAAGGGAGGCTCCACTACAGACCCTGGGAACTACTGCCCCATAAGCTTGACCAGCCTGGTTTGCAAAGCTATGGAAAGAATTATTATGGAACTCATAAATTACGACATTGGGGACCTACAGACACTTGATCCCACCCAGTTCGGCTTTGTAAAGGGCAGATCCTGCCTTTTGAACCTGGATGACTTTTTTGAAACGGTCACTAGAGCCATTGATGAGGGCAAGGCAGTCCATACAGCCTACCTGGACTTGGCTAAAGCCTTCGACACAATACCCCACTCGGGGATCATAGATAAGCTAAACAGCTTAAATGTAAATCCATATGTCACAAGATGGGTTGCAAACTGGCTAAAGAACAGAACCCATAAAGTCAAGATTGTGGGAGCCATGTCAGACTCAAAGCCAGTCACAAGTGGTGTCCCACAGGGCTCTGTCCTGGGACCCCTCTTGTTTGGCATTTACTTCTCAGATGTGAAAGCAAACATGGGAGGGTTGTGGCTGACAAAGTTCGCAGATGACTGCAAACTAGGCGCCATAATCGATACACCAGCTGACACATACATCCTACAGAAAGGCCTCACCGAAACGGACAACTGATGCCGGAATCACGGCCTTAAACTGAATGCCAAGAAATGTATAGTCATCCCCTTTGGGAAAAACAAAATACCCACAAATTGTCACATAGACAGTAACCCACTGAGTACCGAAAAAGTAATCAGAGACCTGGGGACCCAAGTTGATAGTGACCTCTCATTTGACACCCACGTTGCCAAAGTGGTTAGAAAGACTTTCTACCTTGCCCACCTTATCATGAAGGGGTTCACATCCAGATCAAAGGAGGTCATCGTGCCCTGTACTCCTCCCTTATCAGGCCCATGATTGAGTACAATGCCCCATTTGGTATGTACCTCACCCGGCACTTACAACAGCTGGAGAGACCCCAGAAGTACCTCACCAAGAGGATCAAGGGTCTCCAACATATGTCATATGCTGCCAGGCTAAAGAAACTCCAGCTCTATTCAGTAGCATACCGCCTGCTCAGAGGTGATCTGTGCTTGACGTACAAGGCCATGTCCAACCAGGAATTGATGGACATGCTCCACCTCAAAAAAATCAAAATCCATAAGAACCACGAGAGCCAAAGATTTAAACCTCAGTACAAACATGAATAGAACATGCTGGAGGGACAGATTCATAACTCAGAGGCTTCCCATACTCTGGAACAAAATCCCAGTCCATGTTAGGCAGAGCCCCTCACTGACTCTCTTCAAGAAAAATCTTGACGAGTGGATGGGAGATCGTAGGTTTACCCCAGGGGTCACCCTGTGTCGCTACTTAACAGAGGCACAGTAAACTAATTTTAATAAGTAAGGGGGTCTTCAATGTGTCACTACTAGACAAAGGCACAGTATTCTAAATGTATCCTATACACCTTAGTACCACTACATGGGGTGGCGAAAGCCACATCTCTAGGGCTAGGCTTGCAAATGCCCCAGGGCAGATAGCCTAGTACTAAACTATGAAACTATGAAATGCAAATACCAGTATGCTGGGCAGATTATGTAATCAATATACAGGCATAAATGGCAAAACAGAAAACAAACAAAAGGAAGCACATGAAGGAAGTTAGTGCTTCATGGAACGCTGATCTAGACTGCTTTCATTTCCACAAAGTTGCAGTCATGCATCCTGCTTGCAAGGCCTTCCTAAGAACATACCTCTGTCCATTCATGAATATTGTTTTCCCTAACTTTTCATGATCATGCAGCTGTGATCTCAGTTTTATCATCCTGTGAAAACTCAGTTGAACATGTTGGTATCTGTTACTACATCAAACTGTTATTACACTTTAAAATTTCACTGTCAAATTTAATGTATTAGTGTATTGATAACAGCACATTATTTGTTCCATTTCAGTTCTTTAATGCTTTCTTAGTGTTTTGTTATTACTTTTGCGATTGTAACCTGGACGGAGCATGCAAACAGTCATTATATGATCAACTCTCTTCCAACCAAGTAAACAAAATGCAAATAACGTGTAAATAAATGCAAGAGTCTGGGGAACACCTGATATTCTCCCTCAGAAATTGCAGCAGCTCCCAGTTAGCTAGGCATAGTGATTTAGCAAATCTCTCTGCAGATGCAAACTTTTTCTGTAGGAGGAAATAAGTGAACACTGTCTTTGGACACCATCCATCCATTCATTGTCATGGGAGTAGATGAGGTACAGGTAAGGGCAGATAAGTGTGTGTGTGTCTGTTTGTCTATCTGGGTGGCCACAATATGCAAGATAAGTAAGGAATGCTGATTCTGTAAGTGTGTCTATGTGAGTTGGGCTGTGTATACCTATGCTTGGGTAAGAATTTCTGTGAGTGTGTGCAAGTGTGTGTGGGCTTTTTTGTGAATGCATGTGTGTGTCTAAATGTCTGGTAGAGCATATATATGTGCATGTATAATGTGTGTGTGTGTGTGTGTGTGTGTGTGTGTGTGTGTGTGTGTGTGTGTGTGTGTGTGTGTGTGTGTGTGTGTGTGTGTGTGTGTGTGTGTGTGTGTATGTAAGGGTGTGCCTATGCTACAGTGATGCAGTGGCTGGTAGGGAGAACACTGGTGTTGTGGGGACTGACAGTTTAGTGTTCTAATTCAGAGATATGTCAATGAGCCACTAATAAGGTACCTCTCTAAGCAGCTTTACCATGTTTCTGAAATGGAGATTCTCATTGTATCTCTGCTACACTAATTGACCACCCCACATTGATCAATTAACACAGGCAGAGAGAATCTTTCTGACTCTAGCTTAGGAAGTACTGTTTTTTTTTAAATAAATCCTTTGTATAATAGTAGCCTCCACTGTGAAGCCTACAGATGATTTTGGATTTATTCATTCCTGGCAGTATTTACTAGTCAACTTTGACCTCTTGAGCAAACCAGACCTGATGTTGATAAATCCTATATTAACTATTTGTTGCACGAGTCTTAAAACAGCCAACGTTGACTCCATGGGATTAAGGGAATGACCCTCCTATGACCCAGGTGACTAGGGTTTTAATAGTGACACTATCGCTGGAAAAGCCAGTGGTGGGGGAGAGAGGAATGAAAGGGTTGTGCCCACTTCCCTTTTTCTGGGGAGAGGGATGGAGATTATGTGTCAGGGTGGAGTGTAGCTGCTGTGCCTCTCTGTTATCAGAGCATACAATGGAGTGCATGCCAAGTCAGAGTGGGCAAGTCTGCTGAGGAAGTGCTGTGCTGCCACATAGGTGGTATGTGACCTCACAGTACCCCATGGCATGCCCTTTGAGGGCAGAGCCACAAGCTAGGAATGTCACTAATATGTTGCCGAGAGTGGATGTGAGACTGAGAGCCACAATCTAGGAATGTCACTAATATGTTGCCGAGAGTGGATGTGAGACTGATGGGGAAGGTAAGCCTTAATTCTGCCGGCCTGCAGCATGATGTTCTGTCTCTAGTAAACCTGACCCTTGCCCCTAGTGGCCAAAGGGAAATGAATGGTCCCATTGAGTAACATGGGGAAAAAGAGCTGATGGTCAGCAGGAGTCAGGAGAAAAAGCCCCTGCCCCCCCACCTCCAAAGAATATTACAATAATAAACTCTGTTGTCTTGAGAAAACTTATTGCGTATCAAAGGCAGATCATCTAGATCAAAGATCAAAATAAGGGAATCTTTCACTTAGCATGAAAAATTATCTACTTCTATGGCATTCTAAGCATCAACAAAGGACAGAGTCATTTAAGAACAGACTTTCCATGTCTGTCCCACAGGATACAGCAACTACAAAAATCTGCCAAAATGTCTGACTTGACCAAGACAAGGATCATACCGAGTCATGTGTCTTGCTCCCCTAACAATCTCCAGCATATAATTGCCCCACAATAAATTAGTAAGTGCTGCAGCAGAAATGGTGTAATGGTACGCTGCTGTGACTATAGTGCACAGGATCCTGGGTTCAGAAACTGGCAGGGCTGGTTAACAGCTAGTTCAGTGTACTGGTGTGTTGCTGTGACTCTAATGCATAGGGTCCTGGATTCAAGACTTGGCAGTGATGACTTTTACAGTTAAGTTAGCTGAGTGGTTAGTCACGGCTTTGCATGTAGTAGGTGCACGGTTTGAATACCAAGACAGTCCATTTAACATGTCAAACAGAGTACCTTGCTGACTATCAAGAGCAACTTTGATGAGTGGATGGGAAACCACAAATTTGTCCCAGGGATTCCACCTATGTCCCTCATTGACAGGTGCTGACTGAGGTTTATTTTATGGGGATAATCTCTTGGCTAGGCTTGTAAGGGCCCTGGGGCCATTAGCCTAGTAACCTGCTATGATCCTATTACTAGTTTATAATGGAAGCTAAAAGATGAATCAAGAACACTCTAGGTGCCACTACTTGGCATACTGATTGCTTTTCATTTCAAACAACTGAAAGCTGGGACGTATATAGTTTTAACAACATACTTTAACAAAAGGAGTGGTCAATCACTTCAACAAGCAGCATGTTTCTCTATTAGCAGCATCTTTGCAGCTGCCACTTACGCAGCCAATATAAAGTCAGTAAACACAACAGTGTTTCATACTTGAGCTCATTAGCTAGTGAGATTACAGGTTTGATGAGAGGCATGAATAATGTATAACCATATGCATGGTAATTTCTCATGGTCAGTAGGTGATCCAGTCAGGTTGCTTCAATACATTTCATTGGGATAGGACACCTGAGACCTACAGCTATAGCAGTTGTTTAGACAAATGTCTGAAATGAGGAACTGCTGTTGGGCTAGTGATTCTAGGAGGGTGACCGGTATAACCTCTATTATTCAAAACCCTTCCAAAGCTCAGATCGCTCACATTGCAACCTGCCAGTGGCAGACTACTCTCTGACTAATTACTTCCATTAACAATTCCAAACACTACATTATTCATCTTTTTTGAAAGAACAGTAGTAGCAAACTTTATATGTAACAATGAAAACTATAAAACTCAAAATATTTTTTAAATAGACCTGCAATACAGTTCATTGAAACTTGTAATCTCAATTATGTTATTTCATTTTTTTCTCAGCTGAAATGAGCAAGCCATTAGCAGGCAGTCACTGCAGCAGAAATATTGACACTGTAAGGGGGAAAAAAAGAATGTCAATCCACATCATGGCACATATAATCACTATAGAAAGCGGTTTTCTTTATAATTCTGTCTGAGTGATCAAGAGCACACACCTCCTTATTGGAGTATTAGCATTTCTTTGTAAAATATATTTAATAACACTTTTAGTGCCACTCAGCTGAATGTCGTCGCCCTGCAGTTCCTCATTCTCATCTTCTGTAAGGAGCAGTGTTTATTCACAATGTGTTGTCTATATGAAACAGGAGTCATGCACTCTTTAATTTCATGTATCACACAGAGACCTGGACTGTACATAAGCTTGTTTGTTCTTGTGGACGCTTTGACCAGCACTCTGCCGCTTCTAGAAGCCATGTGTTTTGCTCTTTTCCTTTGGTTTTGATAAGACTTCATTTTGGATTGTTGCTCAGAGTCTCCACATTATCTTATGTCTATGATGGCGATGTACTTCTGAAGAGTAACTTAATTGTAATGGTTTGATTGTGAACTGCTAGGTGGACATGAGGCCTGACTGGGGTTTCTCCTGTTCTGCAACAAGGTAACTATAGAAATCTCTCCGTATTGTGAAAATATCTTTCAGAGAATTCTCTTCACTGTGGCAATTCTGGTAGCTTTGTTTATACTGTTATAAAGCTTTCTATCAATCTATTTTTCTGAGATAATAATGGACTAATATTACTGAGTTTAATGCTGAGAGTTTGACAAAGCATTTAAGCTGACTTCACTATTTTTTTATATTCCAGTCATACAAAATGCTTAATTCACCACTGGGATGAGCATACTAGCTGTGATAGGACTCTCTATAAAAGTGTGGTCAAAAAAGTAAAAATAAATAATAAATAAATAAATAATGTGTGTGTGTGTGTGTGTGTGTGTGTGTGTGTGTGTGTATATAAAGAGGGAAGCTCAGATTGTTTCACATGACTAAAACATTTTTGCAGGGGCTTTGCCTACCTGCCAAGTATGAGTGCTATTTACATACACATATATCTGTGTATATATATATATATCTATATATATATATATATATATATATATATATATATATATATATATACACACACACACACACGCACGCGCACGCACACACACACACACACACACACACACACACACACACACACACACACACACACACACACACACACACACACATATATATAGGTGTACAGCTTTTCAACAAAATACACTTTCATTGAACTGCAAAAGGCTGACTCCAGTTCAGAGAAAGTGCAGTTCTAGTAAAACACACTATCACGAATTACACTTTAGCGAGCGACGTTCAGCAGTTTTGGGATCATTTGGCAGTTCAGTTAGGTTCATAGGTAGGTACTAGGCTATCAGCCCAAGGGCCTAAGTAAGCCTAGCCAACAAGGTTCCCTGGCTTACGCCACCCAAGAAAGTTATTTTCCTGTGCCCCTGTCAAGCAGAGCCACAGAAGTGATCCCCGGGGTGTATTTCCTATTTCCCATCCACTCATCAAGATTTTTCTTGACGAGTGCTAATGAGGAACTTTGCTTGACATAGATGGATAGCTTGTTCCAGAGAATGGGAAGTCTCTGGGACAGGAATCTATCCCTCCAGCATGTCCTGTTTATTGTGGTAACAAGGTTTAGGTCCCTAGAACATGTAGCTCGGAGGGATTGGGATTTCTTTAGGTGTAGCATGTCCAACAGCTCTGGGTTTGACATAGCTTAATATGTTAGGCAGAGATCACCTCAGAGCAGGTGATATGCTACGGAGTAAAGCTGGAGTTTTTTGAGACAGTCAGCGTAGGGCATCTGTTTAAGGCCAGTAATCCTCTTTGTGAGGTACTTCTGTGGCCTTTCCAGCTGCTGCAGATCTCTTGTGAGGTACATTCCAAAAGTGGCTTTGCACTCTATAATGTGTTTAATGAGTGTCGAGTAGAGGGGAACAATGACCTCTTTTTTCCTGGATGAGAACCCTTTTGTGATGAGGTGTGCCACATAGAAGGATTTCCTGACTACTGTGGCGATGTAATTATCAAAGGAGAGACTACTGTTCACCTGGGTCCCAAGGTCTCTTATCACACATTTGGCATTAAGTAGACTGCTGCCTATGTGGTAGTTCATGGGTACAGAGTTTTTACCAAAGGGGATGACAATCCACTTTTTGGCATTGAGCTTGAGGCCATGGCTCTGACACCAGGCATCTGTCTCAGTGAGGCCCTTCTGTAGGATGTCCACATCATTTGGGGACTTGACTATGGCTCCTAGTTTGCAGTCATCTGTGAACTTCATTAGCCAAAGGTCTTCTGTGTTGGCCTGTACTTCAGAGAAGTAGATACCAAACAGGAGAGGCCCCAGGACTGAACCCTGTGGTAATCCACTTGTCACTGGTTTGAAGTCAGATTTGGAGTCTGCAAGTCTTACAGTGCGGGTTCTGTCAGTGAGCCAGTTGGCAATCCATCTTGTGACGTAGGGATTTATACCTAGTTTAGTGAGTTTAGCTATAATTCCAGAATGGAGGATGGTGTCAAAAGCCTTGGCGAGGTCAAGATAGGCTGTTTGAACCACCTTACCCTCGTCTAAGGCTTTGGTGATTGCCTCAAAGAAGTCAATCAGGTTTAGGAGGATCTGCCTTTCACAAACCCAAACTGGGTAGGATCCAGAGTTTGGAGGTTACTAATGTCTTTGTTTATGAGTTCCATGGCCTTACAGACCAGGCTCATCAGGCTAATAGGGTGATAGTTCCTGGGATCAGTGGTGGCTCCCCCTTTGTGGAGTGGTATAACTGTTGCTGTGTGCCATTCAGTGGGCACAAAGCCTGATGTGAGGCTATGACTGAACATGGTGCTTAGGTGGGGAGCCAGTTCGTTCTGAAGTTCATGAAAAACGCAGCCAGGGATGTTGCCTGATCCCATGGATGCTGTGTTTTTGGCTTTAGAGAGTACAGCTTTTAGTTGTGATTACAGGGACTCTGCATTCTTCCTGTATAGATATGGGCCCTTTAGGGGGTGAGAGGGGGGTAAAGTTAGCAGTGAATCTATCTGCCAGGATGTTGGCAATATCACTTGGTTCTATCATTTTCATGCCATTGTGCTGTAACTCAAAACAGATCTGGGTGCTACGACTGAGATTCTTAACATAGCTATAGAATGCTTTGTAGTTAACCCTAGAATCAGTGACAATGTTGTTTTCGTACCTAGCTTTGGAGGATCTTATAAGGGATCTCAGCTTCTTACTGAGGCTGACCAGGGAGCTCCTCTACTCATGTGATTTTACTCTCTTTTGCAACAGTTTCTTTCTTCTGTTGTAGAGTTTGTTTATGGGAGGGGACCACCAGATTGGCTTCCTTTTTTTGGAGGATAGCATATTGGCTCTTTTACTTGTGTAAGTGCTTACAGAGTGCATTTGTGTAGGATTCAGCAGTTGTAACTGTACTGTCCGTCTGCATGGGTGTCATGAAGTTCGTCGCTTCTTCTTAAGAAGCATGAAGTTGGCTTTGGAGAAAGTTTTTACCGTGGTTTCCTTAATGGAGGGTGGGGTCAGGATGTGGATATCTAGGGTGATTAGCTTATGGTCGGATCTGACCAATGAGGAGTTGACTTCAGGTGTGGAACACCAGACACTCATATTGGTAATGACTAGGTCTAGGATATTGTTGCCCCTGGTGGAGGTGTGGATAAGTTGATCCAGGGCATTGGAATTTATGAATTCCAGAAGGGGTTGGTACATGAGTAGTTTTCCCAGTTAAAGGTGGGGTTGTTGAAATCGCCCATTATTAGGGTGTTTAGTTGAACCCTAATATTTTCCAGTATATCAAGAAAAGTGGAGTGGGAATCCTGGAGCATGGTGGGGGATCTGTAGAAAGCTACAATTTGGACTGCAGTTTTGTCCAGAGTTAGTTGCCCTTGAATAACTTCAGATGCATTATGGTGAGCAACTAGCCTGGAGGTGTGGATATCCTTAATGAATATGGACCCACCTCCGCCTTTTGTGTTCCAGTCCAGGTTAAGTGGCCGAAAAGTGTGGTATGAGTTATAGCCTGGTAATCCAGCAATCCTCTCTGGAGCCTTGAACCTGGTCTCAGTCACTGCACAGATATTGACGTTCTCCATTTTAAGGAGTGCCTCGAGGGAGTGCATTTTGAGATTTAGACTTCTAGCATTGAGTAGCATTACCCTCAGTTTTTTGCTTGCAGCAAGGAGTCGATTCATTGCTATTGAGCTTTCGAATGGGAGGAGAGGCTGTATTGCTGAAGAAACTTGTTATCACTTGTTGGTATTGATCGCGATACAGTGAGGATAAGGAAATACAGCCTTTTCCTCACTGTAATGTGATCTTGGAGTTAGTATATATAAGTAGTGGAGATGTGGGGGTAGAGGGGGCTTGCCCCCCTGCAAACATAAGTTTACATTGTGTAGTATGGCGTTTTTGTAATTTGGTTAAGTGTTGTTTGCTGTAATGTGTTTTTCTAGAACTGCACTTTCGCTGAACTGGAGTCGGTCTTTTCAGTTTGATAAAGTGTAATTTTGTTGAAAAGAAGTAGATCCACATATATATATATATATATATATATATATATATCTACTTTGAAAGGTCGACCCTCATATAATCAAAATCCATTTTGTGAAATGTAAACAGCAAAAGCTTAAATACCCAAAAAGCAAACTTTTCCTAGGGTAAGTAAACACTTGCCCAAACTTAAACGAAATAAACACAGATGTAAGTAAAACCTAGGTGGGGGGCTTCACCCCTCCATCCCCCCAACTATATATATCAACTCCAGGATTACACTACAGTCGAGAAAAGGGCATGTTGGGCAAGTGTTGACTTATCCTGGGAAAAATTTGCCATTCAGGTATTTAAGCTTTCATGACTTTCGTCTTGCGAAAATGGATTTCGATTATATGAGGTTCAACCTTTCAAAGTGGAGCCATATAGATATATATATATATATATATATATATATATATATATATATATATATATACATATATATATATATATATATATATATATATAGACATATGTATGTATATATATAAAATAGCTCTCTCTCTCTCTCTCTCTCTATATATATATATATATATATATATATATATATATATATATATATATATATATATATATATATATATATATATATATATATATATATATATATATATATATATATATATATATATATATATATATATATCCATATAAAAAGTACTTTAATAGTAAAGTGGAACAAACATTCAGGTTGCTCCTTCATGCAGCCATTCGGCTCAACTGGAAAAACACAGATTGGTGACCAATTTTGCCCCCTGGTGTCATCAGTGTGAAATTACAACAAGGCATCACACCAGCTCATGTTTTATAATAAAAACAGACCATGTGCATAGTAAATACATCTTATAATACAAAAAACAAAATAAACAGATATATATACAAAAAACATATAAATATACATACATACAACTACATATACCCAATAAAGGGTAAGGCCCACTAAATAGAAAAAAATATATATTTTTTAGAAAAATGCTGAAGAAAGTGAAATGACTCTAGAGAAAATCAATTTAAATTGCCAATGATCATTAAGACCAGGTTTATACATAGCCCCAAGTTTAATCATCCACATTCTTTCCTTTTTATCCAAGATCTGATGTTTGGTTAGGTCAGATAGCCTACTACCTTTAATGACATCAATACCAACAAAGAGAAAAGAAGCAGTGTTATGATCGCATAAATGCTTATACAGAGCACTTCTAGAATGTTTGCAATTAATATCACTCAGGTGCAGTGCAATTCTGCTTTTCAAACTTCTCGAAGTTTGCCCAATATAGAAGGAACCACATTGGCATACTGCCATATATATTACCCATTCTGTATGACAAGTAATAAGATGTTTAATATCAAAAACTCTAGCAGTGTTAACAGAAGTGAAAGATTTGGTACGTGACATCACCTTACAATATACACAATTACCACAGGCATAAGAACTAGTAGGTAAAACATTGTCTGTGCCAACTTTAGGCCAATCAATCTGTTTAAACCAGGTCAGATGTTCCCCTAAATTCTTACCCCGTCTATAACTATATGAACATCTAGATTCCAAAAGTTGGTCAAAAAAAGGATCCGACTTGAGTATTTCCCAATGGTTGTCTATAACATTACGAATCTTAAAAAAATTAGTACCATAATTAGTTACAAATCTAATGTTCTGGTTAAATTTAGGTTTAGATATATCAGGAGTATCAGCGTCCTGGTTGATGTTAATTGTTTTCAAAAGTTCATGCCTGGAATGAGTTGAGGCCATCGATTTTAATGTATGGATATTGTGTTTACCATAACCTCTTCTGATAAACCTATCACTCATGTTGTCCAATTCTTTCTCAAAATCTTTTTGTTCATTACATATATGTGTAAGTCTATGAAACTGTGACTTAGGTATATTTTGAGTGATGTGTTTTGGGTGACAACTGCTGGCCTCTAATATAGCATTATTTGTAAACTTTTTCCGAAAAAGGCCAGTATTGATGGTACCATCAGTTGTTTTGGTCACTTGTACATCCAAAAAATCAATGTTATTTATTTCAATTCTATCAGTAAATTTTAAACCAAGATTGTTGGAGTTAAGGTAATTCACAAATTCCTTCCAGCCTTCTAAATTCCCAGACCAGACACCCCAACAGTCGTCCAAATAGCGACGCCACATTATCAAATCTTTCTTAAAGATATTTTTATCTGAATAAATTAATATCCATTCAAAAAATCCCATATAGAGATCTGCATAAATGGGTGCAAATGTGGTACCCATAGCAGTACCCCTCATTTGTAGGTAACATTCACTATTAAAGAAAAATATGTTATATTCTAATACTAACTTGACCAAAGCAATCAAGAATTCAATGTGGGTATGGCTATACTTCCCATATTGGGTAAGCCAATATCTAAGGGCTAGTATACCACCATGGTGTGGAATGTTTGTATATAATGATTGCACATCTAGAGTGCAAAGAAAAGAATCAGGTTCAAGTTGTAAATCATTCATGAGACATAGAAATTCACTCGTATCTTTAAGTCTAGCTCTAACAAGTGCCAATAAGGGTTTAAGTTGTTGTTCTAAGTAAACAGACAAAGGCTCTGTCAAAGATCCACATCCTGAGACGA
This sequence comes from Protopterus annectens, assembly GCF_019279795.1. Classification (NCBI taxonomy): domain Eukaryota; kingdom Metazoa; phylum Chordata; order Ceratodontiformes; family Protopteridae; genus Protopterus; species Protopterus annectens. The sequence continues at coordinate 39,970,418 of NC_056730.1, forward strand.
TGGGTCTTCCTGGAGGATTATCTATAGTTTTATGAATTTTAGGGAGGATGTAGAATCTCTGGGGTATTGGATTGTCCACTATCAGCTGTTTAAGTAAGGAATCTGGTATGTTTCCATTTTTAACAGCAGTGTGTAAGAACTCATCAATTTTTTTCTTAAAATCCATAGTAGGGTCTAAAGGTAATTTATAATAAAATTTAACATCATTCAACTGCTTATATACTTCAGTTAAATAATCTTTTTTAGACCAGATGACTACCGCTCCCCCTTTATCAGCATTAACTATTATGATATCATGATTATTTTTCAGACGCCCTAATGCCTGCCTTTCTTGTTTTGTTAAATTGTCACCAAACTCCCTGAAAATGGAATTCTGTCCCATATGTAAGTCATGTAAAACTAAATCTTCAAAAAGCTTAACACAAGGATGATATGGTGGTTGGAAAGTAAATTTCCTAAACTGAAAAGAACTAAGAAAGTTAGCATTTTTAGTAACATTTTCAGTGTCTGGTTTATTACTAAAAATATTTAAGATTTAGGTTTCTACAAAAGTATTTTAACTCAAGGCATGCATCATATTCAGAAACAAAACAAGAAGGTACATAGCTAGACCCTTATTAAGCACACTTTTTTCATAAGGTGTCAAAACATAGTCAGTCAAATTGACTATGAGATCATCCATGTCTGCATGAACATTAATCTGGAAAATATCCTATGTAATCCCACTTCACAAAGGAGGCAGCTCTACTGAATTCTCCAATTATAGGCCAATAGCTATACTCTCTCCACTTGCAAAGATTATGGAAAAATGTATTCATAGACAACTCATGCACCACCTAATCCAAAATCGCCTTATGGCAGACACTCAGCATGGCTTCCGTCCTCATCACAGCACTACTTCAGCCCTCCTAGCCTTTACTAACACCATAAACCATAATCGCAACAATAATTATATATCCTCAGCCCTCTTTTTGGATCTTTCCAAGGCATTCAATATGGTTGATCACCAACTTTTAATCCACACCCTGCAAACATTCTGTCTAGATACTGGAGCCCTCCAATGGTTTCAATCCTACCTGAATGGTCGACAGCAGGCTGTCCTCTGGCAGAACAAACTCTCTAACCTTCTACCTAACACCCTCGGAGTACCACAAGGCTCTATACTAGGGCCCTTGCTGTTCTCCATCTTCATTAATGACCTTTATACTGTCATCCCAAAAGTCAGCTGTATCCAATATGCTGGTGACTCTACTCTGATTTGCTCAGCCACATCTCCAGTACAGTTATGGTCAGCTACCCAGACCACCTTTAATACAATAGAAAACTGGCTTTCTGAACATCGTCTGATCCTAAATCCCAAAAAAACTAAAATGCTGTTATTTTCACCAACACGTAGGTCTACTGCTTTCACCTTTACCATAAAATCAAATGATGGCACAATAATCTCCCCTGACCCATCTACAAAACTATTAGGTGTCATCATAGACAATAATCTCAAATTTGACCTACATGTTAACCAAACTATCAAAACCATCAATAAAAAACTAGGGTCACTTTACAGAATAAAAGCCTTCCTAACCCCTCCAGCTAAAATTGCCATAGCTCGCTCTCACCTTCTTTCAACCCTTCTGTATGCATCCCCTCTACTCTTGAATTTGAACAAGACTGTCCTTAACAAACTCTCAATTTGCTACAACCACATTGCCAGGTTTGCCACTGGGCTGCCTTTTAGGACACATCATTGCATCAATCTAAATCAGCTTGGTTGGCTTGAACTACCCAGCCTAATCCAGTATAACCAACTGATTATGGCCTATAAAATCCTCTATAATCCGGACAATACTGCACTTAAAAATATTATCACCCCCTATAACAATCCTAGACCGCTTCGATCCTCTAACAAACTACTAATTCAGACTAGCAAAATTAATAACACAGCCAGTGATTCTCTCTTTGCAAACTCTGTAAGTAGATCCTGGAACTCTCTTCCAGCTGATATTACCTTACTTTCCACCTTAGGCCAATTTAAAACTAGACTCAAACAACATTTGTCACTTAACTGGCTATGTCAATGTATCAAGCCTGGCTAACTCTCTCTAGAATGTGTAAAAATCTGTTAACCAATTTACTGTGTAATTTAATTTAATCCTGACTTGTGCTCAGGATTAACTGTAACCTGTGGAACTTGTTTAACTTGTTTACTTATGTAATCTCTGTAAATAGTCTGTTTGTAATATGTAATGCTGGTATTATGTAATGCTGTATCTGCTTATCCTTGGAGCTTTTCTCCCCGGGCCTCCGCTGAAAATGGACATGCATCCAGTCGGACTATCCCGGTCAACAAATGTAAAATAAAATAAAAAATTAAGTTCTACATCTTGGTAAGGTCCCTGAATATTTGTTCCAAGTTGCTCCCTGGTTCGCCTGCGATGTTTTCGCCCTCCTCTTCTAAAGGGCCTTGTCTTCCCCTTGATCTTTTGTGTAAAGGTGAAAAATGTTCTTCCGAGACTTCTGTCTCAGTATCAGTGTTTAGGGGATTTGAGGAAATATCAGAAGTACTAGAATCAGTGTTAAATTCCATGGTTCTGGTGGGCTTGAGTATAGATCTGTTTCGTTTGCGTTTTTGTTTGAAATGTTTGTTCACAGGTTCAGAGAACCTAACAGATCTCTTCATTGATTTCCATGAGTAGACAGTATTATTTTTAACATCGCCCATGTCTCGATGAAATTTCTTGAGCGTTTTACTTTTTATTTCTTTCTCAAAACCATTGACCTCTGTTAAATAGTTTTCATACAACCTATTATAATCGCCCTGATTATCATGCTGTTGTATTATATCAAGGCAATTGTTTAGTTTCCCTTTCATTCCCACAAGAATATGTTCATAGTGTTCAATAAGTAATTCAATAAACAAGTATTTTGTATACAATGCCATTTTCTCATAAAGTCAAAATCATCTTTCCCAACACCCAGTTCAAGATAAACACGTAGACCATGTGGGGCTATCCCTGCCCCCTTGTATGCTTTTAAAAGTTTAATGTGCCATGTAGTTGAACAAAACTTCTTAGTATGAAGCATTAATTCTTTGAACAAATGTGATAAACTAACAGTCTCACTCACCCCCATAATGTTATCATTGCTGGAGATGCCATCTTGACCCTGAAAACAGGCCAAATCATCCGTATCTTGAAATAAGTTAGTCACAAAAGCACACAGGTTATGTCCATTCGCCATGAATGTATAAGGTCCCAAAATAGTGAGTCGAAAGAAGAAAACTGTAGTCCAATGCCAAAAGTTGCAACAGCACTGCAAATGTAAGCACACCAAAGAAAACAAGTGCACGTCACTGAAATGGTGCACGGAATAAAATACAAAGTCCCAAAAAGAAATTCCAGCACTCAGAATAGTAATTCCAATTTCAAATGTTGAAAAACAACCCAAAAAGCACTTAAGCAGTACAAAAGTACTTTAATAGTAAAGTGGAACAAACATTCAGGTTGCTCCTTCATGTAGCCATTCGGCTCAACTGGAAAAACACAGATTGGTGACCGATTTTTGCCCCCTGGCGTCATCAGTGTGAAATTACAACAAGGCATCACACCAGCTCATGTTTTATAATCAAAAGAGACCATGTGCATAGTAAATACAACTTATAATACAAAAAACAAAATAAACAGATATATATACAAAAAATATATAAATATACATACATACAACTACATATACCCAATAAAGGGTAAGGCCCACTAAATAGAAAAAAAATATATATTCTATATATATAAACACACACACACACACACACACACACACACACACATATCATATATATATATATATATATATATATATATATATATATATATATATATATATATATATATATATATATATATATGTGTGTGTGTGTGTGTAAGTTTGAAGTTGCATACACCAAGGCTGTTTCTGTGTGCCTGGATAGTGCATTGTTGACTTCCATGTTTTCAGCCATAAGTGGCTGATGTTTTTGCAGGTGACTATTGTTGTTTCGTTAAAATCAAGTACACCCATATATTTATATATTGGTCTACTTTCATTCACCGAAAGTACACTTTACTGAATCTGAAAAGCCGACTCCAGTAAAACGAAAGTACATTTTAACGAAAATGCACTACTGCGAAGTACACATCACCGAATAACAGTTGGCAGTTCCGGGATCCTGTGGAAGAACAGGTGCAATGTTTTTACTTATCAGTTACACTTGTAATGGGAGTGGAACATGTACAGCAGTCAGGGCTTGTTGCTATAGATTGCGGTACCGTGAGGATAATGAAATATACCCTTTTCCCCACTGTAGTGTGATCTCAGAGTTAGTATACTTAATTAGCCAGGGGTGTGGGGGGTGCAGGGGGGCTTGCCCTCTTGCAAAAATGTGTTTTTAGTGTACATGCCAGTGTTTTGGTACTTCGGTGATGTGTACTTTGCAATAGTGCATTTTCATTAAACTGTACTTTCGCTTTTTTTGACTCTGCTTTTTCAGATTAGGTAAAGTGTACTTTCAGTGAACGAAAGTAGATAAATATGTGTGTGTGTGTGTGTGTGTGTGTGTGTGTGTGTGTGTGTGTGTGTGTGTGTGTGTGTGTATGTATGTGTGTGCATACATGTATGTGTATGTATGTGTATGTGTATGCATATATATATATATATATATATATATATATAGATATATATATATATATATATATATATATATATATATATATATAATGTGTGTGTGTATAATATTTTGGCTGGTCCTGGGACTGTTTTCAGCCACAACCTAAGACGAAAAGGCATAATGACATTTAACATTCAAGATGCAGGTACTTACATATGTGAAATATCTTAACATACAGTTTGACAAGTTTGACAAAGGCGTTTATATAAACTATGCACCATAAATTGGTAGCAGTTATGTGGGGTGTAAGCTTGTAGTATATTACAGACTTTACAATATGCACTTTTTACACTAAAAATGTACACATGGTTTATTTGTCAGCTGGATATGTTTCATGTTGCAGAGAACTGAATCATTAGAATTATGAAAGAAAGGGAAGAACTTAGCGTGGACCATTGACATATTTCCATTTATACTTATTCATTAGGTAAGTTAACTGAGAGTAGAATGATGTATGGTACTTTGCATTCTGGACATAATCAGGGAATGAATTCGAAAATGCAGCAGATATCTTATAAATTGCTTTTCAGTGCTGGCTAGAGTGTAAGAAGGTCTCTGTAAGTGTGCTCTCTTTTGACCTCTTAGATTGTATGGGTCTTATTAGATCAGCAATGTATTCTTCAGTGGTGGTCAGTAGCTTTCATTCAGTAAGTTATAGGTAAGTGAATTTAGCAGAAACCTTACCTTTAGCTTCCACTGGAAGCCATTTGTCTTTGAGAATAGCAATACAGTGATGCCCTGTTGTATATGAAGAGTCTCAGAATCCTGTTTTCTGCTGTTTGTATGGTGGCAATATTTTGTGGGGATTGTATTACTGTTAGAGGTAATGCATGCTATAGTCTGGGAGTAAGTACAAAGCTGAGTTAGTTTCAGTACTGAGAAAATGGTAAATTTTGTAAATCAAAAGTGACGCAGTGGATAATGTTACCTCACAGCAAACGGTTCCCTGGTTCGATTCTTGGCTGGGGTGCTTTCTATGCTGAGTCTGCATGTCCTCCCTGTGCTCATGTGGGCTTCCTCTGGGTGCTTGTTTTCTCTCACATTCCAAAGACATGTAGTAGGTGGATTGGACACTCTAATTTGGCCATAGGTGTGAGCATGCATGCAAGTGTGTGGTGTGGAAGAACTACCATGGCAGGGCTAGTCACCTGGCAGTGTAAACCTTGTCTCTAAATGATTGTCACTGAAGAAGTGACACACCAATCTCCTGTACAAAAATGAGAAAATGGAGTTGTGGATGGATGGATGGATCTTCAGCTGTACCACTGCTTTGTCAACTGTTTGTTCAATATGATTGGTAAAGGAGAGTCTGGTCAAGCATAATGCTTAAGTATCTTTGCTGAGTGGTGTAGTGAAGTTCTATCCCATAAGGCTCTGTTATAGTTGGGGCTTTCAGATATGAGAGTCCCCATGGGGCACCAAATATTATTACACAAGATTTTTTGGAGGGTATTAACTATTATATTACTCTACACAAGTCATTTCTAAATCTGGGAAAAATCATGTTGAAGCTGTTTATTTAGGGCACTGATAGACCTGTGCACCCTAGTAAGAACTATATCATCAGTATATAAAATGCAATTGATATTTGGAAAATCAATTGGTAGACTGTTAATGAATAAAGAGAACAGTAATGGGTCAATAACTGTTCCCTGTGAGACTTCCAACATGGCTACACATTGAGTAACAGCATAATTCTAGCTCTCCCAGTGTGAAAACAGAAACTTAGCAGGGAAAGCCACTGGTCCAAGATTTATTGGTAAATTTCAATAACTGGCTAGTAAGTGCACTGCCTGGATGCCAGGAAAAAAGAAATACAGAGGACCTGAAGGAAAATCAGCTACAAAAGGCGATAAACCTGAGTAGGAAGAGTACTCTACCTGTTCAGCAAAAAGCAGTGCAAGCTCCAGACATGACTTCTAGTAACCTAGAGGAAAGTATAAAGCAACTGCATACAGACCTGACTAAAGTAAATGAAACACTGACAGAGTATATCAACTTAAACAATAAAATGTTAGAAAAAATGGTAGAAGCTTTAAACAGATATTCAGATAAAGTGATAAAACTGCTAAACTCAGAGGTAGAAATGAAGAAAAGGCTGTCTGAATATTAGACTGCACAAGAAGAGGTGTTTCAAAAAAAAAATAACAGAATTAGAGGACAGAGCACATAGGGAAAAATCTGAGAAGCTGGAAGTAACAGACTGTATTAATTTTATAAAAGCACACAATAAGCAACTGGACTGGTATTCCACAACGGAATTTTAACTGAAAGGGCACATGTGTATGCATCAAAGTTGGCTATGATAAAACAACCTACACCATTAATAATAAGGATGCAAACTTACCAGCAGGAGGAGCTGATTCTGACAAAACTGTGGCAGGACAAAGTACTAAAAGTGGGAGACAGCAGACTGTTTATAGAAAATGACTACTCATTGTACACCAGGCAGAAGAGGAGTACATGTATTCTATTATGCAGGGAATGTCGAGAAGCAGGTGTGAGATTCAATCTGCTGTACCCAGCTATCTTCAAAATATTTTTCCCTGGAGGAACAAAATAATTTTTTGATGAAGTACATGATAAGGAAGAAATACAAAAGTTTGTCCAACAAAAAATTAGCTGTGAAACAGAAAGAGATCCTGCTTCGTGTTCTTCTGCTAATAAATACCACAGAGAGACTGTGCCAGTGAAACCTTCTCCAGTGTTTCAATGGAAAATGGTTATGAGAAGGAAAAAAGCACAAGCGTTGACTAAAAGAATTGAGATTATACTAGAAATGAAACACAGACAGGGTTTGAGAGCTGGAGATGAACACGAACAGAACAAGAGAATCTGGAAATATTGGACTTTCTTGGACTTTGCTAAACTTGTAGGAGACTCTAAAACACATGCCCTACTTCATGTCATGAATCATTAGAATTATGAAAGAAAGGGAAGAACTTAGCGTGGACCATTGACATATTTCCATTTATACTTATTCATTAGGTAAGTTAACTGAGAGTAGAATGATGTATGGTACTTTGCATTCTGGACATAATCAGGGAATGAATTGAAAATGCAGCAGATATCTTATAAATTGCTTTTCAGTGCTGGCTAGAGTGTAAGAAGGTCTCTGTAAGTGTGCTCTCTTTTGACCTCTTAGATTGTATGGGTCTTATTAGATCAGCAATGTATTCTTCAGTGGTGGTCAGTAGCTTTCATTCAGTAAGTTATAGGTAAGTGAATTTAGCAGAAACCTTACCTTTAGCTTCCACTGGAAGCCATTTGTCTTTGAGAATAGCAATACAGTGATGCCCTGTTGTATATGAAGAGTCTCAGAATCCTGTTTTCTGCTGTTTGTATGGTGGCAATATTTTGTGGGGATTGTATTACTGTTAGAGGTAATGCATGCTATAGTCTGGGAGTAAGTACAAAGCTGAGTTAGTTTCAGTACTGAGAAAATGGTAAATTTTGTAAATCAAAAGTGACGAGTGGATAATGTTACCTCACAGCAAACGGTTCCCTGGTTCGATTCTTGGCTGGGGTGCTTTCTATGCTGAGTCTGCATGTCCTCCCTGTGCTCATGTGGGCTTCCTCTGGGTGCTTGTTTTCTCTCACATTCCAAAGACATGTAGTAGGTGGATTGGACACTCTAATTTGGCCATAGGTGTGAGCATGCATGCAAGTGTGTGGTGTGGAAGAACTACCATGGCAGGGCTAGTCACCTGGCAGTGTAAACCTTGTCTCTAAATGATTGTCACTGAAGAAGTGACACACCAATCTCCTGTACAAAATGAGAAAATGGAGTTGTGGATGGATGGATGGATCTTCAGCTGTACCACTGCTTTGTCAACTGTTTGTTCAATATGATTGGTAAAGGAGAGTCTGGTCAAGCATAATGCTTAAGTATCTTTGCTGAGTGGTGTAGTGAAGTTCTATCCCATAAGGCTCTGTTATAGTTGGGGCTTTCAGATATGAGAGTCCCCATGGGGCACCAAATATTATTACACAAGATTTTTTGGAGGGTATTAACTATTATATTACTCTACACAAGTCATTTCTAAATCTGGGAAAAATCATGTTGAAGCTGTTTATTTAGGGCACTGATAGACCTGTGCACCCTAGTAAGAACTATATCATCAGTATATAAAATGCAATTGATATTTGGAAAATCAATTGGTAGACTGTTAATGAATAAAGAGAACAGTAATGGGTCAATAACTGTTCCCTGTGAGACTTCCAACATGGCTACACATTGAGTAACAGCATAATTCTAGCTCTCCCAGTGTGAAAACAGAAACTTAGCAGGAAAGCCACTGGTCCAAGATTTATTGGTAAATTTCAATAACTGGCTAGTAAGTGCACTGCCTGGATGCCAGGAAAAAAGAAATACAGAGGACCTGAAGGAAAATCAGCTACAAAAGGCGATAAACCTGAGTAGGAAGAGTACTCTACCTGTTCAGCAAAAAGCAGTGCAAGCTCCAGACATGACTTCTAGTAACCTAGAGGAAAGTATAAAGCAACTGCATACAGACCTGACTAAAGTAAATGAAACACTGACAGAGTATATCAACTTAAACAATAAAATGTTAGAAAAAATGGTAGAAGCTTTAAACAGATATTCAGATAAAGTGATAAAACTGCTAAACTCAGAGGTAGAAATGAAGAAAAGGCTGTCTGAATATTAGACTGCACAAGAAGAGGTGTTTCAAAAAAAAAATAACAGAATTAGAGGACAGAGCACATAGGGAAAAATCTGAGAAGCTGGAAGTAACAGACTGTATTAATTTTATAAAAGCACACAATAAGCAACTGGACTGGTATTCCACAACGGGAATTTTAACTGAAAGGGCACATGTGTATGCATCAAAGTTGGCTATGATAAAACAACCTACACCATTAATAATAAGGATGCAAACTTACCAGCAGGAGGAGCTGATTCTGACAAAACTGTGGCAGGACAAAGTACTAAAAGTGGGAGACAGCAGACTGTTTATAGAAAATGACTACTCATTGTACACCAGGCAGAAGAGGAGTACATGTATTCTATTATGCAGGGAATGTCGAGAAGCAGGTGTGAGATTCAATCTGCTGTACCCAGCTATCTTCAAAATATTTTTCCCTGGAGGAACAAAATAATTTTTTGATGAAGTACATGATAAGGAAGAAATACAAAAGTTTGTCCAACAAAAAATTAGCTGTGAAACAGAAAGAGATCCTGCTTCGTGTTCTTCTGCTAATAAATACCACAGAGAGACTGTGCCAGTGAAACCTTCTCCAGTGTTTCAATGGAAAATGGTTATGAGAAGGAAAAAAGCACAAGCGTTGACTAAAAGAATTGAGATTATACTAGAAATGAAACACAGACAGGGTTTGAGAGCTGGAGATGAACACGAACAGAACAAGAGAATCTGGAAATATTGGACTTTCTTGGACTTTGCTAAACTTGTAGGAGACTCAAACACATGCCCTACTTCATGTCATGAATATTTGGAGAATAAAATCAGTAACATGGAAATGGACAAATGTGGGATTATGAAACAGTAATTACATTTGTGAAACATGACAGAGTGAGATCATCTAGCAATATTGGACCCCTTTGTACTTTGCTAAACTTGTAGGGGCTCTAAAGCATATGCCCTACTTCATGTCATTAATGTCAGAAAAATACTCAGAAGGGGGAAGAGGGGGAGAAAGTTAACTGTAAGTAAAACAAATTTCTTTCTTAATAGTACTATTTTGAAAGTGCATCATTTTCTTTGCATGTTATAAAGTAATCTTTTTTTCAGTTATTTTTAAGTGTAATGGGGATATTAATTTAAAAAGGTGCTCCTGATTTTTTTCATTCTCTCTTCTCTCTTTCTCCTTATTCAATTTTAAGAAATGCAGGCATTACAGTGTAAAAAATATGGTTAAAAGAGCATGACAAAAATAGTGAGCTTTGTCTCATTCTTCTATAGGGGAATGACTGGATTAAGGCCATTAGCTTAATCTAGTAAGAAGTTTTAAGAGAACACAAGTAAATAAAAAAAATATATTGAATATTATAAGGCTTTTTCTCTTGTAAACAAAGTAATGCTTGGCACTTTTATGTCTGGTTTTCATGTATCTAGCAGACAACTTGATAATGAGATATGGCTTGGAGAAAATGTTTTCTGAAAACATTCAAGTATTTTCCCAGCTGAGAGAGCTATAAAGATAACACAAACTCAGACACTACTTAATAGAATCACAGGCAGTACCATGCATCTTAGCATGGATAACCTTTATATTAGGCTATCCCAAGCTTAGGGAGCCTATAACAAGGGATCCTGTAGAAGTGCAAGGGATCCTGTAGACGTATTAGACATGTTTCTAAAATTCTATTAAAGTCTGTATAAAGTAGAGAAATATGGAAATCAAGAAAATGTACAAATGGAAATGTTTATGGAACAATTAAATATGCCAAGGTTAGAGGCAGAGGAGCCACAATTACTAACAGTTAAAATAGGAAGAGATGAGATAAAAGTATAACCAGTCTACATGAAAGTACCCAGGAATAGATGGTATTCCTGTGGAAGTTTGGAAGCTAGGAGGGAAAACTGATAAAGATCTGGAAGGTTTTGTTTAACAGTATTTTAAGAGGAGGAAAACTACCAACACCCTGTATAAAGTGGTGGTAGCTGTAATAACTAAAGAGGCTAGAGATCCATCAGATCCAGCTTCATACAGGCCCATTTCAATACTAAACCATTACTATAAAGTGTTTATGTCTATAATGGCTAAAAGAATGGCAAAAGTAATGCCAACATTGATAGATATGGATCAATGTGGTTTTGTTGAAGGGAGACAAACATTTAACAACATTAATAGAACACTAATGATCCAGAAGGAAGCAGAATGTAAGAAAACACCACTGTTGATGGTGGGTCTTGATGCAGAGAAAGCACTTGACAGAATCAGCTGGGGCTTTAGGAGCAGAGCGATAGAAGTATCTGCATTCCCTGATAAAATTAGAAGGTTAATTAGGAGGATATATGATGGATTGGAGGTGAAAATTAAACTGGGTGGGGTCTTATCTGATCATTTCTGCTTGAGCAGAGGAACCAGGCAGGGTTGTCCTCTCTCCCCTTTATTTGCATTATATTTAGAATGATTGGCAAAGAAAATAAGGGACACAGAAATTCAAGGATATAACTGGACAAACTTCTACAGTCAAGAAAAGCTGGGTCTATTTGCAGATGATATTATTTTATATCTGACAAAACCAGAAAGGGACATTTTGAGACAGTTTCAAATCGTTTCAGGAAACAAAATTAATGAAGCTAAAACAAATGCCATAGAGGTAAATTATGTACCCACACACAAATTGGTTCAGCAATATCTGTATTTATATGGATATGAGAACATGAAATATTTAGGAGTATAGATTAAAAATGATTCCAGTGTGGCAGCTAAGTATATGTGGGAAGAGACTAAACAAAAGATAATACAAAAACTGAGAAAATTGAAGCTCTGTTATATGGATATCGATAGTAAGATACAAGCAGTTAAAAGTTTTTAGTCCTTTTAGTCTTATACACAGGCCAGACATATTTTTATCAACCAGAAGAGACGTTGTGGAAAGCAATTAATAAAGAGCTGAAGGATCTGGGAGGAGAAGATGGCAAGAGTCAGTGGGATAAGCAAATTACACAAGAAAAAATGGGAGCTATGGGAAGAATACATACAGGGGAGGAATGAGCTTTAAAAGAAGGTAGGATTTGAATGAGCTATGCAATGTTTGACCGACAATGATTTGGTAGATTATAAATGATGTATAATGTTTGCAACTAAAATTATGTCAACACGGACTGTGATGCAAAATGTTTGCAACTACAACTATATCAATATGGCTTGTTTTCATTTATATAATTGTATGACTTCCTATGTCATTAGTGATAGTTTAATAAAGATACTTCTCTTTAAAAAATAAACAAAGAGAGAGCAGGAGTTTGGATCCCGACCTTTAAGGAGAATAACAGCCATAAAGAATAGTGAAAGATTTTATATGATTTATATAAATTAAATATGGCTCCCCAGTTTCCATTTTGTATCGTAACTACCATTTTATGTAACAAGTTTGCTTAACTTGATGAACTGTGAGACTAAACTGCTTTATAATGAAATTAGAATTGTTTTTCCGCAGTTATTGCATGGATATGATGATGTGGACAAAGTGAAGACAAGGCAAGAACATAAAAATAAAGAATTGTGGTGCAAGATATCATTTATTAAGGATATCATGTTTTGCACATCACCTTGGAATGTTTATGTTGATCATGAGAAAAAGAAGGCCATCTAAACATCCGAGATGGAGAAAATAATATTCAAATGGTCACCATACTACTGTAATTTGTTAATTATTTTACCTAGCTAACTTGCTCTGTTACAGGAACAAGTGACAGTTTAACTGCTTTTATTCTTAGACAGCATGCAAAGTTCCTTGGAATTCTGTTGCTTCAGACTGATTTGTTTCAATTTAAATCATATGTAACATCTGACGGTGCTTCACTCCTGAAGTACTGAATTACAGAATTATAAACTGTGAAGAATGAATTGAAACATTTTGATCAGTGTTATATTTTTTGCAGGAAGTTGGAGATGAACTGTGGAACTTTGTTCAGTAATCAGAATTTTCAAGCAACTGACACTTACTAAATCTGTTAGTCACACAGTCAGTATAAAGAACAATAAATCTAACTAATACTACATTTATAAAGTAGCATAAGATATTCTAAAAACTAAGCCAACATAAAATTGGAGAAAGGGAGGAGGGTAGAAATAGGCAAGAGGGGGGGTTGGAAAAAAGGTAGTGGGAGCAAACAACTACGGAAGGAAAAGTATCAGAGTAAGAGGAGGCCAAGCAGAAGTTTGGACTGCAGGTTAAAGACTGCTTTCTTTCTCAGTAATTAATAACATAATTTAAGCAAAGATAAAGGGATATGGGAGTGCTAAGTAAAAAAATCAGCACTAGCTGAGCTTTTAAGTTGAGTCTAGAACAAAAGCCACTGTTAAGAAAAGGATAACTAGGTTCCATTCTCAAGATGGGTGAATTGTAAAAGCACTGGAGTGGAGCTTTGCTGTTTGACAACAGGACATTGTATATATTTTTTCTTATAAAGTATTTTAAAAAGTATCTACATTAAGTTAACTTGGAGTGCAAAAGAAGATTCCTGTCAAATCCTTTTCTAAATATGTTAGTTTATAATACAAAGAAATAGTGTTTTTAAAAAAATTATACAATGAATCCACACTGAAGAGGGATTTTTGGCAAGTTGTAATTTTACTACAAGAGCTTACTCTTGGCAGTTTTCAAGCTAAAATGGATAATCTACAAGACAGTAAACTGAAACAGACTGAATTATTGAAATCCATAACAGAAAGGCAGAATACTAAAGTCACAGACATTGAAATTGTTTTTAAATAATGTAGATGGAAGTGCAAAAGAAAACAGACAAACTGAAGTTTTACTATCCTGAGTTTTGAAAAAATCATCTACAAAAACTGAGGATGAAACACTGGAGAAAGTTCTGCAGCTGTTCAGCAAAAAGCAATGCAATCTCCAGACATGACTTCCCGTAACCTACAGGAAGATATTAGACAGCTGCCCACAGACCTAGTTAAAATAAACAAAACATTGATGGAGTACATCAACACAAACAAGAAAAGGCTGGAAAATGGGAGAAGTTTTAAACAGATATTCAGATGAGGTGATAAAGCTGCAAAAATCAGAGGTTGAAATGAAGAAAAGACTAGCTAAATATGAGACTGCTCAGGAAGAGATGTTTAAAAAAATAATAGAATTAGAGGACAGATTGCATAGGGAAAACCTGAGATTTTCAGCTGTATCAAAGAAGCTGGAAGGAACAGATTGCATTAATTTTATGAAAGCACAAATAAGCAACTGGACTGGTATTGCACAGCAAGAGTTGTTATTTGAAAGGGCACATTGTAGGTATGCTCCAAACCTAGCTATGAAAAAGCAACCTAGACCTTTAATAGTAAAGATGCAATCCTACCAGCAGAAGAAGTTGATTCTGACAAAACTGTGGCAGAAGGACAAAATACTAAAAGTGGGAGATAGCAGAATGTTTGTGGAGAATGATTAATCATTGTACACCAGGCAGAAGAGGAATAAATTCATTCCACTATTCAGGGAATGTTGAGATGCAGGTATGATATTCAAACTGCTGTACCCAGCTGTCTTCAAAGCATTCTTCCCGGGAGGGACAAAATCATTTTTTGCAGTACATGCTAAGAAGGAAATACAAAAGCTTGTCTAACAAAAAGTGAGGTGTGAAACAGAAGGAGATTCTGCTTCTTATTCTTCTGGTAATAAAGACCACAGACAGAATGTACCTGTGAAACCTTTTACACTGTTCCAAGTGAAAATGGAGACAGAAGGAAGGGAACACAAGAGTTGACTAGAAGAATCGATAGTACATTGGAAATGAAGCAGATACAGGATTTGGGAGATGGGAGATGGAGATGAACAGTAATAAAACCAGTAACTTACTGTGGGATTACAATGCAATAATTATATTTGTGAAATATGACAGAACATGAAAATCTCAAAACATTGGACTTATTCAAAATTTGTTGGACTTGTGGAGGACTAAGTATATGCCCTACTATATTTCATTAGTTTTCAGAAAAATGCTTTGGGGAAGGGAAGATAAGGGAAAAGGTTAACTGTAAGTAAAGAAAACATTTTTTCTTAATAGTACTATTTTTGTGGTGTATATATTTCTTTGCATGCTACAAAGTACATTTTTATTATCTATTTTAAGTGTAATGGGGAATGTAAATTGGTGCTACTGTTCTTTTTTCCCCTTTCTTTCTCCCTTCTCACTTTCATCTTGTTTAGTTTTAAGAAATGTAGGTACTGCAATGTAAAAAATGGTTAAAAGAGCATGACAAAAGAGAAATGAATGTTCTTTTTCTCATTCTTGCATGGGGAAAGACTGGATTAAAGACTTTAGACTGACTTAGTAACAAGTTTTAAAAGAAAGCAAGTAAATGAAAAAGAA
The DNA here is from genome assembly GCF_019279795.1 of Protopterus annectens. Classification (NCBI taxonomy): domain Eukaryota; kingdom Metazoa; phylum Chordata; order Ceratodontiformes; family Protopteridae; genus Protopterus; species Protopterus annectens. The sequence continues at coordinate 39,986,144 of NC_056730.1, forward strand.
TATTGAATATTATGAGGCCTTTTTCTGAAAGCAGTCAGGGGAGAGCTATAAAGATAAAACAAAACCAGTCACCACTTAGTAGAAGCACAGTCTGCGCCATGCATCTTAGCATGGATATCCTTTCTTTTAGGTTAACTCAAATCTCTGTGTGACTGCCGGTTTGGGACATTTGTTCCTATTGAGAGGGTAAAACGTCAATACTTGAAAATGTACATAGTTTTGTGTGTCAGTGATAAATTAATAGGTTTTAGGGGGTAACTGGTGTTTTTTGAAGGCTTTCAATAGAACAGAGTTTTGTAAGATGTGACATAGCCTCAAATGGATATGTCAAGAAACAACTATATAAAAGTTCAACCTGCCAAACAGCATATGCATGCAACACAAAAACTGGAACTAGACACTTAACAAAAAAGGTGTTATACATAAAAGGTGGGAATAATAATTTTTTAATACAATGATGCTTTCTGCAATGTCTTTAAATGTTAATGGTCTCACAGATAAATACAAAAACAGAGAATAGCGAACTATATTAAAATGTAGAGTGCAAATAGCTATGTTACAGAAGACACACTTGGAAAGAACTGAACATGTGAATTTGATAAAGAAAGGTTTTCAGGATGGTTATTCAGCAGAATATTCAGGACAAAGGAAAAGAGTGCCTATATTAATTGCAAGAGGAGCTCCAACAGTGATAGAAGAAGATAATAATGGCAAATTTGTGGAGCTAAGGAGATACTGGCAAGGGAGGAGGATTACACTGGCATGTATTTAAACTCCACCTAAAACTGCTATAATGTAGCTAAAGAAAATTCTGGGAGATATAATCAGTTTTCAGCAAGGAATACTACTTATAGGTGGTGACTGGCATTTGATATGCAGCAGTGAAGATGTGTCTGGGGGGTCCAGAAGGTAAAGTATAACAAAGGAAGGTAGATTTTTGAAGAAATTTATGAAAATATTTGGCATGGAAGATGTGAATTTAGCAATAGGAGTTTGGACTGAATTTACATATTCCCCAATATATAAAAATACTGGGCTAGGCTAGACAGAATTTAAATTTCTCAGGAACATGTGCATTTAACCAAAGGTCTTGACACACACTCAATAACTATTTCAAATCATGCACAAATAAAAACTAAAATAAAAACACAGGGTAATGAAATAAAAATGAGACACTAGTGCTTTCCCACTTATCTGTTGAAAAAAAGAGGAATTTAAGGAATGGGTAGTGGAGACTTTTCAGGAGCTATTTGAGAACATAGAAATTACTTCTTTATATACAGCTAGGGAGTGGGATAAATTAAGGTGGAGTTTAAAAATAAAAGAAGGGGAGCTATGGTTAAGAAGTAACAAGAATTATTTACAGAGACTGACAAATGTTAAAGTATTGCAGAATAGGGGGAATGTCACAGAACAAGTAGAGGATCAACTGCAGAATGCTGAACAGAAAATAAGGGATTACCTCAATAATATATACAAGTTTTGAAAGACAGCTATTAACTGTTTTTTTGACAATGACACTGGAGCACAAAAACTTTTAGCACAACTACTCAGTCAACAGAAAGTAGAAAGGGCTGTTGCCAAGCTTAGGAATCTATAACATGGAATGTAGCAAGAGATCCTGTACAGGTTAGAAATATTTCAGAAATTCTATGAAAGTCTGCATAAAGCAGAGAAATATGGAAGTCAAGAAAAGATACAAATGGCAATGTGTATGGAAGAATTAGCTATGCCAAGGCTAGATGTTGATAAGTCTCAATTACTAAAGGTTAGGATAGAACGAAATGAGATAAAAATTGTGATGTATAACCAATCTATAGGAAAGTCTCCATGAAAAGATAGTATTTCTGTAGAAGTTTGGAAGCTAGGAGGGAAAAAATGATAAAGATCTGGAAGATTTTGTTTAACAGCATTTTAAGACAAGCAGAACTACCAACATCCTGGAAGAAAGCAGTGGCAGCTGTAATACCTAATGAGGGTAAAGATCCATCAGATCCTGATTCGTACAGGCCCATTTCAATACTAAAGTATGGCTATAAAGTGTTTATGTCTATAATGGGTAAAAGAATGGCAAAATGATGCCAAAATTGATAGATATTGATCAATGTGGTTTTGTGGAGGGGTGGCAAACATTTCACAACATTAACACAACAGTGATGATCCAGAGGGTAACAAAATGTAAGAAAATAGTATTGTTGTTTGTGGGTCTTGATGCAGAGAAAACATTTGACAGAATAATCTGGGACTTTATGAGCAGGACAACAGAAGCATTTTCATTTCTTGAAAAAATTATAAGGTTGATTAGGAGGTTACATGAGGGATCAGAGATGAAATTAAAGGGGGTATGGTCCTCTCTGATAATTTCTGCTTGAGCAGTGGAACCAGGCAGGGATGTCCACTTTCCCCTTTGTTATTTGCATTATATTTAGATATAATTGGTATAGTAGTCAAGAAAAGCTAGCTGTATTTGCAGATGACATTATTTTATACCTGACAAAACCAGAAAGAAACATGACAGTCTTGTGAAACATTTTCAGACAGTTTCAAATCTTTTGGGATACAAAATTAATGAAGGCAATAGTGGAAAATGATGTACCCACATATTAATTGGTTCAGCAATATCCATATTTATGGGGACATGATAAAATGAAGTATTTAGGAGTACGGATTAAAATGATTCTGCTGTGGCAGCTAAGGCTAAATAGGAGGAGACTAAGTAAAAAATAACACAAAAAGTGAGAAAATGGAAGCTATGTTATATGGATATGGATAGTAAGATACAAGCAGTTAAAATGTTTTCAGTCGCATTAGTCTTATACATGGGTCAGGCATATTTTTATCAACCAAAGCAGAAGTTGTGGATAGAAATGAATAAAGAGCTGAAGGACTTTATCTGGGAGGAAAGACAACAAGAGTCAAGTGGGATAAGCTGATTCTTCCAGTGGAACAGGGCAAAATGGGATTACTCGATTTGAAGTGGTATTTCAGAAGTACACAGTTAAGGCTTTTACACATAGCACTAGCAGAAAACTATAATTCAAAGTGGAAAAGGATGACGATGAAACAGGGAGGCATCTCAAGAAACAAGGAGAGACTGGGATTTTAGATGCCAGCCTGTAAGGAGAAATCAAAATCTAAACCAACTATACTAGAAGTACTAAATATACTAACAGATATAAAATAACTGGAATTGAGATGTTTAGAAAAGGGTCGGGGCAAACTGCAAAGGAAAAAATGGGAATTATGGGTACAATACATACAGGGGGGGATGAGGTTTAAAAGAAGGCAGGACTTAAATGAGCTATGTAATGTTTGACTGAAACTGATTGGGGTAGATTATAAGTGATGCTGTTTGTAACTGGGAGTGTGTCAGTATGGTTTGTAATGTAAATATTTGCAACTAGGATTGTGTCATTGTGGTTTATTTCCATTTATATAAAAGTATGATTGCCTGTGTTGTAAGTGATGGTTTAATAAAGATGTTTCTTGTTTAACAAAAAAAATGTCATGAATTGAATAATTTCTGTAATGTTGCTTAGGTTATATGATATAGCAATATATGTGAGGTATCTTCTTCTTCTTCTTTCGGCTTTTCCCAGTTAGGGGTCACCACAGCGGATCACCTGTCCGCTCATGATTGGCAGTGGAGTTTTACAGTGCCAAGTTGCCAGCTCGACGCCCAACCTTCCACAGAAGGCACACACACTCACACCTAAGGCCAATTTGGAGTGTCCAGTCCACCTACAGAATGTCTTTGGGATGTGGGAGGAAACCGGAGCACCCAGAGGAAACCCACGCGACCACAGGGAGGACATGCAGACTCTGCACAGAAGGCACCCCAGCCAAGGATTGAACCAGAGAACCTCTTGCTGTGAGGTGACAACGCTAACCGCTGCACCACAGTGGCCACCCAAGCAATATATGTGAGGTATAATATTTGTAAACATGAACTTGTTAATATAGTTTGATTACTTTTATATACATGTAAATTTGCCTATCACAAGTGATAATTCAATAAAGGTGTTTAAAACTCACTGTATGTATTATACAAATAGTTTGAACATAATTTCTTTAAAAAGGGGAAATATAATTAACATAATAATGTGTCAAGTTACAATATATAGTGGATAGAAAAAGTGTACACATCTGTGATAAAATGCCAGATTTTTGTGATATAAAAACATGAGACCACAATAAATCATTTCAAAACTTTTCCCACCTTTAATGTGACCTATAACCTGTACAATTCAATTGAAAAATCAACAAATCTGCTAGGGGAAAAAATATAAAAAATAAAAAACATACAATAAGCTGGATGCATAAGTGTGCACACCCTTAAACTAATACTTTGTTGAAGCACCTTTTGCTTTAACTACAGCATTCAGTCATCTTGGGTACACACCTGCCATCAATTATACAGACTCTGATTAACCCCAAATAAAGTTCAGCTGTCCTAGTAGGATTTTCCTGACATTTACTCAGTTGCCTGCTACATCAAAAACTATGGTTCACAGAGACCTTACAAAGCATCAAAGGGATTTCACTGCTGAAAGGTATCAGTCAGGAGAAGGGTACAAAATAAATTTCCATAACATTGGATATACCATGGAACACAGTGAAGACAGTCATCAAAATTGGAGAAAATATGGGACAACAGTTACGTTGCAAAGAACTGGACGCCCCTCCAAAATTGATGAAAAGACAAGACAAAAACTGGTCAGGCAGGCTGCCAAGAGACCTACAGCAACACTGAAGGAGCTGCAGGAATTTCTGGCAAGTACTGGTTGTGTACTACATGTGACATCTCCCATATTCTCCATATGTCTGGCCTGTGGGGTAGGGTTGCAAGATGGAAGCCTTTTCTTACACAGAAATACATCCAGGCCTGTCTAAAATTTGCAAAACAATACATCAAGTCTCCCAAAAGCATGTTGGAAAATGTGTTATGGTCTGATGAGACCAAGGTTGAATTGGCCACAATTCCAAAAGGTACATTTGGCGCAAAAACAACACTTCGCATCACCAAAAGAACACCATCCCCATGGTGAAGCATGGTGGTGGCAGTATCATGCTTTGGGGTTGCTTTTCTTCAGTTGGAACTTGGGCTTTAGTCAAGGTGGAGAGAATTATGAACAGTTTCTTATACAAGTCACTTTTGCCCCAAAACCCTCAGGTGTCTGCTAGAAAGATAAAGATGAAAAGGAATTTCACCTTTCAACACAACAATCACCCCAAGCATACATCCAAATCAACGAAAGTATGGCTTCACCACAAGAAAATTAAAGTTTTGGAATGGCCCAGAAAGAGCCCAGACCTAAATCCAACAGAAAATCTGTGGGGTGACCTCAAGAGGGTTGTACACAAGAGATACCCTCACAATCTGACAGATTTGGAGCACTTTTGCAAGGAAGAGTGGGCAAATATTGCCAAGTCAAGATGTGCCATGCTGATAGACTCCTACTCAAGAAGACTGAATGCTGCAATTACAGCAAAAGGTGCTTCAACAAAGTATTAATTTAAGGGTGTGCACATTTAAGCAACCAGCTTATTGTATGTTTTTTATCTTTTATTTTTTTCCCCTATCCCCTAACAGATTTATTTGTTTTTCAATTGAATTGTACAGGTTATAGGTCACATTAAAGGTGGGAAAAGTTTTGAAATGATTTACTGTGGTCTCATTTTTTAATATCATAAAACCTGGCATTTTAACAGGGGTGTGTGCACTTTTTATATCCACTCAACATTGGCTGTCTGAAATGATTCTACACACACAGCTAAATTCAGTCAGCATTTCTTCTATGGGTTTACTTATAATAAGAAAGCATTTGTGTTATGATGTGTCTATAGGTAGAATTGCTGAGCATTTTCTTTTGACTTAATAGTAAATATGATAAGTACAGAATTATTATAACTCCAGTATAATCCTTTCTATAGATTGTAGCTTCTGTAGTGTTCTCACTGGTAACTAGACTGTTCTGATGAAGTCTTATACTTTGTTTCATGTTAAATTAATTTATAATAGTTTAAAGTTCAATGTTAATAACTCAGTCATACTAGATTAATTTATGCCTTTAAGGCGATTTAATAATGCACCCTATTTATGGGGCTGGCATAATGGTTAAGGTGTTTATCGCACACACACAAGGTACAGGATTTGATTCTCACCTTTCAAAGTTAAATTGGTTAGGCTTTAAATGGCCCTTAAGGGCAACTAGAATAGCAACTACTTATGAACCTATGATTATATTAGTCTACACAAAGAATAACATTTAAAGGCTTACATTAATTTTAGGGTAACTGTTTCTCTTTTTTAAACAGCTATGTAGAGTACTGTTTGGCAATTTTATTACAGTAAGCTGCCAGCAATCTGATTTAAGGGAACAGTGCAGAGAAATATAACAATACAGTCTACTGTCTGCTGTATCATGTAACATTTATTTTATTACCCTGATACTTAGCCATTTAAAGTTCATATTCTACTTAAACTAATAACTTACAGTGGTTAATGAACTTCATACCCTGTATGTGATAGAAACAGTTTTATTAAGAACATATTTTGAAAAGCTGCAAGATAGGAGATCCAGGCTTATAGTGCCTACAATACATGATTAAATAGCATTACATTTCTCTGTTGCTGGATTATACAGTTTGAGACATACTAATTTCCTTCTACTTTTATTTCACAATTCTCAACTTGTAATATGCCTTCTTAAAATAAGAATGGGAAATTTGCTTGTGTTTTGTCTATGATAATAAATATTATTGCAATATCTATTTTGTATCTTAGCTTTCTCCTGAGCAAACTTGAGTTGATATTAGCTCTACCTTAGACACATTTCTTATTTTTAATAGTCACAAACATGAATGAATAAATACAGGTTTATGTTAAGGAATAAATTTAATTAACTGAATTTCAGTACAGGTTGTAATGTAGTAACCAAACAATTCTTTCTAAATGAATGGAATGTGATTTCTACTATACATGACAGGTAAATACTCACAGATGGAAGAAACATCTTAGTGATGTAGTTTTCATGCATCTCCCTTAGATTTAAAAATGTAATAATAAGCTTATTTTCTTTTTAATAAGAATTTTGACAAAGCCTTATATTGATATGCTTATATGTAAACTGATGTTTTGTTTGAGGATGATTATGTGTAATGAACGTCATACATAAAGTTATTAGTTCAGTGTCCTTTTGTCATTGATAATATCAATGTAACAACTGTCAAACTATTTTAGAGAGCAATTTATATAGGTACTAGCTTGCATTAAATATGTAATGAATGAGCTGTTAATACTGAATTGTTACTTACCGCCCCAAGGTATCAGAGTTCTTCCCAGAACACCACCCCTGAGGAGTTCCCTTGGAAACACACGTGCAAGAGGAGGGCATGGAAGATATGGACAGAGGAAGGGGAGGGTTCCCCCCCGATCACCCCTAGAAGATGTCTCCTTTGGAGACATCATGGAAATCCTGGCCAAACGAGGTGGGTTATCTACCCAAAAGCCCAACGTGGATGAGTTGGTGCTCCTGGAGGCATTTAGCATGGGACTCTCTACTTCCTGGGTGTCCCCTCCCATGGATCCATTTGCAGATTTAATTTCATCCAGGGCATGGAAGGAACCGGATACAGTTGAGCCTATCCCCAAGTGCCCGGACAAGGTACTCAATGACCCACAGAATAGACAACACTGGTCGAAGGGATCCCCAGTCAATGCCGTGGTGGTTGTGGCAGCCTCCAAGAAAGAGCTTACCAGGAGAAATCTATGGTCCATCCTCCGGACTGAGTTGCAGGCTATGGACCATTTCAGGAAGGGTGTCTATGCGCCAGCCACATTTGCCTTACATGCACTGAACTACATGGCACACGTTGTCAGAATGCAGTGGGATCTGGTCAAAGAGGTCGCTGAGTCTGCCCCGGGGTCCATGTCGGCAGAGGAGAAAAAGGTGTCTTCCCATATGGCCACCCGTAACTCAACATCTAATACTTCCATGAGGCTCCTAACACATGCTATGTAAGGTGCCTCTAGGGCTGCCAGAACAGGCATAGCCATCAGGTGTCACACCTGGCACTGGCTTTGTGATTTCTCAAAGCCATTCAAGTCATCTTTTAAGAATGCTCCCTACAACAATTCCACTCTTTTTGGCAAGACCATTCGAGGCACTTTACTCCAGAGCAAGAAAGACGGGAAGACTCTGTCTGACGATGGGATCCACTTGTCAACCCCACAACGATCCTTCTTGAGGAATCAGCGTGGGGTGAAGAAGATGTGGTTCTGGAAATCTCAGGGCTCTTCCCATGACACTCAAGACTCGCCTTCCCCAGAGGCAGATGGGGATACAATAGATGCCACCCTCGTGGCAGAGGGGGCTCAAGGAACTAAGGGTCTCAGGATTCTTTCCCAGACAGGCTCTTGCAGCAGCTCTGAAGGGTTGCCTGACTGCTCATCTCTGGAGGCAGTCTGGGGATGCCTTTCTCGGCACCCAACAGCCTGAGAGTTTATCACCGAAGATTGTTGGGTTTTATAGATAATATTCAGAGGATACTCGATCCCCTTCCTTTAACCCCCACTCCCTTCCAAACACCTCCTGGACATCCCACTCACGCAACGGGAGCAGGCAGCCATAGAAATCTCCAGGCTGCTCGAAAAGCGAGTCATCCAGCCCATCCCCCAGACCAGTTCAGATCAGGCATCTATTTCAGGTTCTTTTTAGTGCCAAAGAAAAATGGGGGACTCAAGACCCATTCTGGATCTGTCAACCCTAAACCTGTCAGTTACCAAGATAAAATTCCGGATGGTCACTCTTCAATCCATTCTGCCCTTCCTGCAGAGAAATGACTGGATGTGCTCAGTGGACCTCCAGGATGTGTACTTTCACATCAAGATGAACAGGTGCTGTTGGAGTTTCCTCCACTTCTGGCTGGGAGCTAGTCATTTTCAGTTCAGAGCACTCCCCTTTGGGCTCCCCACCATGCCAAGGGTGTTCACCAACGTGATGGTGGTAGTGGCGGTTCATCTGCGGCTGCAGGGGTTTCAGGTCTTTCCCTACCTGGATAATTGGCTCCTTTCCACTCCCACCAGGCATCAACTGTGTCAAGCCAGGGATCATTTTCACAAGACCACTTACTATCTGGGCATAACCATAAACCTCAACAAGTCCCAGTTGTCCCCAGTACATTTTCTTAACTTCATTGGGGCTCGGATAGACTCTATACAAGCCAAGGTGTTTCTACCTCTGGACAGACTGTTAACCCTCCATTATGTTTCTTTCATCCTTCAGACCAAGTGTCTCCCAGCGGATTCAGTTCTTCGGGGATTGAGGTCCATGGCGGCCACGATCACTCTCATTCCAGTGGTGCACCTTCATATGAGGGTCCTCCAATGGACTCTAGCAGTTCAGTGGTCCTTACTAAACCTTCCCTTATTGCATCCAGTTCAGTTATCTCAGGTTTGCAAGGATTCACTTTTTGGTGGCTTCAATCCCCGGATCTTCTTCTGGGTCATCCTTTCACCCCCCCCCCATGATCACAGTGACCACAGATGCCTCCCTGCTCGGGTGGAGGGGTATTGCTTGGGAAGGATGGTCCAAGGCATGTGGTCTTCCCAGGACACCCATCTGCATATCAATGTCCTGGAGACGAGGGCGGTGCCTTTGGCGTTGCAAGCTCTTCATGCCTTTCTTCCTCAAGGGACTATTGCCATCCAGACAGACAATATGTCAGTAGTCTGATTCAGTAACAAATGGGGGGGGCAGATCTTACACCCTTCGCTGCAAAACATGAGATTGTGGGAGTTACAATTTCCTCTGGACATTTTCTGGTGGCAACACACATTCCAGGGAGGTCCAACATACTAGTGGACAGGCTCAGCAGAACAATTCTGATGCCTTTTGAGTGGTCTCTGAATCCTTCAGTAGCAGAGCAGATATTTGCAAAGTGGGGTATGCCTTGTTGTGATCTCTTCTCCTCTCCTTCCAATGCACAGTGCAGCGAGTATTTCTCTCTGAACCCCCATCCAGGGGAGCTCCCCAGACATGCTCTAGTTCATGCTTGGCCCTCTGATCTACTATATGACTACCCTCCACTGCCTCTGATATCGAAGTTCATTCAGAAAGCTCGACGGCTGGGAATCTCAGTGATCCTCATTGCCCCTTTCTGGCCTTACCAAGATTGGTTCCCCTCTCTGTGATCTTGATCCCATTCCGGATCTGATTACACATCTTTCCGGGATCCCTAACCCACACTTAGTCAGTAAGAAGCTCACAGCTTGGCTGCTCCAGTTCCCTTGATAGTCAGGACTCGTGGGTTGTTTCTCATGTTAAGAAGATTTTGGTAGCGGCTCACAAATCTTCTATGAGGAAGGTTTCCTCTAGTAAATGGAAGCATTTCTCAATCTGCGCTTCTCAGCATGACCTGGATCTTTTCACTGCACCAGTTCCATCCATTTTGGAATTTCTAGCAGATATTTTTAATCATGGCATTAGCTTTTGTACAGTTAAGGTGCAATTAGCAGCGATCTCTAATTTTCACATAGGTGAGAATTCGGCTGCCTTAGCTTCATCCAAGCTTTGTAAGGCCTTTTTGAAAGGGTCCTTTCTCCTTAGGCCTCCAGTTAAGGACCCAATTCCCCCTTGGGATCTCACCTTGGTGCTGCAAGCTCTGCCCCCCCCACCCTTTGAACCAGCAGCTATGGTTGAGTTGCAGTTCCTTTCTTGGAAGATGGCCTTTTCGGTTGCAATTACATCACCCAAGAGGGTTTCAGAGATCCAGGCTTTGTCTATTAAGCCTCCTTATATGGTTTTTCATAACTACAGGGTTTCTCTGTGTACAAATCCATCATTCATGCCAAAAGTGGCATCAGAGTCCAATATTAAACACATCATCAGTCTTCCAGTTTTCTTTCCAAATTTCCAGAATAAAGGAGAGTACAAGTTGCATATGCTTGATGTCCACAGGCAACTGTGTTTCTATTTGTGTAGAACAAATCCTTTAGTAAGTCTGATCAACTATTTGTTTCCTTTTCCAAACCCTTTATGGGAAAGCCTGTCTGTAAGGTTACTATTGTTCGATGGATTTCTGAGTGCATTTTGTTAGCTTATCATGCCAAAGGGTTATCTCTTCCGGGGCATGTCCGGGCATATTCCACCATGTCTGTTGCTACTTCTGTGGCACTTTGGTCCAGGGTTTCCTTAGATGATATTTGCTCTACTGCTACCTGGGCATCACCCCACACATTTATTTTCCATTATAAATTGGACCTTCTTTCTAGGAGCAGGGCATCCTTTGGCTCAGCCGTGCTCTGGAACATCCTTCCATGAGGGCCTCCCAGGGTTCATTGGTAGCTGGGGACTCTGTCCCACAGGTTGAAGATCAAATGAAAACAACTACAGATAAAAAAGTTATGTAGTCACCATAATGTTCCATCTGAGTTCCAAAATCATGGAGAGAGGCACAAAAGTAAAATCCACTGATACGTTTATTGTGTAAGTGCTTTTGTAATACAATATTACTTCTTCAGACACACAGTTAAGACACAGACAGAATCTATTTTTATACTAAGTTCATTAATTGAACAAATTTCCCTCCAAAACATTTAAAGATACAGACAATACTTTTCTGTACGGATCAGTAAATATAACCAAATACTACTGAAAATCCTTATAGTAGTTTAATGACAACTCTAGATCTATATAACTCAAGTGTCTAGATAAACCAAATATTTAAAAAATCATAAAACTTTTTGCACTAGTATAAAATACAAAGCTAATATATTAAAACGCATAGTTACACAAAAAATTCTCCCTCGTATTTATATGGAAATAGCACGGACCCACCCCACATTTTTTCCAATATTGTGAAGGGGCAAGCACTAAGATTATCCCGCCTAACTAACCATGGTGATGATTTCCTTGCTGGCCTGATGCATTTAAAAAAAAAGAGTTTGAAGGGAGAAGATATAAGGAGAAGGAAAGTGATCTAGCATACAAACAGGTGATGGCAGAGAGGTATGGAAAAAGGAAGCCCTATTATTCAGACCCTGCCAGAGATAAAGATGGACAACATGAGAAGGACACAAGGATACCTGTAATAATTTCTTATACACAGGATGTAGGCTTTGTGAGGAACATCATAAATAGGAACTGGCATATTCTATTGGTGAATGAACAGATTGAAAAGTGTGTAGGTCCATGTCCTAAATTCACCTACAAAAACAAAAAAAGTTTTAAACAACAGTTGTGCTACCCCAGACCTAGTATGTTAGGTGAAGATTTAGGGATGGGTACTAAAAGATGTGGTAACTGTAATTTTTGTGATTACATTGATTAATCTAGGTTTTTTAGACATCCTGAAACTTATCTTTGGGAAATCAGAGCTCGGGCTAACTGCAATACTAAAAATTTAATATAGTTAGCTTACTGTGTTAAATGCTTCAGGTTCTATGTTGGTAAAACAAACCGTCAACTTAAAGAATGTATTAGAGATCATTTATATTGTACAAGAAAGGGAGAAGATTATAGTGCATTAGCCAAACATACTTTGTCTATGGGCAAAGATCATACATTTCTGTTTCAGGTACTTCAGGTACAAATGGTTTAATGAGTGGTTGGGTGATATAGTTAACACCACAGAATTAGCAGAACTGAGGTGGATTTTTAGGCTTGGGGCACACAGTGGATACGGATTGAATGATTCAGTACCCCTCAAACCTGCACTGAAAAACAGGAATATTAACAAATAGAATTTTTTGTGTAAATATGCATTTTAATATATTAGCTTTGTATTTTATACTAGTATGAAAAGTTTTATGATTTTTTAAATATTTGGTTTATGTAGACACTTGAGTATATAGGTCTACAGTTGTCATTAAACTATTATAAGGCTTTTCAATAGTATTTGGTTATATTTCCCTACAGAAAAGTATTGTCTGTATCTTTAAATGTTTTGGAGGGAAATTTGTTCAATTAATGAACTTAAACAGTATAAAAATAGCCTCTATGTCTGAACTGTGTGTCTGAGGAAGTAATATTGCATTATGAAAGTGCTTACACAATATATTAGTGGATTTTACTTTTGTGCCTGCCTCTGTGATTTTGGGACTTGGAATTGGTTATTCCTTATTGTGGATTTTGCTCACGATTTTCTGGGATATTTCACATCTTGTTCCATCTGAGTTGTTGTTTTTCATTTGTCTTCAACTGTCCCTCCCTCCTTCCCCATGCCTTCTGTGGGCTGTGTAGTGGACTGGATGGAAGACGCATAGCCCCTCTATTGTGGCTAATTTTCTCTCTTCTGTGTTGCGTGATAATGCTAGGTTTATAGGCATATGGTACAGGTTGGGGATGTTGCTGTTCTGCAACAGACTTTATTTGAGGGGAGGAGGAGACAGGGGCATTATGGGTAGGGGAGGGGTTGGCAGCTTGGATCCAATGCTGGAGAATGCAGCTGATTCGGATCCATGTCAGATCCGGGGTCCCACACGTTGAAGACAAATGAAAAGCAACAACTCAGACGGAACGTTATGGTGAGTACACAACTTCTTTTTTGGATCATCTTAGCAATTGCAAGGACGACAATGAGGAGAAAATGGAAACAGAATTCTCATTTCTCTGAATTTCTCCTCCATCTTGATCAAGTTGTAAGAAAAGAACTGATATGAGTTAAAAGCAACCCAAGGAAAATCTGGCTATTCATACTAATCAAAAGTCTTATTACTGTTGGAAAAATCTCACTAATGATTCCACCTAAAACAGAATTGATATATTACTAGCCTTTGTTTTAGTTCTATTTATATCTATGTGTAGGTTGATTTAATTGTACAGACATCCATTGTAAATAGTGTATATAGTTTAAGAGTGTTTAACTTGTGATAATTTCTAATTTCTTTTTTTTTAATCAAAAAGGTTGTATATTTAAGGTTGAATTGTTCCGAATATTTAATTCCTTTGACACAACCAATAAAAAAATCAAGAAAAAAGTAATGCATAAAAACTAAAAGAATTAGTTAGAAGAGGTTAGAAAAGATAGAGGAGCGAGAAAGAGAGAGAGAGAATGAAAGGGCATCATGCAAAACAATTGTGGGAGGACACTTGCATGGCTCCTCTAAGTATGCAACAGTCCAGAAAGTTTATGACTTTTGCATGAAGTATTTGCATAGGTTACTTTTATATCCCCAATAAGACTTCAGCCTTTTTTTCTCAGATATATAGCAATTTACTGGAGGTGTGATATGAAAGAAGTGGTTGGGAACATGTTTTCTAGGAATGTAATGAGCTGGCAGATTGTAAAAATTCCTTGCAGAATACTTTGTTAGAAATGTTGATAGGCAAAATTATTGCAAGTAAGGTGATGGTTCATTTGAGCTGGGATACAGGACTTGAATTACCGGGACTGGTAAAGCCTTGCTATGCATAGGGATGTTGTTTGCCAGAAAAGCAATTGCTAGAAAATGGAAATCAGAATCTAAACCAACTATAATTGAAGCAGTGAATAATCTAAAGGAGATAAAATAACTAAGTGGGATCTCTCAAAAAGGGAAGGAGCAAACTGCATAGAAATAAACAGAATTTGTGGGAAGAAGGCATACAGAAACATGCTCAGGAGGACTGAAATTTAAGGGAAGACAGGATTTGAGTAATGTATGTAAATGTTAAAAAGCATGGTCTAATACATGAAACTAATGAAAATGTGCAATGGTTTGTTTTCTTTTCTATGTAGTTTACCACAACATTCATAGTCCTTTTTATCCTTATCCCATGTCAGTGCTACTGGCACTTTTGGAAAAGAATGCCATAAACATGCCAGTGATACAGTTGAAACTGACAAAAACATGAAGCCTTATTAGGATGAATGCTTCTCACATTAACTATTTAATATAGTTAATATATCAAGGATCACTTTTTTTTAACTAAGAAAGCTGTTTTCAAAATGATTTGCTTCTTGTACCAATGACATTTGTGACTTTAAACAGATGAATTTAAAATTTATAGCAAATTTTTCTTTCAAAACTTACAATTCACTTGCAGTTCTCGCTTTACTGTTTTACTTTTTATTATACTTTATAATTTATTTCACATTCAAATAATGTAAAAAATGAGTGCTTAGATATTCATTTTCTTTTGAATCTTTAATGTACTGGTGTCATGGAACACATTATACTGTGAATGCTTCAAAACAAATAAAGAACATTTTCCTGTTAGCTAGTTTTATATCCAAAAGTTTACTTTTCTCATATTTATTTGTTCATTCACTGAAATGGAATATGCATCTCTACTATTCTTTCCATTCACTGCAACAACAGCTTGAGTTACTCAAAACCCAAAGAATGTCAAGAACACTGATTCATTAAAGTTAATATTGTGTACTTCATTCCCCATCCAAGTACTGAGTTTGGTCTTAAAGGAGGAAATACTATATGATAATCTTATATCAACAGGTAATTTATTCCAAATTCTAGAGACCAAAATTGTTCAGAATTTACTCAGCATATTCTTATAATATGGTATGATCAAATTTATATTGTCGGTGTGATCTTAAATTAGTAGATAAAGAAATGTCAAAGATTATAAAACCTCATTATTATAAATGTATGCAAATATTGCTTTACCCTCATGTGACAACAGTGAATAAAAGTTCCTTGCACCTATCACTATAACTTTTCACAGGATATTTTTTTGTATATTTATGGTGTACATATTCAAATTCATTAAATTTGCCCTTGAGTACACACAACAAATGAAAGCTATGTACTCACCACAATGATCTGTGTTGTCTGTTTCCATCCTTCTTCAGTGTATGGGTTTTTAGATCTGAGATTAATCCAACTTCAGCCACTCTCAAGCTTTGGATCTGGTGCTCAGGCTCCTCCTCTTACCCATAACCTTCTTGTGCTTAACAAGCTACCGCAGATAGATTTACCCATCTAGAGGTGGACAAAAAGACAATGTCTAAAGGAAAGGGGAGAACCAGCTTATATACATGATCTTGAAAAAGAAACTCTGTAAACCAAGGCCATGTCAGCCAGCCTAGTCTGGGGTGGATGGTCAAAGGAGATATTAGGGATGAACATATGGAAGGGGAAAGGTGGGTGGGATGTTGAGGAAGGACAGAAACAGACACACAAATTAAGCCTTATTCTGAGTACATAATTTTGTATCTGATGTTGTCTGTTTTGTCTGTTCCTCAACATATTGGACAGACTCCCCAGCTACTGTAATGCTTGGGTCGTCTTATGGAAGGATAGTCCGGTACACAGCCAACCCAAAATATGCTCTTGACCTGAATTGTTTGTCCATTTGATAATGCGAAATGAAGTTTTGGACCTTGGACCAGGTAGCCGCAGCACCCAAGTCTCATCAAGCTACAGATCTAGTTAAGTGGAGCTTTTGGAGCTGTAGGCAGTGATTCACTCCTGTGTTCATAAACATGGGACATACATTCAGAAAGGCAAAGGGAAAAAGTCATCTTAGATACTTCCCATGTTAGGATGGG
This sequence comes from Protopterus annectens, assembly GCF_019279795.1. Lineage (NCBI taxonomy): Eukaryota > Metazoa > Chordata > Ceratodontiformes > Protopteridae > Protopterus > Protopterus annectens. Next base: position 40,002,638 of record NC_056730.1, read on the forward strand.
AAAGGGAGTAACAGAAAAGCAACTAGTCAGTCTTCCTGAGGGTTTTTGCCCTATGCAAATAAAAATGTTTCTGGTGATGAACATTCAGTAAATGTAACCTGTATTCACTTTTGTTCAAAAAATTTGGAAGAAAAACTGGAATGCTAATCAATTGACTGATAGATGATTCAGAGGCCACTTTGCAAAAGACTCGGATTGGTTTTGAAGCACACACTGTCTTTGTGAAAAAAAAAAAAAAACAGATAGGAAGGCTTAGAAGACAGGACATGGAACTCAAACATTCTTCTGTCCTAAGTAATAGCAACCAAAAACAAAGTTCTCCATGATAAAAACTATATTAACTGTATCGGCAGGCTCAAAGGGAGGGATGGTCAAAGTCTGCAATAAAATTCTAATATCCCAGCCAAGAAATGGATCCCTTAGTGTGTGTGTATGTGTGTGTGTGTGTGGGGGATCGTGGAGTAGAAAAATTCCATACAGGAAAGCTTTAGATCTTAGGAATGCACTGGGGGTGTGATTCTTGCCAATACAGAACGAAGATATAGCAGCTAACTGTACCTTAATAGTAGAATAACTTGCTCCCTTTTGGAAAAAACTGGGCTAGAAAATCAAAAACTGCAGCAAGTGGGTCTGAGAATGGGTCAAGATTGTTTTCAGATGGCCAAACAGAAAATTTCTTTTCCACTTAACTTCTGAAAACCTTTCTAGTTGAAGGCTTCTTTGAAACAGTCAAAATATGAACTGATGATGAAAACTTGGCCTGCCTAACCATCGTAGGCATTAGATAAATCATGCAGTTGATTTGAGAGACTGAATGTCTGGGTGAGGCAACCCTGATGGATGAGACAAAAGATCTGTCACTGAGCCCAGTACCCAGGGAAGGTGTAATATATGAGGCCAAAAGAAGGGAAACCAAACTTGTCAAGGACAGTAGGCATCTATGAGGATAAATTAGACCTTCTTCACCAAAGCTTTCTTGAAAAATGTGAGTATCAGAGGTGTGGCAGAAGAGGCATAGAGGAGTCCAAGAGGCCAAATGTGGATCAGTGTGCCCCTTGATTACTCTCCCTCCTGGGAAATTAAAATGAAAAAAATTGCTGCACTTGGTGTTGTGGGGAGATACAAAGAGATCAGAGCAACATTGGCTTCAGCAGCTGAATATCCACTCCACTTTCACTGAGTTGAGGAACCACTCATGAGGGAGAAGACTAGATCTGCTCAACCTGGCAGCTAGAACACTGGACTTCCAAGGAATATGCATTGTATAAGAAAGAGGGTATCGTCCATTGCCATATCCTCATGCCTCTTGATATAATGGGTAAGATTTGCCATTTTCCAGTTTGTTGATGTAGCAACATGTTAGTGTGGACAGATATCACACCCAAGGGGAGAGAGTCCTGAAAGGCTTGCAATGCTAGGAGAACTACTCTCATCTCTAAGATATTGATGTGATGACTAGTCTTTGATTGGGACCATGTGCTTTTGTCTGTCTATCCCTGGAAATCCCCCCCCCCCCATGTCCATGGTCATTGTGGCTACTGCAGAAGGAAGAATGAAGGGTCGTACATGTGGAGATTCCAACCACTACTGTATGCCAGTCCTGCAGATGCTTGTCATGGATACCTGAAAGAACATGGCTTGGTGTTTTACTGATCACTGAACTCTGACAGAGTCCTGTGAAAGAATGCATGTAGTATCTTTCTAGGGGAAATAACATAATTGAGGCTGCCACAGAGCCCAGAAGGTGAAGAATCAGTTTTGCTGGTGGTTTTGGTAGGACAAAACAGCTACGGCTTGTTGATGAAGGGATACAATTTTTGTCTGGTACAGCTTTGCACTTTGAAGATTCAGGCCCCAAACTCCTCTGATGAACTTTAGGTACTGTACTGGTAGAAGCTTGGATTTCATTTGACTCACTGTAATCCCTAGGTTTGTACACAGATGGGGCAAGGAGTATCTGACTTGAACGAGTAGACTCCTGGTGGGAGTGGTGATGAGCCATATATCCACATAAGGGAACAACCAGAATATCTGCAGTTGGATGTGAACTGATACCACTGGCATGATGCCAGGGTAATCCTATGGGCTAGCCTTGTAAAGGCCAAGGCCATTAGCCTAGTACACACCTATGAACCTATACATTTTGTGAATACCCAGGGGGCTGTGATGAGACCAGAGAACAGGGCTCTGAACTGAAAATGATTGGATCCCACCCAGAATATTTTATATGATAGCACACATCCTGGAGGTCTACTGAGCACATCCAGTTGTTCTCCCTTAGCAGCAGAAGAATGGACTGTACCATGACCATCTAGAACTTCATTTGTTTCAAAAATCTGTTTAGCTAGTTCAGGTCCGGCACTGGCCTTGGTCCCCATTTTTCTGTGTCACTAAAAAGAATCTTGAGTAAATTCAGTATCCTCTCTGGTCTGGTGAGACCTCTTGGAAGACTTGATTGTTTAATGGCTTCCTTGTTTCTGAAGTGGCTGCTTCCCTTTGAGGTAGTGGTACATCAGGAAGTCTTTTCAGAAGGAGAGGAAGATAATTACATAGCCTCTGGTTATAATGCTCTGCACCCTTTTGTCTTGAGTGATGGATGTCCAGGTTGTTGAGTGCAGGAATAAGCATCCCACAAATGCTTCCAGAGCATGACAGTTGAGCAACCATTTGGGACCCCTGAAGCCTTGGTTCTGCGGACCACCTTGGCCTCAGGTGATCCCTCTGCTGAGGGGGTTCTATCCCCAGAAGTGTAAGGTGTAAACCCTTGAAACTTGTGAAACCAAATCCTTTTACCTCCTTTCTGATTCTTCGAAAAGGTCCTTTCAGGAGTTGAGAATTTCATCCCTAAAGCAGAAAGGGATTTACCATCTTGTTCACTTCTAAAGATTTTCTTTGATTCTGGGACCAAAAAGAGTCATCCCATCATAAGAGGTGTTAACAAAAGATGTCTTAAAATGTTCCACAAAATCATGTAGCCGCATCCAAGCATGCCTTCTGATGGAAATGTCACTGCTGCTTGCTCTACATGCACCCTCTGTAGAGTTGGAGATAAGGTGCATAGAGACATTGGACAAAAACTGAAGGGTAGCCAACTGTGCATCAACAGATTTTCTGTGATGCCCAGGCAAGGACTAAGGGAAAGATTTGGAAATATTCTTGGTCAAATCTTTCTTAAAAAGGGTAACGTGTCAGATAATTCAACGCTCTCACAGAGAAAGTAGATGAAGCAAAGGCCCACTTCCAAAACCTAACACACAAGATTCATTATTTGGTGGATGGATGGAGAAGCTTTCTTCCACTAGTTCTTTTTAGTGGCTACTGCCACCTCTGTGAAATTTACTGCAGGACCTTTGCTCCAAGGAGGACAATCTTTAAGAGTGATGAGGTATTTATCTGGTTTCATGGGGATGAGTTTACCTGCATCTTGCTCCTTCCAAGCCCACTTAGAGATAACACCCACAGTTGGTTTGAGGATCCTGGTAACTGGGTGTCCTGATGGATCAAGAAGATTACAATCTGGACCCTGGGAAATTCTGTAGGGGAGAGAGGAATCTGAGCTCAAAAGGGAAGCCTTCTCTCTAGGTTGAGATAGCCCTATTTCAAATGCCTCAAAGGCTGAGCTCAGAATGGACCTGGGGAGCCTAGTCTTAGGAACCAAAATCCCCAGAGGAGGCTCAAACTGTGATTCCATTTGGCCTGGATCCAAGGTATGCGGAGCTGAACTAATGTTGAGACTCGAAGAGGAAGGAACAGTTCCAGAGACTTTGGATATGATCCTATCTTGATGGAGTCAGCACTGATTACTTGTCTCCATGATTCAGAAGGCTCCAAAGCTGTAGGAGCCAACTGAATGAAAGAGATCATCAGTATCAAGGAAGAATTCGTGCCTTGGATGGAACTCAGATCAAGGTGCTCTGATTCCAGAGGACATATCAGAGAATGAGCAATAACTGAATGAAAGGAAGAAGCCATTCCCCATATCCAGCAGAGGTCCAGATGGATCTTGGTCCAAAGAAATCTCATTATCTTGTGCACGTCTGCTTTGGTAAGACTCCTGGAAGAACTGACTGACCATAATGATTAGGCAGAACATGGTGTTGAAAAGACTTTTCTTGTAAGATGGGAGAATGGAGCTTAGGGCAGATTGACTCTGGTGAGAATCTTGGAGGTAGTATGCTAGATTTGATAAGGGCTGGCTCCAAAGATTTAAAAACATTTGGCACTGGAGGCAAAGAAGGTGTGTGCTCCAGAGATCTCTTCTTTGAGACCTTAGTTCTTCCTTTTCCTTTACTGTGTTCTTTACACATTTCAACATTGACAAGAAAAGACAAAGAAGGACTGCTTGAAGGAGCAGGAGGGGCACCCTCCCCCACAATGGCTTGGAGAAGCCCTTCCAGAATTATCTTATTTCAATGCTGCTCTACTGCACAATGACCAAAAGCTTCACAAATGCTATAAAATAAATAAGCAGAGCCAAGGCAATAGATAAACTAGGTGTGAGCATCTGGACTGGGCAACCTATGGTCACAGGTGACTTTTTTTTAAAGCCTGAATGCTTTTCTGATATATCAAAGCACAACAACAATGACAGCACAGAAAGAAAAGGAAGTGCGTGTGTGGTCACATTCAGGCCAATAAAGCCAAACCCCATTTGGCTTTATTGGCCTGAATGATGTAAACAAAGCTTAAAAAGTAAATCATGGTCATTCAGAAGCTATGTAGCTTAAACACTTGATGTCCTGATAGGGTCATTTGCATATTTCACATGGGCCTCCACTACAGATTTAGGGTATCATAAAGTGAAAACTCTTGTCTGGGTTTTCCTTGCAGTTTTTACTGAATGGTTTGTCTGTGTGTCCTTTTTACCCTTGGTTTGGTGCATATACACACACATACATATATATGTTTTTGCAATCATTTGTGCATTTGAAAATCCTATTGTATATGTTGTTGTGTCTTTCGGCTTTTCCCGGTTAGGGGTCGCCACAGTGGAACTCCGATCCGCTAATGATTGGCAGTAGATTTTTACATACTGGCTTGCCGAGCCTAAAGCACAACCTTCAACGAAGGAACGCCCATTCACGCATGTTGCCAGACAGAAGATGCTCTAACTGAGAATCGAACGGGCAACGTCTAACTATGTAAGTCAAGAAAATTAATATCTGTTGCAGAAATCTGGTATGAAAAAATACTACTAACTTTTTGGAATTTTCATACCAGATTTCTGTAACAGATATTAATTTTCTTGACGTACATATCACTAAGTTCTGCTCTAATCATTTAAGCAGCAATATCTATTTTAAACCCACCAGAAAAAATACAGTATTATACAATGCCTCCCCTAAAACGTGCACGCTGATTGGCCAGCCCAACCAGCGTGCCTATTGTAAATCCCTCAATAATACTAACGGAAAAAGGTCCGGTCGCCCGGACTTTTTCCATTAGTATAAAACACTGTCTCGCTATGTTAAAAGAGTTTAACATAGCGACACAGGTTTAAAAGAAGCAACGGAGATCTCCGTTGCTTTTTTTAAAGCTGTCTCACTATGTTAAACTCCTTTAACATAGCGACACAGTGTGTAAAAAGCAACGGAGATCTTGTGATCTCCGTTGCTTTTTTTTTTAAAGCTGTCTCGCTATATTAAATGGGTTTAACATAGCGAGACAGCTTTAAAATAAGCAATGGAGATATCCGTTGCTTATTTTAAAGCTGTCTCACTATGTTAAACCCATTTAACATAGCGAAACAGTAAAAAAGAGCAACGGAGATCTTGCGTTCTCCATTGCTTTTGCCCACAGCTCTGATGTACTGCGCAGGCGCGCAGTACATCAGAACTGCCGCAGAATACCAGACAGCTGCGGAAGGGCAGTAAAGAGGCATTATACAATGCCATTATTTAAGAAAAGTAATTATTTCTTTTCTTAAATGATGTCATTGTATAATAACCACTTCTGGGTGTGGGTAATGCTGGATTTACTCACGGTTGGCTTTGTTTGGTCCCTCGGGCTTCGCCCTCGGGACCAAACCACACCAACCGTGGGTAAATCCAGCATTACCCACACCCAGGCGTGGGTTATTGCTATATTACATAAATCCAGTATGCATCCTAGGCATATACCCAGGAATGTACTTAAGGGCCAAGTTTTTAGACCTTTAAGATTACATGACAATGACGAAGATGCAGTTACTGCTCTCAAAAAACTAAAAACATAATTTTTGGAAAGGGGATATCAAGCAGGGGATATTGATCAAACTATTTTTGATGCTTGGCAAAAGAGACACACCAGATATAGTCCGTATTTTCATTCTAGTACTAATAATGGTAATATAGACACTGAATCTTCTGGCAATAATGTTTTTAGAATTGTTTTTCAATTTGCTAGTACCATTAATCAATATACCAACATTATTAGGAGACACTGGCATTTACTACAAGATGTTCCTAATCTGGTTGGTATAATTGGAAATACCCCTCATTTTAGTTTTAGAAACAAGTCACTGAAGCCGCACTTGTGCAATAGAGATACATATAAAGGCACAAGTAAATCTGTTAGACAGGGTACTTTTCCCTGTAGAACTTGTAGCGCCTGTCCCCATATTTTTAACAAAAGTACATATACACATCCAACTAGGCATTTTACTTTACATTCTAAACAGTATTCAGACTGCAAAACCACAGATGTTGTTTATTTTAGTTTCTGTCAGCAATGCCCAGCATTTTATGTGGGCAAAACTAACAGGCCATTAAAAGACAGAATTCTAGAACACATTCGTGATATTAGAAATAATAAACAATCTAATGCCCTTGCTAATCATGTCATGCGTACAGACGCTTCCCATTCATTTAAATTCTTTGTTTTACAACATTTTCATAGAAATTTGAGAGGAGGAGACATTGAAAATGTTACAGAAAGCCATGAGCAAAGATGGATTTTAAAACTTGATGCTGAACGGTATCCAGGGCTTAATGGGACTTCTTCTGTAATCCCTTTTTTAAAAGCAAGACGTCTTAAGCATTAATTTATTTTAACATGTTTTATTTTATTCTTAACATTTTTTATGGTGATATATATAAATTATATATATATATATATATATATATATATATATATATATATACTTCTTATGTCTATAAAAGTTTTTTAGTGGTCTACTAGAAATATCTACATTTATATAATTTATATTCACTGTTTTAAGATATTGGGCCAGATTCAGGAAGGCTTACACGGAGTTCAAGAGTAGTGTAAGCCTCCGTGTAAGCCTCCCGATTCAGGTACAGCCCAAACCTCCGTGTAAGAGACAGCTAACACGTCTCTTACACGGACTGGGCGTGGAAATGCTCAATACCTCATTTGCAGCTCCAAGATATGCAAATGAGGTATTTGAGCGATCCACGAAGCAGAAACCAGTCCGTGTAACGGACGTGTTAGCTGCAGAAATGTACTCAGCTGACAACTGAGTACATTTCTGCAAAATCAAAAACGGAGCTATGTCAGCTCCAAATAAAGGGTGCATATGTGTCATTAAGCATGCCAATGGCCAAATATGTGGCCATTGGCATGAAAAAGTGTTGCAAAAATAAGTTATTTAACTTTTTTTTTTTCACGGGATTATTGTGTTTAACTGTAGCGCACACCCGCGCAAACGGGGTGCGCTACCCAAAACTGAAAACCGAAGCTTATAAGCCCACAATTGTGGGATTTATGTATTACATGGAATTTCAATGGAGGGACTTGCAGACTAAAAACAATATGGCCTCCGTTTAGTGGTTGTCAAGGGGGGGAAGCTCCGTGTAAGATATGTAACTAAGCATTACTAGGCAATCCTATGTAAATGAGGGTTACAATACTGAATCACACTGCCACATAGGTAATGAGCACTTTCTGAGTAGTGTAAGAGTTAGAGAAGGGGAGGAACAGAGTAAGAGGTAGGTGACATCACGGAGGGAAGGATAGAAAGAAATGTCCCAGATTGGAGGGCAATGTAAGGTAACAGATGACAGACAGACATCAGGGAGGGAGGTGTGTCCCAACAGAACACTAGGAAAGTCAAGAAATTGAGGGTATACGCTATCCCTACACTCAAAGTTTCTTGATATACGTGCGCGTGCAGCGCATGTAAGGCAGGTTCAACATGTGGAGCGTGTTGCAAACTGTTTACAACGGTTTCTTGTGGCGCACGTGTGTAAGGCAGTGTGCGCGCGTTTTAGCATGAATCAGCGTAGCTAACACCGTGTAAGGATGTGTGCGCGTGTAACACTGTGTAGGGATGTGTGCGCGTTTAAGTGACTGTGAGCGTGTTTAAGCTGGTGTGCACATTGCTCCCCTTCAGGAAACAGAGAGGAAACAGGAAACAACCAAAATACAGGGAAACTGCCAGGGAATACTGCTGGAGTTAATTGGTGGAAACAATTACAAGCAGGCAATTACACAGGCAGACTAGAAGCCCAGCCCAGCACTTAAAACACAACAAAGAGCAGTGAAGGCTGTTTCTCACAAGAGATACTGCCAGAAGCTAAGCTATCAGAATTGAAAACTGAAATAAAGCTGAACTCAGAGCAGAAATGCTAGGGGCTGCCATGGCTATTATAATCAGGCATAGGCGAATTGCTGAGGGTGGTGACAATGCAGATGCTGACAGACAACCCAGAGTGAGGAGAAGGAGAAGAGTATACAGGCCCAGGGTCACCTACCATGGGTTACATGAGCTGGAGATAGTAGAGCGCTATAGAGTGGACAGAGAGCTCCTGCAGCAGATTGTTGAGCTGTGCAGGCCACACCTCACACACAGAACCAACAGAGGGAACCCATCCCAGTGGAAACCAAGGTATGTGTTGGCCTAAGAATACTAGCAACAGGTACCTTCCAGAGACCAACTGGTGATATGATGGGGATATCACAGGCATCAGCCTCCAGGGTACTGCACCAGTTCCTGGATGCCATGTCACCACATGTCAGTGATCATATATATGTCCCTAATGACCGTGAAGTTGTGGCCAGCAATATGCGTCTCTTCCAGCAAATAGCGGGATACCCTGAGGTGCTGGGTGCAATAGACTGCACGCACATATGCACCAAAGCACCAGCCGGTGAGCGGGGTAGAGTCTACATTAACCGCAAGGGATACCCCTCCATCAACTGCCAGGTCGTGTGTGATGCCCAGGGCATAATAATGAATGTGTGTGCTGGCTGCCCTGGGAGCTACCACGATTCCCACATCTGGCATCTGACGCAGCTGTACCAATCATTTGCCAATGGGGACTTCCCACACGGACACCTAGTGGGGGATGCAGGTTATGCACTTCAGCAGTGGCTGATGACACACATCAGAAATGCACATACACCTGAACAGGAACGCCATAATGAGGCACACGCCCAAACACGTAATATCATAGAGCGTGTGTTTGGGCTGCTCAAGTCACGGTTCCGGTGTCTGGACACATCTGGTGGAGCTTTGCAGTACACACCAACTACATGTACCCAAATGATCATGATATGTGCTATGCTACATAATATGATCCTGCGGAAACAGCTGCAGCAGGACCAGCACAGGGCTGGGCCAAACATCCCCCCACCATTGCCAAGGCCACCACAGGCAGGGGGTGACTCGGAGGAGGAACAACCTGACCTTGTCCCAGTAGGCAGAAGGAGGCGTGCCCAGTATGCCCTGGCCTTGGCAAAGAGGCAACGTATAGCACATACGCTTGGTCAGTAGGAACACTGGGACTGATACCCACTCTGACTCACTCATACAGTAACAGGGATGCCTAACATGACACAACCTGCTTCCAAATGTACATGGAGTGTAGTATGTGTATCCGACAGAGGTGGCCCTGCAGCACCACCTGAGGCATGAATGCCATGTGTTAAGTAATGTAATATCATGTACAATATGCACACCTGAGGACCCCAACTAACATCCATATCCACGCATATGACCCTGCGGAAACAGCTGCACATCATACAGTGATGTACATGTGCAAAAACATGGAACAAGATACAAACTGAGGGTGTCTAGCAATAAATAGCATGGATAACCACACACCCATGTTTGTACCACAACAAGAAGCAACATGGAATAGCCATGGTCAAAAACCAATGGCTAAAACCGACTACTACTATATAGCCTGCTGCAGACCACTGTCCTAATAGCAGGAACTGCCCCAGGCCTATGTCCATAGGTTCATACTAGGCTATCTGCCCTAGGGCATTAATAAGCCTAGCCCAGAGTTTTGTGGCTTCTGCCACCCCTGCAAGTTGATGGATAATATGCCCATTATTTTGCTGTGCCTCTGTCAAGCAGTGATACTGAGGTTATCCCTGGGGTATACCTGCAATCTCCCATCCATTGGTCAAGATCTCACTTGAACAAAGCCAGTGAGGTGCTCAGCCCCACATGTACCAGGATGTTTTTCCACAGCATATGGACTCTCTGGGTGATGAATCTGTCCCTCCAGCACATCCTATTAATATCTGTGTTGAGGTTTAGGTCTCCTGCCCTTGTAGTTCTGATGGATGTAGAGGTCTTGAGGTGAAGCATGTTCATAAATTCTGGGTTGGACATAGCCTTGTATGTCAGGCACAGGTCACCTCTGAGCAGTCAGTAAGTGACTGAATACAGCTGGAATCCCTTCAGTCGGGCAGCATAAGAAATATGTTTGAGACCCTTTCACCTCCTGTCGAGGAATTTGTGGGCCCATCCAATCTGAATGGGGCAGTGTATGCAATCATTGGTGTGATGAGTACAGGGGAACGATGACCTCCCTTGATCTAGATGTGAATCACTGCATGATGAGGTGGCCAATGTAGAAGGCCTTCCAAACTACCCTGGCAATGTGAGTGTCAAGCAAGAGGTCACTGTCAACCTGGGTGCCCAGGTCCCTGATAACCTACGTTGTGCTTAGAGGATTGCCACCTAGATGGGAAGTAGTGGTAACCTTGTTCTTCCTGAAGGGTATGGCTATGCATTGTTTAGTGTTTAATGTAAGGCCATGGCCGTGGCACCAGTTATCTGTGTCTATGAGACCCTTCTGAAGGATGTCTGTGTCAGATGGGTTTCCAGCTATGCTTCACAGTTTGCAGTCATCTTCAAACTTTGTCAGCCATAATCCTCCTGTGTTTGCTCGTACTTCTGAAAAGTAGATACTGAACAAATGTGGGCCCAGGACTGAGCCCTGTGGGACACCACTTGTGACAGCTCTGGAGTGTGAACTGGCACCAGCAACTTTGACCCTGTGTGTTCCGTCACTTAGCCAGTTTGCAACCCATGCTGTGATGTATGGGTTCACAATTAAGCTGGTGATGTTTTCAATGATACCTGAGTGGGGTATTGTGTCGAAAGCCTTTGCCAGGTCAAGGTAGGCTGTGTGGACTGCCTTGCCCACGTCAATGGCCTGGGTGAGTGTTTTGAAAAAGTCAACCAAGTTTAAAAGGCATGATCTGCCCTTGACAAAGCCAAACTGGATTGGATCCAATGTCTGCAAGTCCCTATGTCTTCATTTAGAATTCCCATTATGATCCTCTCCATAGCTTAGCAGAACAGGCTTGTCAAGCTGATGGGATGGTAGTTTCTGGGGTTGGTGGAGGCACCTCCTTTGTGAAGTGGGTCCACCATTGCTGTATGCCACTCCTTGGGAACATATCCTGAGGTGAGGCTAAGATTAAACAGCTGCCCTAACTGCGGGTGTAATTACTCATTGAGTTCATGGAGCACACAACTGGGGACACCATCTGGTCCCATGGATAAAGTGTTTTCTGCCTTGGATTGAGCAGTTCCCACCCCAGCAGTGGAGATGTTTGGGGGCTACAATCCTCTGGTGTACATACCCCCAGTTGGGGAGGGGAGAAATCTGCACTGAACCTGTCAGTCAGTATGTTGCCAATGTCTGTAGGTGCAGTGATATCAACATTATTCTGAACTAAGTCTGAGCATATCTGGGAGTTTCCTCCCAGGTTTCAAACATAGGTAAAAAAGGCCTCATGATTGTCCCTGGAGTCCTGAGTGGGTTTACTCTCAAAACATGCCTCGGATGATTGTATGGGGAACCCAGTGTTTTACTCACAATGAGCAGGGGTGCCTTCCCCCCTACGGATTATGCTCTATCTTGTAGTAGCTCCTTCCTTGTGTTGTACAGCTTGTTTATAGCTAGGGTCCACCAGACTGGATGCTTGCCTGTGGTACAAAGAGTCATTATTATTTGGGATTGCCTGAACCATGCAGTCCTGGAGGTGCTGGTAGAAGGCATTTCTAAGTGATACAGTGGCTTGGGTAATGGTGTCTGCTGGCCTGGGGGCCTTGAAAGAGACCACACCAGTCCTCAGAAATGTGAAGTCGGCATTTGAGAAGGTCTTCACCGTTTCATTTCCCATCTGGGGTGTGGGTGGGATGTGGACTCCCACTGAGAATAGTCCATGATCTGATCTCACCAATGATGGGTATATGTCTGGTGTTGAACAGTGTGACCCCATGTTCGTGAGGATGTGTTCTAGTATGTTGCCTCCACTTGAGGGGATTGGGACCAGTTGTTCCATGGCATTTCAGTGTATGAACTCTTGGAACCTTTGTGTTAGAGTGTTGTGGCATGATTAGTGATCCCAGTCTATATGTGGATAGTTGGAATCACCCAGTAGGATGGTGTTTTGAGATACATTTATCCCCTTCAGTGTTTGCAGGATAGCTGTGTGAGGTACCTGAGTTTGAGCGGGTGGCATGTAACATGCTACAAACTGCAGAGCAGTCTTGCCTACGGTCATTGGCACCTGGATGGTCTCTGATGCATCGTGTGTTGCCACCAACCATGAGGTGAGGGTGTCCTTGATGAATATGGACACCCACCATCCTTCTTGGTGTTGTCGGGATGCTGGTGCCGGAATGCATGATATGAGGTAACACCCGATAGTGCCGGGGTGCTGTCAGAAGCTGTGAACCAGGTTTCAGGCACAGCACAGACATCAATGTGCTACATACTGAGAAGGGCATAGAGTGTGTGCAGCTTGAGGTTGAGACCTTGGGCATTGAGCAGCATTACCCTTAGTGTCTTTCCTTTACTGTGTTCTAGGGTGGTAGGTGTAGAATCTGAGTCTTGCATAAAAAAGGCACAATGGGGGTGGCAAGAGCATCATCTGAAATCCGGAATCCCAGGGGTGACATGTGCAAGCCGTCCCTTGCAAATCACTGTGGCCTGTCCAGCATGTCATCCCAGGCAGACAGACATTGGACCCCCTTAGAATGACACCATAGTTTAAGCAAAATACTACAGCTGATCATCTTGTCTCTGTTTATGTGGCATCATACTTGGTGAAGGTAGGATACTGCCGAAGGTCAGGGTCATACCTGCCTGGCCTACATAATCAGAGGGATCCTCTATGTCTCTTTCCATGTAGTCCAGGGAGGTACATCTCAGGTCGTTCACATCAGCATGGATTATGACTGGGTCAGACCTGTACTTGCAGTTTAGTGACCTGAGTGCTTGCATTATGTGGTGGATTCCAGTGCCCGATAGGCAGCTCACTGTGACCTCCTCTGTACCTGATCTGGTGAGTGGGACATCAGTGTGTCTGACTATGGAGTCACCTATGACAAGTGTGTCCGGCATTGTATTTGGCCTTAAGGGCTGTGACTGTTTGGCACACCAACTCTGTGGTCAATGTGTTGCATGTGCTGTGCCCTGTGGAGGCAGTTGTGTGAGTGTCTGCTGTGGTGGCCAGCCATTCTGGTAGACTTCTGATCAGAGCCTCCGAGAGTGTCTCTGTGTGTCTATGTGTATGATCTTAAGTTGTGACAGTGCCATGTGAGACTGGATTAAAGATGTGTGTGTGGTTACCTTCACCCTCTCTCTGGTCTTGCTAGTCCTATGTTGAGAGAGCTCAGCCTCCACTTTGGCTATATAGTTGCATCTCTCACATGTATGTGTGTTTTATGGCAGAAGGAGACGGTTGTCAGTGTACATGAGGCAACTGTAACAGTGCCTCAATATTCCCAGGTTCACCAGCTGAGCAGGAGAGGACACTAGCAACTGATCCCTAGACATGCTAGAAGGAATAGACAAAACAATGTTGGAATACAGGGAGATATCAAGCCCCCAAGCCACATCATACTGTTTGATTGACAATAGCTACACATACACCGGTGTTTCATAGTGTCATAGTGTACTACTAGGCTATCTGCCCTAGTGCATGTATAAGCCTAGCCATAGTGATGTGGCTAATGCCACCCCTTATAGTGGTAATAAGTGTACAGAATAGATTCTGAATATTGTGCCTCTGACTTAGTAGTGACACATTATGACCCCTTACGTAATTGAATAACATGACTGTGTCTCTGACTAGTCTGTGCCTCTGTCTCATATGCAGTTGTCCAGATGTCTCCTGAAGAGAGTCAGTGAGGGACTCTGTCAAACATGAACTGGGATACTCTGCTAGAGTGTGAGATGCCTCTGAGTTATGACTCTGTCCCTCCAGCATGTCCTATACATGTATGTGCTGAGGTTCAAATACTCAGCACTCATGGCTCTGGTGGATTTGGATTGCTTGCAGTGGAGTATGTCCACCAAATCCTGATTGGACATGGTCTTGTATGTCAGGCATAGGTCACCTGTAAGTATGCGGTATGACACTGAACAAAGCTGGACTTCCTCTATTCTGGAAGCATATGACATGTGTTGAAGAACCCTGATCTTCATGGTAGGTACTTTCGGGTGCAAAGGTGCAAAAGGCAGGATCTGCCCTGTACAAAGCTGAACTAGGTGGGAACAAGGGTCCGTAGGTCAGTAATGTGTCTGTGTAAGAGCTCCATGACTCCTCCCATATCTTTGCAGATAAGGCTGGTTAAGCCTGTGTGGTGGTAGTTGCCATGGTCTGTGGAGGCATCCTCCTTGTGGAGTGGGACCACTGTTGCCATATGCCAGTGTTCAGGTACATATCCTGTAGCAAGACTAAGGTTAAATAGCAGTTGTATATATGGGTCCAGCCCTTCTGGAGTTCACATAGCATGCAACTGGAGATACCAGCAGGTCCCATGGATGCTGTGTACTTGTCTTTGCTGAGTGTGGCTCTCACATGGACATCCAAGATGACAGTGAGGTTACATACAGCAGTGATAACTATCTTGTTTTGGGGGTGAGGGAGGGGTAAATCGCACTGAAGCTGTCCGCGAATGTTGCCAATATCTGTCAGGTCACTGGAATATATGTTGTTGTGTACCAACTCTGAGCATATCCGAGGGTTCACAACCAGGTGTCTGACATAACTGAAGAAAGCAGTGTGGTTACCTTCATTGTCTTTGGTGATTTATGTCCCCAAGTTGACCTTGCATGTCTTTATGAGATAATGTAGCTTTCTACTAGTGCTGATCACAGCTGTCTTCCCTTTTGGAGATGTAGCTCTGTCTTGCATTAGTAACCCTCATCTGTCATACAGTTTGTTTATGGCTGGGGTCCACCAGACAGGACACTTTCCCTTTGTGGAGAGGGTCCTGTTTTCAGTTGGGATTGTATGGTCCATGCTGTCTGACATCTAGCTAAGGGGAGGTCATTCTGGTTCTGCAGTTATCTTTCATCAGCATTAGAAATGACCACAACAGCCCCTGTGGGTGTACCTCATGCACACACATCCAGCACCTGTAAAGTCCACAACAGTACCTCACCAGGAGTATGACAGAGCTGGAACACATGTAATGTGTAGTCTGATTAAACAGAGTGCAGCTCCACACACTGCCATGCTGTCCACCCAGATGCAAGCTGTGCCTGATGTAGAAAGCCATGTCCAAGCTGGAATCAATGCACATGCTGCACCTTGTACAATCTGAATGGCAGGAGCTATGCACATGAGGGACCTGAACCCCAGCACTGACATATATAGGACAGGCTGTACTGCATTATCCAAAACACAGAAGCCACCCCACACATGAGTAAACTACCAGTACAGGTTGTCCATAGAGACACTGGTTGAGTCCCTCAACAGGAATCCTAATGAGTGGATGGGAGATGGGAGGTTTACCCTGGGTATCAATGTTATGTCACAGGTAGACAGAGGCACAGTATACTAAACAAGACATATGACATGTCGAACTACGCTTACAATGTGTTGATGGACAAACACATTCTCCGACTAGCATTAGGTCAAGATACCTCTTGAACACAGTCAGCAAGGTGCTCTGCCTCAAATGGACCAGGATTGTATTCCACAGCATAGGGAGTCTCCGAGTGATAACTCCATCCCTCCAACATGTCCAACATACATCCCTGCTAAGGTGTAAGTCACCTGCACTAGTGGTTCAGGTGGATCTTCTGAGTCTGAGGTGGAGCATGCCCATTAATCTCTGTTTGGACATGGCCTCGCATGTCAGGCACATGTCACCTCTAAGCAGACGGTATGTGAGTGAATAGAGTGTGAGTGTCGTCAATCTGGCAGCATATGACAGCTGTTGGGGTTCCTTGATCCTTTAGGTGGGGACAGTCAGGGTGTCTCCAATTGCTGCAGATGTTGTGTGAGATACAGCCAGAATAGGGCATTCGACTCGATCACCGGTCTGATAAGTGAAGAGTACAGGGAACAATGACCCACTAGATCTGGATGTGAATCCCAGCCTGATCAGGTGGGCAATGTAGAAGGTCTTCCTAGCCACTTTAGCAATGTGAGTCTCAGAAGAATGGCGACTGTTAACCTGGGTCCCCAGGTCCATGATAACCTCCTCTGTGCTTAGAGGATTGCCACCTATATGGTAGCTTGGGGTCACCTTGCTTTTCCTGAAGGGTATGTCTACACATGTTGTGCACTCTGACTTCAGGCCATGGCCCTGGCACCAGCTATCAGTTACTGTGAGTCCCTTCTGAAGGATATCTGTGTGTGATGCACTGTCCACTATGGTGCCCAGTGTGCAGTCATCTGCTAACATTGTCATCCAAAGTCCTCCCATGTTGGCCTGTACTTCTGGGAAGTACATGACAAACAATGGGGCCAAGGACTGAGCCCTGTGTGACACCACCTGTGACCAGCCTGGAGTCTAACATAGTGCCAGCAACTCTAACCCTGTGGGTCCCGTCCTTAAGCCAGTTTGCAACCCATCTTGTGACATATGGGTTTACATTTCAGTTGTTAGGGTTTTCCACAATACCTGAGTGGGGTATTGTGTTGAAAGTGTTTGCAAGGCCAAGGTAGGCTGTATGGACTGCCTTTCCCCAACAATGGCCTAAGCGACCAATTTAAAGATGTCAACCCAGTACAAAAGGCATGATCTGCCCCTGACCAAGCCAAAATGGGATGGGTACAATGTCTGCATGTCCCCTATATCTTTGTTTATGAGCTCAATTATGATCCTCTCCATAGATTTGCAGACTACACTTGTTAAGCTTATGGGGCAGCAATTAACAGGGTCTGTAGAGGCACTGCCTTTGTGCAGATGTGCACAACTGGACCCTAACCAGGCTGTTGTGCACACTATGGAAATGTAAAGCAGTGATAGGACTAAAGGCCAGGATACTGACCACCACAGTGAAAGTACTGGAACACTACACTAGACAGTGCTACAGTGTTAGGTCAGTATGAACGGATGTTGACAATTGTGTGCAAAGTATCCCATGCAAAACCTGCAGGCACAGTATACTCCCTGTTTTGGTCACACAAAAGCATTCGGACAGTAACTACACAACATGGCACAGAACACACAACCATAAACTTCAGGTATTTGTTGAAGGTCACACTCATCCACAAATGTGATGGGCTGCAGAGTTCAACATATGTAAAGCCCACACTGGGCATGCTCACACACTTAGATAAATGAGACATCTTTCACACAACATGCCACGGGAAGGCTGAACTGGGCATGCTCACACACTTGGTCCAAATGTTACCCCTAGCAAATGTGAAAACACACCAGAGGATGCTCATCCCCTTTCTAGACACTGATCATGTAAGCACCCTATAAGTATATTGGAGAAAAGGATTCTCTCAGTAATCCGAATAGCGCGCCGTGCTAATGCGTCCGTCTCTAGTGTCATAACATAGTTAGGTAGGGGTTTGAATCCAGCAGGTGGTAAGTGTGTGTGAAGGGGGGTAAGTGTGTGTGTAAGTGTGTATGAAAGAAACATCCCTTTTGGCAACTGGGAAAACACACCACAGGATGATTATTCCACTTTCTAGACTCTGATGATGTCAGCACCCTATAAGTATATTGGAGAAAAGGATTCTCTCAGTAATCCGAATAGCGCGCAGTGCTAATGCATCCGTCTCTAGTGTCATAACATAATTAGGTAGGGGTTTGAATCCAGCAGGTGGCAAGTGTGTGTGAAGGGGGTAAGTGTGTGTGTAAGTGTGTATGAAAGAAACATCCCTTTTGGCAACTGGGAAAACACACCACAGGATGATCATTCCACTTTCTAGACTCTGATGATGTCAGCACCCTATAAGTATATTGGAGAAAAGGATTCTCTCAGTAATCCGAATAGCGTGCCATGCTAATGCGTCTGTCTCTAGTGTCATAACATAGTTAGGTAGGGGTTTGAATCCAGCAGGTGGCAAGTGTGTGTGAAGGGGGTAAGTGTGTGTGTAAGTGTATGAAAGAAACATCCCTTTTGGCAACTGGGAAAACACACCACAGGATGATCATTCCACTTTCTAAACTCTGATGATGTCAGCACCCTATAAGTATATCAGGGGAAAGGAAATTCCCCAATAATGCGAATAGCGCGCTGTGCTAATGCGTCCGTCTCTAGTGTCATAACATAGTTAGGTAGGAGGTTTGAATCCAGCAGGTGGCAAGTGTGTGTGAAGGGGGGTAAGTGTGTGTGTAAGTGTGTATGAAAGAAACATCCCTTTTGGCAACTGGGAAAACACCACAGGATGATCATTCCACTTTCTAAACTCTGATGATGTCAGCACCCTATAAGTATATCAGGGGAAAGGAAATTCCCCAGTAATGTGAATAGCGCGCTGTGCTAATACATCCGTCTGTGGTGTCATAACATAGTTAGGTAGGGGTTTGAATCCAACAGGTGGCAAGTGTGTGTGAAGGGGGGTAAGTGTGTGTGTAAGTGTGTATGAAAAAAACATCCCTTTTGGCAACTGGGAAAACACCACAGGATGATCATTCCACTTTCTAAACTCTGATAATGTCAGCACCCTATAAGTATATCAGGGGAAAGGAAATTCCCCAGTAATGTGAATAGCGCGCTGTGCTAATGCGTCCGTCTCTAGTGTCATAACATAGTTAGGTAGGGGTTTGAATCCAACAGGTGGCAAGTGTGTGTGAAGGGGGGTAAGTGTGTGTGTAAGTGTGTATGCAAGAAACATCCCTTTTGGCAACTGGGAAAACACACCACAACTTTCTAGACTCTGATGATGTCAGCACCCTATAAGTATATCAGGGGAAAAAAAAATCCCCCAGTAATGGGAATAGCTCGCTGTGCTAATGCATCCATCTGTAGTGTCTTAACATAGCTAGGTAGGGGTTTGAATCCTGCAAAGGGAATGTATGAGTGTGGTTTATGTGTGTGCACTATGCTGGGAGGGTTAACTGCCTTTTGCCAACTGGGAGAACACACTACAGGGTGCACATCCCTCCTCCTACACACAGATGATGTCAGCACCCTCTAAGTACAGCATTAGTAAGGATTTCTCCAACTACTGCAAATAGCACACTCTGCTAATGTGTCTGTTTCTACTGTCATTGCACAGTTAGGTATGGGTTTGAATCTTGCAAATGGAAAGTATGTGTTTTACTGTTGGTGGGGTTAGTGTGTGTGCACAATGATGGGGTGGGATGTGGCTTTTGCCACATGGGGCTATGCACTGCAGGGTGGTCATTACCCTTAACAAGCAGTGATGTTGATAGCACCCTATACAAACAAAACTACAAAACAGAAGGTGGTGGTACTGATAACACATGTAAGGTAACACTTCTTCAAGTAATGTCCACAAAACGGAGTAGGATAATCAAACAATTCTTTTATTCTATACAGACAACATGACAACAGACAAGTAACTGCCAGTACTCAGTATAGTGTTACATGCTACTGTAACACGCATGTACCGAATATACCTAGATAGTGTTCTGAAGCCTGAATGTGGCAAGTGTGTGGATGTGGGATGTGTCTGTGTGTGCATTCGTATGGGAAACATGTTTGCTGTGGCAATCAGGGTACTACAGTACCTGATGCACATTACATCTTCCAACTGATGAGGTTGCCTGAACCCTGTGAGTACAGGTAGAGAAGGGGATGCCAGTAGTAAACAACATAGTGCACTTCTGAAATGTGTACCTGTCATGTATCAACAGCTACTCATGTAGGGTGATAAATAATGGGAATGGCAGGTGAGTGTGTGCATCTGTGTGGGTAGCAGGGTGTGTATAGATGCATGTGTGACAGAACAGATACATGTAGCTGAATCTACATAACAGCACAAGATGCGCATTGCCATAGTCAATGTTAGCATGTGATGGTGTGCAGCTGGTACACTTTGTTAAGTAGTATGGGTGCAGATAACAATTGAGGACATTCATACAGTTACTGCAGCAGGACTGCTGGGATATACACACATTTATACTGCAACAGTCAACAGTTACCAACATGTTACTACTTATACACATCTATGTAGTCACCCTGTGCATCAGCAACGTGTTTACCTTTACCTGCACCGATGTTGTAGTATGCAGGAGGTGGCACAGTGTCATCATATGCACAGGGTGTGGGTTAGGTATGCCCAAGCCGGCCACTGGTAACACCAATTGACATGTGTGTGTATGTGTGTTTGTGAGGGGCAGCAGTACAGGGTGGACCGTTGTTGGTGCAGTGTGTGTGTGTATGTGTTTGCCCTAGGTGTTAGGTTTCCAGGTTTCTGCATGTGTGTAAGCATGCACACAGTCCCACATAATGGCTGCCATGTACAGGGTTTTGTGGACAGCCACAGACTGCACCTGTCAGGTCATCCAGATCAGTGTCTGTGGGCACGGACACGGTACCTGTGCCTGGCAGGGTGCTACGGGTCGTATCCGGTACTAACCCAGACTGGGTACTGTCATCGGAAGCAGGGGTGTGTTGACTGGACACAGTTCCCTGTTGGGACTGTCCAGAGCCACGTGCACGTGGTCTCCTGGGGCGTCTGGATGACAGCACAGACCCAGCATTGCTGGGGCTGGTGCTGGCACTTGAGGCGCAGGAGTGGGCCTGTTGTTGTCGCGCCACTGCCAGCTGGTGCTCTTGCTGGCATACGCCACGCCGACGCCGCAAACGCACACCATCGCCCTGGCCCATGGACATCTGGTTGTGGAGCAGCTGTTCTATGCCCCCACAACGTCTGTCAACGACATCTGTGAAGTTACGGATAGCATTCGCAACATCATGCATGCCGCCTGTCATGGCTATGCGACATGCTCTCAGCTCCCTCAGACCCTGTCTGGTGTACCTTTCCATACGTGCCTGTGCCTGCATGACAGTTCTAAACATAGTGGAGGTTGACATACCTCCTGGGCACGCCGGCCAGAGGCAGTACGCCACGGATGCCCCCACGAGAACTCATGGGCGACTGTCTGCGTGGTACCATTGGAGGCCTCTGCACATGGCTGCCTTGTGAGGATGCATGTACCACAGGTACCACATTACCCTGATCTATGCCCACTGCTGACTGTCCATCACCTAGGGACAATGGTGACAAAGGATGTAACGGCAGGATGACTGTGCGCATTGACGGGGTTGAAAGCTGTGTACTGTCAATTGGCTGACCAATGGCGGACCCAGACACACCTTCCTGCACCATTACAGACATTTCATCATCATCAGTACCTGGGGCACAAGATTCAGGTTCCCTGCTGCAGGTCACCAGAGCAGCACCAGAACCTACAGTAGGAAAACATGGAACACAGATTACAGTCTCAATACATATTTGAAAGAGATGCACTTCAATACTAATGCACACATTCAGAAATGGACACATGCACTCATGGACACTAACACACATGCACACTTGGGCACAGGTACACTTGCACACATGCACACCCCACAGTAAACACACACATCAGTACCGTGTTACACTACTCAATTTACTACCTGTCAATTACAGTTATTGTGAACACAGTCACCAGCATGTCTACTACAGAGTTACACTACTCTTCCTAGTTTTATAAATTGTTTTACAGATAATTTTAAAAAGACTCACCAGCATGTATGGCCTGCCTCATTGCTACATGGGAGGGACCTGGAAGTGTGAAGAGAGTAATGTCAGTGGGCACATGTGTGCCATTCATTTTGCACATGATACAGTACAGTAGTACACTAGTTCCCTTATACACATCAGCTGCACATCATGTCTGTATATATATCATGATGACAGATACATACCACATGCACACCTTATGCGTGCATGAAGTAACAGCGTACAGAACAGTCATATGTACATACCAGGAGTTAACTCTAATCTCACCCTTACCTCTCTTCAAACGTCAACTCAAACTGTACTTCCAAACCCACTGGCTTTGTTCTTCTTGGAGTCCAGGCTAACGTCCCTCTCCCTACCCTCTCTTCACCTTTAACCCCTCATTGTGCATAGAAACTAGCTTCTACCCTGTTTCTTTCACCTTGATGTCCTTCTATGCTCTGACCTACTTCTCCCATCCCTCCCACCTCCTCTTGACTGTCTTCCTTCTTTTCCTCACTTCCCTTCTTGACTCCTGCCTCTTCCATATCATTGTATCTGTCATACTCCTTCTACTTCTCTACCCTTCTGAGCCCTAACTATTATGTATATGGCTTTTGCCTTATTGCATAACCATTATGCTTTAGGTAGGATTGCTTTGAAACCAACGGTACATTGTGTATGACTCTAAACTGTTTGACTTCCTTACATGTATGTTGATTTAATTAACAGGCTGGTGTACAATTCTATTATGTTGGCTGTCTGTAATGACAACTTGTCTGTCTGCCTTTATTACGTTATGTGTGGAGCTTTTCTCCACAGGCCTCTACTGAAAATGAACTTATATCCAGCTAGACTATCTGGGTCAACAAATGTAAAAGTAATAACAATAAATGAATATGGCATCTTACCTGCACGCCGCTGTCTTGCTGCTGTGTGGATCCAACCTCCATCAGGATGCATGATGGTTGCTGTTGTTCTGGGGCTGGATCCACAACACTTAGCAGTAGCCCCTCCTGTCTGGTGAGGGGGATGTGGCCACCCCCACCTGTGGCAGCCTGTTGCCTGCGGATATCTGCAGCACGCTGGCGGACATTTCTTATCAAATCACTGCAGTGATGTCTCACCTGCTCATATGTCCTATCATGCATGCCAACATCATTTATCCTGCTAACAAGGTTTTGCCACAGTGCAGACCTCTCCTGCTGATTCTGGGTGGTGCGTGAGAACAGGATGGCATAGTCACGCACCAGGCTCTGGTGGATCACGTCATCCTCTGCAGCAGAGTAGGCAGGATTCCGTTTAGGTGCCATGTCTATCTGGAAAGGTACACAAACAGGTTATCAGCATAGTATCTCAACAATACATGGTACACATTCTATACAGGTAGTGTTAACTTCTACTTATTACTGATTGGTTAAAACCTGATTACAGTGTAGCTATCATTCTATGTCATTTGTACTAAGTACTTGGCCTTCAGACCAGTTGTTTTACATTAGGGAGGTTGGTGGCAAGCACTGTGGTGGCAGGACACATATCTTTCATCCATTGAAGTTGGGAACTGCTGATTGTGGGCCCAGTGTACAAGTGTATTACTTCTGGTATGGGCAGTTGGCCTTCAGGCCAGTTGTTTAACATTAACGAGGTTTGTGGTCTGCACCCATGTGTGACAATAGGCTGTACTCTGCCATTCATAGCTGGGGACATCTGGTTTCAGGTTTATAGTGCCTGCATATCTGAGCTGTATCTTACTGACATTGCTACACCTTGTTTGTTGTAGCAAACACTACATCCAGGCCTCCTGCATCTACCTTTCTTTATATGCTTGTTATCTGTTAGCTTGTTATTTCACTGGTATGCTACATCCACATAGTACACATCTTTGCAACACATCTGTGACTCACTACTGTTATCTGCATTGCTTACTGTACGTACTTCCATGTTACACATGACAGCAAGTGACTGCTTGTCATTGTTGCATTTACTTCATTGTGACACATTGCACTTAGGTTACCTGGCATTTGCTCACTGACGCTTTTATATCAGTCAGCAGTTGTAGGTAATGTCAGTACACCCTCACTCCCCACTGGACCTTGTTTTCAATCATTAGTGATTACAGAGTTCACAATAGTATTCTAGCATGTCCAGAGGTCAGTTGTCAGTTCCCTCCTCAGTCCAGCTAGGTGAGTGTGGTACTCCAGAGACAATGTTAGAACAGATGCATGTACACAGACAACCCTCCTCCTAACAACAAATTCAAACTCATGTGAGTGATGCAACCATATACCAGACTGGAGGCTAGGCTCTGTCTAGTCAATACTGCCATAACCAGTCACGTGGCAAAGGGGATCACTCACTACACTTCCAGTCTCATGTAGACCTACCACAACAGCGGACCTAACACATGATCACACATGATCATACTTGTAGGCTCAGACCACAGCTCTGCCTATGCAGCAGAGACCTCCTAAGCAGACATCCAGGCAACCACTACCACATAAACGAACATGTGCAACACATATCACACAAAGCCAATGTGCTGAACACTCACAGCCATTAACAGTTAACAACACACCTCATACACCTGTACTAGGTGCCTCTATCATCAGGCACACTCACATCACGTTCACCAGGCTTAACGAGGTGAGGGTCACGGTGTGCAGCCTGTCAGGCACTATGAACTGCCACATAACACAAACAGTCAGGTAACCCCAAGGCAGGTACAGGTATGACTCAGTCAATGTCCATGCTGCTGTGAATGGCCTGACACATTCCTCCCTGGACTACATGACATGAGACATTACAGAGCTCTCTGAGCACGTAGCCGAGACAGTTTGACCCTGACCTTGAGTAGCATCCTACCCTCACCTAGAACAATGCCACAATATCAAGGCACGATGATCCCTTCCAACAATTGACTGACATACTGGTGTCATTCACAGGTGTGCCAGTGCCTGCCATCTTGGGGTGGTATGCTTTGCTAGGGACAGCTTGCACCTGTCACCACAGTCCTATTGACATTTGGCGGAGCCTCCTGCTACACCCATAGTGCCTGTATTAGGCAAGGCTCATAAGGCAAACCCACATCCATTTGTATCACAAAGGATGAGGAAGTAAGAGTGATGCTACTCAACACTGGACGTCTAGACCCAAGGATGCACGCACCCAAAACCCTACCTAGCATTCTGCACATCGATATCTGTGCAGTAACATGAACCTGTTTCAGGTTTCACAGGAGCACACCAGTACTACCACGTTATAGCTGTTACCATTCTTGTCGGCCACAACACTTGAACAAGGGAGGGAGTATCAGTATTCAATGCAGATTCCCACGCCTCGACATTGGTGGCACAGTACAACATAGGTGTTAGGCCATTGAGTACAGAAGACGTAGTTGGGGACCTGGGGAAGAAACATGGTAGCGGTCTGTCATTTGTCTACCACATGGCCAACGTGGATTGACAGACATGTTATATAGCCCAGCTAATCATGACTGATTCACATGTATGGCAGGGGAGGTCATTGTGCCTCTGTACTCATCCATCATCAGGCCTATAATTGCGTACAATGCACCTTTTGGGATGTACCTAACCAGACACCTACAGCAACTGGTACAGGACAACAGTACATCATCAAGGGGATGCAATGGCTCACACAGATGTCATATGCTGCCCAGGTAAAGTGAATCCAGCTGGACTCAGTGGCATACTGCCTGTTCAGAGGCAATCTGTGCATGCCATATACAGCCATGTCCTACCTAGCAGTAATGAACGTGATGCACCTCAGGCAATCAGAGTCCCATACAGCCACATGCTCAGGAGAGCTGGACCTCAGCACTGACATACATGGACATGCTGGAGGGGCATATTCTAACCGAGAGGCTCCCTTCACTCTGTAATGAGCTCACACTACTGGTTAGGCAGAGTCCCTCATTGACTCTCTTCCATAGGAATCTGGATGAGTGGATGGAGATCATAGTTGTACCCCAGGTATCACTTCTATGTCGCTGTTAGACAGAGGCAAAGTATACTAAAGTCGGACAAGGGCATAGCAGCATAAGATGTGATTGGGTGGCAAAGACAAACACATTCTACTAGGCTTACCAATGCCCTAGGGCAAATAGCCTAGTATGAACCTATGAACTGTTCATTCTCAACTGTTCGAGCTCATTACAGAGTGAAGGGAGCCTCTCAGTTAGAATTTGCCCTCCAGCATGTCCATGTATGTTCTATTCAGTCGCCACCGCTTGCTCAGAGGTGACCTTTGCCCAACATACAAGGCCATGTCAAGCCCAGATTTGATGAATATGCTTCACCTAATAAACCTAGATCCATCAGAGCCACAAGGCGGAGACTTAAACCTCGACACGGCTATTAATAGGACATGCTGGAGGGATAGATTCATCACCCAAAGACTCCTATGCTGTGGAACAAAATCACGGTATATGTGAGGCAGAGCACCTCGCTAGCCTTGTTCAAGAGAAATCTTGACCAATGGATGGGAGATCGCAGATATACCCCAGGGATTACCTCCGTGTCACTGCTCGACAGAGGCACAGCAAAATAATGGGTATGGTTCCCCATACTAAAGGGGTGGCGTAAGCCACAAAGCGATGGGCTAGGCTTGTAAATGCCCTCGGGCAGATAGCCTAGTATGAACCTATGAACATGTGTGTACTGCTATAGTACATCTGCCATATGTTGCATGTGTGTGTGTTGTGGGGGATGCACAGGTAATGGCCAGATAATTCTGCACAGGTGACACGTCTGACACATTCTGGGTGTTCATCCATACATACTGGATGTGTGCTGCCATCCAACCCTGTGATGTGGACACACATTACTCAGCCTGGATATACATATCTGAACAACACCACAAGCACAGTACACTACCTTGCTATGTATGCATGTTATTACACAGTTATTCAGTAGTTATGACAGTGATGCTATCCATGCAGCCCACTGGGCCAGTGGAAGCCACAACACACACCGCCAGCACCTTTGCATATGCGTACCACAGACATCCCACATACTGCATGTACTGTGCACACAGTTATCTAACCCAGAACAACTGCACACCACTTATTAATCCTGTCCAGTGGACTACAGATACAGGCATATTGTATAACAATAGTAGGAGGCTACTGCAGCACAGGGCAGATTCACATGACGGGAAGGCATCTGTTGTCTGCAGTGTTAAGATGCTTCACATTCACCAAATGCACAGATATTGCCAACATTGTTGCAGACAGTTTAGGTGCAGGTACCCCCATTGTCCTACACACGTGTTATTAGTTATCCCAGATGACTGTAACCTCCCTATCCTCTCACATGTCCAGGTGAGAGCCACCCTCATCATTGCAGAACACATATCATCACTGTTACGAAATGGTATCCCTGGATGTGTGCTACATTCACCCCTGGAGGACATAGCACCACATGACAGACTGATATTAATCCCTGGCCATACTACAGGATATGTACCTGAACAGTGCCATACATACACAGTGGTCCCACACCAATGAGGAGGAACCTCTACTGACCCTGGGAACTACTGCATCATATGCACAACTGGCCTTGTGTTCTAAGCTATGGAAGTGTTAGTTATGGCCCACATGTACAACAATATTACATATGTTTATATTTCATGACTATGTACACACAACCTATCTCATGGACATACCTATAGATAGTGAACTATGATACATTTGGAGGTGTCACAGTATACACAGGATTAACCTGCTACTTTGCATTACCTGTGTTTGTGGCAGCTGTTGGTGTGTCACTGGTGCTGCTTGAAGTTTGCTGCTGCTGCTGCTGCTGGTTTTGCTGCTGGCTGTCTTTATTTCTGTTTTGTTCTGTTTTGTTCTCTCTCTGTCTCTCTCTCTCTTTCTCTATCGGTTTTGTGCAATGAATGTATTGCATGAGTGTAGTGTGGGTACTCATTGCTTTTGTAGGTATCTGCATAGGTCCATGTGATGGCCTCTGCACCAATTGTAAGGCAGCATTTGCTAATTGCATGCAGATGGGTGTGTACTGATTGCATGTCTCACTGTGATTTCAGGACACTGCTATAAAAGGGTATGTGAGATAGGCGTTGCCCTTTCAGATTGTAGGGCGTGGACCATGCTGGTATGCTGTTGACAGTGTTTTGTGAGTGTGAAGGTTAGTACATCTACCATGCTTCATGCTGTGTTGTAGATTCAGGTTGCTGCATTTATCTTGCCTGTTCCCTATAGTGAGTGTGTATGCATACTGACACCTACAACTATATGTCATATGTATTGCTATATAAATATATATATATATATATATATATCTGTGTACATATACATACTTTCATATATGTACATTAGTTGACATTATTGGGTACAAGCTAACAATTAGCAGGGCTGTTTCTGGTAACACTACACTAGTATGGGAACCCAGTAATTGGGACTATAAAAGTCTGCATGACATGCTTTGGGTAGTAGACATACTATATTGCCTTTATCTTCATTCATACTATTACGTGTTCCACTTATTTAGCACTATATTCCTGTATGAGAGTCATGGCTTAGTGGTAGGTCATACAGACTAGTGTTACAATGGTCTTGTGGTAGGGCCTACTAGTATGCTCATATTCTGCTTTTGAGTTGAGTATAGGGCCTATCAATCAAAGTGCTGGAGGCACCTTTAAGCAGTTAAAGGGCTTAGTAGGTCTCACAGGAGCCAGGCTGTGTTGCAGATTCTGGTTGCTGCATATATCTTCACTATTTCCTGTAGTGAGTGTGTATGGCTACTGAGACCTACAACTATATTTCATATGTATTAATATATATTTATATATATGTATGTGTAGATATACATACCTTCACATATGTACATTACCTTACATTATTATGTACAAGCTAACAGGTAGCAGGGCTGTTTCTGTTCACACTGAACTAGTATGGGAATCCAGTAATTTGGCCATTAAAACTCTACCTGACATGCTTTGGATAGTACATCTCCTATATTGCCTTTATACTGATTCCTACTATTACATGTTATATTTATTTTAGCACTGTGTTCTTGCAAAGCAGGCATGGCTTAGTCGTAGGTCATACAGACTACTGTTACCAAGGTCCTGGGTTTGAGACTGACAGTGGGAATTGTTTTACTTTGCAAACTTTCAAACTGAGTACAGGACTTGTCAATCAAAGTGCTGAGGCCACCTTTAAGCAGTTAGAAGGGTAAGTAGGTCACACAGGGGTCAGGCTGTGTTGCAGATTCAGGTTGCTGCAATTATGTTCACTGTTTCCTGTAGTGAGTGTGTATGGCTACTGAGACCTACGACTATATTTCATATGTATTAATATATATTTATATATATGTATGTGTAGATATACATACCTTCACATATGTACATTACCTTACATTATTATGTACAAGCTAACAGGTAGCAGGGCTGTTTCTGTTCACACTGAACTAGTATGGGAATCCAGTAATTTGGCCATTAAAACCCTACCTGACATGCTTTAGATAGTACATCTCCTATATTGCCTTTATACTGATTCCTACTATTACATGTTATATTTATTTTAGCAGTGTGTTCTTGTAAAGCAGGCATGGCTTAGTGGTAGGTCATACAGACTAATGTTACCAAGGTCCTGGGTTCGAGACTGACAGTGGGAATTTATTTTTCTTAGCAAACTTTCAAACTGAGTATAGCACCTGTCAATCAAAGTGCCATAAAGGCACTTTTAAGCACTTTAAACCAGGTCTGCGCTCGTTTGCGCGGAGGTAACGCATGCGCACTGGCAGTTAGCTTGTGGGAGCGCCGCGCAAACGGTGTGCGCTGGGATAAACCTTAATTGGCTAGTGACACACATGTTCAGCTAAGCACAGCTAGTTGCAAACAGTTTCACTCTGTTAAACTGATGCCTAGCAACAGGCACGCAGTTTGCAGCTTTTTAAACACTACTCAGCTACGGGCACTCCGTCTCACAGCAGCTTACCTATCAGTACATTTCTGACTATTTTTGTTATTGTGTTACTTCAGAATATATGCTCCGTTTCATTCCATTTTACAAAAGGGAATACATTTACATGTGTACAATACTGTCACGGGGCTTTTTAGTGCTTATTTACAAAAAAAAAAAAAGGTTGTTGTGGGGGCTCGAACCCTGCCTGCCTACTCTTAGGGCGGCAACTCTACCGCTAAGCTATTACTTCTTGGCTTACTTTGCATATTTAGTTCTTATATCCTTTTCCACTGATTGCTAACTGTGATTGTGCTAGTAGCACACCCGCGTACGGGCGCACACAGTAGCAAACATTTACGGGTTTTAAAAAAAAAAAGGTTTTAATTTAATTTTATTACATCTCTTCACTTTATACAGTGATGGTCTATCGGGGCATGTGTTGTGTAGTGTGTTTATGCACATTTCCATGGCCTCTCTCGTGGCTGTTTACTTTCAGCCATTCTAGTCTTCCGGGGGCGTGTCCGCTTGCAGGGCTTAGCCTACAGACACGCCCCCTACTCTCTTACACGGACCATGTAAGAGTTACTAGTGTGATTCAGCATGCCTTATGCACCTCATGCATATGCATGACATGCTGACATCACACAGTTTCACTGCAGCCTCCTTGTAAGAGTTATAACTCTTACACGGAGGCTTCCTGAATTTGGCCCAATATGTTTAAAAAAAAAAAAAAATATATATATATATATATATATATATATATATATTTTTTTTTTTGCTGTCTCAATATTTTTTGCTGTCTCTTTAAATAGTAGCTAATTGTGACACCACTGATTCTGCTTAATTGATGACTAAGCTGTTATTTAAGAGCTGAAGTGCATTTTAACTTTGTCTGATGAAGCAACCACTGTTGTTAAAGTGCTTATCTCTGTTCAGTTTTTTATTTTTGTACTATTAAAAGCTATTGTGCGTCACCCTGGTGCACTGTTTTTTTGTATTTATTCCCATTTTTTGCACCTCGGTCTTACCCACAGCTGTTTCTTTGTTTGTTTTTACTGTCCTAAATGGTTGATAAATTAGTGAATTAAGGGATCCTATTAATGCAGTCACATACACCAATAAAATCTATGTTATTAAAATCATACATTTTAATAATATGGAGATAATCTTTTAACAAAGGATATTTTATATGACAAGGAGTTATAATTTGAGCTATCCAAAGGAAGATGGACTTCTACCTTGGAAATGTTATGTTTGCAATTAGTAAGAAGTAAGTCAAGAATATTATTCCATGTGGATACATGGCCTAACTGTGTCAAATTATGTAGCATAACAAAATCAAGAAAATGTTCACATATTAAGTTTGAAAAACAAGATGACCCTGGATAATTATAATCCCCAATTAAAATCAGATCCTTTTGTTCTACAAAATGATCCAGGAAATCAATGAAATCACGATGCACAGGAC
Organism: Protopterus annectens; assembly: GCF_019279795.1. Classification (NCBI taxonomy): domain Eukaryota; kingdom Metazoa; phylum Chordata; order Ceratodontiformes; family Protopteridae; genus Protopterus; species Protopterus annectens. The sequence goes on from NC_056730.1 coordinate 40,034,176, forward strand.
TGTTCATAGATGGTTGCCTGTATGAACAAATAAGTTTGTTTCAGAGGCTAAATGTCTATGGATGTTAACCACTACGGACTCTGATGTTATATGTTACGTTGTTGTTGTGTCTTTCAGCTTTTCCCGGTTAGGGGTCGCCACAGCGGAACTCTGGTCCACTAATGACTGGCAGTAGATTTTTACATGCCGAGTTGCCAGCTCTGACGCACAACCTTCAATGAAGGTACTCCCATTCAGGCATGCCTCCACGCAGAAGACGCTCTAGCTGAGAATCGAACTGGACAGCGTCTTACTGTGAGGCAACAACGCTACCGCAGCACCACCACCGCAGTACCTGATGTTATATGAAAAAAAAACATGAAAGAAGCCAAAGCCCTGGGTAGACTGAGCCTTGGCCCAACCTCGAAGTGATGTGTTATGATGAGAATGGTGCAAAGAAATAGTATGATACAACTATCTAGATGCTGTCTGCTTCAAAAGGGGTTTCTGCTTTTCTCTTACTTTCATAAGAAATGAATAGTTAATTGACCTTCCTGAAGGATATTGTTCTGAGATGCCTTTGGATAGCAAGAGTCTATAAGATTCTCCCTTGTTTTTATGTTCTGGAAAAAATACAGTGAGATTACTAGAGTGGCTCAATGTAAACTGAAACCACTTTAGGCATAAAAGAATTTGTTCTAAAAGTAACATTGACCTTGTGGAAAATGAAGTAAGTTTGCCTCACTATAAGGGTTTGTAACTCGGATAATCTTCTTATAGAAGTCAGAATAAACAGTAATGCAATTTTCTAAGTCAAAATCAGCCCAAAGAACTGGTTCAAATGGAAGACATGTTAGCCTTTCAAGCACAACGTTAAGATTCTAAGGAGAGGCAACCTTTTTTCTAGGTTGATAGACATGTAAACCTTTACAAAAACTGTTGGAGTTGAGGAGAGGTATAAAAGGGTGGGAAATCCAAGAATAAACAAGCAGAAATGATCCAAAAATGAATCTTGCTAGAAGAGTAAGAAATACTAGGGAATAATAACTCTCAGAAACATTCTAGAACCAGAGGAATCTGGGCTTAACAGGATCCTGGTTCTTAGTATGGCATCAACTAGAAAGTCCTTTCCACTTGTAAATGTGTAAGCCTCTTTTAATACCTATTGCACATCCTCAGAGAAAAGGTACCTCAAGGATATCAAAACTCTATCATATAAGTTATCAACTGAAGTGTCTTCAGGTTAGAGTGTATGAAACAACCCATCTTGTGAAAGTAAATCCAGTCCAAGTGGAAGTCTGTGGTAATTGCTATGGCCAGTTTCAAAAGAAGTGAGAACCTCTGTTGCTTGGACCTGGGAGTCTCCACCACTATCTTTGTGGAGTAATTCTGGATCTTTAGAAGAAACTGGGGTATCAGTGGAAAGTGTGAAAAGGCACAGAGGAACATTCCCTTCCATGGGAATGAGAAAGCATCTGTCTTCCAGACTTGATACAAGGAATCCTGCAGCAGAATTTCTCATTACTGTCTGTTTTTAAAAGAGGCAAACAGATCTACTTGAGGTGTTCTTCAAACATGGTTCAATTCCTGGAAGACCCTTGGGTGTAGTCTCCATTTATGACAGTCTATCTTGGTCCAGCTCAGCTTCTCTGAAAAAAGGTTTTGCTTTGACAGACTGCATGAAGCCTGAAGAGAGAAACTGAACTGAATTGTAACCTCCCAGACAATTATGGCAAGTCAGCAGAAGTAAGATATGTTACCCCCTCTTGTTTAAGGCTTTTACAGCACTGATTACTAACATCAACTCTTTAACATTTATGTGCTTTTCCTGTCCTGCATGCTCCACAGACCTTGCACTTTCACACCTTTTGATACAGCCCTAAGCAAAGTCTGAAGAATCTACTATGACAGACTAAAAGGCAGGTGGGAGAGACAAGGGGAGACCTGGGTTGAGAGATGACTGGTTCACCCACCACAGTAACTCCTTTCTTACAAACCAAAGCACTGGAATCTGAAAAGATAAAGGATGTTGATACTGAGACCAGAGTGACCTGAGGTACCACTGAATGTTTCCTCATGTGAAGAAATGTAAAGTAAGTCATAAAAATCACAGAGGTATTCCCTGGTAGATGTCAGAGATTGTTTGGAAAAGCTCAGGAAGTTTTCTTTGTGAAGTTCTACTTTGTCCAGAAGGAGAAGGAGAAGTAAAGCCCTTCTTAGGGAAGTATCCAGACAGCATTCCAGAAAAGCTAGTTTGTGGGAAGGGATGAAAGATGTTTTTTGTAAGTCTACTTGAACCCCCAGACTGAGCAGGAGTTTCTTTACACGTCAGGGAATCCTGAAAATTGGAAAAATAATCTGAAAACATATGACAATCAACCAAATATGAAAGATGTGAATGCCTTGAAGTCAGCAGTAAACAATTACTAGAGTCAGACATGTTGCAAATATCACTAGTGCAGTACACAAACCAGTGGGTAAGACAGACTAATGACAATGTAAGCCAGATACAGAAAATCTTAAGAAACATCTGAATTACTTGCGAACTGCTATATAATGATAACCATCTATTAATTCTAAATTTACCATAAAACTGGTGGGGATGTATGGTAACAAGGTTTGAAGGGATAACACTTTGAATTTTGGGACTCTGATATAGGAATTAAAAAAGGAGGTGTCTAGGACTGCTCTCCTAGTTCCTCCTATTTTTGTCACCAGAAAGCCGGAATGCATACCTATAAGAGATGGAGTCTCTCAGTATTAATCCTACTACCATCTTCCTAGTTTCCCAGGAAACTTACACCGCCACTAATGTGCAAAGCATAACGGAGGAATTAGTCAGACTACCCATTATAGAAAACATGTTGGACCTTGTCCTTACTAATATGGGTGCTTCTTGCACCATCCCCTGCATATCACTGTCCCTTGTTAGGTCCAACCATAAAGTCACCTCATCCAAAATAAAATTGAAACCAGAGGCCTCCCTCCATCCATGGTATCTTTAGAAACTTGTTTAAAAAAATATCTACTCCTAAGTGATACTTCGGCAAGCTACAAATCCCCACCAAAACCTGAAAATTCTGCTGTTTATGTGGAACTTCACACTATCAAGCTGTACCAGCATGTAAACAGCTTCACAGGTGCAGATGTTTCCTGCAGAAACAATTGCAGGGCTAACCTCAGAAACAAACCCCATGGTGGAACTATAACATCAACAAACTATAAAATAAAAGGAAGAAAAAACTGGCCAAAAGTAAGAGAAGCAATTCCAAAATAGCAGAGCTCTCAACACTGAATTAAACTAACTCAGCTACCTAGCTGAATCCACCAAAGCCATGTCTGAGGTGAAGACAGCCACCCAAGTTAAAGATAATCACAAGGACTTTTTTAGTTCTGTTTGAAATCTCAGGAGCACAATGTAGCAATGCTCTCAGCTGATTGTGAAAGATGCTACCTTCACTGAAGCCGAAGATATTGCTAACCTACTGGCTGATAAATTCAACTCAAATATTACCCCTCTCTCCTCAACTATCCCACAAAAAAAAAAAAAAAAAAAAATGGAAATTGACACCCTCCAGCTATCACACCTGACCAAATCTTAAAAGCAGTTTAAAAAAAAAAGTTAAGTACTCACCATAACGTTCCATCTGTGTTGTCAATCGTCATTCATTCTTGACCAGTGGGACTCTGTTCCATTCCTTGGAACTGGCCCAGATGTTATACAGCTTGCGCCAGCCAAAAACCTCTCAAGCTAAGACTCTACCCATAATACCCCTTTTTCCATTACTCAGATAGAGTTTGCAGCCAAACAGTATGATAGAAGAACATATATATAAAAGTAGAAGCCATGTCCAAAGTTAAACCCTATAGGTTCCCAGAACAAGTGTTCGATCCTCCAGGAAATCTGAAGGAGGGGGAAGGAGGGTGGGATATCAAGAATGAATGAAGCCCGATAACACAGATGGAATATTATGGTGAGTACATAACTACTTTATCTGATGTTGTCAATCTTCATTCTTTCTTGACCAGTGGGACAGAGTCCCCAGCTACTTCAGGTCCTGGGTGGCCTTAAGGAAGGATATTCCTGAGAACCATAGAGCCAAAGGATGCTCTTCCCCTGAAGATCATATCCAATTTGTACTGAGTGATACAGATATGTGGAGTAGCTTGTGTCACGGCTGCTATTATCTCATTCATGGAAGCCTTGGAATGGAAAACAGCTGACATGACTATTGATCTAGTGGAATGCGCTCTGAGGGGAACAGGTAACTTGTGGTTGTTATGATTATAAATGAAGGTAAAACAATTTCTTAGCCATCTTGACAAGGTAACTTTTGAGACAGGTTTTCCCAGAGTTGGACCTGAAAAGGAAGCAAATAACTGGTCCGATTTTCTAGACTCTGCTGAGTTAGAAATGTAATTGCCTGTAAACATCCAGTAAATGCAAGCAATATTCACCTTTATTGAAGTAATTTGGGAAGAAAACGGGCAAACTGATAGTTTGACTTAAGATTCTGAGACCACCTTAGGAAGATAGGAAGGGCTGGTTCTCAACTAAACACTATCCATATGAAGAATCAGATATAGGGGGTTTCATACATAATGCCTGAATCTCAGAAACTCTCCTGGCAGACGTTATGGCCACTGGAAAGAGTTTTCCATGACAGAAATTTGAGATGGCAAGTTGCTGCTGGTTCAAAAGGAGAAAGTACCAAAGATTGCAAAACCAGGGTCAAATCCCATGGAGCTATAGGGTACTTGAAAGGGGGGCTTTACACATAAGGCACCTTTAAAAAAAACTTTGCATAATCAATGGAAAATTAGAGAATGATCATCGTAGCCATTGTGGAAATTAGAAATGGCCACTAACTGAACTTTAATGGTGGAAGCAGAAGCTCTTTGTTCAAAAAGGGAAAATTCCAAGAATTTTTCAACAGGTGTCAAAAGGGGGTCTAGATTATTATTACAGGCCCAAATTGAAATTCTCTTCCATTTGCTAGACAGAGTTTCCTGGTGGATGGTTTATGAGAAGCCAGAAGAATTGTTTGTACTGGGGAAGCTATATTATTCTGCCTGGCAACTAATGGAACTGGAAGAACCAAACTGTCAGCTTCAGACTGTGAACGTTGGGGTGCACCAGTCCCTGTGGGTGAGACAGCAGGTCAGGAACTGGGTCCAGAATCCATGGACAGTGAATCAGGTGAGGCCAGAAAAAGGGGAACCAGACTTGTCGGGGCCAAAATGATGCAATGAGGATCACTTTGCTTCTTAACCTTTGGGCTTTCTTCACGAACAGGGTAATGAGGGGAAAGGCATACAGAAGTCCTGAGGGCCAACTGAGAAGGAAAACATCTCTTAGGGACTCTCCCTGGGAGGAAATTAGGGCAAAATAGCTGCTGCATTTGTTGTTCATTGGGGAAGCAAAAAGTTTGCAGCAAGGCTGGCCCCATAGATGAAAAATGTCCATCACCACCTTTGGAGTAAGAGACCACTCGTGAGTCATGAGAAAGTATCTGCTAAGTTTGTCAGCTATCACACTGGAACTCCCCAGGTTATGTGTTGCAAGTAGAAAGTGGTTAGAAGATATCACCCACTGCCATATCCAGAGAGCTTCCTGGCACAGAGGAAGATCTAGTTCCACCCTGTTTCTTGATGTACCAAACTACTGACATGTTGTCAGATTGAATTACAACTGCCCCCAGAGGGAGGGCAGATCAAAAGGCTTGCAACTCTAAGAGCACTGCTCTCAATTCCAGGACACTGATGTACAAATTGGACTCATGTGGAGACCAAGTGCCTTGGACTGTCCTTCCCAGATAATGACCCCCCCCACCCAATCTGGGAGGTGTCTGTGGTCACTATAGCCTTGGGCTGAAAGGGAATAAATGGACAGTCCAGAAGAATTTCCTCTGACTGCATCCACCAGGATACATCCTTCTTGCAATGACTTATTATTAGAATGGGATAGGTCACAGGATGTGTTAGGATGGACCATTGTGCAGCTAAGAGTCACTGAAGTAGTCTCATGTGAAATCTTGCCAGATGTACTAAGATAATGGTCGCTGCCATAGACCCTAAAGTTTGAGGGACAAGACGAGCAGGGACTTTGTCTTTGGATATGATGGATCGTACTTGAGACCTTATCTTTTGTAGTCTGTGAAGAGGGAGAGAAGCTACACAAGCAATTGTACTGAGGTAAGCACTGATAAACTCCAGGTCTTGTGTCAGACACAGCTGAGATTTTTCTCTGTTGAATGTGATGCTCAAAGAGGAAAAAAGACTCAGGATGAAATGTGTCTTGAACCAGCAGACACCTGGTGGGGGCAGTGAGGAGCCAGTTGTCTAAGTAAGCAAACACCCAGAATACATGCAGTTTCAAGAGTGCCGCGACTGCCACCATGCATTTGGTGAACACCCTGGAGGCTGTGGGGACACCAAAGGGTAGCACTCTGAACTAGCTGAAAGCTGAGATACCTTCTGGAGTGTCTGTCCACTTTTATGAGGTAGTACACATATTGAAGGTCTATAGAGTACATCCAGTTGTTTTCCACTAGAAAGGGAAGTACAGACTGAACTGTGACCATCCAGAATTTTGTTTGCTGAGCGAATTTGTTCAGAAGGCTGAAATCCAATATTGGCCTCCAGTCCCCTGTTTTTTTGGCACTAAAAAGAACCTTGAGTAAAATCTGGATCCCATCTGGTCTGGTGGGATAATTTTTTCTAGCAGCTTTTGAACTTCCAAGGCAGCTTGGTCTTTCTGACTGGATGGTACGTCGGGAACTCTTCTCTGTGATCTTGGAAAAAGAACAGAGGGGATATGATAACCTGTGGTAATGACTTTCTGCACCCAAGAATCTGGTTATTAATCACCAGGCTGTCGGGTGCAGTGAAAATCTTCCCTAAACTGCTTCCAGAGGTAAGCAATTGGGCCCACCTTTCAGGACCGTTGGTAGGGTTGTCCAGTGAAGATGTCTCAAGCCCCGTTTTCCCAGACCACCTCTGCCATGGAATTGGCATCTTCCATTAGGGCCTCCCCTCTGCCCCGAGGGGAGCTTTCACCACATGTCCTGAAAAGGCCCTTGGCACTTCTTAAACCACATCTTCCCCCTCATCTGATTCCTGGAGTAGGATTGTTGAGGAGTAGAAAAATGAATGCCCACAGCAGAGAGGGTCTTTCCATCTTTTTCTCATCAGGCTAGCTTGTCTTTGACTCTGGGAACAAACTTTTAGTTATGTACTCACCATAACTTCAGATGTTTGGGATCCATCTCGCCTACATTCTGAATGATGGGTTCCGATCGATCCTCGGGCTCCGACCGACACGCTGCCAAAGAGCTAAGTCTCTTATTGGCTGAGCTACTATATCCCAGGATGCACCACTACCAGTCCCCCAGATCTAGTTTGGAATGAAATAGCTCTGGTAGAATGAGCTTTGATAGATGATGTAAGATGTTGATTAGAAGAAGAATAGGCCTGAGTTATGCAATCTCTGACTGATTGAGATTGTTTGAGATTGTAGCTTTTTTTTGGTTTGGGTATTTAATGAGAAGGAGGACTGACACAAACAACTGGTCTCTGAAGTTTAGTCCTGTCTAAATAGTATATAATTGCCTAATTGCATGTGAACATCCAATTTATGGAGAGATATTAGAGAATTCATAGAGAGAAAAGAAAGATCTAAGTAGAGCAGATTTGAGAAAGAGAACTTTAGAAACAAAAGAAAGGATGGATGGATTTGGAAAGCCTATGACTATCCTATCCTTTGGAAAAAAAATGGTGGTTGGTTAGACAGGGGCTATTGAAGCTCTGAGACCAGCTTTGAGAGGTAATAGCCACTAAGAATGCCGTTTTCATGTTAATGCATCAAAGACACGGAGGTGCAAGATCCTGGTGGAGGCAGGATGAAAAAAACTGTGAGCGTTTTGCATGATCTTTTGCTATAGTCTGCTGCTCATGCTCATCAAAGGAGGAGGAGGATCCTTGGATTCATGGAATAGCAGCTAGTTGGACAATAGTTGAGACAGAAGATCCCTGATTAAACAGGGAATAAAACCTCTGGAAAAACCCAACAAAACCTCTGGCAGGGGCATGGGGTTGCCTGTGAGTTGAGTTTTTAGAGCCCATCTTCCACCACTTACTGAGGTACAATTAATTGTGGGTGGGTGGGTTGAAGATAAGATAAAATGTGAACAACTCCCGGGTGTGTGTGTTCTACTAAAGGTTGGAAGTGGTGGAGGAGCCAAGCAATCAATTTTAGAGATTGAAGGGACTGATGCCAATGTCCCGACTGATGGATTAGCAACCGGGGTCCAAGGTCCACGGATCGTCCCACTGCATGCTTTTTTTTTTTAGGGGGTACCACCACCATATCAGGGCCAGTATGGCAATCATCAGAATTGATTGAAGACCCCAGTTGAGAAGCTTTTTGAATAACTTTGAAGGGTGGAATTGAAGGGGAAAAGGCACAAAGTAGCCCCTGGCCAAGGTTGTAGAGCATCCATGGCTTGGGCTGGTCTGATGTGGAATCAAGGGGAAGAACTTCTGGCACTTGGTGTTTGGTCCCTCCTTGTTTGAGATACACAAACCAAATGTTGTCTGTGTGTGTGATGGCGTATGATGCCTGAGGAAGAAACTTGTAAGGCCTGTAGGGGATAGAAGTACAGCCTCATCTCCCAGGGTAACCACTGGAGGGGAGAACAAAGGGTTTTCCCTGATCCAAGTTGGATGTTCATGATGTGATTGAGGGGAAGAAGATGAAAAAAAGGACACGTGAGTGAGAGCCACTGAAGAATCCTCATGTGTAATCTGCTTAGAGGAAGAAAAGAACCGCAGACATTGAGCCTAAAACCTGTAGGACCATCCTGGCTTGGGGCTTTGATCTCGAGATCAGAGCTTGAACTTGGCCGTCTATCTATCTCTGCCCTATAAACAGGGCAGCAAGACAGACTTCTTTGAATTGAATGACCAATTGAATGTAATCCCTTCAGACATGGTGGGGATGTTGGCTTTGAGATTAGTAGATGCCTGTGGTGGCAGTCAGAGCCCAGTCGTCGATAGGAAACAGATTGAACCCAAGACTTCTCAGGTGAGCTCAGGTGACCCGTCAAACACTTGTGAACTTGGTGGGGCTGTGTAGAGACCAAAGGGCAGAGCACAAAATTGGTAATGACTGACTCCTAAGGGGGGTGAGGACCAATCAAAACAAACAATGAGGACCCATCAAAGGAAGGAAGACGAATGAACTGAACCAAGCGAGCCAGGCGAGCCAGGCTTGAGCCACGAGAGCCACGCCTGTGCCTGTTGCGCCACGCCGCTCCTCGGCCGCAGACACAGAAAATGGAGCCTCATGGACGAGTTAGAAAATTGACGAAGGATAGCCAATTGAGCTAACTAACTGCTAGCTGGGCAGGCTGGGAGTTACCCGAGAGGAATCTGACAACCTTGACCGATCCCCTCCCAGATAAGCCCCTAAATGTGCCAAATAGTTGTTCAGAGACCTTGCTGTAAAGGCCGTCAGCCAGTCAGGGTCCGCGACTTATCCATACTCCTAGACTCCTTATTAGGAGGGGGAGGATGAGCGAAGCCTCCCTCTGCCTCTGCCTGTTGTGTAGCAGATGCCACCACCATGGCATCTACAGCCTCGGGGAGCAGATAATTTGGAAGGGATTTGGGGGACTGGTTACTTGGAATTCCCCGGGCCCTGGCCCAGGCCGCCCTTGACAAACTAAATCAGAGACTGCTGAGGAGCGGAAGAACCGAGCCCAAAAGGGCCTTGGAGGAAGCCTGATTACCCAGCAGAGGGGGCTTGGACCATCAGCCTCGTTGTTTGAGGATCTAAGGATGTCTGCAAATGAGACATCATCGAGGGCGACCTGGGACCCTCCGTGATCTCTTCCTTGGGGGTTCCTCTGAAGACAAGAGATCACATAACATCAAGGACAATCCATCAAAAGGAGCACTGATGAAGGAAAACTTGAAAGGCTCCATGAATTCACACAAACACATCCAGGCGTGACGCCTTATAGCAACTCCTGAACCTGTTGCTCTGGTCATCCCCTTGGCTGCATGCACGATAAGACACATAGAAGAGTTCGATATAGACTCCAGGGTGACTAGCTGAGAGACCGCTTTGTCCCACACCTCATCAGACACAGCTTCAGTGAGGGTATCTAATAACTCCTTAATCAGATCCCTCTGGAGTCTAGTGAAGTGTGCCATGAAATTCAATGACCTGAGGGTGAAGGTTGATGAAGCATACACCCGCTTTCCAAATCTGTCCATTCTCCTAGACTCTCAGTTAGGTGGACGGACAGTGGGACTCTCATCGGAGAGTTTCTTCTTGGTGGCTGCTGCCACCACCATGGCATCTACTACTAAGCCTTTTGCCCAGTATTGGTGATCTTTAGGGGCTAAGATTTTTGTCAGGTCTCTGGGAAATTGGCTCTATGGAAACCAGGGCCTTCCATGCCTGCTGCATGACCAATTTAATGAGGTCATCAGCAGATAGAGTCATCCAGGAAGTTGATGGGTGAGCACCAACGGCTTGCAGGTACACTGATTCCTCAGAGGACAGGTCTTCAGCTTCCAATCACCCCTCTGTTTTACATTCTCCAGGATGTCTCCAAAATATTGATGACTGAGGGGAACCCTCTCCTTCATCGAAGTCTGTGTCTTCTGTGATGGATTCTTTCAAGGAATCTAAGTGCTTCCTCTTGCATGTCTTCATTTGGGGTGGTTCCTCAGTAGGAATCTCTGAGAAAAACTCCGAAGAAGAGGGGCCCTGTACAGGGGTTAACTTGCAGATTCAGTGCTTGCTGCCCTTACCTGGAAGATGGTGGCAGCTCTGGACAAGAAGGTCTACACATATGACAGTCCGATACAGGAGAGGCCGGCTGCTGAGAAGTCACAGAGGCTAACACACATTCCATGTCTTACTATTAGAGTGGCAAACGAGAGCTGAGGTAATGGAGAGAGGGGCATTGTGGGTAGAGTCTTAGCTCGAGAGTTTTTTGGCTGGCGTGAGCTGTATAATGGCAGAGCTGGTTCCAAGGATTGAAACAGAGACCCACTGGTCAAAAATGAATGAAGATCGACAACAACAGATTCTAAAAGTACTGCATCAACAGGTTCTGATAATATCTCTGGATGCATCCTAAATAGCAAATTTAGCTATGCTTTTAACAACTCTGTTCAACCCCAGACTCAATACAAGCTTTGTACCAACCAAGTAGAGAACAGCAACAGTCATCCCCTGACACAAGGAAGGACCATCCACTAATCCGGACCATCCGCTAATCCGGGCAATCACAGACCATAAGTATGACCAGTCTCACATGTAAAGCCATGGAAAGTATGATCATGGAATTAATCAGTAAGGACATATTGAACCTACAAATACTGGAACTGTCTAAGTTCTGATTCATCAAAGACAGGTCATGCTTACGTAACCTTATGAACTTCTTTGAAACCATCTCCAAGGCAAAGGACAAACGTAAAACACACGTAGCAGACCTTGACCTTGTCATGGCCTTTGACACAATCCCCCTCTTGGTCAGATTAGAAAAGTTAAGCAAACTAGGTGTTTACTCCTACACGCCCCTCTGGCTTGCCAAATGGCTCACAGATAGAAAGCAAGAGATCGAAACAGAGGAAGCTACCCTCACAAAAAGACCAGTCACCAGTGAAGTCCCCCCCCCCAGGGCTTAGTGCTGGGACCTCTCCTGTTTGGCATCTACTAAAGTTAAAGTGGTAAAGAATTCTGGCTGACTAAATTCGCAGATGACTGCAAGTTCGGTGCAATTAACAGAATACCCAGAAGACTCGGGTATCCTGCAGGAAGGATTGTCTCAAACAAATAACTGGTGCTAGAATCACAGACTAAAGCTAAATGCCAAAAAAAGTCATTACCATATCTTTTGTTATGCTGGTCCCCTTGAGGAGCTACCACAGTAATACACCCATCAGAACTGATCCACTCATTCAGGATTTGGGAACTTATGTGGATAGCAACCTAACTTTTGATCAACATGTGTCCACTGTGGTGAAGAAGTCCTCATATACTACACGTTACTAACAAGAGGATTGCTTCTAAGTCTAGTGATGTCATTGTCCCCTTCTACTCAGCCCTTACAAGACCAATCATTGAGTGTGATACCCCTTTTGTACATATCTGTCCAAACATATGCAACAACTGGAAAGCCCACAGAGATTCCTTACAAAAGAGATACTCGGCATAAACAATTTGCCATACATCATACATGAATGGTCTCAAAACCTTATTGCTATACTCTTTCCTATAGAACACTAACAGGTGACCTGTGTTTGGCTTACAAGGCATCCTCTGACCCAGCCCTGAGAGACATACTGCACATTAGCAAATCAATGCACTAGAAATATTTGGTTCAATGATCTAAACCTCCTCTGCAACATCGACACAATGGTGTGGAGAAACAGGTATATCTTTCAGAGGTTACACTAAGCAAAGCTCATTCCAGTCCACATTCAAGCACACCTTAGATCTACCACTAGGAAATAAATGTGTGTGGTGTCTTCTCTGTGTTATCATTATGTGTACTATGAAACTAGTTTACAAAGTGGTAAAGTGTAATCGAAACAACACGTGGGTTGGGAAATTTGGTTAGGTTTAAAATGGCCTGTAAGAGATAGTCTATGTTGCTTGGCTAGTCAGGATGTTATAGACAAGTCTTTGTGGGTTCTGTTCAAGCAGCTTTATTATGTACTAACACATCAGGATTGAGGCTTAATGACTAACTTACATAAACATATAAACAAACTAGCTATTACATTCATACATGCTCATTCTGGTTGCTCTCTCAAAATAGCACTGAAGTTAGCACGTTCTTCATAGGTTCATAGGTAGGTACTAGGCTATTGGCCCTGGGGCTTATACAAGCCCAGCCAAAAAGGTACCCTGGCTTTTGCCACCCAAGAAAATTATTTTCCTGTGCCACTGTCGAGCAGAGCCACAGAGGTGATCCCTGGGGTGAATTTCCTATTTCCCATCCTGCTATTTATATGCATGTTCAGTCCTTGAAATGCTTCATAAAGATACAGCACACACACACACACACACACACACACACACACACACACACACTGTTCTACATCCTCCCTCTTCGAGAAGTAGGTCATGCAATATTGACATCATCAGTTGACATGCAATCAGTACAAATAATTCTTTGCCATGCGATTATACAGAACTGCCTACACATGTACTATTATGTCCAGCTTGCTGTGTATTTCACACTAGATCTGGAAATATGACCAAATCATGTGACACAAAATGTAGAATTAGATTTAGCAACTGGGACTGTCGCTACTGAATGTTCAACCTTAAGGACATCGACAACATCATCAGGAATGGAAGTAGAAGTTGACAAGTTTTGCAGCATGAGCATTGTCTGGATTGCTCTGAGATCTAGAGTCTGTATCACAGGAACAATGTTGCAATATCATTTCTGGTATAGGAAGATGATGTCTGTGATTTCTCCTGTAGTCCACACCCTCAGATTCTATGAAGTAGGATCTCAGCTCGGTACATATACCTGTTACTTGACCAATCTGAGCAAAACCTTTCGCCATTTGTATCCTCTTGGGTTTCTCCTTTCAATGGACAAAGAAATCTGCTCGATTTATCATAACTGGACATCTGGAAAAAATGCTTCCTGAATAATTGGGCTATAATGGTTCTGTTGTTCTTAGCTTTAGGCATCAACAAACTGGAACTAATAGGCAGTGTTGTTCTGGCTTGCCTGGATAAACATCTCTGGGCAGGCGAGCCAAGTATATCATTACAGGGTATGTTTCTGAGATTAAGTAAATTCAAAAAGACAGTGGTATTGTCACACTTTGACCTTTCAAGAAATTGCTTTGCATTCAGTACTGCATGCTCAGCTAGTCCATTTGACTGTGGATATTCTGGACTACTAGTAACGTGTACAAAGTCCTATTCTCTTGCAAATTTCTGAAATAACTGACTAGTAAATTGAGTACCATTATCAGAAACAACATTTTGTGGACTACCATGACTGAGAAATGACGTTTCAACATAGTGATAACGGCACTGGATGTTAGATTAGGTAGTAAATCAATCTTGAACCAATTCAAATAAGAGTCTACCAATACTAAGTAATGCTGACTGTTGACCAAGGCAGTTCATGAACTTGACTTAGCTGAAGTGGCGCTCTCTGTAAATGCGGTTTAGTACTATTGCATACTGAACAAGAAGTATTTTATCAATGTCTTTTACTAGGGAAGACCAAAAAAAGAAGTTATGTTCTTACCATAATGTTCCATGTGGAGTGTTCATCTCGCCTTTGTTCTTACACATGGGTTCGGAGCTGATCCTCGGCTCCAAGTCGGCCGCATAGCAAAGCTCTGCATCTTAGAGAAGCTCGAGACCAGGCTATATCCCACAATCCTCCCTGCCATTACTCAGATCTAGTTTGCAAGTAAACCAGACCAACCAAAAACCTCAGGTGCTAAGGCTACACACAGCCACAAAACTCAGAGACACTATCTCACTTAAACTAACTAAGGGTAGCGAAATATACCCCATGAGGTAAGAAACAATATACCCGGAAGGGATTAAGGCATTTCGACCAGACTCTAGTCCTACTCGTTCTTCCAAACACGTGAGGGAGGGAACGGAGGGAATGTAAGAACAAAGGCGAGATGAACACTCCACATGGAACGTTATGGTAAGAACATAACTTCTTTATGTGAGAGCGTTCAATCTTGCCGTTTGTTCTTACACACGGGTAGCGTCCCTAGCTCCGTCACCCCGAGTGACTCATGGAAGAACGTTCCTAAGCACAGTGGAACCAAAAGATGTCCTGTCTTTGGAGGCTTTGTCAACCCTATAATGAGCGATGAAAGTATGTGGTTTAGACCACGTGGCTGCTGCACAAATCGTGTCCAAAGGCAGATGAGCTGCATGAGCCAAGGAAGTGGAAACGGATCTGGTAGAATGGCCCTTAGGTTTGGCAGGCAAGGCCTGATTCGACTTAGAATATACAAAGGCTATACAATCAGTAAGCCATTTAGATAGTGTACGTTTTGTAACTGCCATGCCCTTTTTATTGTCTGCAAACGCGACAAAAAGCTGATCTGTTTTCCTGTAATCTTTAGTCCTGTCCAAATAAAATCTTAGCTGTCTGTGGACATCTAACTTGTGCAGCATATACTCCAACTTGCTGGTATGGTTTTTGAAAACGGTAGGGAGTTCTATGGACTGGTTAATATTCATGACAGAACATACCTTAGGAAGGAAAGACGGATTTGTTCGCAAGGAGACTCTATCTGGGTGGAAAATTAAGTAAGGCGGCTTGACTGATAGTGCTTGCAGCTCTGAAACTCTTCGAGCTGAAGTAACAGCTACGAGAAAAAGTGTCTTCCACGACAAGAACTTCACAAGGCAAGAAGAGGCTGGTTCAAAGGGTGACAACATTAGTTGCAACAATAATAAATTTAAATTCCATGGGAATAAAGGGTCTCTGACGGGAGGTCGAAGATGGAAGGATCCTTTCATAAAAGCCTTACAAAGCCTGTGGGACATAATAGGAGAACCGTCCTCACCAACATGGTAGTTGGATATGGCCGCCAACTGTACTCTTAGTGTGGAAGTAGAGGTTCCTTTGTGAAAAGGATGGATAGAAATTCTAGAACTTTATGTAAAGGAGCTACTAGGGGGTCCAAGTGTTGGCTAGATGCCCAGTATACAAAGCGTTTCCATTTACTCCTGTAGAGTTTTGTAGTGGAAGCCTTATGAGAGGCAACCAGAATGCGTTGAACTACCGGAGAAAGTAGATTAGACCTGGCTAGGCAGGGAAGTGGAGCAGCCAAGCTGCTAGTTTGAGGGATAGAAGAGACGGGTGAGGAACTCCCGAAGAATGGGTCAGTAGATCTGGTACTGGGTCCAGGATCCACGGTTCCTCTGTTTGATGGGCTCGAAGAAAGGGGAACCATATCTGTCGAGGCCAGAATGGGGCTATGAGTATAATTGTCCTTTCCAGGTTCCTGGCTTTCTGAAGAAATTTGGGAATCAAGGGGGGGTAGGTGGAAATGCATATAGGAGACCCAGGGGCCAATCATGTATCAGTGCGTCCCTGGGGACATCCCCCGGAGGGGGTAGAAGGGCAAAATAGCTTCTGCATTTGGTATTCATCGGGGAAGCAAATAGATCGCAGCAAGGCTGGCCCCATCTGTGGAAAATTCTTTCCGCCACCTGTAGCTTGAGGGACCACTCGTGAGGTAACAGGATGGCTCTGCTCAACCTGTCCGCAATGACGTTGGATGACCCCGGGATGTGTGTTGCTATCAGAAAGCGACTCGTGGACTCTGCCCATTGCCAAATTCTCATGGCCTCTCTGTATAATGGGCAAGATCTGGTTCCCCCGTTTGTTTATGTAACAGACTACAGACATGTTGTCTGTCTGAACTGCTACTGTTCCTAGAGGTAGGAGGGTTTGAAAGTGTTGCAACGCCAGGAACACCGCCCTCATTTCCAGAACATTTATGTGCAGGTTGTACTCCATGTTGGACCATTCCCCTTGGACTGTTCTTCCCTGAAATAGTCCCCCCCACCCTATCAGAGAAGCGTCCATGGTTATCGTGGCCATCGGATTGGGTAGAACAAATGGACGACCCATAGTGAGATCTTGACTGTACACCCACCATGAGAGGTCTCGTTTGCAAGAATCTGTTATCAGAATCTCGTGCGCTAGGGGTAACTGCTGGAATGACCACTGCGTGAACAGCAGCCATTGGAGGAGCCTCATGTGCAATCTCCCCATAGAGACTGCAATAAGGGACGCTGCCATGAGTCCCAAAACCTTCAACACTAGTTTGGCCGGGACTTTCCTGCTTTGCAGTAGAAGAAGAACCTGTTCCTTGAGGGCTGAAGCCCTTATTGGAGGGAGCTTTACCAGTGTTAAATGTGTATCTAGGTCTGCTTCGATGAACGAAATGTGCTGTGAGGGCAGTAAGGCAGATTTTTCGAAGTTTATGGAAATCCCTAGGTGGGAACAAAGGTTGACTGTGTAGTCTCTGGCTTGTATGAGGCGACGCTCGGTGGTGGCGGTGAGGAGCCAGTCGTCCAGATAGGGAAACACCCGGAATCCTAGATGTCTCAAGTGAGACGCTACCACTGCCATGCATTTGGTGAATACCCTGGGGGCTGAGGTGAGCCCAAAGGGCAGGGCTCGAAATTGAAAGTGACTGGCTCCCAGCCGGAAGCGCAGGTGATCTCTGGACGGTCTGGCCATTTTGATGTGGTACTACGCGTCCTTGAGATCTATCGAGCACATCCAGTTGTCCTTCTGTAAAAATGGAAGGATCGATTGAAGCGTGACCATCCGGAACTTTTCCTTCTTCACGAAGGTATTGAGATTGCTGAGATCCAAAATCGGTCTCCAGTCCCCTGTCTTTTTTGGAACTAAAAAGAACCTTGAGTAAGTTCCGGATCCTCTTTGGTCCGCCGGGACTGGCTGGATTACTCTTTTTTCGAGCAGCTTTGAAATTTCTATTGCTGCTGGGCCTCGCAGATGGGGTGGCACATCTGGAAACCATCTTTGTTGGGGTGGAGTTGACATGAAGGGGATTTTGTAACCTCTGGTTACAATGCTTTTTACCCAAGAGTCCGAGGTGAGAGTTAGCCAGGCCTGTTGGTATAAAGCCAAGTGACCCCCGACTGCCTCCAGAGCAGGACAGTCGGGCCCCCATTCAGGAGTGCTGGAAAGGCTTACCAGGGACAGGATCCCTGTCGCCTTGGTTCTGCGGACCCCCTCTGCCGCCGGGGCGACATCTTTCATTTCTACCCCCCCTCTGCCTCTGGGGGGGTCACTCTGCGTGGCCTGGAAAGATCCCTGAGTTTTACAGAACCACATTTTTCTGCCTCATTGCCCTTTGGGGTACGGTCTAGTTGGAGCGGAAAAACGGACTCCGACAGCAGACAGAGCCTTTCCATCTTGCTCACACCGAGTTAGTGTCTCCTTCACTTTGGGCCCAAAAAGAGTGGCACCATCAAAGGGGGCGTTGGCAAAGGAAGACTTGAAGGCTTCCACAAATGAGCACAGCCGCATCCAGGATGGTCTTCGTAGAGCAATCGCTGAAGCTGCAGCTCTACTCGATCCTTCAGCCGCATACGAGATGAGCCTCATGGATGAGTTCACTATGGAGGTAAGGGTGTTAAGCTGTGCTGTTACCTTATCTGAAACAGCAGCATCTGTGTTACCCTGGAGGGTATCTCCCAGCTCCTTGATGAGATCCCTCTGCAGACGTGTAAAATGTGTCAAATAGTTTAGCGAACGCATGGAAAAAGTCGCTGAACTAAAAATGCGCTTCCCATATCTGTCTATAGTCCTAGAATCCTTATTAGGAGGATGAACAGAAGAGGAAGACTCAGACATCTCCTTTTTAGTGGCTGCTGCCACCACCATAGCGTCCCTTGGTGAGATAAACCTTGTCCTGGGGGGGCGGTGATAAATTTGCTTGGTTTTCGAGGGACCGGTTCCACTGTGTCCGGTGTCTCCCACGCCCTTCGAGCAATTAAATCCATTAACTCATCAAAGGGCGGAGTAACCCAGGAGGTAGAAGGTTGAGCACCAAAAGCCTTCAGCAACACCAACTCATCCTCAGTGGGGGCCAGGGACTGCCAATCACCCCTCTGTTTTAAGATCTCCAAGATGTCTGCAAATGAGACATCCTCAGAGGGGGATTTTGGGGACCCCTCTGCCTCATCCAAGTCAGTGTCAGATGTTAGAGATTCCTGCGGGGAATCCAAGTGCCTCCTCTTGCACAGTCTTTTCCTCGGAAACTCATCAGAGGGGGCTTCCGGTGAGGCCTCCAAGGAACAGGGGGCACCCTCTGGGGGTGGCTGAGGCAATGGTGCTCTACGCTTTGGATGGGTCATGGGGGCAGAAACAGAGCGCGGCCCCTCAGGGGAGGGAAAGGACGCCTCCGATGAAGTGGGTTGTCTGTGCAGACAAAACCTTCCTCATAAGGTCAAAAACCGCTGAACCCCGGGCCGAGGACTCCTCCAGTTTTGAAGACCATGGAAGCATCCCAGACACGGGGGCCATGGGCCTCGACCCTGAGGACGGAGCCGAGCCAATCTGCACCGAGGCCCCGAGAGGGAGAGTCGGCACCGAAAGGTCGGTACGACTCTCTGTCCTGGAACCGAGGAGAGATCGTCGGCTCCGCGACTCACCTACAGGTTCCGAAGGAGTCGAAGTCAATGGTGTCCATCGTGCAATGGAGGCTCCGAAGACTGGATGGGTCTCGAAGGAGGACCTGTTGGAGATAAAGGGAGGCCTTCTAGTTTCGACACCAATTGGGAGGAAACTGCAATCAACTTGGAAAGGGCCGTGTTCTCCATAAGTTTCTGCACGACACGATCCACATCTGTATCGGATAACGGTCTGGAAGATCGGGTCAAAGGGGCCGAAGATGGCACCGACCGAAGAATGGACGGTAGCGGTAGCTCCGACACCGGTTCCAAGACCTGGGGCTCAGTGAAAGACAAACATTCGATGCTCGGCCCCAAAGTCTGTGGAACCGGCAAACGAACCTTCGAAGATGAACTCGGAGCCGATGACATGGGCTCCAACATCTTTGACCCCTTCGAGGACTTAGAAACCTGGTCCGACTTGTCCAAAGCCTCCTGGAAGGCAGGCTTAATTAGTCCACTATCTATAAGTTTCCTGCATCTATCTGTCATGACCCTCCCGCTGAAGGAATGGCATATAGAGCAATACTCTTGCAGGTGGAGAGGGCCAAGACAGTAGACGCAGAAAATGTGGTTGTCAGTGATGGACATTTTCTGTCCACACTGACATCTTTTAAAACCAGATTTGGCTTTTTCTGACATAACCGGTAGTAAGACACTCTACTAAGAAAAATTTTAAGACACTAGCTATAATAACTAATAACTATAAGAAAATATTTATATCTGTATATATAAGTATTGCAATAAGCGGGTAAGAAGAGGTAGGCCACAAAAGGGGACCTATGAAAATGTGACAGGATTAATTACAATAACACACACACACACACACACACACACACACACACACACACACACACACACACACACACAAGTACTAATCAAAAACTAACTTCTCAAGAACTATAAGAACTTTTAAAACTAGAAAGATAAGAATCTTATCTGAATATAACAAAATTCTCTCTGGTCCGAGCTCTCGTCGATGTGATCCGTTGCAGCGGCAAACTAGATCTGAGTAATGGCAGGGAGGATTGTGGGATATAGCCTGGTCTCGAGCTTCTCTAAGATGCAGAGCTTTGCTATGCGGCCGACTCAGAGCCGAGGATCAGCTCCGAACCTGTGTGTAAGAACAAACGGCGAGATTGAACACTCTCACATTACTAGTTCTCTCACCCTTCCTTTGGTAGATTCAGAACCAGGGTGACCACAATGCAAAATCTGGGTGTATTCATATTGTAAGGAAGCAGGAACAATTTTAGGACCATTGGAAATAATACCATCTTCCATCAACATCTCATCTCTGTAAGGAAAATAAGTTTACACTTCAGGTGCTTTGACGGCCATCCAAAATTAATGTAGTTTTTAAGCTTTTGCAAAATTGGATCAGTTTTGGTATGATCTCTCAGTTGAAGTCTTGTGGAAGAAAAATGATGCACTTCCATTACATCAAAGTCAAGATTCTCTGTGTCAAGCTGTTCCGTTGTATTTCTGGGTGATCTGGATAAGGTATCAGCCAGATAAAGAAGTTTGCAGTTTGTATAGACCATTTTGAAGTTGTACTTTTGCAATTTCAGTATCATTCTTTGTAATCTTACTGGAGCTGAATGCATAGGCTTCTGTAGAATAGTAACTAGAGGTTGGTGATAAGTTACAATCTGAGCAGCTTGACCACAGATACAATCATGAAACTTTGAACATTCAAATACCTTTGCCAAGAGTTCTCTCTCAATTTGAGCATACTGAATTTCAGTTTAGGTAAGGGTTCTAGATGCACAGGCTACTGGTCTGCCTTCTTGAAGAATAACTGAGCCAAGACCACAATTTGAAGCATCACAGGAAAGAATGACTAGTTTACTGACATCATAGTATCTTAATGTAGGTAGGGTGGCAATTTTCTGCTTAAGGTCTTCAAATGCTTTCTGGTACTGACAACCAAGACCATGTAACATTTTTGCATGTTAGCTCTCTTAAAGGTGCTGTCAACTCACTGAACTCTGATATGAACTTGCCTAAATAGTTGACCATGCCAAGAAAACGTTATAGAGCTTGAACATTATCTGGTGCTGACATCTCAAGAATAGCTGCTTGCTTGGATGGGTCTGGTCTCAATTCAGTGCTGGTAAATAAATGACCTACATATGTAACTTCTGGTAGTCTGAATTTGCACTTTAGAGGATTGAGCTTTAAAGCTCACTTCACGTGCTCTGTCTAGAACTCTCTCATGGTCTGTCTTGCTATGCTTCACTATTGCCTCCAACCAATAAATCATCTACTATTATGGCAAAGGAATAACCTGAGAAAATTTGCTGTATTGCACGCTGGAAGACTTCTCTTGCAGAATTTGCTCCAAATGGCATCCTCAGGAATATATATCTGCCAAACAGGGTACTGAAAGTAGTCAGTAATGAGGATTTGCAATCAAGAATCACTTGCCAGAATTAACTTTTTGCATCCAAGACAGAATAAACAGTAGCATTCGGTACTAGGGCTGCAACTTCCTCAACTGTGCGCATTGGATGATGTGGTCTCTTTAATGCTTTCTTCAAATCTCTTGGGTGAATACATATTCTGACTTTGTCTGAGCCTTTTTTTGGGCTGCTACCATAGATGACACCCATTCAATTGGTTCTGTAACTGGACAAATTACACCTTGCTGCACCATTTTATCCAACTGAGCTTTGGCTTTATCCTACATAGCTATCGGAACTTTTCTTTCTTGTCTGACTACTGGACTGACCTCTGGGTCTAACTTCATAGAACACACAACTGGAAGTTTGCCCAACTGGTCATCAAAAACATCAGCATACTCTTGAGAAAATGGCTTCAGAAAAAATTGGAACTAGGATATGTGCTTATATGATGAACTTCTTTGGTTAAAAAAAAAAAAAAAAAGCAGATTAATTCTGAAACTCTCTCCGAGACCCAATAATGACTGCACAGGTCTTTGAACTACATAGAAAACAAGCTGTAACAGTTCCTAGCCATGTAACGTGAAAGCACTACTGAGCCTTTGGTTTGAATTTCTTCACCTCCATAAGCAACAAGTTTTGCACTAATAGCCACATTGAGTTGTTCATTAGTTCTCACCTTAGCAAATGTGTCTGCTGACATAACCTTACACTTTGAACCAGTGTCTACTTTGAGCTCGGTGGATTTGCCATTGATCTGGACAGTATAAAACACTTGGTTCTTTGTGAACAAATTCACCGCATCAACCTTTTCACCAATTACTGATACACCAGTATGTAGAAAGTAGAACTGCAACTCTCTATATGATCAACTTGTTTTTGTTTTTGAGTGACCCTTCTTTGCAACTGTGTGAGGTTTACATGATCTACAAAACTTTTGAAAATGGTTCCATTTTTTACACTTGTGGCACTGCTGACCAAATGCTAAGCATTTCTTTCTTTTAGATTCATGATTGGCACCACAATTGCGACAGTTAGCAATAAAGCTGGCATTGGGTTTTGCTGATTCACGCTTGTATGGCACTCAGCATGCTCCTTTCTTAGAACTTGCTGGAAAAATACGTGGTTTCCCAAGAGAACCCGCAGAGACTGTAGCTGCCATGTGCTTAGGTCTGCTTTTGCTTGCCACGTGTTGCATGCTGTCTACATTTGCTCTGAAGCCTGCTGAAACCATGCTCTTTTCACTTGCAAGCATATTTGTGTGCCTTTCTGTAACTTTAGGGATTTAACAAATCTCAATAGCTTTACTCAACATTAAATCACTGTCACAAAGCAAAATATTTCTCACAGCAGTACTATTAATACCACACACAAGCCTGTCCTTTATCAATTCATCTTTTAAGTCACCAAACTGACACATTTTAGCTTTGTTCCTCAGGTCAGTAATATAAGCTGCAAAAGTTTCCCCTGGTTTTGGATCTCTTGTGTAAAATAAATGCCTGTCTAATGTAATATTTGTCTGGGGGTTACACCTTTCTCTGAATTTGTGCTTCAAACACCTGGGGTCTTCTCTTGATTCAGCCTGTACAACAATATGGTAATTTTCACCTTCTCCCTCATATACTTCTGATGCATACACAAATGAAAGCTCTCTTTCAATGGCCTCTGACCCAGGTATGTTTAGCAAAATGAATGCCCTGCTGCATGCATCTTTGTCAGAATAAGCTGCTTGTATAAAAATATACTCTTGCTCAAATACTCTCCAATTCTCTGCAATATTCTGATGAAATACAAATGGTGAGGGCTTTCGAAATCCATCTGCCATTATTAACATATACCAGTGAACAGTTTTGCAAATATGCACGAACACACACACATATACATATGCCAGAAATTTATGCCAATATTTGTAACTTTGCCCAATAGCACAACAAGCTCCTGAATAAGTGAACTTTGCAAGATAAGTCTCTCAGGCACTGTAATACTTCTGAAATGACTGTACTACAAGAATTCACCCCTTAGCATAAGAAACATTTCAAAATAACTGCACTGTGCAAATGAACTGGCAGAAGACACTCGGAGTATGAAACATTTTGAAGCAATTGCACACAAACTTCCCCAAAATGGTGGTATTTTGCTAGATAATTCTTTACAGT
Source organism: Protopterus annectens (assembly GCF_019279795.1). Taxonomy (NCBI): domain Eukaryota; kingdom Metazoa; phylum Chordata; order Ceratodontiformes; family Protopteridae; genus Protopterus; species Protopterus annectens. Next base: position 40,057,962 of record NC_056730.1, read on the forward strand.
GCAAAAAACACTCTGTAATGGTGGCACTTTGCGAATAGACACACCCAGCACAAGAAATATTTTGAAATGGTTGTACATCAAGAAATAGTTGCACTTTGTAGACAAACTCTTTGGAATGCATGCACAGTAATAAGCACACACTGTAAGCACTTTCACACTTTGAGAAACTTCGAATAAGGAGAAGTTATGTACTTACCATAACGTTCCATGTTTGTAGTCCATCTCGTCTACATTCTTGCTGGTTGGGGTTCGGAGCCAAATCTCGGCTCCGACTCGGCTGATATTAAAGCTCGAGAGATTCTACTGTCTCGAGGCTGCCCCCTATCCCATGGTGCACCATGGCAATTCCCCAGATCTTGTTTGCAAGAAAGTAACTAAATACATAATAGTGATTATTCCATCAATAACTATGTACATATAAACAAAAAATATTTTGTTTTACTATCCATGGCATATGGACAGACAACTATAACAAGGTCAGGCAGCATAATGGATAGTCCACCAGTTCCTCCAGGATACAGGAAGGGGGAAGGAGGGTGGGACGCAAGAATGTAGGCGAGATGAACTACAAACATGGAACGTTATGTAAGTACATAACTTCTCGATGTTATGTAGTCCTATCTCGTCGCAATTCTTGCTGGTTGGGACAGCGTCCCCAGCACCTTTTTTTGGCTCAAGCAAAGAGACTCTTTAGCACAGTGGACCCAAAGAATGACCTGTCCCAGGAGGCCAAATCTAATTTATAATGAGTGACAAAAGTATGAGGTCTTGTCCATGTAGCTGCTGCACACATGGTATCAATTGGAAGTTTAGATTTAAAAGCATATGAAGCTGATACTGCTCTAGTTGAATGGCCTCTTACCTTAGCAGGTAATTGCTTCTCAACACTTTTGTAAGCAAAAGAAATGCAGTCTGAAAGCCATTTAGACAGAGGTACTTTGGAAACAGGCAAGCCTTTTTTTCCTCTGAGAAGGAAACAATTGATCCGATTTCCTGAAATCTTTAGTACTGTGCAGGTAGAATAGAAGAATTCTATGGACATCTAATTGATGCAGTCTGTATTCTCATTTATTACCATAATTGGGGAAGAATACTGGTAATTCAATAGCTGTGTTTAGATTATGTTCTGAGGATACCTTCGGGAGGAAAGAATGATTAGTTCTTAGGGAAACTCTGTCCTTATGAAAAATAATATATGGAGGTTGAATGGTCAGAGCTTGCAATTCTGAGACCCTCCTAGCAAATGTTATAGCTACTAAGAACAATGTCTTCCAAGACAACAATTTCAAGTCGGATGAAGACGGTTTGAATGGTGGAGAAATCAATGAGGTCAGAACTAAGTTTAAGTCCCAGGGCTCTGGAGGTTGCCTATCTGGAGGTCTGAAAAGGAGGACTCCTTTCAAAAAAGTTTTACATAAAGAGTTGGACATAATATAATTTTCCATGTTCCCAAAATGGTAATTTGAGATGGCAGCCAACTGAACTCTAATGGTAGCAGCTGCAGCTCCTTCCTGAAAAATAGATGCAAGGAAGGACAGAATAGACTCTATGGGAGCTGAGTAGGGATTTATGCCTTGTTTTGCCGCCCAAATGGAAAACCTTTTCCATTTGTTGGAGTATAATTTTCTGGTGGAAGGTTTGTGGGAAGAAATGTGGATGTGTTTTACAGTGGGAGAAAGGGAGATACACCTGGCTATTCTTGGAACTGGAGCAGCCATGCTGTCAATTTCAGGGTTTGGATGGTAGGATGGAACTGTCCCGATTGCTGAAGCAGGTCTGGAGATGGTTCCAGGATCCATGGTTCCTCCAAGAGATAAGGCCACAAGAAGGGGAACCAAACTTGGCAAGGCCAGTAAGGAGCAATGAGGATAAATTCCTAGGTTAGTACTAGGCTAACTCCCCTTGCGAGCCATTGCAAGCCTAGCCAATTATCCCTTGTGAGAATCAAACCCTGCACCTTGTGTTTGTAAGGCAAACACCTTAACCATTAGGCCACCCTCCCAGCTAGGACTCGAACCCTGCAACTTGTATTCGTAAGGCAAACACCTTAACCATGAGGCCACCCTCCCAGCATGTTCTGGGTGCTCCAACAATTTTGCTTTCTGAATCACTTTGGGCACGAGGGGAAAGGGTGGAAAAGCATAAAGAAGTCCCGGAGGCCAACTGTGAACCAGAGCGTCCCTGGGTGACATCCCCAGATGGGGAATGAAGGCAAAGTAGCTGCTGCATTTGGTGTTCATGTATGTGGCATATAGATTGCAGCAAGGGTGGCCCCATCTGTGGAAAATCTCTTCTGCAACTTCTGTTTTCAGGGACCACTCGTGAGGCAAAAGAATTGCTCGACTCAAGTTTGTCTGCTATCACATTGGACTTCCCCAGAATGCGCGTTGCTACCAGAAAACATTGAGAATCCATCACCCATTTCCATACTCTTTGTGCCTCCCTACAAAGTGGTTAAGACTTGGTTCCCCCCTTGCTTGTTTATGTATCACACTACAGACATGTCTGATTGAATTGCAATTGTCCCGGTGCGAAGAGAACTGTGAAGTGCTTGCAATGTGTATAGCACTGCTCTCATCTCCAGAACATTTATGTGGAAGTGGTTCTCGTGATCCTGCCAGACACCTTGGACCGTCATTCCCAGATAATGCCTCCCCCACCCTATCTGGGAAGCATCCGTGGTCAAGACTGCATTTTGTTGTGGGAGAACAAGGGGACGACCTAGATAAATCTGATCTGTATGTAACCACCATGTTAGATCCTTCTTGCAGGAGTTTGTAATGAGTATTTGGTGGGAAAAGGGTAGAGCCTGCATTGATCACTGGGCAAATAGTAGCCACTGAAGTACTCCCATGTGTAGATGGTCTAGGGGAACTAAAAGAATGGTGGACGCTATAGTACCTAGAATGTGAAGAACTATCCTGGCCTGTACTTCTTTGGTCAGCAAGAGTCTGACTTGGTTGTGCAACGAGTCTATCCTTTCTGGTGTCAGTTTTGCTGTCACGGTGGTTGAGTCTAGGTCTGAGCCTAAGAAGACAATATGCTGTGAAGGACATAAGGCAGATTTTTTTTAGATTTACTGTAATTCCTAATCTGGTGCACAAGGACAGAGTCTCGTCCCTGGCTCAGATTAGTTGGTGCTTGGTGGTAGCAGTGAGGAGCCAGTCGTCTAAGTATGGAAACACCCGGAATCCCTGACATCTCAGGTGAGCCGTGACCACCACCATACATTTGGTAAACACTCTTGGGGCTGTAGTGAGGCCAAAGGGCAGTGCTCAAAATTGAAAATGACTGGTTCCCAGCTGAAAGCGTAGATGTCTCCTGGAGCGCCTGTCCATTTAGATATGGTAGTACGCGTCCTGAAGATCTATGGAGCACATCCAATTGTCTTTTCCGATAAACGGAAAAAAAATTGAGTGCAGAGTGGTCATTCGGAACTTCGATTGTTTTACAGACTTGTTCATCTTGCTGAGATCTAGAATTGATCTCCAGTCCCTGGTCTTTTTTTGGAACTAAAAAGAATCGTGAGTTCCGGATTCTATTTGCTCTGTAGGGACTTCTTGGATGACTCTTTTTTGAAGCAACGAGATGACCTCTAATGTTGCACAGTCTATCTGATTGGGTGGTACATCTGGTAAAGACCGATTTGTAGGGGGATCAGAAACAAAAGGAATAAGGTAATCTCTGGAAATTATATTTTGTACCCCTTGATCTTGAGAAATTTGTAGCTAGGTGCTTGGGTACAGTGACAGATGACCCCCGACTGCCTCCAGTGATGGACAGTCGGGCAACCCTTCAGGCGCAATGAACGGGCCAATCAGAGAAAGCATCTCTATCACCCTGGTGTTGCAGACCCCCTCTGCTGCGACAGGGGCACCTTCCATTATAACCTCCCCCTCTGCCTCTAGGGGAGGGTTGACCATGTGCTTGAGGGAAACCTTTTTGGGATTTATGAAACCACATTTTCCCTCCTGTTTGACCCCAGGGATAGGGTCTGGAAGGAAGGGAGAAATGGACTCCCACAACAGATAAGATTTTCCCTTACTGCTCGATCCAAAAAGAGTTGAATCATCAAAGAGGAAGTTGGTAAAGGAAGACTTGAAGGACTCCGTAAAATTGCATAGACACATCCAGGAATGTCTCCCAAGAGATATTCCTGATGCGGCTGCCCTGCTCATTCCATCAGCTGCATAAGAAATCCACTTCATAGAGGAGTTAGCAACAGAGGTAAGGGTGGAGAGCTGCGAAAGTACCTTGTCAGTGGATCCTGAAGAGTATCTCCCAACTCTTTTAGGAGATTCCTTTGTAGCCTAGTAAAATGGGACAGGTAGTTCAGCGATCGTAAGGTAAAAGCCACCGACAAAAAGGTACGCTTTCCATACCTATCCATCATCTTAGACTCTATTAGGAGGATGGATATTTCAGGACGTCTCAGATAACTCCTCCTTTGTGGCTGCTGCTACCACCATAGCATCCACAGGTACTCTCCCTTGGTTAAAAAGGTTTTGTCTTCTGGAGTAGTAATAAATATATTAGGCCTCCTCGGGACAGGCTCCACTGTGTCCAGAGAAGTCCAAGCTTTCTGAGATATGACCCCTAACAGTTGGTCATATGGAGGTGTCACCCAGGAGGTGGAAGGTCGGGAACCAAAAGCCTCAAGGTACACTGATTCGTCCTCAGTAGGGTTAGAGGTCTTCCAATCACCCCACAAAAGAGACATCCTCAGAGGGGGATCTTGGGGACCCTTCTGACTCATCCAAATCAGTGTCAGAAGTGACAGACTTGGGTGAGTTAATATGCTTCCTCTTACAAACTCTCTTTCTAGGGACCTCTCCAGTGGGGTAATCTGGGGAGGTTTCAGAAGAGGGGACACCTCCTATGGGGGCTCTGGTTCCCTACGCTTAGGGGCAGGCGAGGGAGAAGAGGCTGCTACTTGGCTGCTGAAGGGATGTCGGGTCCAATGGCAGGGCTTTAGTACTTGATAAAGCTCTCTCTATCACCTCAGAAGCCTTACCACCCTGCTCCAAAGAAGACCTCCACTTCAAAGAAACGGAAGGTTGACTCCAAACAGGAGGAGCAGGCTTTGAAGCAGACATGGGAGCCGAGCTTATGTGAGCCGAAGCATTGAAAGGAGGGTCAGATTGGAGCGTCGGCTCCTAAACCCCTCGGCTCCAGACTGAGCCGATGAAGTTAGAGTTATCAGTTCCGAGGAAGCAGGAAGAGTCCTTGGAACCGAGGGTTGCAGCACTATATGACCCGAAACATTAGATTCCGAAAGTGAGGCAGTCTGAGGAGGAACAGTAGACTGTGGATGGGACGGATCCGAAACCTTTGGATCCGGAGAAGCTAAAATTTTTGCCAGTGCTGGGTTACAGAGCAGCTTCAACACCACCTGTTCTACATCCCATCAGATAGTGTCCTGGAGGAATGGGTGGAGATAGATGGGGATCTCCTCCTTTCCAAATTAGGAGATCTTAATGTTAGTGAAACTGGTTCCAAGATTAGTGAATGGTCTCGACAAAGGTGACTGTCTCGGAGCCGATGAAACAGATGGCACCGAGACCGAAAAAGCATAATCGGAGCCAGAACTCTCTGGCTTCGTTGCTTTTGATTTTTGTCGGTTCCAAAGCAGGAGCTGATGGAGATTTCCTTTTGTGATTTTTATGGGCAGTCTGACCTTGTTCCAGCTGTTCTTGGAAGGAACTTTTCATCAGACCTCTATCAATTAGTTTCCTTTTACATTCATTAAGAGCACTGGTGCTGAATGCATGACAAAAGGTACAAGGTTCTTGCCAATGTGGCTCCCCAAGACAATACACACAACTGGTGTGACCGTCAGTCAATGACATTTTCTGAGAACACTTGTCACACTTTTTAAAGCCAGAAGGGCAGTGTTCTCTAACTTTATCCTTTGACATTTTTTTAATGAAAAGTAAAAGAAACAAATATGACAATAATAGTACAACTATAGAGATTTTTTTTTATATACAGAAAGAAGAAAACTAGCACATAGAGAGGAAGGCCCTCTAATTTAAATGGGTAACTAGGGACCTCTAACTTAAACGGGCCATACAATCCTTAAAGAAAGGGACAGGGGATGCTAACACTCACACAATCACTCTAGATAATAAAGGTGAAGCTATTAAGAAAGAAGAAGAAATCAAGGCAAAAATATCAAAAAATTCCACTTAGCCAACGAGCCAGTAAAGAAGACAACCTTGAAGCTTTTGCGGCAAATGAGATCTGGGGAATTGCCATGGTGCACCATGGGAGAGGGGATAGCCTCGAGTCAGTAAAAGCTCTCAAGCGTTAGTATCGGCTGAGTCAGAGCCGAACTTCGGCTCTGAACTCCAACCAGCAAGGATTACTACGAGATAGAACTACATAACATCTCTAGTTATATCCGAAGTACAATATGAAATAGTACTTATGCCAAAATGCAGTACTTTGCCAAAAAACATGCAGTTGCCTTGCTTTATTTGTGCTTAATGAGCCCTTTTTGCCCTTATTATATTCAATTTGCTCTTTTAATCTCTTTTCATGCCCACTGTACTTTTCTTGTGCTCGTTTTACTCTAAACATGCCTGTTTTGCTTTAAAAATGCTCATTTTGCAACTCCAAAGTAATTCCAAACCCCTTATGTGCTTTTCTGACAATCATTTTATCAAATATCTTAATTTTAAACATTTCATTTGATTAATAAATCTTTTGTGCCTCTCGCTTGTTTAATAACACGGTTTATGCCCTTGTAATTGCTCCATTTATCTTTTTTATAAAATAAACTGTTTGTGCAAGTTTTCATTACCTTTGGTTCTTTTCTGGCCCTTTTTGTGCTTGTTTCTCTTAGGTTACCTTCATTACTAACTCTGCACCTCATAGCTCTGGAAAGCAGTCTCTGGAATCCCGTTTATGACACCATGTCGATTGTCGAATGATTCGACAGACAAGTCTTTGTGGTTTCTTTTCAAGCAGCTTTATGTATAAATACATCAGGATTGTGGCTTAATGACTTAGATATACTGATATACAAACTAGCTATTACATTCGTACATGCTCACTTTCTGGCTGCACTCTCAAAATGGCACTGAAGCTACCACATGCTTACTATTTATATGCACTTTCAGTCCTTGAAATGCTTCTTAAAGATGCAGCACACACACGCACTGTTCTACAGTGTATGAGTAAAAAACATTGCCTATCTGACTTGAGGGTACTAGTTCTATGAACCCCTGAGACACGTGCTCCAAAACTGACAAACAAGGAAGTTTGGTTTACAGGAGGGGGAATCCCTTGAAAAGGAGGAAAGGGATCTCACTGCCATCTGTATCCCTGATGGTTGACTATCAGAACCCATTTGTATAACACAATCTAATGCTATTTGGGGGAACATAAAGGCATTTTCTGGGGGATAAATTTAAAGAACTGCTGGGGGCTTAAATGGGCATGTAGTCATTCAGACTTTGTGCACTGTCCATGGGAGGCTCTTCCTTTCTTCTAAGAGCATTCTTGCCATTGATTTTTAAAATTATGCTTGTTAAAATTTTGCCAAGACTGCCAAAAATGGTTCTGAATTAAAAATTTTACTCAACTTGGAAAAGGAACGTGAAAGATTTTGGTAACCCCTTGAATCAATTCCTATTTGTCATCAAATCTTTTAAGGACCTCAGCAGAAGTGCCAAACATAACGTCTTTATTAATGTGAGAATTTAAAATCTCAGTTTTAGTATCTTCTGGTAAGATTTTTAACACCTTTATTAAATTATCACTTAAGACATGGGCAAACATACATTAATATAAAAGAACCCAAACCATATTAACATTTTTCCATTTACATGCATTATACATCACACATATTCTCTTTTTTACAACTATCAGTCTATTACATAAATTGTTCAATTCCTACGTTTCCTTAAACTTCACTCCTTTTCCTGAACATTATTCTGCACGTATTGTTCCCACATTTCCCAATTATTTCTGTGTAATTTGCTCCCTTTATTTTTATTACACTCCCAGAACTATATTTCCATTTACCTTTTTTCTTCTCGATCACACCTCCAACATTTGTCATCTACCAGAGGAAAAATTCTTTGAAGTATGCTTGGGGTATGAAAATACCTATGCAAACACTTTCTCCCAATGTTTCCTTGCAAATCGCTTTTCCAGTCTATCTTCCCAATCTTTTTCAACCTCCTCTGATTGATTCTTGTAGTTAACTGAGTAATATTTTACATTCCCTACTAATTATCTTTAACAACTTCTGTTCTTGATTAAACTAAAAATGCTACCCAATCTGGTCTTTCAGTTAGGATTCCTCTTTCCCTCTGCCTGTACTCAGATATCAATCCCTGGTAGGGAAGCCAGTCTCTAGCCTCCAGTCCAAATGTCTTCTTGGCCTCATCCAACTATATCACCTTTCCCTCTCTAGTTATATGCTCCCACAATAGTTCCTTTGCCAGTTTTCTCCAGTAAATTCCACCCCCTTGTCTGTTTTCTGTACACCTACTTGTACTTATCCATATCGGCAAAATCTCCTTTCTCCACTCTTGTGTTGGCTTAGTTTTTAGAATACTTTTTGCTGCTTTATGAATACAATACTCTGGATATTATTCTCCTTAAAGATCTGCATCCAAATTCCCATTCTCTCTACTTATTTCTTGAATTCCTCCTGCTTTAGCATCATCCCATTTCACTTTGAATTATAACTTTCTGCCTTGTGTTATGTATATGAGCCTTAACTGTATAGCTCTAAATTATTCACTTAAATCAGGTAATATTAAGCCACTTTGTTCTATTGAAAGGATCAAACTTATTCCACTTAACTCTTGCTGCCCTCTTCCCCTCCCAGATAAATTCATTCAACTCTATCTGCTGTCCATAACTTCTCTCCTGGTTGATAGAAATAATGCCTGAACCGTATATAAAACTAAAGGGACTAAACATTTTCACTGTTTGGATCTTACAATCCATATCTAAAACAAGAGTTTCCAGTTTTTGCATTATATTTTTAGCCTCTTCCCACAAATCCTTAGCTGACAAAATAGAAGCCTTTTTAACCCATACTACTAAAGACTTATCTAATCTTGTCTCTATAAATATTGATATTGATTAACCTATTTATGTGAGGGTACATAAAACATAAGCAATAGCTGTAAATTATCCTCATTAATTTTATATCCTCAAAAGATTTGAGAAACTGCCTCAAAATGTTCCCCAACACTGAGATGTTCTTTTCTGGATTTATCAGGTACAAAGCAATATCTGCAAATGAAGCCAAGTTTTCTTGATTAACATACAAACTATATCCTGAATGTCCGAATTTCTTATTTTCTTTGCCAATGAATTTTAAATATAAAGCAAATATCAAAAGTGAAAGAGGACAACCTGCCTAGTTCCCTCTGTTCAGGCATGACTTACCAGAAAGGAACCCCCCACTTTAATTCTCATCTCCGATCCTTCATATATCCTATAAATTAACCTTATTATTGTGTCAGAGAATGCAAATGAGTCCACTACCCTACTTATAAAAATTCCAGCTTACTCTGTCAAATGTTTTTTTTCTGCATCAATACCCACCAATAACAGCAGTATTTTCTTATATTCTGCTTCCCTCTGGATCATCACTGTTCTGTTAATATTGTCAAAGATTTGTCTCCATTCTACAGAACCACAGTGATCCATATCTATTAATTTTGGCAACACCTTTGTTATTCTTTTAGCTAGCAGAGACAAACACTTCATTATCATAGCTTAAAATTGAAATGGATCTATCTGAAGCTGGGTCTGATGTGTCTTTACCATCTTTGGGTAATAAAGCCACCACGGTGTTCTTCCAAGCTATCAGGGTTTCCCTACTTTTAAAACACTGTTAAACAAAATCTTCCAGATCTTTCTTTCTTCCCTCCTAACCTCTACAGGAATACCATCTGTCCCTGGGGACTTTCCTGCAGATTGATAACACATCACCATTTTTATCTCATCTCCTTTTACCTTAACTGTCAGTTGTTGAGCCACATTTACCTCTAATATTGGCATAATTAAGTCTTCCATAAATATTTCCATTTGCGCTCATGTACACATTTCTTTGCTGTTTACAAATTTTCTAAAAATTTTCAAAATATCTAGAATACCTCTACAGGATCTCTGGCTACTTTTCTTGTTATAAGGTCCCTAAGTTTGCTGATAACTCTTTCAACATTCTATTGCCCAAGTTTTTGTGTTAAAAGATTTTGTGCTCTGGAGTCATCAAAAATTAGTTACATAGCAGTAATGTGCCTTCTGTGGGAGGTTGGGCGCCGAACTGGCAACTCACCGTAAAACTCCACTGCCAGTCGCGAGCAGACAGGTGATCCGCTGTAGCAACCCCTAACCGGGAAAAGAAGAAGTTACATAGCAGTAATCTTTCTAAACTCATACATATTATCCAGATATTCCCTTATTTTCTCTCTGTTGTTGCTCCTCCTTGTCCATTAAAATTCCACTTACTCTACACAACTTTAACCTTTGTCATCTCTTCTAAATAATTCCTATTACTTCTTAACCTTATCTCTTTCTCTTTTATTTCTACTCTGTTTTTAAACTCCATTTTCATTTTATCCCACTCACTAGCTTTAACTTCTGAAGAACTTTCTATCTTCTCTAATAACTCTCAAATAATTTATTCTACTCATTCCTTAAATTTCCCTCAACATATAGATGAGAAAGCATCAGTATCTCATTTTTACTTCATTACCCTACATTTTTATCTTATATTTTATTGATGTATGGCCTGAAATAGTTACTGGATGTGTGTTGAAGCTGTCAGTTAAATGCACAAGCTCCTGTGAGGCATAATTTCTATTTAGTCTAGCCCAGTTATTGTACTTTGGGGAATAATACGTAAATTCTGTGAGTTTCTACCACCCAATTCATGTCTTTCATACCAAATATTTTCATTAATTTCTTCAGAAATCTAAGTTTTGTTATGTTTACCCAAATCCCATTGATACATCCTCACTTTTGCAAATCAAGTACCAGTCCCCACCTACAAGTAATAATCCCTGCTGAAAGCTGATTTCTCCCAAAATTTTCTTAAGCTCCATAATAGCAGTTTTTAGTGGACTATACATTTCAGTGTAATACTCCACCCTTGCCAATAGCCCGTCACAAATATACCCTTAATATTTTTCCTCTTCTATCATTACTGGAGCCCCTATAGCAATTAGTATAATTATTCCCCTTTTCCTTTGTCAAATTAACATTCTCATTTCTTTCCAAATGCGTCACCTTTAGCACTACTTGTACTCTGCATTTTTTAATATAATTCAATAATTGTTCATTTTTGGCCAAAACAGTAAGGCCATTTACATTCTAAGGTAGTATGGAGAGCATAGCCATTACGATAAAAAGCTATTGTTCCCACCTATTATACATGACAGTTTATTTGAATGTGTACTTCCAAGTTTTTGTTACATGCATACACTAATGTTTGGCAGGCTGGTTTTATAGAGTTATTTCTTCTCATCTCCATTTGAACCTGTGTCACATTTTTCAAGACTTTTTGTTGTAATGAAAACCCTCAAATAAAAAACTAAATACATTTTAGGACAACCCATAACATATTAACTTAGAACAAACACAACTGAAAAATGAAGTTTAACCCACCAGATATGATCAATTGCCCCAAATCAACAGCTGCACCAACTCGCATTATCTAATCTAAAATTAAGATTATCCATGTCCTATGTTCCCAATATACTGATTGAGGTCTGTTCTTTTTATCTCTGTTTCCCCTCCCAGATATGAAAAACAGCTTGCATTCTTTCAGAAAACTAACTTTTAACCCTAAGAAAAAGTGCATAGGTTATCTTTAAATAAAATTAAACTGTACACTGTTCTATTAAATGCATCATATTAAGACTAAAAGGGAAGCTGCTATCTAATATGCACTTCCCATAATTTCAAACTATTTTTCATGGAACTGCTTGCCACCACACATTTAAATGGTGCACTTCGCTCAGGAAAGAATGCTCAGAACTCTCAATTGCTTGCTCCTGCAGACAGCTTGTCTCCATGTAAAAGTAGACAGCAATGAAGGAAGCTCTGTCAATTTCACTCAAACCAGAATATACAACTGCCTTCAGCTGTAGACTTCTTGACCCCCTATGAACATTTGCTAGTGGGGGGGGCAAGCTAATTTCAGTGTAGATGCAAGAAATGTAGCATGGTTCACATGGCTTCTACCATTTAGTCTTATTTTCAAGTGAACTTGCCTACAAAGAATACTTGCTTACAGATTACGCTGGGGTGTTAATCTTGATAGTCATATTTGTAAAAATAAAAAAAAGAGTATATCAAATCTAGACATAATATAATCAGTGCACATTTACACCCCAGGCCCTACCCTAGCACCCCAAGATCATAGCATATTAACTTAAACTTGTTTTTGTTCAGTCTTTCTTTACCTGTTGCATGCTAAAGTCTACATTTCTTACAACTAAAAAGTACTTGTTTACTTTAATACCTTTAACACATACAAGCACTGAAAAGGCCCCCTTCTCACACTTAAAATACCCTTGACTATACACTACACAAAACTGCTTTCCTATACAATACGCAGTTAAATCATGAACATTTTGTACAAATAAGAAAACATGTTTTACCTAGTTACTTTTTTCTTTTACTGTCCTTCTAAACATCAGTGACAAAATGGGATATATGCTTTACAGTCCACCCACAAGTTTAACAAAGTCAACAAAAGCCCAAGCCTTCTCTGCCACTTTTTCTTTTAAAGCCACATTTCACAAATTTGAATGGTGCTTTATACTCTCCTATTTATTCACTAACATTATAATGTCAGTGTTGCCGGTCTTCTTCCTATTCATCTTCATCTCCTAACATCAGAATCTAGTTCAAGTCTACGGTACTACTGCTTGATAGACAACTCCTGTGCTTTTTTCCATCTCTCAAGCATTTTCCTTTGGAACATTGGAAAATGTTTCACTGGCAAAGTTTCTGAGTGAGCTTTGCTGTCAGAAGAATGAAAAGCAGAGTCCCCTTTTGTTTGATGGCTCATGTTTTGTTGGATAAACTATCTCCTTAGCCTATTCTCCATCAAGAAATGTCCTCAGTCATCCAGGAAAAAATGTATACCTGCCTCTCAACATTCTGATTGCTGGGATAAATTTGCTTCTCTTCTGCCTGTGTACAGTGAGCAATCATTTTCCACAAATACTTTGCTGTCTTCAATTTTTAATACATTTTTCTTCTGCCACAGTTTTTCAGGATCACCTCTTTCTGCTGGCATGATTTGATCTTTACTAATACATGCCTTGACTGCTTTCTCATGGCCAGATTTGGAGCATACACTTGATGTGCCCTTTCAATTAACAAATCTGCTGTGGAATATCAGTCCAGTTGCTTATTTGTGCATTCATAAAATTAATAGTCTCTTTCTTCCAACTTTTCCGGTACAGCAGAAAATCTCAGTTTTTCTCTGTGCACACCCATCTTCTAACTCCATTTTTTGACACCCATCTTCTAACTCCATTTTTTGAAATGGCTGTTCTTGAGAAGTCTCATAATCAGCCAGCCTTTTTTTAATTTCAACTTCTGATTTTTGCAGTTTTATCAGTTCTTTTGAATAGCTATCTAAAGCTTTTTCTATTTTTCTAGCCTTTTGAGTTGATATATTCTTTCAATGTTTTAATTATTTTAATTACCTCTGAGTACATTTGATTTGTCTTCTAAATTCCAGGAGGCCATATCTTGTACTAAAGCTGAAGCTTGAACTTTTTACTGAACACCTGCAGGATTCTTCACAGTCAGCGTTCTCTCTTCACCTTTTCTAGCTGATTTTATTTTGGGTTCCCTACATTTCTTCTTTGCTGGCATACATGCATTATAATTATTAGCCAGTAACTACATTTTACTCAAGCTGATAATATCATTGGCTCTTATTTCTCAGTTTCCTTTTTCACAATTGGAGAGCTAAAATTAAGCGGTCAATAAGTGTGCAGTCATCTTCTGGTAAGTTTTGAAAATGAAACCATGCAAATCTTTTCATAACTGAACCAGCAGCAGCAGCTCTGGATACAGTATCAGCATAAAACAGCACTGTAAAGAGTGTTTGCTTATTTGAGAAACAGAAGCAATTATAAATTCAAGGATGATGTAACCTCTCAAGAAGGAAGGTCGAGAGTTAACTTTATGTTCTCAAAAGAAAACAATAAAATATATAACATGTGGGCCTGGGAGTTCAGAATAAGTTAAAGTAACAGAATAAACTTTTTCCCCAAATCTATTAAAAGCTTTCTCATCCTTGTCAGATGGAATATGTCAGTAGTAGATGGCTCTGATAATGACATAACTACAGGGCCTGATTTGGGATTAGAAGATAGGTATGTACTTTGTATTATTACTTATCCGACTTTTTGGGAGTAGGAAGTTGACTGGCAGGCTGTTAGGAAAACATTCCATAAAGCTGATAAAACGGAAGGAACAAGCATCATGCTGTGGAAAATCCATCTGCAACAAATCATACTACTACTGCTGGGAGATTGTGATTTTATTCCTTTCCCAGTGCAAGGAATCTTTCATTTTAGCTATAATTTCAGAAAAAAGATAGCTCTTTTGGAGGTAAATCTGAAGAAACACTTTCTTCAGAATCAGAATTTTCAGTCTGAGGAGAATTAACTGAGGAAAAGCACTCCATTTTCCAGTACCTGCTCCTCTGACTGGGAATCATTATCAGCATCAGAAAGTGATGGCTTTCTTTTTGTTCTTCTACTTGGTCAGTGAAAGAAAGGATTTAAAACATGAAAAGTTGAAAGTAGTCCCATAGCAAAACCCAGCAAATCTTCTTTGTCTATAGTAAAAGAAAATCACATTTTTACCCTTTTGCTTTCTTTTCCTGTGAGACTCACTGGAAGAAGACTAGCCCAGGAATCAGGCACATTAGCATGACTATGCAGTAAGACTTGGTCCACTTCTTCCCTTGAGACCGAAAAGAATCATCTGTCCTTGCCCAGTGAGGACAACTCAACAGTCACAGAGGATATGGCTATCTCTTGGTCCTTACTGGCTTTTCAAAGAGTTACATCAGAGGAGGGACTGAGAGACAACAATGAGCAGTCTTTAGAAACACTGCCTGGGCACAGTATAGTAACCCAAAGGAAGCCGAGGCAGCCAGTTGGACACAAAAGATTACTGAGAAATTTTCTTCTTTTTATAAATGGAGGAAGGAATAACCAAGGAGTATAACAATTGTTCTATGGTTGAGAAAACGGCCTGAAAAGTGGGTAGAGGGGCCTGGATGAGTCAGTAAACCTTCTGACAGTGAATTTGAAGTTTTGAGGAAATATTTTCAGTGACAGTCCCCAAAACACAACATGCTTCCCCTATAAGTATTCTACATTAACCTGTGGGAAAAAAAAACACCCAAATGATTTTTATCCATTTTTTTGCACAAGCATTCCCCAAGGAAAAATCCCTTTACATATGACAGTCCATAAAAATATAATTTTCTAGTATAAATATAAAAACTAAAAGAAAAAACATATTTTATTTTCAGAAAAATTATGTGGTGTAGGTTTTCCCCAGAAAGTATTTATTGGCCCAGCCTTAAAGGCTTGCTAGCCAGTCATCTGTTCCATAAAGCCCACAAAGGGAGTGCACTTCATGGCATGAAACTCTCAACTTTTGATGCCCTAACCTCTACTTTAACGAGTCTCTCCCTGAGTTCCACAGTGGTTAGGGCACATTGAAGGTGGTCTGAACCTTTGAAAGCTGGCTGACTGGCATATCCATGGCAGGATATAACGCATACAGCTTAGGCACCTGTAACAGTGATCTAATGCTGATCATCAAATAACACAAGTAACATACCACAACTTGATACACAGCCACTTGTACATACACCTGACACTTAAGAAAAGTGAAACTACTGTAATGAGCACTGAAATGCATTCCAGCATGTTGTGCCTTACTAGACCACTGCCCCTAGATGAGCGATAGGTACCTTCTGTGCACATCTCAAAGGTGTGACTGTGAGGAAAAATAAAGAAATTATGACCACAATGTTTCCAGCACTCCACTAAAGTTACAAAAACCTTCTGTGCGCACCTCTTAGCAAGGCCAGTTTAGACTATGTTGGGGTTGGGGCTGGGGCAGAGATTACTACTACATCTGTGTTAAAATCCACTCATATAGCCCGGAAAGTGTAAGGGCGGCAAGCCACCAAAAAGCGTTGAGGATCTAGATGATTTGTCATACATTTTAGGCCTCATTTTTGAAATATAATGACTTGTTACACAAGACTCGCACACAAAATGTCTCTAAGCAAGCCAGGTCTGTTGCAAGATGCACAAATGCAAACAAACTGCATACTAATCTACAGGCAAATTGATGGCATGTCAATTTGCAAACTGTCTTTGCAACAATGGAGGAAACCAGAGCACATGGATAAATGCTCAAGGAGACAAAAAGGGCATGAAGACTCCACACAGACGAAGTCTCAGACAATAACTCAAATTCAAACACTGTGAAATGGTAATGCTATCTGCCACATACTGTGTCAGTAAGTTGCTTTAACAAACACACAGTCTGCCCAGACCACCAAAGACAGCCGCTAATGTTATATCATGATGCCTGACAAAGTGAAAGAAATTATGGCCAACGTTTTAGTGGTAAAAGCAGTGCAACACCTCACACATACGGCACAGCAATAGTACCTTTACACAGATTTAAAAAAATATATAATACATTGTTTAATACTACTCCTACCATGTCAGTTTGGCCACAGTTGTTTAACAGTAATCAAACAGCAGGGTAAATCACTTATCCACAGATGCCTCGTACCCATCAATTACGGCCATTTTATTGACTGTGAACACTTCAGATGTTTGACAGTGCAAGTCCTGGTTGGTGATCTAGTTATAGCCGAAACAGTTTTTAGGGTTTTTGCTTCTTAAGCACCAAAGACTGGATCTTTCCAACAAGGTATGCTAGGATCAAGGTCACCACTCTCTGAGAACTGGAAGAATTAAGGAGAGCAGGGTTGGAAGGACTTTCCCAGACTCAAACTTAATGTCAGTATGTGTTGGTGGGAGGACAGTGTACACCAAAAAAAAAAAAATGAATAAAAGAAAAACACTATTCAAAACACCACAAATGAGGAAAAAGCTCTGCCACAAAGACCACTAAACATTTACAATTTTATTCTGGTACCTCGGCTTTTCACCTTTGTGGCAAAGCTTTTTCCTCATTTATGGTGTTTTGAATAGGGAGGACAATGTACCTCTATAGTCGATGAGCTACAGAATGAAAGAATTGTGCTAAGGACAAGGGCTTCATGAAGGAATTTCCAGCCATCAGCAAAAGAAGGAAAGTACAGTTGTGTACACTTATCATATATGTAGATGCTTGAGTGTATTCACTGCTGCAGTCATCACATTTGGGTTATCTGCTTGCAGTAGCCCTCAGTCGGCCTGATTATCAAAGTCTTGGGTCCTGCGTCGGTTGCTGTCTCATCTTCCATGACGTCAGGTTGTCAGGGGTATAAATCATGCAGCCGATGCCATTACATCAGTTTTTCTTGCCCCAGATGTCAGGTGCCCCCTAATGGGAAACAATTAAATATATATATATATATATGTAAGGTTATACCTCCAACAAAAAAGCAAATACACCAAAAAGCTTTTAAGCATAGTAAAGGAGAATAGAGGTATAGCCAAAAGGGGGCTGGAGGGAGGGTAACCAGGACTGCAACAGTGAATACACTCAAATATCTACATTTATGGTAAGTGTACACAACTGTACTATGTTCTTAGTGTTTCACTGTTGCAGTCATCACATTTGGGTATATTCCCAAAGCTAAGGATGGGAGGAGGAATTTAGATAGCATTTGGACCAGCTGTAAGGCCCTGCATGACTGCAGTGGCAAAGCCAGCTCTGGATTTAGAAAAAATTGGCAAATGGTAATGCTTGGTGAAAGTATGTACAGAACTCCAGGTAGCAGCTTGTAGGATGTCCCTGGTAGGGACACCTCTGAGAAAGGCTGTAGAGGTAGATGCAGCCCTGGTTGAGTGTGGTCTTATCCCCTGTGGGGTAGATTTTCCATGGTGCTTATAACATAAATGAATGCAATGGCCTATCCATTTAGAAATGGTTTGTTTTGAAATGGCCTTCCCCTCTGCTCCTGCAGCAAATGCCACCAGCAGTTGTTCAGATTTCCTTTGAGGTTTAGTCCTGTCCAAGTAAAATCTAGGTTGTCTGTGCACATCTAAGGAGTGCAGTATCCATTCCCCTTTGTTATGTGGATTAGAAAAGAAGGTTGGCAAATTAATGGACTGATTAAGAGCCACACTGGATACTATCTTGGGCATGAAGAAGGGAATGGTCCTGAGGGACACCCTGCCCGCATGAAAGATGATGAAAGGCTCCACTGCCATAAGGGCCTGTAAGTCAGATACCCTTCTTGCTGAAGTGATTGCTAAGAGGAAGGCTGTTTTCCAAGAAAGGAATTTTAACTCTGCACTTGCAGCTGGCTCAAAAGGAGGTAAAGTGAGTTTTTCCAATACAAAGTTAAGGTCCCAGGCTGGAGTTGGGGCTCTCCTGGGTGGCCTTAAGTTTTTGGCTCCTCTGAGGAACTGCTTGAGCAGTGGATGAGAGAAGAGGGGTGGTTTTGTGTTGTAAAGAGCTGAAACGGCTGAGGCACAAATTTTGATGGAGGAAAAAGAAAAGCCCTTGTGAAGCATCTCAGGTAAGTATTGAAGAATATGAGGTAAATTGGGCGCTGCTGTGCACATCCCTTGAGTTTGTGTCCAGGAACAGAATCTTTTCCACTTTTCAGCATAAGATTTTCTAGTGCTACGCCTCTTTACCTCCAAAATGACATCCAACACTTGTTTACTGAGGAATGGTGACGGAGAGATTAGGTAATTAGCCAGGCTGCCAGGTTCAGGGTTTGAAGCTGGGGGTGCAGAATCTGGCTCTCCTGCTGAGACAGCAGGGTAGGGGTCTGAGGTAGGTGCCATGGGGCTAGCTGTGACACACTACGCAAGAGGAGGTACCAGTGTTGGCATGGCCAGTCTGGTGCAATCAGTATCATCCTTGGTTTGTCCTGTTTGATCTTTAGTAGTACTTTGGAGAGGCAGAGGAGGAAAGGCATAAACTGATAGATTTTTCCAGTTGAAGGATAGGACGTCCACTTTCCAAGCTTGTTTGTGGGGAGTCCTTGTGCAGAATTTGTCCAATTGGTAGTTCTGGGGGGAGGCAAACAGGTCTATATCTGGGCTCCCCCATTTGTTTATCAACATGTTGAAAGTCTTTGGTTCCAGTTTCCACTCGTGTGGGTCCATGAGATTTCTGCTTAGATCGTCTGCCAGTGTATTTAGCTTTCCTGGCAGGAATTGAACCTGTAGATGCACTTGGTAGCTCAAGGATGTGCTCCACAGAGCCATGGCTAGTCTGCAGAGGGGGTATGAATGGGTACCCCCCTGCTTATGTACCACATTAACAGTGGTGTTGTCCGTCTTTACCGTTAATTGTCCTGTAGGAATGTGGTCCTTGAAGGCTGTCAGAGCATTCTGTACAGCTAACTTTTCTTTCTGATTGATATGCAGGTGCACTTGACTTGGGTTCCATTTGCCCTGAATGCACTTCCCTGTTAGGTGAGCCCCCCCATGCATAGTCTGATGCGTCTGTTAGGGTTTGGGTGGCAGGGGGTAAAGTGAATGTAGTCACTTGTTTTGGTGGCAGGCCTCTGCCCACCAAAGGAACTCTAACTGTAGACAAGGTATGATAGGAATCATTGCTTCTAGATCCTGAGAATGTTGACACCATACGCTTTTTAGATACCATTGTAGTTTCCTCATATGCAGTCTTGCATATGGAATTAGTAGAATGCATGAGGCCATGAACCCCAAAACTTGCAGTATTTGCCTTGCAGATAGCAGGGTTTTTGTGTCCGTTAGTCTGAAGTAAGTTGTCAAATGAATTTTGTTTCTCTGGCGTGAGGAAAGCCATCTGGGAAGTCGTGTTCAAGCTTGCTCCCAGGAAAAACAATTTGTTGACAGGGTACAAGATGGGATTTCTTTTCATTTATGGTGTACAGCAGACAAGTTAGCACCTTTTGTACAAATGCCACATGATTCAAAAGTATGTCCTGGCTTTCTGCCTGATCTACAATTGTCCAGGTATGGGTATATTTGAATATTTCTTTGCTTGCAAAAAGCAATGACTGGAGCTAGGCACTTTGTGAATACCCTGGGCGCAGTAGATAAGCCAAAGGGCAGTGCAGACAACTGATAATGTATGTAGCCTGCTTTGAAGTGTAGGTATCTTCTGCAAGATTCCCTGACTGGGATGTGCAAGTAGGCTTCCTTTAGATCCAGTGTTGCCTACCATATGAAGCAACTGGTGAAGGGTTAGCATCTTGAATTTTGGGATCACCAAAAAGGTGTTTAGGATAGAAAGGTCCAGGATAGGACGCCATGAGTTGTCTTTTCTGGGTACCAGGAAAAGTCTTGAGTAGAAACCTTGTCCCTTTTCCTCTTCTGGTACAGTCTGAATAGCCCTTATGCTTAAGAGAGAGAGAGTACTTGCTTTTGAGCCTCTGCCCACTGATTTGGGGGTAGATCTGGCCAACCTTTTGGGGTTGGTAACTTGTGGAAATGAAATCTGTATCCTTGGGAAACTATATTTAAAACCCATTTGTCCTGGGTAATGAGTTCCCAGTTTTTTGCCTGCAGAGCAATCTTTCCCCCTAAAGGAGCAGTCAGCTGAGAAGGGCTTGGAAGTTTTAAAGTTAAGTCATTGAGACAATTTACCATGGGGGGGGGGTCTTACTACTCCCTGATTTGGAAGTGGGAGCCCCCCACTGCTTAGTCCTGTGAGTACCCTGGGATTGAAGCCTGGGTGTTCTTCTGGTTCTGGATTTGGGCTGAGAAGGCCTGGAAGAGGCAGGAAAGGACCAATTCTTACAGGGCCAATGCCTACTAAATCTTTGAGGCTGTACTTGTAGGAAATCTTTAACAGTTTGCATAGATTTAGCTTTTTCCTCCATCTTTTAAGTACTTCTTCTGCTTTGCTGCCAAACAGGCGTTCCTGATTTAAGGGAGCATCCAGCAATTTAGCTTTAACATGATCTGGCAAAGATTGCTCCTTAAGCCAAGCATGCCTTCTGAGTACAGACCCAGTGACAGCAGCCCTGCAAGATGCCGCTAGTGAATCAAAACCACATTGCAAAGTATGTTTTCCAACTTGTTCAGCAGAATGCATTAAATCCTGTAAGTCATTATTTTCAGAGCAGTCAGGAATCAACATCATTTTCTGTTTAAGCAATCCAGTAATATGCTGTTGATACTTTAACATATGAAACTGGCAGTTTAAGGCCCTCATAGCCAAGGTTGCAGAAGTGTATACCTTCTTATCCCATCTATCCAGCGCCTTGGAATCTCTATCAGAGGGGGTAGGATTTTTGGCAGTAGTAGCCTTAATGCCCTTGGGTCCCTGTGAAATGGTCTCAGGATCCGCAGTAGGATTTTTAAAAAGGAACTTGTGAGAGTCAGGAACCCTGTAATATCTATCAGGTTTTCTGGGAACAGGAAGTAAAGAGTCAGGGGCCAAGCTAGATTCCGAAAAGGCATCATCGACAATGTCTAGTACAGGGGGATAGCTAAAGGCCTGTGCTGGGGCAGGAGTAAGAAATCCCTAAGCCTCTTTTTAGAATCAGAGTAATTCTGGCTTTCCCAGCGAAAATGCTCCCTAAGAGTATGCAAGGTTTCACCAAAAGAGAAATCCTCTGGAGGGGAAGCAGAGTGACTAGAGTCCTCTGCATCAGAATCCTCATAGGTAGATAAAGGTAAATCCTGGGCATCAGAGGAAACAGAAATTTCAGAATCCTGATCGGAAGTATCATAAGCAAATTCAGTCCTACGTCTCAGAGGGGGAAAGCTGGCTTCCCCTGATTAAAGTAATAAGGTCTTCAGCCATTTTTATCATTTGTTTTTTAGGCATAGAGGCCTGACCATGCAGTCTGGGCGTCGGTTTTCTAGGCATGGTTCGAGTTTTAAACCTTTTAAGAAGAAGATGGTGTCTGTTTAATATGCAAGTCAGTAGGCCCAAATACACCCTCAGAAGCCGGTGCCTGCACAGCGGCTCCGGACCCATCCAAGGTAGAGACATCCATAGGTTCCAAAGTTGAAGCATCTCGCGGCACGTCTCAGAAGAGGCCTGCGAATCTGAAGTAGCGGGTATCAGGGGCTGCGAAAGCACCTCACTGAGTACCGGCAAACTGGCGATTAGCTTAGGAGAAGCGTCGTCAGCAACTTTGGACCTAGGTGTCCTGTCTCTGTCTTTATCTTTGCGCTTTTTCAGAATTTCGGTAGTCAGATGGCGTACCGAAGACATATCTGGATAATTGAACCGAGTACCAAAATATTTAGAACCGTAAATATACCGACGACGAATAGTTCACTGTTTCAATAAGGCACAAAACCGACAGTGAGGTATGTCGTGGTCAGGGCCTAGGCAAGGATTACAGCACGAATGAAAATCTTTATGAGGCATTTGCTTTCCACAAGAAATACAATTATTGACTTTTACTGACATCGGTTTAGAGCAAGAAAAAGTTTCCCCAATGGGGTACTTAGCTTTAGCTGAAGACTTCGGTTCTGAAACTCTAAAACGAAAATTTCAGGAGTCGGCCGACCGACACTTGCTAACTGCTTCTGCTTCGGGCACCGCACAGCAAGAAAGACTGATGTAATGGTGTCGGCTGCATGCTTTAAACCCCTGACTACCTGACGTCATAGAAGATGAAACAGCAACCGACGCAGGACCCAATACTTTGATGATCAGGCTGACTGAGGGCTACTGCAAGCAGATAACCCAAATGTGATGACTGCAGCAGTGAAACACGAAGAACATCAGAGTAATTGTTACTTCTACTGGACCTCTGTGGTAGAGGTCCCATAGAAGTAACAATTACTCTATTCCTTCTTTTGCCAGATTTAAAATTTACATGCAAACAATGTTATTATAATTAAAAGTGTATGTTCATATCCAATATAACACGACTCAGTGATCATAAAAACAAAAAAACAGGGTAGAAATATATTGTTACTGCAGACCTAATTATATCTGGTAAAACAGTTAAGATAAAAATAAGAACTGGTGCCTTGCAATTCCTAAAAAGACTACTGCAGACACAGCAGTTCAACTCCAGAAAAAAAATTGTGCTTAGCTTCTTGGTTATTTGGCTGGAAAATATAAGTGTGAGAAAGTTTTTATACTAGTAAACTTTTGCAAGCTTCTACTGAATGCAGCCACAAAAAGTAACACTCTTAGCAGTTACTCAAACAAAATGCAGTAGAAATAGGGGACTGTAGTACACTTTGTGGGATACAATTCTATACCACTGGGTAGAATATTACAACCAGATAGTGTAAACTAGGTTTATGTAAAAATGTACATGCTATTAAGTGCTCCTTCATGTTCACCAGGAAATGGCTGAATGTGCAGCAAAACAGCTAAGAATGCTGAGATAAACCTTGATGTGATAGTATGGAAGTGGGTATTTGCAATATTTCAAGCGTCTCAAAACTGCAGCACAAATGCTATCTATACAAGAGGAAGAAGAAAAATTACATTTAATGTTCTGCATATGACACCTACCAGAACTCCACGTGCTTAATGTTTTGGCCAAATGAAACTGCAAAAACTAAGATTCACTTTTGTGGCAGCAAGGCATTTAGACAAAGTATTCTAGTGTAAAGAAAAATGTAGTAATAAAATTAAAAAAAGTTTATTTATAAGACAAGGAAATCTGTTATTTAGATATTTATGACACAGAAAATCATGAACATATAACATTTAAAAATATGGGTTTGGCATTATTATGTTAGACATGCATGTCAAGTATATGTATTCACACTCTTAATTACTTGAGGCATGTAACGTGTCTATGTTATTTCCTTTCCTATGGGCTGCAGCACAACCACAGTTGGAATATTCTTTTTTTTTTCTTTACAGATCTACACGGGATAAAGAAATGTGGTGACAAATTTGTGTAGGTCATTAATATTTCCCTAATACTGCGTGGTTTAATATGGCTTATGAAATTTCAGAAGACATTAGAAACTATTTCAGTCAAAACAAATGACAGCCCTGTAAAGAATAAATCGAATAAACAAAGATCCAATTACATTTTATTGTTTGGTGAAATTAACACCAAAAGACAATAGTGCACTGACCCAGAAAACTGTATTCAATGAACACCATATTTATATGAAGGGGACATAATTTTGGATGCATATTTAATGACAGGTTAGGTACAGTAAGTTACACTTACTATCAAATATAATTTATCTGTACAATTATAATTTGGACAAATACAAAAATCAGATTGCTGATCCCTAAAGAAAAATGCTAGAGCTCTGTAAAAATGTATTACAATACATAATTCATGTACATCAATGTGCAAACCTGCTTGTAATAACACAAAACCTGTTGAGGTACCCAGAAAACCAGTCCAGCACAATATATTACACTGTGCCTTGCCTTATCTAACATCATACATTTTAATTAAAGATTACATGATATAGGTCCCATCTTTGTAGTGGCTGAGTGATTCCATCTGTTTGGTCATTTCAAAAACTTCCTGGAATCCTGTGCTGAGGCCAGACATGTGCTGGAAGTATGCTTCTTTCTCCACTTGTACAGAAAGGTTGTTCACACCAGCCTCTTTAAGGACAGCAGTAACCTTAAAAAATAAACACAAGATAATAATGAAATATCCTGTATTATTCATTTTTTATTTTTATTTGCCTCTCTCTCTCTCTCAACCTATATAGGCAGCCGTATCTGGTTAATCATGTAAGTGGGTGGGGTCCACAGACCCCTTTCAGCCATAGCCATAGCTTGTTGGTAAATTTTCAGTGGTATACAGCAGTAAGACTAGTCTGCCTGTAACCCTCTCTCCCACAGCAAAACACGTCTATTAATCTGCAGCAGTCTGTTGGTCAACAAGATAAAGCATCATTAACATTTCCGAGATCAGAGTCTGGAGTAAATGCAACATATTAATAATGTATGCTCCTGAGCACCTTTACATGCATCATACAGATAAATCATGTATATTAAGTAAAATACATAAACTAAAGCCAGAGAAATTCATTACAATCTGTATTGCAATTATCACAGGCAAGGCTATGAGCGGTTAGCAAACTGCTTAACACATTTCAGGGTTTAACTCCCTTAAGCTCCATTAGCATGTGCAGTTCTGAACAAGTCACCTAACCAGGCAGTGCTCTGGGACAACTGGGACATTGGTTTGGGCTTGGCTTCTCAACAGCCTCCTTACCACATATGCCTAGAGACTACTTGCAAGCCTATAACAGGATGGCGTCTACTGAAGGAAGCACACACATATTCACTTACACATATCCTGCACATTGGTGGGATCTGCTTTGTACCGACTGAGTGATAAGATAAGTTCCGTCTTTCCCATAACCACTGACTGGATCAAATATGCATAGTAGAAAGAATGCTCTAGTCAGTGCAGGCCTGTACTTCTTACTGTTGCCTAAAAATCTTAGACATTTCCCCACAGATCAGAACCTTAGAATTAGCTACCTTCTGCAGTTAACTCAGCTTTTCCAGTACTTTTTAGTGCTCATTTTTGAAACAATGACAAACCCTCTGTGATGCTGTCCGACATCCCTACTTTTTCCTTCCAATTCATTACCACACCATTCTAGCAACCCAAAATTGTCTCCTATACACCAGGCTAGAGTTTTAACAACTGAAATACTTGGATACGCAAAAAAACTCCAAGGGCTTCTCAGTTAAAAGGGTAACCTTTATGAACAGACTTCCTTCCCTTGCCAGGGAAATCCTCAGCTCATACGGTTACAGCAGTTTCTTCTGACTCAACCCTATTTTCTTCAGTCATCTCACAATGTCTAAAGTCTATAGATTAGTACTAGGCTAACTGCCTTTATGAGCCATTTTAAACCCAGCCAATTACACCTTGTGGGAATCAAACCCTGCACCTTGTGTTTATAAGACAAACACCTTCCCCATTACACCAACAATATCAATAAATAAACTGGACTCTTCTTTCTCACAGCTCATTTCCATTAAAACCAAAGAGAGGAGAGACCAAGGCAGTGAGGTCTTTACTCACCATAACAGAAATCAAGAAGGAATTAAAGAAGGAATAAAGAATTCACCATTCCTAAGGTGATGGCATAGCTAACCCTCTGAAAGAGAAACTTTCAAACATTTGGATTAGGTATTTTTGTAAGTAAACCAGTTTTTTCAAGATTCTAAGTCAGAAAGGTAACATTCATCAATACCTATTGTAGTAGCTAGGCAGCAGCAACACACTGGGGTGGTATTCTTTTTATTTGATATTTCTATTTTCACTTAATTCCATTGGTATAGTAAATAAAACACATATAATGTATTCTGCTTGCTTAGGAATGCAAGGATTTTTGTTGATTTGCAGTCACAGAATCACAGAAATTTGTCTAAACAGCATTGTGTGCGATAAAAGCTCCTGGTGGAGAGAGATGCATGGTTAGAAACAGACCTGTGTTATTCAGCAATTTGACAAAAGCTCTTTTTTTTAATAAAATAAGGCTTTCCAGTACTAAAAAAAAAGTTTATTTCTGCACATGTGCAGACTGATTTCTATTACCATGGGAGGTGATACCTGTTTGTTCTTCTTCCGCCCCAGTTTCCAGCCATCTGAAAATGCAGTGCAGTGTTACGGGCTACCCTTCAAATGCGATGTTATAATAATGTCCCTTCTGCCCTAACTGCGGTACTTTATGCAATGCCACTTCTACTTAATTTCAATCTAACACTTGGTTAGAGTACCAATGCTTCCATTGTGGAAATGGCTGCTATCCAGTGCCAGTGTGACAGAAAAAATGGTTATGAAAAAGAAGTTATGTCTTACCATAACGTTCCATTTAAGTTGTTGATCTTCCAGTCATCACTGATGGGTTCGGTTCCGAGCCCTCGGAACCGAGTCGGCCTTATATCAAGCTTCCGTGCACCAAAAACTCTCGAGCTAAGCTGCCACCCACAATGCCCTTTGCTCAGTTACCTCAGATAGAGTTTGCATGCAACATATAGAAGAAGAAGAAGTCAGAGGCCATCTCTGTGCAGAAACCCTAATACACCACAAAGACCCAGAAGATCCGCCAGGAACCTTAGGAGGGGGTCGGTGGGAGGGTGTAATGACTGGAAGAAGATCAACAACTCAGATGGAACTTTATGGTAAGACATAACTTCTTTATCTGAAGTTGTTAATCTTATTCCTATTCATCACAGATGGGACAGAGTCCCCAGCAACTTGGAGAACCTGGGTGGCTCTTATGGAAGAACATTCCAGAGAACCATTGAGCCAAATCTGCTCAGTCTGTCCGCCATCACGTTGGAGCTCCCCAGGATATGCATTGCGATCAGAAAGCGGTTGGAAGCTATCCCCCACTGCCAGATTCTCATGGCTTCGCGACATAGGGGGTACGATTTGGTCCCTCCCAGCAATCGTTCCGGATGGACGGAGCAGATGAAAAGCTTGCAACGCCAATTGTATCTCTCTGAACTCCACAACATTGAGATGCAAATTGACCTCTACATCGGACCACGTGCCTTGGACTGACTTTCCCTGGAAGTGGCCCCCCCCACCCCATCAGGGAAGCATCCGTGGTCAATGTGGCGCTGGAATGTGTAACCTGGAAGGGGTGACAGCAAAGATTTTCGTCTGTACTCATCCACCAGAGGAGATCTTGTTTTGCAAATGTTGGTGATAAGAATCTGTGAGCTCAGGGGGTGAAGATTGGGTATCCACTGGGCCTGAAGGAACCATTGTAGTACTCTCAAGTGAAGTCTGGCTAAGGGAACTATGGGAATGGCTGCAGCCATAGATCCCAAGGCTTGGAGGATTTCCCTTGCAGACACCTTGCTTTGACAGAGTATCACCTGAACTTGTGCCCTTAGTCTCTGAAGCCTGTGGAGAGGAAGTGAGATCAGGCTTGACTGGGTGTTGAATATTGCCTCAATGAATTCCACTTGTTCTGATGGCTGAAGGTTTGATTTCTCCCACTGTATGGTGATGCCTAATGACTCCGCTAGAGCCAGTGTGCAGCGAAGGGCCCTGACCAGAAGATGCTTGGTGGGGGTGGAGAGGAGCCAATCATCTAGGTATGGAAACACCTGAAATCTCTGAAGTCTCAGATGAGCTGTTATCACTGCAAGACATTTTGTGAACACTCTGGGGGCTATCGAGAGACCGAAAGGCAGGGCTCTGAATTGGTAGTGATTGGCTCCTAACCAGAAGCGAAGGAGGCTCCTGGAGTGCTAGTCTATCTTGATATGGTAATACACATCCCGGAGATCTAATGGGCACATCCACACAGCCTCCCGCAGAAAGGGGAGGATGTATTGAATCGTGACCATGCGGAACCCGGTCTGAACTACCACAATTTGTTTAGCTGGGTGAGATCCAGGATGGGCCTCCAGTCCCCTGTTTTCTTTGGCACCAAAAATAATCTTTGAGTAGAACCCTGATCCGCACTGATCTGGGGGGACCTGTTGGATGGCTCGTTTTTGACATAGCTTTCGTATTTCGGAAGCTGCCTCCTCCCTTTGACTGGGTGGAACATAGGGAAGGGATTTCAGAGGTCTTGGATAAGTTATTAGGGGAATATGGTAGCCTCTGGTAATGATTCTCTGCACCCACTAATCGTTCGCAATGGAGAGCCAGGCAGCTTGGTGCAGAGAAAAACGTGCCTCGACTGCTTCTAGAGGAAAACAATCAGGCAGCGCCTCAGGAGCGCTGATATGGTCTACCCGAGAAGGAATCTCTGGAGCCCTGGTTTCGGCGACCCCCTCTGCCTCGAAAGGGACGTCTTCCATTATTGGAACCCCCTCTGCCTCTGGAGTAGTCCTCACGATGTGCGTCTCGGAAATGACCTTGAGACTTCTTGTGCCACATCTTTCTGTTCCTTCGATTCCTGAAGAAGGAGCGCTAAGGTTTGGAAAAGCGTAGACCAATGGCAGACAAGGTCTTCCCGTCTTGTTCGAACCTGGCTAATGTATCCTTGACCTTAGCACCAAACAGAGCAGATGACTCGATAGGGGCATTTAGAAAGGAAGACTTGAAGGAGTGTGCGAGGTCGCAAATGCGCATCCAGGCGTGGTATCACATGACTATGCCTGCACCCGCAGCTCTAGCTGCTCCTTCAGTTGCGTGTGACAGCAACCTCATGGATGAATTAGATATTGATTCTAGGGTGGCAAGTTGGGAAGCAACTTTATCTCATGCTCCATCCGAAACTTGCCCCGTGAGAGTTCCGGAGAGTTTGGAGATAAGAGCTCTCTGGAGCCTCGTAAAATGTGCCAGAAAGTTCAGAGACCTAACTGCGAAGGTCGCTGATGCAAAGACTCGCTTCCCTAACCAGTCCACTGTTATGGACTCTCTGTTGGGCAGGTGAACAGCAGGACTCTCTTCTGCAAGGTCCTTTCTCGTGGCTGCCGCCACCACCATAGCGTCCACTGTCAAACCTCTGGACCAATGGGGTTGATCCTCTGGAGGGGAAGAATACTTTGTCTGATCTTCTGTGGATAGCCCCAACGGAGTCAGGGTTCTTCCAAGCCTGTTGCACGATGAGTTTAACCAGCTTATCGGTGGGGGGGGGTCACCCAAGAAGTAGAGGGTCAAGAGCGAAAGGCCTGCAGGAATACGGATTCCTCCGAAGAAGGGTTGGAGGACTTCCAGTTACCCCTCTGTTTTAAAATTTCCATGATGTCTCCGAAGAAGACATCATCAGGGGGTGACAGTGGGGACCCTTCCCCATCATCGTAGTCCAAATCTTCTGTGAGGGACTACTCTGGGGAGTCCATGTGTTTCCTCTTACACACCCATTTCCGAGGGGGTTCTTCGGTGGGAGCATCCGAAGAAGACTCAGAAAGGGAGATGCTCTGGACAGGGGTTTCCTGGGCCTTGTGCTCTCGGAGTCCTGTGAAAGTGGCCTTTGACAGCTGTGGCTCAGAAGGAACAGGGGGAATAACCAATGGGTGAGGATTGCTAGCAGCAAGTGCCCACTCCATCACCTGGAAAGCAGGCCCGCCCGAACAGGAGTGGGAGCCCGGAACCGGGGTCAAACCCCGCTCCAGACGGTCCTCCCCCGGGGACGGAGCCTCAAGCAGACTCAGAGCGGTAGTCACCCTCGGATCCGAAGTTGGGACTGACAAAACCGTCAGAACCAAGACCAGAACCGGAGGTTCCACCCCCCCCCCCAAGTATGAGATTGAGGAAGGGTGGGTTCCGATGGAACAGATACCCAAAGGGGTCTTGGGGCCACAGACAGAGTCGTTGTTGGTGCCAAGGAAGGGAGTCCTTAAAGTTGGATAAATGAGCCTTGGAACTGAGGGATCCAAGAGAGAAGAGTAAGTAGGGGTTGCTGGAGAAATAGACCCAAAGCCTGGAGTGGGATAGGGTCTAGGTGGATTTGAAATTACCCTGGCGGTCAGCAGATGGTCAAAAAGGCGGACCACATCCAATTCGGAAAGGCTCCTGGTGGATCTCTCCGATGGCCCTGAGGGGGAATCAGACCAGTCCAAAAAGGGAATTGCAGGTTTGTCCGGCAAACGGGTCCACAGTAGGAGTATTGGCTCTGTGGTGTGTCACAGTACGGCACAGATTCCAATTTTGAAACTGGTAACAATGGTAAGGCTGGAGTCGTGAACGGGCTCGAAGCCGAAGTCACAATAGGGGTGGATGACAAAAACGGTTCCGAGGTAGTTGCTGGAACCAGTATTGGAGCAGAAATGGACGATGTCAGTGCCGAAAGAGAAATCGATAAGCTGGTCGGTACCGAGGCAGTAGACAGTGCCCATAGTCGGCGTTGGCGAGGCGACCTCAGTAAACTTAGCTGGAGTCGAGCTCGGAGCCGATGTAGTAGTCGGCACTGAGGAGGCAGAACGGTGTTCAGAAGAGAACTTATGGGCCTTGTGCTTGTGACTTTTACCTCTGTCACTGGCTGGTGAAGAGGGGTCCGAGCGAGGACATTTCTTGTCCAAGGAAGGAGGGGATGAGACCTCCATCGCAGAAATAGCCTCCGAAAAAGGCAAAGCAAGTAGGCCCTTTAAAATCAGTTTGTTAAGACGGTCATTCAGCGTCCGCTGACTGAAACTAGCACATATATCACACGGGGGTTTCGCTGACAAATGCGGAACCCCCAAAGAGTACACACACTCTTCATGGAGGTCACTATTTGGTAGTTTACCACTGCAAGAAGAGCAGCGTTTAAACCCCGTAGTTCCCTTCTTTTCAGACATCCCAGAATACACTCTCACGAAATACCAACAATGGTAACAAGATATTGCAAGAGTAGAAAGTTAGAAATACCAAGAAAATACCAACAATGGTAAGAGAGAAATACCTGTGGGTAGAGTTGAAGCAATATAGAAATCAAAAACAGATCATCAAAAGAGAAAAACGTTTACAAAACTTGTAAATATATCTGAAAAAAGCACTTAGCTGGACAGCTCAGTGAAACGCTGCTATAAGGCTGTGCGGCAAACAAGATCTGAGGTAACTGAATAAAGGGCATTGTGGGTAGCAGCTTAGCTTGAGAGTTTTTGGTGCACGCAAGCTTGGTATAAGGCCAACTCGGGTCCGAGGGCTCGGAACCGAACCCATCTGTGATGAACAGGCAGAAGATTAACAACTTCAGACAGATATTTACTGTCAAAAACAACAGAAGATTTCTTTACAACAAACCAAAAAATACAAAAACAGTATTTGGCACAAGACTGAACAAAATTCCATTAATACAGCTATTTTCTTCTGTTTACAAATGCAGCATAGATAAATTCTTCATATTCTTCTCTACTGTACTAGCCTCTGTTAATTTAAAACCTTTAAATACTGTATAATGTACATACTAATCAAACTATTGCACTTTTGTAGTCCCTTAAAGTACCCCATAAACCTCAAAAGACAAAGCACCTCCATTATTGACATTTACTAAAAAAAAAAAGTTATGTACTCACCATAACATTCCATTTGAGTAGTTATACTTAATTTTCTGCAATCTGTAGGTATTCGGATCCATATCGGATCCGAGCCAGCAACATTTTATCAAATATCTGCTTCAAGCTCCTCCCCTTACCCATAATCCCTCACCTCTCCTACCTTCCCTCAGATCGAGTTTGCCATTAACCAATCTCAATAATGTTAACCTAGAATAGGTTAGGGGGAAGGAGGGAGGGACGGTTGCAGAAAATGAAGTATAACTACTCAGATGGAACGTTATGGTGAGTACATAACTTCTTTATCTGAAGCAGTTCACTTCATTTATCTGCAACCTGTGGGACAGAATCCCCAGCTACCAAAACTCTTGGGTGGCCCTCATGGAAGGATATTCCTGAGCACCGCAGAGCCAAAGGATGCTCTCACTCTAGAGATCAAATCCAACTTATAATGAGAAATAAATGTATGTGACCTTGCCCAGGTCACTGCTGCACAGATATCATCCAGAGAAACTCTAGACCAAAAAGCAGCAGAAGTTGCCATAGATCTGGTAGAATGAGCTTTAATAGGACCAGATGGGGATAGGCCTTTATCCCTATAGACTTGCATTATACATGGTGTAATCCATCTGGATAAGGAGACCTTGGAAATGGCCTTGCCCAAAAAGGGTCTAGAAAAGGACACGAATAATTGATCAGACTTACGAAATTGTTTAGTCCTGTGTAAATAGAAATTAAGCGGTCTATGAACATCTAGCAATGCAGCTTATATACACCCTTGCTCTGGAAATTTGGAAAGAACACAGGCAGATTAATCATCTGGTTAATATTAGTTTCAGAAGCCACTTTCGGTAAGAAAAGGGTTCGTGCGAAGTGAAACCCTGTCTTTATGAAAGATCAAGTAGGGGGCACGGCAGACAAAGCTTGAATCTCAGAAACCCTTCTAGTCGAAGTAATGGCCACTAGAAAGGCCGTCTTCCAGAGGGATGGGATATGAGATCCGGGTAGGGATCCAGAATCCGTGGAAGAGTTAGAGCACGAGACCAGAGGACGAGGCCAGAGCGGGGCAATGAGGATCACTTTGCACCCCAGTCGGAAAGCTTTCTGAAGAAATTTCGGAATGAGAGGTAGCGGGGTATAGGCATACAGTAACCTGGGAGGCCAAGCATGAACTAGAGCGTCTCTGGGGGAGTCCCCTGGGGAGAGGATCAGAGCGAAGAACTCGCTGCACTTCACGTTGGAAGGAGATACGAAGAGATCACACCAAGGGTGATCCTAAGCTAGGAAGACCACCTCCGTTATTGACTGTTTCGGAGACCACTCGTATGGCATTAGAATAGCCCGACTCAATCTGTCCGCTAAACTGTTGGAGCGTCCCGGGATGTGCTTTACAATCAGAAACAGACTGGTGGAAATCTCCCACTCCCACACTCAAATTGGCCTCACGGCAGAGAGGGTAAGATCTGGTCCCTCCTTGTTTGTTGATGTACCAGACAACGAACATGTTGTCAGACTGAACTGCAATTGTCTCCGGGGGAAGAACAGTGTGAAAGGCTTGCAACGTTAAAAGCACTGCCCTCATCTCCAGAACATTGATATGCAATCTGGTCTTGGTCTGGGGCCACGTGCCTTGGACCGTCCTTCCCAAAAAGTGCCTCCCCCACCCAAGCTGGGAGGCATCTGTGGTCACTGTGGCTTGGGCTGGGGATGTTAAGAATGGATGACTTGCCAAGATTTCTGGCTATTGGAGCCACCAAAGAAGAGGAAATCTTGCAGGCTCTGCTGATCTGTATAGTTTAGTCCATGTGGAGGTCTAACCAAGACCACTGAACTGCAAGGTCCACTGAAGCACCCTCATGTGAAGGCTTGCACATGAAAGAATTGAAATTGCAGCGGCCATGGAGCCTAGTGCTCAGAAAACGTTGCTCACCATCGGTGTCCTGGGGCCGAGGATCACTGACACATGGGCCCATAGGTTCTAGGCCCTGTCCTGAATGAGAAAAACTTGTAATAGTGGAGTGTCCAACCATACCCCTATAAATTCCAAAGTCTGTGTTGGGTTCAGGTGGGACTTGGAGATGTTGATGGTAATCTCTAGATTGACTGCAAGATGCAGGAAGGAGTCTCTGGCCATGCAAAGTAGATGCTTGGTGGCAGCAGCGAGGAGCCAATCATCTAGGTAAGGAAACACCTGAATACACATGATTTCCCTGAAGCCTCAGGTGAGCCGCTACTACTGCCATAACCTTGGTAAACACCCTGGGGGCAAAGCGTAGGGCTCTGAACTGGAAATGATTGGCTCCCAGCCGGAAGCGAAGGAATCTCCTGGAGCTTCTGCAAATCTTGATGTGGTAGTAAGTGTCCTGGAGGTCTATCGAGCACATCCAGTCGCATTCTTGGCGATACGTTAGAATGGACTGTAAGGTGAACATCCGTAATTTCTGCTTGGCTACAGACAGGCTCAGGGTTGACAGGCCCAATATGGGTCTGAGGTCCCCCATCTTTTTTGGCACTAAAAAGAACCTGGAGTAAATGCCTAATTTGGACTGACCTGGGGGAACCGGTTTGATGGTCCGATTGTAAAGCAGCTTTGAAATTTCGTGAGCTGTGGCCTCCCTTTGAGTGGGTGGAACATCTGGGAGGCACTTTGATTGGATGGGTGGGGCAATGAACTGGATGGAGTATCCTCTGGATATTATTTGGAGCACCCAATGGTCCATCGCAATGGACTCCCAAGCCATTAGGTGCAATGAAAATCTTCCCGACTGTCGCCAGAGTAGGACAGTTGGGCAACCCCTCAGGGTTGCTGCGCAAGTCTGTCCGAGAAGATCTCCCTAGACCCAAAATTCCTCGGACCCCCTCTGCCTCTGGGGCAGCGTCCGTCTAGTCCCCCTCTGCCTCAAGGGGACGAGTTGTCCTGTGTTTCCCAGGAAAACTGAGATTTTCTGAACCACATCTTCTTCTGCCCTCTATAATTCCTAGAAAAGGATCTTTGAGGGCTAGAGAAGGGGACTCCGACGGCAGAATCTTCCCATCCTTCTCGCTCTGGACCAAGGTGTCACAAACGGTCTTCCAAAAAGGGAGGAACCGTCAAAGGGAGCATTTGTAAAAAGACGCCTTGAAGAGGTCCGCAAATTGACAAGAGTTTGAACCAGGCTTGCCGCCTCATAGCTACGCCGGTCCCAGCTGCCCTAGCAGCTCCTTCCGTGGCATGGGAAAGAAGACGCATGGACGTGTTTGAAATGGATTTCAGTCTCGACATTTTCACCGAGAACAGCCGCTTGTCCTCTGGCTGCAAGGACTCTGAGGGTGACACAGCGAATTCCGTGACAAGGTCTCGCTGACGTGTGCCACATAATACAGAGCTTGTATGAAAATCATTGCTGAAGAAAAGACTCGCTTCCCACAGCGATCCACCGCCCTAGACTCTTTGTCTGGAGGGTGGACAGAAGAACTTTCCTGAGCCAGTTCTCTCTTGGTGGCAGCTGCCACCACCATAGCATCCACCGGGGATCCCCTGTACCAGGCCTGTCTGTCTGTGGGAGGAGAAAGGATCCTGTCTGGGTGTTTGGGTATTGGCTCTATGGTGTCAGGCTCCTTCCATGCCTACATGGTAATAAGATCCACTAATGGATCTGCAGGAGGGGATACCCAGGATGTAGATGGGCCTGTGCCAAAGGCCTTCAAGAATACCGACTCATCCGCTGAGGGTTTTGGGGCTGACCAACCTCCACTCTGGCGGAGGATTTCCATGATGTCTCCAAAGGAGACATCCTCGGGAGGTGACCGGGGGGAACCCTCACCTTCATCCAAGTCAGTATCTCCTGTGAGGGACTCGGGGGAGTCCATGTGCCTCCTCTTACATGAATGCTTACGGGGGGCCTCCTCAGTGGGAATCTCTGAAGAGGGCTCATAAGTCACAGGGGGTTCCACGATGGGATCCACCTAGGGGTCCTCTGGCATGGGTTGTCCCTGGGACAAGCTGATGGGAGACGTGACCAAATCCACGGCAGCCTGGGTGGAGTCCAAGGCAATGGGCTGGGGTCTCAATCCCTGGAAGAGAACCCTCTCCACCACGTCGAAAGCCGAAGGAGAATGCACCTCCTTGGCAACTAACAATGAAGAAGTTTTCCCCAGCTCCGTTGTGAGGATCGGGGCAGAGGCCAAGGTAGCCAGGGTTCCGAAGGAACAGCTTGGAACCAACAAAGTCGGAGCCAAAGACATCTCCGTTCCCTCAGATCCGTCTCTCTGTTCTCGGCCCAGAGTTGCTCAGATCAGAACAAGTCTGATCAGAGGAACTCAAGGTAATGGCCAGCGTTGAGGTTGGAGGAACCATCGGCGTTGAACCCTCAACTCCTAGGATCCTCAGATCCATAAACCCCGAAACCGCTGGTCGGATCGGGGAAGGAGAGATAGGATGGAAGAAGGGCATAGAGGTCCCCTCTCCGGCTGGTAAGACTCCCATTTGGATTTGGGTCTGAATGAATCTCCGCATCATCATGTCCACATCAAGCTCTGACAGACTCCGAGTGGACCACTAGGAGGCGACCGACTTGGATCTGACCCTGTGAGACGACCTCAAAGAAGGCCTCTGGTCTGAAGGCTCCCTCAGCTCCGGGGAGAACCTCGGGGAATGGAGCCGAGGAGAAGTGGTCCTAACAACTTTAGCAGGTGGACTGGGAAAAGCCTCTCTACTCTTTTTTCTCTCTCTTTCTTGTCCTTATCCTTAGATTTTGTCCCCGCCTCAGCAGGCTTAGAGGGAGGTTTAGTCACAGCCTGAGGGGAGGTGGGGGTGTCGGCTACAAGAGCCGATGTTGAGGCCGTCGTCTCTAAAGCAGAAACTGGTAGCAAGCCCTTGGCTACCAGCTTCGCCTTCCTCTCTTTTAGGGCCCTGGGTAGAATGAACCCTGCACACACAGCAAACTAAGATGGAGAATGCCCAGGCAAATAACACACACAGTGTGGCCATCAGCCAGTGAAAACTTGTGGCCACACTCTGTACATTTTTTAAACATTGGTTTAGGCTGGTCAACCGTAACACACTCCACACAGCCAAACGCTAAACTAGACACACACACACACACAGGGGTTGGCTAGGCCTACTCTACCTCAAAAACACAAACTTTCTAACTACCTTTTTTTTTTAAACAATAAACCGACGACAAGATGAAGGGGAGGAAGGGTTGCTCACAAACAACTATCCTCACACGCTAATTTAAGTATCAAAGGTTCCACTTACTACACCCAACTTGGAGCTACAGAGACCATGATGCGTAGGCATGAAGCGGCAAATGAGATCTGTGAGAAGGTAGGAGAGGTGAGGGATTATGGGTACGGGGAGGAGCTTGGAGCAGATGATTGATAAAATGTTGCCGGCTCGGATCTGATATGGATCTGAATACCCACGGGTTGCAGATAAATGAAGTTAACTACTTCAGATCCTATGAAACCTAATTTGCTTTACAATGGAACCCAGAAATGTTCTTAGAAGAAAAAAAATAAATAAACATGAGACCATGCATCTTTCCTATCACATCCAGCAACTAGATAAAGCATCTCTGTCTTACTTTTATAAAACACTTGACCCTTTAATGGGATTTTCCTATAAACCATTTCCCACAAGCAGTCCCACAAATTACTTTCTATTAATAACAGTAAATTTTTCCAACACCCCTACATATGTTTCTCCTAAAACTTCCCATCCTGATTCAAAAAACAAAACACCCTATAATTTTACTACACTGTTCTTTATTATTATTCTTTAACTTCTACCACCATACTTTCTCAGTAAGCCTTTTTTAATGTTTTATTTTTTAAAAATAACAAAAATACTTTGGAGGTTGAAGGAGGGAAAACTAGGGAAGAAGGAAAACAGGCTCACATCCAGGCTTAACAAGATTTAGTCATATGACAGGTGAATTACAATAAATGCATTATGTAAAAAACTGATGTTTACAGGCCTTATTCCATTTACAATTCCTGCATACACCCGAGTCAAACTTCCAAGAATCTTTTGATGTATGCACGTACTTATATATGGAGATAACCTAGTCCATGTGGCTTACACCTTGCATCTGAACAAGTCCTACATGAGTATCTACTGCCATTTTGGAAAAGTAAAGTTTCTGTACTAGAGTATGCCATTCTATTATACTTGGAAGCAATCCTCATCTATGATGTAGGAATACGCTTTTATGTAACAGTCAGAAGAGTCCAAAATAATCTTGCTTGTATGACCTGCCTGTTGGCAGGCAGAGGGGACTCAAAATAATTTTAAAGAAATAAAAGTACAGTTGTGTACACTTACCATAAATGTAGATGTTCAAGTGTATTCAGTGTTGCAGTCATCACATTTGGGTTATCTGCTTGCAGTAGCCCTCAGTCGGCCTGATTATCAAAGTTTTGGGTCCTGCGTCAGTTGCTGTCTCATCTCAGGTAGTCAAGGGTATAAAGCATGCAGCCAACACCATTACATCAGTTTTTCTTGCCCCAAATGTCAGGTGCCCCCATAATGGGAAGCAAATATATATATCACAAGGTTACACCTCCAACAAAACAGCAAATACACCAAAAAGCTTTAAGCATAGTAAACAAAAATAGAGGTACAGCCTATAGAAGTCAGGGGGCTGGAGGGAGAGTAACTAGGACTGCAACACTGAATAAACTCGAACATCTACATTTATGGTAAGTGTACACAACTGTACTATGTTATTCGTGTTTCCCTGCTGCAGTCATCACATTTGGGAAGATTCCCAAAGCTAAGGATTGGAGGAGGAAATTAGATAGCATTAGGAAGAGCTATAAGGCCCTGCAAGACTGCAGTGGCAAATCCAGCTCTGGATTTAGGGAAAATTGCCAAATGGTAATGCTTGGTGAAGGTATGTACAGAACTCCAGGTAGCAGCTTCTAGGATGTACCTGGTAGGGACACCTCTGAGAAAAGCTGTACAGGTAGATGCAGCCCTTGTTGAATGTGGTCTTATCCCCTGTGGGGTAGTAGGTTTTCCATGGTGCTTATAGCAGAAATTAATGCTTAAAAACCTCAGCTTTGGCCGGCTAAGAACTTGCTGTATTCAATTGGACGTATAAGAGAATTTAAGTACCTTTATCTGCACTTTTTTTATCAAAAAAATACAGTATTTAAATTGATTTTAACTGTGTTGCAGGAATATTAACTGAACTGGAAGTTAGTCAGTGTTTGCTGAATTTTATTTGCTAGTAATTACAGGTGTGAGGGTAGCCACATTCTTTGATTTCCTGTCCTTGCCTATTTAAGTGGTACAGTGTGAAATATTTTCTGCTTAAAAACCTCAGCTTTGGCCGGCTAAGAACTTGCTTATACTGGACGTATAAGAGAATTTAAGTACCTTTATCTGCACTTTTTTTATCAAAAAAATACAGTATTTAAATTGATTTTAACTGTGTTGTAGGAATATTAACTGAACTGGAAGTTTTGACTCTGCTCTTCATTTAGTCCCACTCACCCTCCCTGTTTTTGTTTTGGTGTTAATCTTAGTGGCCTTGAAACTGCCCGCCCCTCTTGTAAATTTGTGTTTGGATACTCCTACTGGGCCCATCTCATTTACTCACTCAACTGAGTGCAGTGAGATCATATTCTGATTTCAGGCACTCCTACTGTGTACAAAGAGAGCATCTGGGAAAAAGAAAAAAAAAATTAAGCTTGTTTCCTGCCAAGTGGTATAGACTATTTGTAGGCTTCTGAGCCCCCAAGCCCTTCTGCGTTGGAGGGAAGCCTTCTAGCTCAGTTTTTTTTTCTTATAACTAGCCAGTTTCAAATCTGTTTCTTTGATCTCAGCACTTGTTCAGAAAAAAAAAAATTTCATCTGCTTTTACTGTACTTGTGTTTCTACCTACTTTATTTTACTTTTGCATCATCTTAAAAGTACTCAATTGTATTTATTACTGCTTGGTGTAACTCATTCTAAGCCTTTTGGTTTAAACACTTGGGCTTCGGACCAGTTGTTTTGCACTGAGAGGGTTTGTGGTCTGCACTGTAGTGGCAGAACAGGTAGCTTACATCCTTCTAGGTTGGGAACAGCTGATTGAGGGCTCAGTGTCTGTTATTCTAAAAGTGTATTAATTCTGGTTTAAGCACTTGGGCTTTCAGGCCAGTTATTTTACATTAAGAGGGTTCGTGGTCTGCACTCTTGTGGGAGGAGAGGCTGGACTCTGCCCTTCTGAGCTGGGAATTTCTGATTAAATGCTTATAGTGCATGCATATCTGAACTGCTTCTTACTGAAGTTGGTGTGCCTTGTTTGCTGTGGCATAGACTGGATTCGGGCCTGCTGGATCTAGCTTTGTTTGTGTAACTTGAGCACTAATCCAGGCATTCTCTAAAGTATTCAATTGTATTTATTACTGCTTGGCAGTAACTTGATCAAAGTGTAGCTATCATTCTAAGTCTTTTGGATTAAGCACTTGGGCTTCAGACCAGTTGTTTTACATTAGGAAGGTTTTGGCATGCACTGTGATGGCAGGACAGGTAGCTTTCATCCTTCTAAGTTGGGAACTGCTGATTGAGAGCCCAGTGTCTGTTATTCTTAAAGTGTATTAGTTCTGGTTTAAGCACTTGGGCTTCAGGCCAGTTATTTTACATTAAGAAGGTTTGTGGTCTGCACTCTTCTGGGAGAAGAGGCTGGACTCTGCCCTTCTGAGCTGGGAATTTCTGGTTAAAGGTTTATAGTGCCTGAATATTTGAACTGTATCTTACTGAAATTGGTACACCTTGTTTGCTGTAGCATAGACTAGATCCAGGCCTGCTGAATCTAGCTTTGCTTATATGCTTGTTGTTTGTTTGCTTGTTAGTTCCCTGGAATGCTAATTCCACCTAATACGTGGCTTCTCAGCGCTTCTGTGGATCACTAGTGATATCTGCATTGCTTACTGTACTTATTTCCTTGTTTCACTTGAAAGAAAGTTACTGTTTGTCGTTTTTGCATTTAAGTTACCTGTAACACATTGCACTTAAGTTACCTGGCACTTGCTCACTAAAGCAATTATATAAGTCAGCACTAAAAATTAAAAGCACTACACCCTCACTCCCCACTAGCCCTTGTTTTCAAATATTAAGGAATTCCCAATATTATTCTAGCATGTCCAAAGGTCAGTTGTCAATCTCCTCTCTGGTCCAGCTGGTGAATCTGGGAATCTTGAGGCAATGTTACAACTGCCTCATGTACACAGACAACCCTCTCCTCCTCCCAACAAATTCCAACACATGTGAGAGATGCAACCATATAGCCAAACTGGAGGCTAAGCTCTCTCAACTCAGTACTGGCATAACCAGTCAGGAGGAGAAGGAAACCACACTCACTACAATTCCAGTCTCACATAGACCTACCACGACAGCAAACCAAACACATAATCACACAAAACATACTGAGGCTCTAAATAAAGATCTGCCTAAGCAGCAGAGATCTCCAAAGCAGACACCCAAGCAACCACTACCCCAAAACAAAACACGTGCAACACATATCTCACAAAGCCAGTGTGCCGAACAGTCACAGCCCTTATGACTACACAACACACCTGATACACTTGTAATAGGTGACTCTATCGTAAGGCACACTGACGTCCCGCTCACCAGGCTGAACAAGGAGAGGGTCACGGTGAGCAGCCTGTCAGGCGCTAGGATCCGCCACATAACACAAGCACTCAGGTCACTCCAAGGCAAGTACAAATATGACTCAGTCATTGTCCATGCTGGTGTGAATGACCGGAGACGTACCGCCCTGGACTACATGAAGAGACATAAAGGAGCTCTCTGAGCATGTAGCCCAGGCCGGTATGACCCTGACCTTGAGTAGCATCTTACCCTCACCAAGAATGATGCCACAATATGAAGACAAGATGATCAATTTCAACAATTGGCTTAAGTACTGGTGTCATTCAAAGGGGATCCAATGCCTGTCAGCTTGGGATGATATGCTCGACAAGCCACGATGCTTCGCTAGGGACGGCTTGCACCTGTCACCCCTGGGCTTTCGGATAATGGCAAAGGCTCTTGCTACCCCCATAGTGCCTTTTTTAGGCAAGGCTCAGAAGACAAACCCACCTCCATAGGTATCACAAGGGATAAGAAACTAAGAGTAATGCTACTCAATGCCAGAAGTCTAAACCTCAAGATGCACGCACTCGAAACTCTCCTTAGCAAGGAGAACATCGGTATCTGTGCAGTAACAAAAACCTGGTTCAGGGCTCCCGAGAGCACCCCAGCACTACCAGGTTATACCTCATACCATGCTTTTCGACCCCAAAACTTGGATCGAACCACAAAAGGAGGGGGAGTATCGATATTCATCAAAGATACCCATACCTCCAGGTTGGTGGCAAAGCACGAAGCATCAGAGACTATCCATGTGCAACTAACAGTGGGTAAAACTGCCTTCCAGTTTATAGCCTGCGACAGACCACCCTCCCAAACCCAGGAACCCCACTCGGCCTTCCTGAGAACACTGGAAAATATGAAGGTCTCTCCAAACACCATTATATTGGGTGACTTCAACTACCCAAACATAGACTGGGAGCATTACTCTAGCTCCAACACCCAAGCCCAAAGGTTCCTAGAATTTATAAACTCAAATTCTATGGAACAATTTGTTACCACTCCCACAAGAGGGGAAAACATATTGGACCTGATCATCACTAACATGGGGACTCTATGCTCCAGACCAGAAGTGTATCCCTCACTGGTAAGATCAGACCATAAACTAATCTCACTGGATATTCACATCCTGATCCCACCCCCTGCCCAGAAAACCACAGTGAAAAACTTCTCTAAAGCAAATTTCACACTCCTCAAAACCAAGGTGGAATCCTTCAAAGCCCCCGGGCCTGTGGAAAATACGGCCCAGACCGCAGAATCCTTTATAAACACATTCTATGAACACCTTCAGGAATGCATGGATCATGTGATCCCAAATAAAACCAAGACCCAATCCTCCAAAGGCAGACGTCCTGTCTGGTGGACCCCAGCCATAAACAAACTATACAATAGAAGGAGGAAGCTACTAAATGATAGAGCAAAATCCCAAAAAGGGAAGGCATCACTGATCAGTATTAGCAAAAAACTATGGGCACTCATAAAATTGTCTAAGGCCAGCTTCGAGAGAAAAATTGCACAGGACACTAAGGATAATCACAAGGCTTTCTTTAGTTATGTTAGGAACCTGGGTGGTAATTCCCAGATATGCTCAGAATTAGTCCAAAATGACAAAAATACACTGAACCCACAGACATTGCCAACATCCTAGCTGACAGGTTCAGCGCAAACTTCTCCCCACCACCAAAAGGGCAAATATCTATCCCAGCAGAGTGCTGCCCCCCTGACATCTCAGATGCTCAGGTAAGAGCCGCCTCTCCAAAACAAAAACACAGCATCAATGGGACCAGACGGTGTCCCGGCTGCGTCCTACATGAACTCCAAGAAGAGCTAAACCCAAACATAAAACTACTGTTCAATCTCAGCCTTACTACAGGATATGTGCCCAAAGAGTGGCGTGCAGCAACAGTGGTCCCTCTCCATAAAGGTGGTGCCTCAACGGATCCTGGAAACTATCGCCCCATAAGCCTGACTAGCTTGGTCTGCAAAGCTATGGAAAGGATCATCATGGACCTCCTAAATAAAGATATTGGGGACCTACAGACACTGGATCCTACCCAGTTCGGCTTTGTTAAGGGCAGATCCTGCCTCTTAAACCTGGTTGATTTCTTTGAAACAGTCACCAAGGCGATTGACGAGGGGAAGGTGGTCCACACAGCCTACCTGGACCTCGCAAAAGCCTTCGATACAATACCCCACTCGGGCATTATAGATAAGCTCACCAGCTTAAATATAAACCCCTATGTCACTAGATGGATTGCAAACTGGCTCAAGGACAGAACCCACATGGTTAGAATTGCTGGAGCCATGTCAGACTCCAAACCAGTTACAAGTGGTGTCCCACAAGGCTCAGTCCTGGGACCTCTCTTGTTCGGTATATATTTCTCGGAGGTACAGGCCAACACGGAAGGACTGTGGCTGACAAAGTTCGCAGATGACTGAAAACTGGGCACCATAATCGACTCTCCAGCCGACACAAGCATTCTCCAAAAGGGCCTTATAGAAACAGACAACTGGTGCCAGAGCCATGGCCTCAAGCTAAATGCCATAAAGTGTATAGTCATCCCCTTTGGCAAAAACAAAGTGCCCACAAATTACCACATAGGTGGTAATCCATTAAGTACAGAAGAAGTAATTAGGGACCTGGGGACCCAAGTTGATAGCAATCTCTCATTTGACAACCATGTGGCCAAAGTGGTTAGAAAAATATTTTATATAGCCCACCTGAGCATGAAGGGATTCACATCGAGATCAGGGGAGGTCATTGTGCCTCTTTACTCATCCCTCATCAGGCCCATAATTAAGTACAATGCCCCTTTTGGGATGTACCTTACCAGACACCTGCAGCAACTGGAAAGACCCCAAAAGTACTTCACCAAGAGGATCAAAGGGCTCAAACAGATGCCATATGCTGCCCGGTTAAAGAAACTTCAACTCTACTCAGTGGCATACTGCCTGTTCAGAGGCGATCTGTGCCTGACGTATAAAGCCATGTCCAACCCGGAATTAATGGACATGCTGCACCTCAGAAAATCCAAATCCCATCGAGCTACGCGCTCGAGAGACTTGAACCTCAGCACTGAAATAAATAGGACATGCTGGAGGGACAGATTCATAACCCAGAGGCTCCCTTCACTCTGGAATAAAATCCCAGTCCAGGTTAGGCAGAGTCCCTCATTGACTCTCTTCAAGAGGAATCTTGATGAGTGGATGGGAGATCGTAGGTTTACCCCGGGTATCACTTCTGTGTCACTGTTAGACAGAGGCACAT
Source organism: Protopterus annectens (assembly GCF_019279795.1). Lineage (NCBI taxonomy): Eukaryota > Metazoa > Chordata > Ceratodontiformes > Protopteridae > Protopterus > Protopterus annectens. Next base: position 40,102,883 of record NC_056730.1, read on the forward strand.
TATACTAACCTCGAAAAAGGGCATATCAAAATTAATTTAAAATGGGTGGCGAAAGCCAAACACATTCTGGCTAGGCTTATAAATGCCCTAGGGCAGATAGCCTAGTATGAACCTATGAATGCAATGGCCTATCCATTTAGAAATGGTTTGCTTTGAAATGGCCTTCCCCTCTGCCCCTGCAGCAAATGCAACCAGCAGCTGTTCAGATTTTCTGAGAGGTCTAGTCCCGTCCAAGTAAAATCTAAGTTGTCTGTGCACATCTAAGGAGTGCATTTGTTCCCCTTTGTTCTGTGGATTAGAAAAGAAGGTTGGCAAATGAATGGACTGATTAAGGTCCACAATAGATACCACCTTGGGCATAAAGAAGGGATTGGTCCTGAGGGACACCCTGTCCGCATGAAAGATAATGAAAGGCTCCACTGCCATGAGGGCTTGTAATTCAGACACCCTTCTTGCTGAAGTGATGGCTAAAAGGGAGGCTGTTTTCCAAGAAAGGAATTTCAACTCTGCATTTGCCGCTGGTTCAAAAGGAGGTAGAGTGAGTTTTTCCAATACAAAGTTAAGGTCCCAGGCTGGAGTAGGGGCTCTTCTGCTGGGTGGTCTTAAGTTTTTGGCCCCTCTGAGGAACTGCTTCAGCAGTGGATGAGAGAAGAGGGGTGGTTCTGTGTTGTAATGGGCTGAAATGGCTGAGGCTTTAATTTTGATGGAGGAAAAGGAAAGGCCCTTGTGAAGCATCTCAGTTAAGCATTGAAGAATCTTAGGTAAACTGGGCGCTGCTGTGGCCATCCCCTGAGTCTGGTTCCAGGAACAGAATATTTTCCATTTTTCAGCATAGGATTTTTGAGCAATAGGCCTCCTTGCCTCCAGAATGACATCCAGCACTTGCTTACTGATGGATGGTAACGGAGTGATCAGATAATTAGCCAGGCTGCCAGATTCAGGGTTTGAAGGTGTGGGTGCAGAATCTGGCCATCCTGCTGGGACAGCAGGGTAGGGGTCTGAGGCAGGTGCAATGGTGCCAGCAGTGACACACTGCACAAAAGGGGGTACACCAGTGCTGGTGTGGCCAGTCTGGTGCAATCAGTATCGCCTTTGGTTTGCCCTGTTTGGTCTTCAGTAGCATCTTGGAGAGGAGAGGCAGAGGGGGAAAGGCATAAACTGATAGGTTTTTCCAGGTGAAGGACAGGGCATCCACTTTCCAAGCTTCTTTGTGGCTAAGTCCTTGTGCAGAAGTTGTCCAATTGGTAGTTCTGGGGGGAGGCAAAAAGGTCTATCTCTGGGCTCCCACATTTGTTTCTCAACATGTTGAATATGTTTGGTTCCAGTTTCCACTCGTGTGGGTCCTTGCAATTTCTGCTTAGTTCGTCTGCCAGTGTATTTAGCTTTCCTGGCAGGAATTGAGCCTGTAGGTGCACTTGGTAGCTCAAGGCTGTGTTCCACAGAGCCATGGCTAGTCTGCAGAGAGGGTACGAGTGGGTTCCCCCTGTTTGTTTATGTACCACATAACAGTGGTGTTGTCCGTCTTTACCATTAATTGTCCTGGAAGAATGTTGTCCTTGAAAGCTGTCAGAGCACTCTGTACAGCTAACATTTCTTTTTGATTGATATGCAGGTGCATTTGACTTGGGTTCCATTTGCCCTGAATACACTTCCCTGCCAAGTGAGCCCCCCATGCATAGTCTGATGCGTCTGTTAGGGTTTGGGCAGCAGGGGGTAGAGTGAATGGCAGTCCCATGTTTAGGTGGCAGGCCTCTGCCCACCAAAGGAACTCTTATCTGTAGACAAAGTATGATAGGAATGATTGCTTCTAGATCCTGAGAATGTTGACACCATAGGCCTTTTAGATACCACTGTAGTTTCCTCATATGCAGTCTTGCATATGGAATTAGGAGAATGCATGAGGCCACGAACCCTAGGGCTTGCAGTATTTTCCTTGCAGATAGCTGGGTCTTTGTGGCCAGTAGTTTGAAGACGGCTGTCAAATGAACTTGTTTCTCTGGCGTGAGGAAAGCCATCTGGGAAGTTGTGTTCAAGCTTGCTCCCAGGAATAAAATTTGTTGGCAGGGTACAAGATGTAATTTCTTTTCATTTATGTTGTACCCCAGAGAAGTTAGCAATTTCTGTACAAATGCCAGATGATTCAATAGTATGTCCTGGCTTTCTGCCTGAATTAGACAATCGTCCAGGTATGGGTATTTTTGAATATTTCTTTGCCTGCAAAATGCAATGACTGGAGCTAGGCTCTTTGTGAATACCCTGGGCGCAGTAGATAAGCCAAAGGGCAGTGCAGAGAACTGATAGTGCATGTAGCCTGCTTTGTAGTGTAGGTATCGTCTGCAAGATTCCCTTACTGGGATGTGCAGGTAGGCTTCCTTTAAATCCAGTGTTGCCAACCAGGCATCCTTGCCTAGCATAAGAAGCAGCTGGTGAAGAGTTAACGTCTTGAATTTTGGGATTACCAAAAATGTGTTTAGGATAGAAAGGTCCAGGATAGGATGCCAGGAGTTGTCTTTTCTGGGCACCAGGAAAAGTGTCGAGTAGAAACCTTGTCCCCTTTCCTCTTCTGTGACAGGTTGAATAGCCCTGATGCTAAAGAGAGAGAGAACTTGTTTTTGAGTCTCTGCCCACTGATTTGGGGGTAGATCTGGCCAACCGTTTGGGGTTGGTAAGGAGTGGAAGTGGAATTTGTATCCTTGGGAAACTATATTTAAAACCCATTTGTCTTGGGTAATGAGTTCCCAATTTTTTGCCTGCAGGGCAATCTTTCCCCTAAAGCTTTTTTGCCTGCAGGGCTTGGAAGATTTAAAGTTAAGTCATTGATAGAGTTTACCATAGGGGGGAGTCTTACCACTCCCTGCTTTGGAAGTGGGAGCCACCCACTGCTTAGTCCTGTGAGTACCTTGGGACTGAAGCCTGTGTGTTCTGCTGGTTCTGGGTTTGGACTGAGAAGGTCTGGAAGAGGCAGGAAAGGGCCAATTCTTACAGGGCCAATGCCTACTAAATCTGAGAGGCTGTACTTGCAGGAAATCTTTAACCGTTTGCATAGATTCAGCTTTTTCCTCCATCTTTTTAAGTACTACTTCTGTTTGTTGCCATGACCTGACAAAGATTGCTCCTTAAGCCAAGCATGCCTACTAAGTACAGACCCAGTGACAGCAGCCCTGCAAGATGCTTCTACTGAATAAAAACGACATTGCAAAGTATGTTTTCCAACGTGTTCAGCAAAATGCATTAAATCCTGTAAATCTATTTTCAGCACAGTCAGGAATCAACATAATTTTCTGTTTAAGCAATCCAATAATATACTGCTGATACTATAACATATGAAATTGGTAGTTTAAGGCCCTAATGGCCATGGATGCAGAAGTGTATACGTTCTTACCCCATCTATCCAGCGCCCTGGAATCCCTATCAGAGGGGATAGGATTTTTAGCAGTAGTAGCCTTAATGCCCTTGGGTCCCTGCGAAATGGTCTCAGGATCTACAGTAGAATTTTTAAAAAGGAACTTGTGAGAGTAAGGAACCCTGTAATATCTATCAGGTTTTCTGAGAGCAGGAAGTAAAGAGTCAGGGGCCAAGCTAGATTCCGAAAAGGCATCATCAACAATGTCCAGTACAGGGGGGATAGCTAAAGGCCTGTGTTGGGGCAGAAGTAAGAAATCCCTAAGCCTCTAGAGTAATCCTGGCTTTCCCAGCGAAAATGCTCCCTAAGAGTATGCAAGGATTCACCAAAAGATAAATCCTCTGGAGGGGAAGCAGAGGGAATTGAGTCTGCATCAGAATCCTCATAGGCAGATAAGGGTAAATCCTGGTCATCAGAGGAAACAGACATTTCAGAATCCTGATCAGAAGAATCATAAGTAAACTCAGTCCTAGGTCTCTTTGAGGGGGAAGGTTGGCTTTCCCTGAGTAAAGTAATAAGGTCTTCAGCCATTCTTATCATTTGTTTTTTAGGCATAGGGGCATGACCATGCAGTCTGGGCGTCAGTTTTCTAGGCATGGATCGAGTTTTAGGCCTTGAAGAAGAAGATGGCGTTGGTTTAATATGCAAGTCAGTAGGCCTGAATACACCCTCAGAAGCCGGTACCTGCACAGCGGCTCCAGACCCATCCAAGGTAGAGACAGCCGCAGGTTCCACAGTTGAAGCATCTCGCGGCATACCGGACCCCAAATGGGTCTCAATAGAGGCTTGCGAATCTGAAGTAGCAGGTATCACTGGTATCAAGGGCTGCGAAAGCGTCTCACTGAGTACTGGCAAACTGGCGACTAGCCATTTACTCCAGTGCAACTATTTTGAGTATGTACCTTTAACTCCTAGTGGATGTGGCCTGAGCCTTTAAAAATTAAATTATCACCTTACAATTCTAACAAATACTCATTGACAGAGGTCAAATATCAATACAATTGTGTTTGCCATCATGTATGCTTCAAGGTAAAATATTTTTAAACCTTGTATGTAGCATGGTTTTGGAATTATTAATGCAAATATGCATAAGTAATATATGACGCCTAGAGGAGCAGTAGGAGTTAACTGCAGATGCACCTGGAGGCATCACTCGGATGTAATGAAGAAGCGTCGTCAGCAGCTTTGGACCTATGCGGTCTGTCTCTGTCTTTATCTTTGAATTTTTTCAGAATGTCAGTAGTCGGGTGGCTTACCGAAGCCATATCTGGGTAACTGAACAGAGTACCAAAATATTTAGAAGCGTAAGTATACTGACGATGAATAGTTTATTGTTTAAGGCACAAAACCGACAGCGAGGTACAGCGTGGTCAGAGTCTAGGCAAGGAATACAGTACAAATGAAAATATTTATGAGGTATTTGCTTTCCACAAGAAATAAAATTACTGACTTTTACTGACATTGGTTTAGAGCAAGAAAAAGTTTCTCCAACAGGGTACTTAGCTAAGTTGAAGACTTCGGTTCTGAAACTTGAAAATGAAAATTTCAGGAGTCGGACGGCCAGCACTTGCGAAATGCTCCTGCTTCGGGCACCGCACGGCAAGAAAGACTGATGTAATGGTGCCGGCTGCATGCTTTATACCCCTGACAGCCTGACGTCATGGAAGATGAGACAGCAACAGACGCAGGACCCAAGACTTTGATAATCAGGCTGACTGAGGGCTACAGCAAGCAGATAACCTAAATGTGATGACTGCAACAGTGAAACACGAAGAACATCAGTGATATTCCAGAACTCCAGAATACTACAACATGCCTTCCTTAACTCTTCCTGCAATAAGGTCAGTTATGGGCTGGATGCATAAATATAAGACCACTCAATCACTCACCTATGGTATCAGAACATTACCGCCAATACTAATCTGACCAGCTATGATCCATTTTAGAGAAACATCCTGAGATTGCAAAAATGCAGTGCAGAGTAGTTGAGAAGTTGGAGAGAACAGCAAAAAGGTCATGTCTGTGCACTACTAATTATATTTATTTTCTGTCAAAATGTTCCCAGAAGTGGAAAAACTACATCTTAATGAGAACATAAATCTGTGAATCAGAACAATTTTTGAAATATCCCCGCAGTGGAGACTCAAAGATTTGTAGCCCAGTGCCCCAAATTTCTGGCAGCTGTTTTGAGTTAAGGAAGTTATTTGTGTTTTAACTTCTTTTGTGAAAGACATAGCATGACAATATCTGTATCAAAACTACTTTGTGAGTTAGACTGACCTATCTCTGTAGTGCACTCCCACTTGAAGAGAGTACTGCTATAACTGAGGGGGGGTCTGATCTCAGCAGACTGGCTGACAAAGTTGATGCATGTATTTGCAACATTAATATGGAACCACATATTATTCTCACTTTCATTGTGTTTTCTATTCCCAAATCCACTGAGGGGAACTGCGCAGTAATGACACAAAAGCAAGGTATAGGGAGTATCAATCTCCCTGGAATTTAGCTCAATGATTATTTTGAGTGAGTCTGCTGACTTAAGTGGTAATCTGAAGAAAGCAAAGGGATGCTGTGAGCTAGCTGGTGCATCATTTTTAATCTCTTACCAGACCTGGCTATTGGCTCTACTATCTTTATCCTAACCAGATCATTCATTCCATCATGGGTAATATCCTGGCATCCCTAGGCTAGGCAAAAGTCCTATGACCCACTAGTTCCTGCCCAAGGTGCATCATGAACCCATTAATTCCCACTAGATAGAAAGTGTCCCAGCTGCCAAGTCCAGTGTGATGGTTTAACCTCTTCCAAGGAGCAGCTTCCACCCTTGTGGCAGCTCTACCAGATTTTCAGCCGCTGCTTCTGCATGTCTTCTAGGCTGCATATAAATGCACAATGGTAGCACAAGTTCACAAACTTGTGTTTCATGGGTGCAAAATCTCATTTTTCCCCACTAGGTGTTACTCAGGTGGTGAGCCAGTGCCAACTCTTTTCCCAGAACGGATGAGGCGGTATCAGCCACTCACTCCCATCCTCCCCTGCCAGCTCCCACAGGCATCCAAGCTGCTATATAGACTTAGGTTGCATGCGGTGTCATTATGGCTTTACTTCTGTATGCCACAGAGCTGGCAGCAGGTGTATTATTAAATGAAGAGAATATGCAAAATGAATAGAATGTTTAAGCCTATGACTGAGGCATGAAATTCCAGTCTAAATGAACAATTGGACTGCTGTCTCTAGTGACATAGAGGGAAAAGCCCTGACTATGGCCTAGACAACCAGAGTTTAGTTAGTGGCTCAAACACCCGGCAGAGCTGACATTGGAAGTTCGTCTTGCCTATCTCACCATCACCAGTGTTGTTCCCCATACTTCTGGGACTGAGCCAGTAGCCAGGCTCAGGTTAAATACCTCATGTAGAGGTTCTGCCAGGGGATGTCTCGTACTATATCAAAAACCCAGGTATGTTACCTGCTCCTATGGATGAAACGTTCTTAGTCTAGGGCAGTACTTTTAGGACATATAATTTGGTGATTAAGGAGGTTTGGAGAGCTATGGGGATTGTACGGCTTTGAATAGACTTTTTAGGAGTGAAATGTACACTGAATATATTTGCTACGATATTGACAATGTCCACTGTGTCTAAGTAGGTTTTGTCATTTAGTACAGGTTTAATTCACTTATTGTTGTTTCTTAGTTTTCTAACATAACTAAAGAAGGATCTGTAATCGCCCTTGGTTTCAGGTGGCAACCTGAGTTCAGGGCTCCCCTAACTTATCTAATAGGCTTTTTAAACTTCTTAGTCAAAGTTCTACTATTTCAGTTGATGTGGGGGTTCAGCTCTAATGTATACTCTTTTTTTCATTCGATTGCAGATCTTATTTACGTTGGCGGACCACAGGATGGTTTGCTTTTAAATTTGCTATTATGTTGGATGTGGACGGGACTGCAGCTTTCTTTCATTTATTTATATGGGTATAAAACTCCTTGGTGAATCTGTCTGCCACAGCAGTGAAAAGGGTGATGCTGTTATGAATTTTAACAGTTCATCAGAGAATCTCAGGATATTTGTGCCCTTCAGGTTTTTGAATTCTAACATATCGGTTCGATGGGCTTTAGATACGTTGACAGAAAAGGTTACTAACATGCTGGAGTTACTGGGATAACTGCTGAATTTTGTCAGATATTGCTTGGTTACATTTTGATGTGAATCTGGAGTTTTTGTTTTGTCTGACTTAAAAATTCTTCCATCAAAACATTTAAAATTCCTTAAATTCTCCCCTGGGCTATCTTGTTTTGCCCTCCTTAAGGTGGGGGAATTTCTGATTTTTTTTTTGGCTAGGCTTGTGAAGGTCTGCAGACTGACTGTCTAGTACTTATCTATTAACCTATGCAAGACACTTACCACCTTGTCTAAAAAACAAAACAAACCTCAAAACTGTGCATGAAGACTGCTATAGCTAGTGTGGGGTTGAGACAGCCTGTCACTATTTACTTAATTTTCTTCACAATTAGACTTTATAGACGTGTACACACATTTTATAGCTTGTGTGGGAGCTGGTGACAATGTGATGATTATTTCTTTACTTAACATTCAATCAAGCATCAGAGATGTGCACAGAAAGTCAATACAAGTTGACTGGGCCAGCGTACCATCTAGGAGGAACAAGTTAGAATACATTACACATTAGTGTCATCATACATACACACACATATATATATATATATATATATATATATATATATATATACACACACACACACACACACACACACTTTATATGTGTGTATATATATATATATATATATATATATATATATATATATATATATATATATATATATATGGGTCTACTTCTTTTGACCTAACTTTCATTTGCCTGACCCCATTTGACTGAAATTTCATTTGCCTGACACTTCATTTGACCGACAAGTATTATTAGCAAGAAAATGGAATATGCCCCCTTCCCCACTGCAGTGCGACCCTGGAGTTAGAATATATAGTTTGGGGGGCCACAGCCCCCCACAAGGGGGGGGGTGGGGGGCAAAGCCCCCCACTTCATTTCATATAATATTAACTTTTGATGTAATATTGCTTAGTAACAGAAAAGTAAATGGGGGGCTTGGCCCCCCCCACCCCCCCAACTATATATTCTAACTCCAGGGTTGCACTGCAGTGGGGAAGGGGGCATATTCCATTTTCTTGCTAATAATACTTGTCGGTCAAATGAAGTGCCAGGCAAATGAAGTGTCAGGCAAATGACATTTCAGTCATTTGGTCTCCGGCAAATGAGTGTCAGGCAAATGAAAGTTAGGTCAAAAGAAGTAGACCCATATATATATATATATATATATATATATATATATATATATATATATATATATATATACACACACACACACACACACACACACACACCTTTTTTTTCCCTCAGAATCAGACGTGTATACATGTGGTTATAGTTTGGTGGAGGGCATAAGGAGGCATGCTACAGAGATGCGACTGGTAGCAACAAGTTAAAATATGTTACAGTATCCTGCTTGTGCTTTTATTATTGTCCCAGTCTACCATCAGAAGGGCTTACAGAAGGTGACTGTTTTGAGACAGGGCTATGGAAGCATACTGTATATATGTATAACAGCAACAATTTAAAATCAACGACTGACCTTTGGTTCTTCAGTTTTATCCCGAATACCAGAGGGTGCACAGATAACTACCTCTTTTTTGGGTGGGGAGTAGGGAGACGAGCAATATTCCCTAGTCCATTGGAAAGGAGCTGAAGTCCAAGGGGGAGTGGGCCCAGAAACTCCTTGGGGAGGCTTCAGAGCCATTAAGGCATTAAACAGGCCCTGAATAAACTCTTGCCATTCCCCCTGAGGTTCTTTAGGACATACAGGAGTATGCAGAGCCTCACAGGATGTGCAAAAGGAAGGAGCCATGCTGGCCTCTAAATGCGGTCGCAGCAGAGGAATCTGATGTGGATACCAGATGGCATACAGTGCTATCACTTACTTCTTCAGAAACATTCAGTGGTGGCTGGACAGCCAAAGAATTCGGCTGAGATTTCTTGGACTCTTACTTAATAGTACCTTGGGGTTAGAATATTCCACCTTGCTATCCTGGGCTAAGAGTTTAAGCATTTGGTTTTCAAGATAAATGGCTAGGGAAGACAACAGCCTCTAACAGTCTTGGTCACAAATGCTACAGGACCGGTTTGTGATGATCCTTATGGGTAATTGGTCTCCCACACTGACACTTTCCTTAGCTGGATGACATGAAATCTAGGTAACCAAAAAAAGAACAAGACCAAAAGCAAAGTAAAAAAAGACCCCGAAGGGGCACTTATCTGATGGCTAGGTATTCAAACACAGCAAAAGGCGTTCAGACCAATGACGGTGTTTGGATAGGAGGCAAAGAAGTTCTGTGTAACTGCGTCCAAATGTCACCTTTATGCTTTACATCCTTGTCCAGGGAGCATATGCATGATGTACAGTACATACAAGACCTAAATGCTTTGGTAATCACTGGCCAGATATTGGGCTATCCTTGGCAGGAGATCCCCTCTGTGAAGAATACTGCAACAGTGCTATAAGAAGGACATCATATGACTTGATGGCAAGATTTCTACAGATTTCACAAACTGCAAGTCCACCAACATCAGTCCAATACTGCTGATACAGGATGAAGGTTTCAATCAGTGGTAGAACATCAGGTCCATGCCTCAATATGGGGTGAACAAGAGACCCTCCTGATGCTGTATCTGCTTTGCAGCTATGAAGCAATGCTATGTGGCATCCCTTCAAAAACAAATACATATTGGAAGACCTTGTCACTGATCTCCTCTTCCACACCTGCATCTGCCAGATAGGAAATCGGGTGCATCTTGAGTATGGTAAGCTATGAACAGAGAAACCAGAAATGCTGTAGAGGTAGAGATATTAGATGGCATGAAAGAGGCCACCCAGTTTTAGTAAGGAATACAGCAGCAGCACTGTATTATAGTTATTTACCCTAACTACAGAGTAGGCCATTGGTGATGCCATAATGGTAACATGGGATCTATAATGTCACTGTGAGTACACTGTGGGGACTGTTCATAGGATTTATAGTGCTATATCACCTACAGATGTCATCCTAGGTACTGTCAACATAATGAGTGCCACTGTGCAATATTTAGGTAGAGCTAGTTTACTTGCTTATCTTTATATCTGTAACCTGGGGGAGAACACCAGATCAAAAACCTGACAAATTTTATGCTCAGCCAGTTAAAGAAATCACAAGCATAATATAAATATAAGCACAAGTTTAAGAATACAGCAAAGATGAAATGTTACATGCAAAGATCAATACGTTCAGGTGTCTTACTGGTGTCCGTAACTACGTAAACCATAAATGACTTAAGCATCACAGCAATATTCTTGGCAAACGTGATACATACACTATGTACATTAGGTATCCTGGGAGCAGAAGAAGATGGGAAAGATTAAGAGTAGAGATGCAACAGCTGGTTTTGTAGAGGTGGATGGTGAGAAGGGGATGGGGAGTGAGAGAGAGAGAGAGACACACACACACAGGAGGGATTATTCCTCAATGTGTAGAATTGGCATGATTCAGAAAAGAGCTGGTTATCAAGTATAAAATGGGAATATTGTGATTATGTGATGCATCACTGGTGGAAAATTTTTCAGGTAGCTTTTCAGACTACAAATGATTTGAGTTGTGCAGAGAAATCTAGGGGGGAGGAGATCAATCTGAGTTTAGAGGGTATGGATTCTTAAACATGGAAAAAGGGGTGGCTATAGTAAACAGCAATCTGTGCTACAGAGTTTGCTCCTTGCGGTCAGTAAAGAAAGGATGGAAAGGTACTAGAATCATTTGTAAATGGGACTTCTTTTGTCGCTCTGTTAGCAAAGGTCTGATTTCAAAAGTTTGGGGGTAAAACGTTAAGACAGCATACTGCTCTTTTATGGGTAGTCGCTTTTTTCCCCTTGGTAATATGCAGTGGTGTTCTCCTTGTGGCTTAAGTAATGAATCTACAAATTACATTAGTGGCTATTTTGAGTAAACATTAGTTTTTTGTCTTTCAGTTGCTGGTAATGGCTGGCAGTTCATATTCAAGTTGGACTAACAGGATGAATTTGCCAAAGACTATTGTACTTTATGGGGATAGAAAATGGGAGCTATTTTTTCAAGTCGTTTATATCTTTCGATTTTATTACATTGAGGTGGTAGAGTGTAATCTAGCCATACTCCTAGATATTTAAAGTAATGGATGGTTTAATCCTGACTTCAGATCACCTGTGTGGGTTTTGCATGTTCTTCCCTTGTGCTGGCTTTCTCCAGGTACTCTTCTAAGCACATCCCAAAAATGATGAATTGGCTAAACTAAAATGCCCATACACCTTGTTTTTACCTATGTGACCTGGGTTATGGCAGAGGATGACAAGTTTATCATTTGTTAACCAGGTAAGCAGACTGTTCCATAGATCAGCCTGCCTACCCGGTTAACAAATGATAAATAAACTTATCCTCTGTAGGTGTATGCGACTGTTTTGTCCAGATGTAGCACATGACAGCAAGGTTTCCATACTTCAGTAATAAGTATCACTGCTCTAGCATTGCTGCTTCCTCTATTACTGAGTTTTTTTCTTTTTGGCCATGTGGATTTATTTTCTATGCCCTTCTTGTAGGAAAGAGTGTTTGTGACACTGCACTCTGTATAACTTTATCCTAAGATTACTGTACATGGTCTGGGCTGTTTTGGGAGTTCTGTAAACAGTGTAGTTCGTAGATTCACCTCCATCTTCACTGTTTTTTTGTTTTTTTTTTGTTCACGGTTTGTAGTACCCTACTCCCAAACTCTGGGCTAGCTGTGTGGCTGTGCTTCCTGCTAATGGTTTTTCACTCCCTTGGGGTAATTCTCTGCTACATATCCTTTGGTTTACGATGTCTGCATTAGTTATTCAGCACCTTGTGCAGTTCAACATGGGGCTGCCTTCTTGAAGTTTACTTCAATGGCTCCCTTTAATCTGCTTCAAAATAAACTACATGCATGGATGGGGAATCTGCATCCTCAGTTTCATGCTTACACCCATATAAATCAACAGATGGAGAAGAGGGAACTAATTTTGTTTTCTCTCGCATTTATGTGAACAAAATAAAAAAAAAAAAAAAGATTTTTTTCTTAATTTTCATAACAATTGTAATTTTTTTCTAAATAAAACTCAGAGAAAATTTTTCTGGCTTATTTCCTTATTAAAAGAAAACTCAACCACATAACTTAAAAAAAAAGTTATATACTCACGATAACTATGCATCTGTGTTGTCCATTTTCATTCTTCCTCAACATATGGTTCTCAGATCCAATCCTAAGATCCGACTCGGACAGTTTTTTACATTCTAGGAGCCGACTCTCAAGCTCCTCCATTTGCCCATAATGCCCCTTGCTTTCCGGACTACCTCAGACTGAGTTTGCTGCTGCTAAATATGCCTGAAAGAATAAATACTTGCAATAATAATAAATGTAATTACAATAATAGAACAGGACAGAGTAGGGGCTCAAACTGGGAACAATGGTTACAGTATGCCTCCTCAGGACACTCCTAAAGGATAAGGATGGGGGTAGGAAGGGAGGGTGGGGAGTTTAAGAATGAAAATGGACAACACAGAGGCATACTTAATGTGAGCACTTAACTTCATTTTCATTCATTCCTCAACATATGGGACAGAGTCCCCAGCTATGATAATCTTGGGTGGCCCTCCTGGAAGGATATTCTAGAGAACTGCAAAGCCAAAAGCAGCCCAGCTTTTGGATATGATGCCCAACTTGTAATGAGCAATAAAGGTAGTCACAATAGAAAGATCATCAATTTGAACTCTGGCCCAAAAGGCAGATGATGCAGCCATGGATCTAGTCGAATGAGCCTTTAAAGATTTAGGTTAGGACAATTCTCTTAGAAAATATACAAAGGAAATGCAATCTGTCACCCATTTAGCTAAGGTAACTAGATTCTTGTTTTCCCAATTTGTTTTTAGCAAAGGAAACAGTTGATCATTTTTTTGACATCCTTTTGCTTTACGTCGGTAAAAGTGAAGTTGTCTATGTGCATCTAAAAGAAAAGGTCTCAACCTCTTAGCACATAAAAGCTAGACAAAGCCAAATATAATGGGGGGGACAAAGCCCTAAAAATTGGGACACATTTTTAATATTGCTCTTATAAACTTTGAAAATTGCTAAATAAACTGTCTTGTGTTACCATGCGTTTTTTTGAAGGATATGAAATCAGAAACTCAAATGCCTGTCATTATATAGTTCATAGGTTGGTACTAGGCTATCGGCCCTACGGTCTATACAAGCCTATCCAAACAATTCCCTGGATATTTCTTCCCACAATATTTACTTCCGTGGGCCCCTGTCTAGTACGGCAACTGACGTGATCCCTGGGGTGGATTTCCTATCTCCCATCCAATAGTCAAGGTTCCTTTTGAAGAGGGCCAAGGAGGCATTCTGCTTGACATGTATGGGCAGTCTATTCCAGAGTATGGGGAGTCTCTGGGTCAGGAACCTATCCCTCCAGCATGTTTTGTTCATTGTGATGACAAGGTTTAGATCCCTGGAGCGTGTGGCTCTGAGGGATTGGGATTTCTTTAAGTGGAGCATGTCCAATAGCTCAGGGTTTGACATGGCCTTGTATGTTAAGCAGAGATCGCCTCTGAGTAGATGATATGCGACAGAGTATAGCTGGAGGTTTTTTTACACGGTCAGCATAGGACATCTGTTTTAGGTCTGTGATTCTTTTAGTGAGGTACTTCTGCAGCGTTTCCCAGCTGTTGCAGATGTCTTGTGAGGTACATACCAAATGGGGCGTTGTACTCTATAATGGGTCTAATGAGGGATGAGTACAACTGGACAATGACCTCCTTTTTTCTGGATGAAAAGCCCTTAGTGATGAGGTGTGCCACATAGAAGGATTTCCTGACTTTTGTGGCGATGTGGTTGTTGAAAGTGAGACTACTGTCCACCTGTGTCCCTAAGTCTCTCATCACACTTTCATTGTTTAGTATACTGCCACCTATGTGGTCATTCATGGGTACATGGTTTTTCCCAAAGGGGATAACTTTTAGTTATGTACTTACCATAACTTTAGATGTTTGGGATCCATCTCGCCTACATTCTGTACTGATGGGTTCGGAGCCGATCCTCGGCTCCGACTCGGCACGCTATACTATAGAGCGAAGTCTCTAATTGGCTGAGCTATCTCACATCCCAGGATGCACCACCACTACTTCCCCAGATCTTGTTTGTCCGCACACATGCCCACACTCATAGACAGTTGAAATAACATTGCCAGGTGTTTCAAGATGAAACAGCTAAACTGAACCGTCCGGTCTCTTCTGATCTCCAAGGCAGGGGGAAGGAGGGTGGGTTATTAGGAATGTAGGCGAGATGGATCCCAAACATCTAAAGTTATGGTAAGTACATAACTAAAAGATGTTATGTGATCCTATCTCGCCTACATTCTGTACTGATGGGACAGCGTCCCTAGCACCTGATTCCTGGGTGGCTCACTGGAAAACACTACTGAGAACTGTGGAACCGAAGGAAGCTCGCCCCCGAGATGCCACATCCAACTTGTAATGAGAAATGAAGGTGTGAGGAGAAGACCAGGTAGCCGCAGCACAAATGTCACTAATGGCAAGCTTGGAATGAAAGGCTGTCGAAGTAGCCATAGCCCTTGTAGAATGAGCTTTCACAGTGGTTGCAAGCTCTCTATTAGAAAGAAGGTAAGAATGACTGATACAATCTCTGATCCACTTGGCAATAGTGATCTTCGTGATGGCTTTGCCCAATTTATTGTCCGAAAAGGACACAAACAACTGATCTGTTTTCCGTGTTTGGTGCGTCCTATTTAGGTAGAAACGCAATTGCCTGTGAACATCCAATGAATGGAAGATGTATTCCACTCTGTCTGAGTAATTTGGGAAGAAAACTGGGAGTTCCAATGACTGTTGAAGACAAAAACTAGAACAAACTTTGGGAACAAAGGATGGATTAGGCCTGAGGGATACTCTATCCTTGTGAAAAACCAGGTACGGTGGTTTGACACACAGGGCTTGAAGTTCCGAAACTCTTCTGGCTGATGTAATTGCCACCAAAAAAGCTGTCTTCCAAGAAAGAAATTTCAAGTCACAAGTTGCTGCCGGTTCGAAGGGGGAAGAGGTCAAAGCACCTAATATGAAATTAAGATCCCACGGTGGAGCGGGATGAGAAATTGGAGGTTGTAGCAGCCCAGCACCTTTCATGAAGGCTTTACACAACTTATTGCTCATCAAAGGTGGGTATATATTCTCATGAAAATTAGAAATAGCTGCCAATTGAACCTTAATGGTAGAGACCGAAGAACCTTGATTGAATAAGGAAGCTAAAAATTTTAAAACTTCTGACACCGGGGCAGTAATGGGATCTAACTCCCGGAGTTGGGCCCAAATGGAGAATCTCTTCCATTTACTGTTATACATTTTTTTAGTCGAATTCTTGTGGGCCGAGGACAAGATATGTATGACTTCCGAGTCCAAAACCTGGTTCCTGACTATGGTCAGAAGTGGAGGAGCCAAGCTGTTAACCTCAACGAGTGAAGGGACTGATGGAGCTGTCCCGACTGGTGGATCAAGAGGTCTGGAACCTGGTCCAGGAACCATGGGCCGTCCAGTACGTATTTCCGAAGAAAAGGCAGCCAGACTTGACGAGGGCAGTATGGGGCAACTAAAATCAGCTTGCACTGCAAGTGAATCTCCTTCTGGATCACCCTGGGAAGAAGGGGAACCGGTGGAAAGGCGTACAGTAGGCCGGTGGGCCAAGCTTGGACTAGGGCGTCCTTGGAAATCCCCCCCGGTACTGGGGTGAGAGAGAAGAACTGTAGACATTTTGTGTTGAGAGAAGTTGCAAAGAGGTCGCAACAAGGAGTTCCCCATCTTCTGAAGATCTGAGTTGCCACTCTGTCGTTCAGAGACCACTCGTGCGGGGACAGAATAGTTCTGCTCAGTCTGTCGGCTATCACATTGGATCTCCCCGGAATGTGCGTTGCTACCAAGAAACGGGTGGTTGCAACTGCCCAATCCCATACTTTCATGGCCTCTCTGCAAAGGGGGTAGGACCTGGTCCCTCCCTGCTTGTTCAGGTACCAGACTACTGACACGTTGTCGGACTGAACGGCAATCATGCCCTGGGGGAGGTAACTGTGTAGTGCTTGTAGCAGTAGAAGCACCGCCCTCATTTCCAGTATGTTGATGTGGAGGGAACTCTCATCGGGGTGCCACTTGCCTTGGACTGACCTGCCCAGGTAATGTCCCCCCCACCCCATCTGGGAGGCGTCCGTAGTCAAAGTGGCCACTGGTGGTGGAGGAACGAAGGGTCGCCCCTGATCCAGGTTGGAGGAAAGAAGCCACCAATGGAGGTCCTGTTTGCACTTGTCCGTGATCATAATGAGGTGACTAAGAGGAAGATCCTGATACGACCACTGGACTGACAGGAGCCACTGGAGAATCCTCATATGCAATCTTGCTAAGGGAACTAGGAGAACGGTAGCCGACATGGAACCCAACAGTTGTAGGACCATCCTGGCTGGGGCTCGGCGTTTGAAGAGCAATGCTCGGACTTGAGATTGTAAAATTTCTATCCTCTCTGTAGGAAGATAGACCCGCATTTGCTTTGAGTCTATCTCTACTCCGATAAATCGTATGCGCTGAGATGGCAGCAACACAGACTTTTCCCAATTGAAGGTGATTCCTAGGGAGTTGCCTAGAGATATAGTGGCTGCTAGGTTCTGTAAGAGTAGACGCCTGGAAGTGGCAGTTAGGAGGCAGTCGTCTAGATATGGAAACACCTGGAATCCTAGACTTCTCAGGTGAGCAGTCACCACCGCCAAACATTTGGTGAACACCCTGGGGGCTGTGGTGAGACCAAAGGGCAGTGCGCGGAACTGGAAATGACTGTCTCCCAGGCTGAAGCGCAAATGTCTCCTGGACGCCTGATCTATCAGGATATGATAATAGGCATCCTTGAGGTCTATCGAGCACATCCAAACACCTTCCTCCAGCAGCGGGAGAATGGATTGTAAGGTGACCATCCGGAACTTGGACTTCTTGACAGAACGGTTGAGTTTGCTGAGATCCAAGATGGGCCTCATGTCCCCGGTCTTTTTTGGCACCAAAAAGAATCTTGAGTAATCCCTAATCCGGTCTGGTCTTCGGGGACCAGTTGGATGACTCCTTTTTGAAGCAGCTTTGAAATTTCGATGGCTGCGAGATCCCGTTGACTGGGTGGTGGGTCCAGGATTTTCCGGGATGGTGGGGGGGGGCTGAGAAAAGGGGATGTTGTAACCTCCGGCAATGATCCGGAGCACCCATCGGTCCTGAGTGATATTCTCCCAGGCCTTTAGGTGCCTCGAAAAACGACCCCCGACTGGCTCCGGAGTGGCGCAGTTGGGCAATCCTTCAGGGATGCTGGAAGGTTGAGGAGCCACGAAAGGACTCGCGGTCTCCAGTGTTGCGGGGGCCTCTGCCGCCTCTGGGATGGCGTCTTCCTGAAAAATTTCCTCCTCCTCTGCCTCTAGAAGGGGGATCATCCTGCTGTGAGGGGTAAGTCTTCTGAGATTTGCGGAACCACATTCCCCCCCCTCTTCTAGCCTTGGGATAAGGCCGGAAGGGAGTGGAAAACCATGCCCCTACGGCAGTCAAAGTCTTACCCTCTTGTTCACAGCGGGTCAAGGTGTCCTTTACCTTGAGTCCAAACAAGGAGGACCCATCAAAGGGAGCGTCGGCAAAGGAAGACTTGAAGGCCTCCACAAAATGACGCAGGCGGAGCCAGGCTTGTCTCCGTAGAGCAACACCTGTACCCGCCACTCTACTCGCCCCTTCGGCCGCATATGAAATGAGCCTCATGGACGAGTTCTATACTGATGATAGAGTAGCCAATTGAGAGCTAACCATCTGGGCCAACTGCTCAGGTAGGTTACCAGAGAGGGTATCAAAGTTCCTGGACCAGATCCCTCTGAAGTCTGGTGAAGTGCGTAAGGTAATTCAGAGACCTTAAAGTAAAGGCTGCTGAAGTAAGGGTGCGCTTCCCGTACCGATCCATACTCCTGGACTCTTTATTAGGAGGGTGGATGGACGTCGAAGCCTCTGCCACATCTTGCTGGGTAGCAGATGCCACCACCAGGGCATCTACGGCCACACCTTTAGATAAGAATTCCTTTTCTGGGGGGGCTGACAGAAATTTATTCGGGATGAGCTGGCACCGGTTCCACAGAATCCGGGTGCTCCCACGCCCTTCGAGAGATCAAATCCAGGAGCTCATCGAAGGGCGGAGACACCCAGGAGGCAGAAGGCTGAGCCCCGAAGGCCTTGAGGAATACCGACTCCTCAGCGGAAGGGGGTTTGGACTGCCAGTCACCTCGTTGCATGAGGATTTCTAAGATGTCCACAAAGGAGACATCATCCGAGGACAACTTGGGGGACCCCTCCGCATCATCGAGGTCGGTGTCCGAGGTGAGAGACTCATCAGGCGAGTCGACGTGCTTCCTCTTACACTGTCTCTTCCTGGGAGGTTCCTCCGAAGAAGCCTCGGAAGGACCCCCAGGAAGGGAGGAATCCCCAATAGAGGTGACCTCAGGCCCCAGGGCTCCGCTGTCTTGAGACAGGGGGACAACAAAGGAACAAGTCTCCATGCCAAGGGAAGGTGTCGGAGAGATGGTGGAGGTAGCCAAGGAAGATTTGGCTAAAGCACTCCTCATGGCCCTGAAGGCTGGACCCCCCCCCCCCGAGTCCTGGGAAGGTCCGACCCCCGAGGCCACAACAGTAGAAGGCACTCCCGCAGCCGACGCACCAAGAGGGAGGCTCAGAACCGAAAGCATCTGACCCAAAGCGTCACCCCCGGGGCCGACCGAGGAGGTCCGTGTACCGAACTCCGACCTGAAGGTCGGGGTTGGAGTAAGGGTCGGAGCCGACCCGAAAACCTCCACCGGCTCCACCAGCATCGACTCCAATGGTGCCGAGGCTGTTGGAGGAGGAACCAAGACAACAGGGTGGACAATTGGCTCCGGAGTCGACTGGGATGGAGCCGAGACTAACTTTTGGAAGACTGGAGACTGAAACAGCCTTTGAAGCACCCTGTCAATATCCGAATCGGACATCCCCGAGGACCGAGAAGAGACCGATCGGGCCCGAGTTGACTTCTCCGCCGGTTCCGAAAGACTGGGGGACCGGCTCCGAATAGTCTCAAGTAGTATCGGCGCCGAGGGAGATTCCACCAGCACAGCAATTTCCCTCAGAGCCGACGGGGACTTTCGGCGCCGATGTAGAAGAGTCTGAGTGTGCAACCTTTCTCGGCTCCGAAACCATTGGAGCCGAAGAAGGTGACCCACCTCTCGATGCTCGAGCGCTCGGCTCCGAGGACAGAGGAGTCGAGGCTGGAGGCACCGAGGCAGACCGTTCCTACCTCGGCTCCGAAGTCCGTGGAGCCGACGGAGAAGCCTGCCTTGATTTCTTTGCTGTCGGCTCCGACGGACTGGTCGGAGCCGAAGACTTCTTCTTCCTGGAAGGAGAGGGGGAAGAAGATAAAGCCTCCTCAAAGGAAGGGGTGATCATCCCTTTCAATATCAATTTGTTTTTCCTCTCTTGGAGGACACGGGAAGAAAAAGCGTGGCATACACTGCACGACTCTTGAAGGTGCTTAGGCCCTAAGCAATAAACACACAGAGAGTGATCATCCGTTATAGACATCTTGTACCCACACTTGGTACATTTTTTAAAACCCGAAGGTCTATGTTCTTTCGACATCACTAGAAAGATCCCAAAAAAAAGATCCCAAAAACCAACTAGGGACAAAAACTAAGCACTCAGAGAGCCAAATCCCTCTAACTTAAGCAGGATTGACCTATAAGCTCAGAAACAGACACACAGGTAAAACTATAACAACGCTCTAACAGAGCGCGAGGGCAAGGCCCCTCTAACTAAAATGGGACCTAGATGTTAGAGGAACAAGTACCACACAAAAAATTTAACAACAATTTTAACAACACAAAAGCCTGAACTAGAGCACGAGGAAACCCCTACCAGTTAAAGTGGGAACCTAACGCCACGAAAATTCACACAACTTTCCTCACAAAAAAACACTCAACAAGTGATAAGTAGCTGTTAAAACAGCTTTTGGGTGAAAAATTAGAGAAATTCTGACAGAAAACTTGTCAGTAAAGAGTACTTAGCCCAGCCAAGTCGAGACCACGTCTATTGCTATCAAGCGGCAAACGAGATCTGGGGAAGTAGTGGTGGTGCATCCTGGGATGTGAGATAGCTCAGCCAATTAGAGACTTCGCTCTATAGTATAGCGTGCCGAGTTGGAGCCGAGGATCGGCTCTGAACCCATCAGTACAGAATGTAGGTGAGATAGGATCACATAACATCTATACATTTCTTGGCATTAAGCTTGAGCCCGTGGCTCTGGCACCATGCATCTGTTTCTGTAAGGCCCTTTTGTAGAATATCTACATAATTTGGGGATTCAATAATGGCTCCCAGTTTGCAGTCATCTGCGAACTTTGTTAGCCAGAGTCCCTTAGTGTTGGCCTGTACTTCAGAGAAGTAGATGCCGAACAAGAGCGGTCCCAGGACCACATCCTGAGGTTCATTCCTTACTGATTTGCCACAAAAATAAAAAAAAGACACATTTTATAAGGAACAGACCAAAAATATGAGTCAGAAATCTGGACATTCTGTGAAAAATCTGGACAGTTGACAGGTACATGTGTAAGCAGGTATTCTTCATTGTTGTCAAATTTTGGACAGAAGACTGGTAAACTGATTACATGATTCAAGTTTGACTCAAACAACTTTTGGCAAGAAGGAAGGGTTTGTACATAAGGTCACTCTGTCTTTGTGAAACAACAAATAAAGTGATCTTGAAGAGAGTGCTTGGAGTTCAGAAACTTGCCTTGCAGACGTAATGGCAACAAGAAAAAAATTTTTCCAAGAGAGAAATTTTAGGTCTGACTTAGCCAAAGGTTCAAGGGGAGACTGGATTAAAGTTTGTAATGCAACAGTAAGATCCCAAGGTGCAGTAGGATCTCTTACTGGAGGTCTATGCAGAAGAGTACCCTTCAGAAAAGCCTTACAACTTTTTGAAGAAGCTAGAGGGAAGGCATTACACCCTATGTGGTAATTAGAGATGGCTGCAAGCTGGACCTTTACTGTGGAGAAACTGGCTCCACCCTGAAAGACTGAAGCCAGAAAATATAATACAGCAGGAATCGGAGCTGTAAAGGGATCCAGTTTTTTTTTTTTGTTCCACCCAATAAGAAAATCTCTTCCACTTAATCTTATAAATCCTTCTGGTAGAACATTTTTGAGAGTTGGACAAAATCTGCCAAACTGGAAAGATGAATCAATCCTGATGGGTGTGAAAGTAGATCCAGACTGGGGTCCATTGTCCAAGGCAGACATAAAAGATGAAACCACAGGAATGGGAACCACACATGCTGAGGCCAGAAGGGGCAATGAGGATTACCTTGCTCTTCAACCATTGTGCTTTCTGGAGAAATTTGTTTAATAAGGGAAGAGGAGCATAAGAATACAGGAGACCAGGGGGCCAAACATGGGCTAGATCATCTCTCGGTGACTTCCCCTGATGGGAATTAGGGGAAAGAACCTGATGCACTTGTTGTTGAAGAAAGAGGCAAGGAGGTCACAGCAAGGTTGACCCCAGTGATGAAAAATTATTTCCATTGCTACAGGACTGAAAGACCACTCATGTGGCATCAGAATGGTCCTGCTGAGCTTGTCAGCTAAAATGCTGACTTCCCCTGGTATGTGCATTGTTACAAGAAAGTGATTAGAAGAGACTGTCCACTGCCAGACTCTCATTCCTTCTCGGCAAAGGTGGTAAGGTATGGTTCCCCCTATTTGCTGATGTACCAAACCACTGACATATTGTCTGTTTGGATAGCAATTGTTCATAGAGGAAGAGAGTTCTGAAAGACCTGCAACACTGCTCTCATCTCTAAAAGACTGACATGCAAATTGGTCTCTTCTGGGGACCACTTGCCTTGAAAAGCTTGTCCCAATAAATGACCTCCCCCCAAATGGGAGGCACCAATGGTCAGCATGGCCCTCAGGAGAGGAAAGATAAATGGGCATTCCTGACAAAGCTCGTTGGACTGGATCCACCAAAGTAGGGAATCCTTGCTGGCTTGCAAAATTTTTATAGGATACTTTAACGGATGCGGAGGCATCGACTTTTGTACCAAGAGTGTCTACTGGAGAATTCTCATGTGAAAGCAAGCCATGGGTAACAGGGTGACTGCTGACGCCATCAAACCTAAAGCTTGAAGAACCAGTCTGGCAGGAGGAGAGGGATGGTTTAGAATCTGTCCAACATGCAATCTTAAGGAATAAATTCTGCTCTGGGGTAAGAATGCAAACGTCTGACTGTGTCCAGGTAAGCTCCTATAAACTCCAAGACTTGAGATGATTGAAGATGGGACTTGGAAAGATTCACTGTGATCCCTAGGAATGGGCACAAAGGGAGTATGTAATCCTTGGCCTTCTCTAGTTGGTGTGGAAAGGAGCTAGTTGTCCAAATAAGGAAACACTCTGAATCCATGCAGTCTGAGATGAGCTGCTACTACTGCCATACATTTGGTGAACACCCTGGGGGGTGTGGTGAGACAAACTGATTTCCAGCTGAAAGTGCAGATATCTTCGAGAGCACCTGCTTATTTTGATGTAATAGTACGCATCTTGAAGATCTATTGAGCACATCCAGTCGTCCTTCTGTGGAAGAGGCAGAACAGACTGGACTCATGACCATCTGGAAAGTACAGTTGTGTAAAATATTACCATAACAGTAGATATTCTTTTCTTCACTATTTCAGCATTCATTACATTAGGGATCCCCTGTCAAGGGTGGCCTGACGTCCAGCCAGTATACCAAAACTTTAGGTTGCTTTAAGGTATGGTATACATCACACGTATGCTCCTCGTGTAGCACAGAGCATAAAGGTGACATCCATATGTAGCATCCTCAGAAATGAGAGCCACAGTAGGAATGCCAGTCTCACGTTAAAAGAGGTAACCAGTACATCCAGAAGACAAATGGACCGGGGTAAGAGGGAAGGAGTGAATACTGCAACAGTGATGAGAAAGACATCTACCGTTATGGTAAGATTTTACAGAAATGTACTATGTCCTTCCATTTCACGGTTGCGATATTCATTACATTCGAGGCAGTGCCAAAGCTCAATATGAAACTTGGTAGGCAGAAGGAGCAGAAGAGTCCTTGAGAAAGCCATAAAAGATGACCCTAGCAAAACCAGCTCTAGCTCTGGAGATTCCGTCCAACTTGTAGTGCTTGCTAAATGTATGCACAGATGTCCAGAATGCTTTACCAAGAATAGAGCTAGTATGTAAATCCTTGAAAAAAAAGCACCAGAGGAAGCCACAGCTGGAGAAAAATGAGCCTTAAGAGAATAAAGAAAGCCTCTTGCCATGAAAGAAACGGGCATTCAGACCGACGATCAAGGGATGGCATACAGACTGGCGGCAAAAAAGGTCTGAGGATGATGCGTCCTGACTTCACCTTTATACCTTATGCTATGCGAGGAGCATAAGTGTGACATACGGTGTACCTTAAAGCAACCTATGGCTTGGTATACCGGCTGATGTCTGGCTGCCCTTGGCAGGCAATCCC
This sequence comes from Protopterus annectens, assembly GCF_019279795.1. Lineage (NCBI taxonomy): Eukaryota > Metazoa > Chordata > Ceratodontiformes > Protopteridae > Protopterus > Protopterus annectens. The sequence continues at coordinate 40,127,025 of NC_056730.1, forward strand.
TAATGTAATGAATACTGCAACAGTGAAACGGAAGCTCTTACAGGCTGGCTGCCTCTGTGGAGGATGATGATGAGGCTTAGATCTCAAATCCATTGGGGGAACGAGTATAGGATCCAAGAAAGTGAGAGTAGAAGATGCTCTGGAATGTGATAAAACCCTCTTCATTATCTCAAACGCAGAGTGCCCAGGAGAAGTAGAAACCAACCTCACTGGAGCCAAAGCTTTCAGCTGAGCCATTTCTCCACCCTTCCCTAATCTTCCCTCCAAGGAGGGAGGGAGTGAGACTTGAGGTGTCCACTGCTGAGACTCCAAGGGGAACCGACAGCTCTGAAAACCTCGGAATCGAACTCAACCCCCTGGATCCACTTTTGGTTTTGAGACTCGCCCTGATCAGTAGGGATTGGTGCTGAACAGTTCAGGGGAAACTGTCGAATCTGAAGAAAAAGGTGGTATCTTCAGATCTGACACTGATTCTCGGCGCGCTCTGATCCAATGGCTCCGAAACAGCAGGTCAAATCAGAGGAGGAGTTGCTATGGAGTGTAAAGGTGGCTGAAAGCTCATGGATCCGATGGTAGAGGAAGCCGGCAACACCCCCATCTGAATTTGTTCTCTAATGAATTTCCTCATCATCCTGTCCATATCTGCCTTGGAAAGACTTCAGGAGGACCTGATTTAGGAAGATGTGGAAGTAGGGTGGGACAACTTCCTGGGAGTCTCCTGTAAAAATGGAGACCTTAGTTTAGGAGGTCTACTGCTGATGACTTAGTCTAGCAGACACAGGCTCCAGAGAAAATCCAAGACTGGAGCTTTTCTCCCTGGGCCTCAGCTGAAAATGTACCTACTTTCAGTCGGACACTCCCGGTCAACAAATGTAAATAAATAAATAAAGATTCTGGATCCCAAGAGGCTTTACTAATAAAGGCTGTCGGATGTGAAATTGTCAGATCTGGCACTTTTTTTTAACTTTGGACGGTGCCTCTGAACTTGCAGCAGGTCCAGGGGACTGTGCACCCTGGGCTCCGATGACCTTTGCTTTTTTTGAGGGGGTTTGGGCCCCAGAAGTGGAAGCAGCAGAGGAGGAAGCAGGACCAACTTATTCCACATGTCACTAACTGCCTTCAAATTAATGTCAGCTCATATCTCGCAAGGCACCTGCAAATGAGAAGGGCCTAAATAATATACATACTTCCTGTGGGCAACAAAACTGGGCACCTTATGCTCACTTCTTAAAACAAGTAGGTTTGTCAGCCATACCAATGCTAAAATAAAATCAACTACATGAAACAACATGATACTAATCCTATAAAAGTTTTATATATATTTTTTGACAGACAGGAAGAAGTGCCGTACCAACAATGGTAACAAAAGAGAAATTGCCTTAGAAGTAAGGTAAGGAAAGGGCGATACCAACTATAGTAACAAAAATACTTCTAAAAGCTAGAATAAAAGATCAGAATGACTACCAAAGGGGATAAAGACAGGAAGGATTCTAAAGTGATGAATTAATATCAAAAAGGAAGATAAATTATTTCTATTCACAAAACCAAATAACTGCAACCTAGAGAGCAAGAGAACGCAATCATGACTGAATTATTAGAGCGGCAAATAAGATCTGAGGTAATCTGGAAGGCAAGGGGCATTATGGGTAAAGAGAGGAGCTTGAGAGTCAGATCCAAGAATCTAAGAGACTAGCACAGTCTGATGATAAGACTCATGTTTAGGAATGAATGATAATGACTACATCAGATTCTATTTTTTCCCTCCATCTTTGTTTCCAGTGCTATTTTAACACCTCAAAATCAATCTGTTTCTTACAGAATTTTTAAACATTTTTCTGCAAAAATGGCTGCCAATGGGGCTTGACATATCAATATGATCTGTTTTTTCTTCAAGCCTTGCTCTTTCCCATAATCCATTTCAAGTCTGCTTTATAAGAGTCATGCCAGACATAAGGAAGTAGTGGTGTACTCCCATGCCATTGACATATTATAAGATTAGTGTCAGTCACTGGCATTTATTTACCTTCTGTAACCGAACTGCTTCCTTTATTTCTTGAATAGTCCTCATTTGTGTGCATCTCAGAGCTTAGTTTACAGTACACTAAGGAGTTATAGAGATACAGCTGCATTCAAAAAAGTAGCTAAACTGCAAGCCTTTGCTCAAAGTATCTTCTTATAATGCAAGATGAACTGACAGTCTCTTCCCACACACTTTGTTAAATGCGTTGCTAATGAACAGGAATTGCAAGAAAAAATCTTTTCTGACTTCTGTAAATATACATCTTTGATACTACGTTTAAGTCATCTTAAAATGTAAGATGATATAAACAGCAAGCATTTAAAGTTTAAAACTTAACTTGTCGATACTGCGATGCTTTTGTAAATTTGTCAAAAGAGGTAACAACTGCCTTTGAACTATTATTTATTTATTTATTTATTGTTTGTTAACCGGGTTAGTCCAGCTGGGCTTGTGGCCCATTTTCAGTGGAGACCTAGGAGAAATGCTCCAGTACATAATATAAAGTACACAGGTTTGCATCATTATAACATATCTAAATATACAGAATATGCATCATTATATGATGCAAGTTCAAAAAGTTGCAAACTTACAAAGGCAGAATTACAGAGTTCCCACATTAATAATAGATAAAACGAGTAGCATGTATCAATATTAGTCTGTACAAGAGTAACAGTTTTACAAGTAATATATATACACTGATTTAACTGTTGTTTTGCTATAAAAGGCATGACTACACTGGAAGCAGCTCTGAATCAGTGTAAGTTCTCTTTCTTTCTTCAATAAAGACAGTGAAAAACAGTTTCACACCTATTTCATAGAAACCGCTGAGCTCCTGACATCAGCAGGACGAATTACTCGTATAAGATTGTCAGTAGTACCAGACTACAAATTTCTCTGTATCTGTGGTACTTCATACAGGCACAGACAAATTCCGCTGCAAATTATGTGACATGTTAAGCTTAAAAAAGTGGGCTGTCTTTCCCTTCCTTTGATTCTAAGGCAAGGAAATGAAAGTTTTATAATGCACAAGCAGGTTTCTGGTAACCACACAAGAGAAAAGCAACATAAGAGTTGAGTTAAACTATTGGAGGAGGAGGACTTTTCCTTTAAACAGAGTTTACTGCTTTTCTGACAGCCCTCAGAAGTTGTACTAAACACTGTGTTAAATGCTAGATTGGGATTGTTAAAATCAAATAATTCTAAGACCAGGAACATGGCTGGAAGCTCCTGTTAAGTCATCACATTGTTCGTTTCAGTGGAGATAAAGTTTTGAAATCTTCCTTAGTAATTTTCACTTTGGGCTGTTATATTTTATAATCAACTACAGAATAACAAAGAAATACATCTAACTCTTACAATGCAAGCCAAATTTCCTTGATTTCATACAATATTTAAATACATGCTTCTTGGGCATACTAGCAAAATTAAACTCTTGATACTTTTCAATGGAACCCCAGCATTCAGCCAGAACATGTTCAAAAAACACTCACAACAGAGGAATAACATTCCCACAGTCACATCCCATTCAGAGTACCAACTGATAAGTATATATTGTTGACTTCTTTATTCTTCCTTCTAAAATCTGTACTAGAGACCTGGCAGCCAAAGTAACACAAGAACAATCTTTTCTACTTGAGACAAACACTGCATTTTTGAGGTGATAAACCCTGAAAAATAAGTTGCAAGTTAAAATGTTACAAATGCTGCTCCACTGAAACACACAGAAACACTCTGACAAGCAGCTACTCCAATAAATGTCATTCATTCTCTGATCACTCACATAACCTAATTCAGGGTTGTGGTAGAGCCTATCCCAACATTCAGAGGGTGAAGGGAAGTGAAGCTAACTATGAATGGGCTGCAAGATTCACACACAACTAAAGGCAATTTTGGAGGATTGCTAATTAACCTATGGAACATCTGTGGAATGCGACAGTAAACTTGAACATCCAGAGGAAGTCCATATTGATACAGAAAGTACATAGACTCTGCCCAGAAGGCAACCCAGCTCAGAACCAAACACCATGAGGCAGCAACTCTAACCTCTGTGCCACTGTTCCACTGTCACAATTAATATTCCTAATATTTATTTACTTATTTTTATTTATTTTTACATTTGTTAACCGGGTTAGACCAACTGGGCCCAGAGAGCCCTTTTTTAGTGGAGACCCGAGGAGAAAAGCTCCAGGAATATAATTAGTAAAAATAAGAAAAAAAAATCAAGTTGTATGATATTTAACAGTACAAAAACAGAGAGAGAATCTATACAACAGGAATATTTACAAGGCAAAAGTACAGTATTTTAGAATGCAGCAGCAATATAGGTTTGTAGGTGTTTACTAGGCTAATGACCAACAGGGCCTTTTTAAGACTAGCCATGCATCCCAAATCTGACAAGTTCTGATATCCTTGATCAGTGTAAGCATGGGCATGGGAGAACAATTTACATGTTACCTGTGTCCATTAGAGACATAGGTGCCAAACCAGGGATGAATTTCTGGTTTCCCATCCAATTGTCCAAATTGCACTTGAATTGGGTTAGGGAGGAAAGAATAGTTGTGTGAGAACTTACCATAACCTCAGATGTCCTCCTCTTCCATGTTGCAGTATTCATTACAGTAGGGAGGTTGCTGCCGCAGAGCAGACTTCCGGCCAGTATACCAAAATCTTTAGTCCAGGAGTGTACGTGTGATGTCCTCTGTCAGAGCCATAAACCGATGTAGGGTATAAAAGTGACATCTGCACGTACCCTCTTCAGAATGGACTGCCGCATACAGTAGTACTCTTGTAAGTTTAAAGAGGGTCAAAATGATTAGACCCTTGAGACTTACATGTAGACTAGACTGTACGGTACTTGATAGGCTGTGTACAGTGGAGAAACTGGGGAAAAAAGGTGACTATGTCCCCACAGGTAAGCAAAACTATGCTAGATAGGTAATGAAGAGGGGGCAGAATACTGCAACATGGAAGAGAAGGACATCTAAGGTTATGGTAAGTTCTTACACAACTATTCTATGTCCTTCTATTCTCATGTTGCAGTATGCATTACAGTAGGGAGAGTACCAAAGCTTTTAGGTATGAGCCTGGGTGGAGGATTGGGGTCCCTGGTCAATGAGACCCTGAAGAATTGACCTGGCAAACCCAGCTCTGGAGGCTAGGTCCAGTTTATAATGTTTGGTAAAGGTGTGTACTGAAGCCAAAGTGTCAGCTTCTAAATTTGAGGCGTAATCAACTTCTTTGAAAAAGGCAGCTGTGAAAGCAGCTGCCTTGGTGGAGTGGGATTTAACATGTCCTTGTAAAGTCTTCTCATGACAGGAATAGCATATGCCAATGGATTTAGAGATCCATGATGAAATGGTCTGTTTGGAGACTGCCTTCCCTAGAGCCCTCGGATGGAAGGAGATGACTAGCTGGTCAGACTTTTGAATAGGTCTGGTTTTGTGTAAGTACTACCTCAGTTGTCTGTGGACATCTAGAGAATGTAGAGTCCTCTCTGAGGGATTTTGGGGGTGAGGGTAAAAAAGAGGCAGGTTAATGGTCTGGTTTAATGAAAGTTCATTAACCACCTTAGGTATGAAAGCTGGGTTAGTCCTGATGGCAACTCTGTCCTTGTAAAAAAGAAGGTAAAGAGGGGTAGCCATATGGGCTTGTATCTCTGATACCCTCCTGGTGGAAGTAAGGGCCACTAGCAGAACTGTTTTTATGGTGCACAGTTTAAGGGATATTGAATGTGCTGGCTCAAAAGGTGGCAATGTAAGTTTTTCTAGTACAAAATTCAGGTCCCAAGGGGCTGGTATAGGCTTTCTGGGGGGTCTGATATGAAGTACCCCTTTCAGGAAAAGCTAAACTTCCAATCTTGAAGACAGAGATGGTAACATGGGCAGTCAAGCAGAGATGGCAGAAAAATGGACTTTGAAGAGTAAGTTAGTCCTGAGTGAAGGAGCTCACACAAACAGGAAAGGACCAAGGGTACAGAAGTAGTCATAGGATAGTACAGTTGTGTACACCTACCATAAATGTAGATGTTCGAGTGTCTTCACTGTTGCAGTCATAACTGTAGGGTGCTCCTGCCGGCAGGCAGCCCGAGGTCGGCCAGAATCCCAAAGTCTGGGTCTGGCATCGGCTGTACAAGCTAGTACCCTGACGTCAGTACGCTTTGGTACATAGCCCTCAGCAGACGCCATCTTCTCCAGCCTTTCTTGCCCTAGATGTCAGAAGTCCCCAACAAAACAAAAATGAATCCAACAAGGAAACACAAATACACCACAAAAAGGAAAAGGGAGAAAAAGAGGGATAGGAGGAGGAAACCCGACTGCAACAGTGAAGACACTCGAACATCTACATTTATGGTAGGTGTACACAACTGTACTATGTTCTTCGTGTTTCACTGTTGCAATCATAACTGTAGGGTGGAATCCCAAAGCAGTGTAAAAGGGGATGAGGCTTTAGATAGAAGAAGGGGAGGCAAGAATACCCTGCAAAACAGCAGAGGCAAAGCCTGCCCTGGTCTTAGAAAACAGAGGGAGATTGTAGTGCTTGGAAAAAGTATGCACAGAACTCCAAGTGGCAGCTTCCAAGATATCCTTGGTAGGGACTCCTCTGAGGAAAGCTGCAGAAGTGGCAGCTGCTCTAGTAGAATGACTTCTAATGGTACCTGGAAACTGTTTCCCATGATGAGTGTAACAAAATCTGATTCCATAAGCAATCCATTTGGAAATAGTTTGTTTAGAAATAGGTTTTCCAAGAGAACTGGAAGCAAAAGAAACAAACAATTGATTAGACTTTCTGAACTCTTTAGTCTTGTCCAGGTAAAATCGTAACTGTCTGTGCACATCTAATGAATGCAAAATCCTTTCCCCTTTATTTTGAGGATTTGGAAAGAAAGTAGGAAGGTGAATTGTCTGATTTAAAGCCACTTTCAAAATCACCTTAGGCATGAAAGTAGGATTGGTCCTCAAGGATACTCTGTCCTGATGGAAAATAAGGTATGGTTCCACAGCCATGAGAGCTTGCAACTCTGAGACCCTTCTGGCAGAGGTCAATGCTAATAAAAGAACAGTCTTCCAAGATAAAAACTTAATATCTGAAGATGCAGCAGGCTCAAAAGGAGGCAAAGTAAGTTTTTCTAAAACATAATTAAGATCCCAGGCAGGGACAGGAGGGGTCCTGGGAGGCCGCAAATTTTTAGCCCCTCTCAAGAATTGCTTCACCAAAGGATGAGAAAAAACAGAAGGATCAGAACTGAAATGCGTGGAAATAGCAGAAGCATGAATCTTAATGGAAGAAAAGGAAAGCCCTTTAGATAAAAGTTCCGAAAGGTAAAGCAAAATAGAAGAGAGATCAGGTACCAGAGGATCCGAACCTCGGTCCTGCATCCAAATACAAAACCTCTTCCATTTAGAGGCATAGGATTTCCTAGTGCTAGGCCGTCTAGCTTCCAGAAGAACATCCAAAACTTGTTTGGGAAGACTAGAGGAAATCAAATTCCTTTGAAGAGCCAAGCTGCCAGGCAAAGGGTCTGTAGTAACTGACCCTGATGCTGGGACACAAGCGAAGGGTTCAGAGGGAGAATCCAAGGAGGCCCCAAGAACAGGTGTTTTAAAGTTGGATACCAAAACTGTCGAGGCCAATTTGGAGCAATCAAGATGAGGAACTTGGGCTTGTCCTGTTTTATCTTCAGTAATACCCGAGGTAGTAGAGGAAGAGGAGGGAAGGCATATCCTGAAAGGCTTCTCCAGCTGAAGGACAGGGCATCCACTCTCCAAGCTGTTTTGTGGAAGGACCTGGTGCAGAAGCGAGGCAGCTGATGATTGAGATGGGATGCAAACAGATCTATCTGGGGACATCCCCAAACTGCAGTAATCCTGTTGAATAAGTTGCTGTCTAGCATCCATTCGTGAGGATCTGAAATGTTTCTGCTCAGGCTGTCTGCTAAGAGATTCTGTTTCCCTGGAATGAATTGAGCCTGGAGATGTAGATTCAAATTTAGAGCCGTGTCCCATAAAGCCATAGCTAGTCTGCAAAGGTGCAGAATGAGAACCCCTGCTTGTTGATGTACCACATGACCATGGTGTTGTCTGTACGAATTAGCAGAGGCCCTGGTTGCAAAAGGTTCTTGAAGGCTAGAAGGGCATTTTGAACTGCCAACATTTCCTTCAGATTGATGTACCAGTGAAGATGGTCCTTTGTCCAGGTTCCCTGCTGGCAATTGTCTAGAAAGTGTGCTCCCCAAGCATAATCCGAGGCGTCCATGGTTAGGATTTGAGTAGGTTGAGGAAGACGAAAAGGCTTTCCTTCGTTTAAAGTGCATACCCTGGACCACCAGAGGAACTCCCTCTGAAGGCAGGGGATCAGAGGAACCAGAATATCCAGATCATGGTAATGCTGTGACCATACGCTTTTCAGATACCATTGAAGCTTTCTCATGTGAAGCCTTGCGTTTGGAATCAACAGAATGCAGGAAGCCATGTAGCCTAGAGCCTGCAGGAATTTCCTTGCAGTGAGCTGAGATAGAGTTGCTAAGGTGCTGAAAGTAGAAGCCAGCTGAGTTTGTTTTTCTGGAGTGAGGAAGGCCCTTTGTAAGGTTGTACTTAAAGGGCTCCCAAGAATACCATTTGTTGAGAAGGGATCAAATGTGACTTTTTTGTGTTCACTGAGAATCCCAGTAGGAGGAGAAGACGTTGAACAAAGTCCAGATGTTGAAGCAGAAGATCTTTGCTGTCTGCCTGAATAAGGCAGTCGTCCAAATAGGGGTAAATCTGGATCCCCTGAAGTCTGCAGTAAGCCACTACTGGTGCCAGGCACTTGGTAAAAACTCTGAGCGCAGTAGATAAACCAAAGGGCAGTACAGAGAATTGAAAGTGCCTCGAACCTGCCTTGAACCTGAGGAATTTCCTGCGTTCTTGCCTGATGGGAATATGTAAATAGGCTTCCTTTAAGTCCAATGTCACCATCCAGGCATCCTGAGAGAGCATTGGAATTAGTTGCTGCAGAGTAAGCATCTTGAATTTTGGAATTTCCAAAAAGGTGTTTAACACAGAAAGGTCCAGAATAGGTCTCCATGAGTTTTGTTTTCTGGGGACCAGAAACAGTCTTGAATAAAAACCTTTTCCCATCTTCGAGAGTGGAACAGGCTCTATGGCTCTCATGGCCAGAAGAGCATCCACTTGAGTTAAGACCTCTGACCATTGATGTTTTGGCAGATCTGGCCAACCGTGAGCCCTTGGCAAAGTGTGAAAGTGGAATTTGTAACCTTTTAAAATCACGTCCAATACCCATCTGTCCTGGGTAATATGAGTCCAATTTCTGTAAAAAAGAGACAGTTTTCCTCCGAGAGGGGCATCCAGGTGAAGGGGTCCTGTAGCCCAACCGAGAGAGTCATTGAGTTTGCTTTCTTTGAGACTGGGATCTGTCTTCTCCCCTTCTAGGTGAAGAAGCAGTCCATTGTCTAGATCTGTAAGAGGCCTGACCTTGACCACGACCTCTGGAGCGCCTATATCTTCCCCTTTGAGGCCTGTCAGACGTGGGAAAGGACCAATTTTTAGAGGGCCAATTCCTGGAAAATCTAGGAGGCTGAACTTGCAAGAAATCTTTTACAGTCTGCATAGACTTTGCCTTTTCTTCCATCTTTTTAATAACTTCCTCAGCCTTGGATCCAAAAAGAACATCATGTTGAACAGGGGCATCTAATAACTTTGCCTTAACCTGTTCAGGTAAACTTTGTTCACGAAGCCAGGCATGTCTCCTGATAACAGTACCAGAGGCTGCGACCCTGCAAGAAGCATCCAAAGCATCAAAACCACAATATAAACTATGCTTATTCACTTGTTCAGTAGCATGCAGGACATCCTGCAGTTCCTTATCCTCTGCACAAGCAGGAAGGGAAGCAAGCTTTTGCTTTAAAACAGACAAAAGAAATTGCTGATACTTAAACATATGAAACTGGCAATTTAAAGCCCTTACAGACAGGGTAGCAGAAGTATATATCTTTTTTCCCCACCTGTCTAAAGCACGAGAATCCTTCTCAGAGGGAATAGGATTTTTAGAAGTAGCCACCTTAGCAGCCTTAGAGCCCTGAGAAATAGTTTCAGGATCCATGAAGGGTTTTTAAATAAAAATAAATGAGAGTCAGGAACCCTATAAAATCTATCAGGCTTAGAAGGAGCAGGAGGCATGGAATCAGGATTCAAATTAGCCTCAGAAAAAGCATCATGTGCAATGTCCAAAACAGGAGGGATAGCTAAAGGCCTATGTTGAGGAAGAAGAAGAAATTCTCTAAGCCTCTTCTTGGAAGCAGAATACTCCTGTCCTTCCCAATGAAAATGCTCCCTCATCTCATGCAAGGTTTCCCCAAAAGAGAAATCTTCAGGCGGAGAGGCCGAGGGTAAAGAGTCCTCAGCATCCGAATCCTCATAAGGAGGAAAGGAATAGTCCTGATCTGAGGAAGAAACAGAAGATACAGAAGCCTGGTCAGAGGAATCCAGAGTAACATCCTGTCGAGGCCTTTTCTCAGGAGGGGGGTGAGAACCCCTAATCATTGTAAGCAAATCTTCAGCCATCTTTAATAACTGCTTTTGTGTCTTGGGAGTGGATTCAGAAGCAGCTAGAGCAGGAACTTTAGACTTTACAGGAGTCTTTGTCTTTGCCTTTGAAATAGTGAGGTGAGTAGGCCTGAAAACCCCCTCAGAAGCCGGTACCTGCACAGCGGTTCCGGACCCATCTGAAGGAGCGACGTCCGAAGGTCCTGCAGCAGTTAAAATAGTGGGCATTGATGGCTCCCCATGGGAGTCCGTATCGGCCATTGGTTCAGAAGTGGCGGACGACAGGGGCTGCAAAAGCGCCTCACTGACGACAGCCGAACTGGACGCTGGCTCCAGCTGCAACGAGTCCTGTTTGGACCTCGGAGGCCTGTCTTTGTCTTTGCGCTTCTTTTGAACTCCGGTAGTGTCCGATGACATTCTATAATTGAAGCGTCTGCCAAAATAATTTAAAGCCCAATCGTACCTGCGCTTGATAGTACGAGAGTTGAACCTGGCACAGAACCGACAACAAGAAACGTCGTGGTCAGGGCCTAAGCAAGGTAGACAGTAAGAGTGGAAATCTTTATGAGGTATTTGCTTCCCACACGCTATACAATTATTAACTTTTTCTGACATCGGAGGAACAAGAAAAAGATTCCCCAACGGGGTACTTAGCTTTGAGAAGAGAAGTAAGAACTTCAGACCGACAACAAAATACGCTGTTCGAAAATCGCCAACCAACGACTTGCGAGCTGCTTTCCACCGCACGGCAAGAAAGACTGGAGAAGATGGCGTCGGCTGAGGGCTATGTACCAAAGCGTACTGACGTCAGGGTACTAGCTTGTACAGCCGACGCCGGACCCAGACTTTGGGATTCTGGCCGACCTCGGGCTGCCTGCCGGCAGGAGCACCCTACAGTTATGACTGCAACAGTGAAACACGAAGAACATCCTGTTTTTCCTTTGACACCACCTGGAGAATCTCTTCCATTTAGATACATCATTTCTCCTGGTACTGGGTTTTCTGGCCTCCTGCAGACTATTGAGTATGTCCTTTGAGTACAGGTGTCTGAAGGGGATTAGAACCTTATCACCCATAGGGTCAGTTTCAGATTGTTCACCTGAGGGTGTAGTAGAATCCCCTGTCCTGTGTGAGCAGGTCTATTCATTGGGGTAACCTTTGATGATTGCCCTTGGCTAGTAGGTGGTGAAGGGGAAACCAATGCTGTCTTGGCCAAAAGGGGGTCACCAACAGGATTTTGGGTTTGTTCCTCTGAATTTTCAGGAGGACTTTTTGAATCAATGAGAAGGGTGGGAAGGCATAGAGATACATTCCCTCCCAAGGAAAGGAGAAGGCGTCCACTTTACAAGCATGCGGATGTGGTTCCCTTGTGCAGAACCTTGGCATCTGTCTGTTCTGGGAGGAGACAAAAAGATCTGCTTATGGAATACCCCACCTAAGGATAATCCAGAATACCTCTCTGTGAAGCATCAATTTGTGAGAGGGATTTGAAGTTCTGCTGAGTGTGTCTGCCATAACATTCTCTGTAGAGTGAATATACACTGCTACCAGATCAATCTGGAGTGACAATGCTAGGGTCCAGATTTGGGTGGCCAGGTTTCAAAGAGGGTAGGATCTTGTTCCCCCTGTTTATGTACCACAGGACAGTCATATTGTCTGTGATTACTTTCAGGGTTCCTGGCTGTAGAGCTGACTTGAATGTTTGTAAGGCTAGCAGTAGTGCTCGCATTTCCCTGATGTTGATATGGTTCTTTTGTCTTAGGGTGGACCATTTCCCTTGCAAGGTGAATTGCTTCTGGTTGTGTACTAGCACTACACCCCAACCCAGGTCTGATGCGTCTGTGGAGACTTGTTGTAGGGGGGCCAGAACCTGTAAGGGGTTCCTTGGTTGAGGTGGATGGCTGAGACCCACCACTGGAATTTCCTCTTCAGGCACTGAAGTAGGGGAAGGGGAGTGTCCAGGGGGTAGGAGTGTTGGCTCCATAAGTTCTTTAGGATCCACTTAATTTTCATGTAGAGTTTTGCCAGAGGTAGCACGGGTATTAGGGATGCCATGTGGCCTAACATCCTTACGAACTGTCGAGCTGGCAAGGAGATGTGGGTGGTGAGATTGGTGAAGTATAGACAAAGGTCTGGGATCCTTTGGACTGGAATGAAGGCTTTCATTCTGTTTGTTCCGATCCTGCATCCGAAAAAAAACAGGTCTTGAGTGGGGTTCAGGTGAGACTTTTCGTTGTTTATGGTAAACCCTAATTGAGTTAAGGTGGATATCACCTGCTGTAGGTGGAGTAGAAGGACTTGCTGGTCTTGAAGAATTAGCAGATCATCTAGATATGGGTATATTTGTATACCCTGTGTTCTGCAGTCAGCAATGAAGGGTGCTAGACACTGTGAACACTCAAGGAGCAGTGGAAAGTCCAAAATGCAAGGCAGAGAATTGAAAATGCCAAGAACCTATTACAAAGCGTAGGAATTTCCTGTAATCTGGATGTATAGGAATGTGAGGGTAGGCTTCCTTCAAATCTAGGGCTACCATGAAAGCCTGTGTTCGTGTGAGTGGTAGGAGCAAGGGTAAGAATCATTTTGAAGCTGGGTACATTGAGAAACAGGTTTAGGAAAGATAAATCCAGAATTGGCCACCATGGGTCATCTTTCCTTGGTACCAGAAACATTCTGAAGAAGAAGCCTTTGTTTCTTTGTGGGGAGGGTACCTGTTCTATGGTGCCTTGAGCTAGTAGTTGGTGAATGATGGGTGGAAAAAGGTGATCTTGGTTTGTAGCCAGTTGAGGAGTTCCCTGGAAGGGGGGTAACATTCACCAATTCATGAAATATCCCCTTTGAATGATGGAGAGGACCCATTGTTCTGATGTAATTCTCTACCAGGAAAATAGGGAGAGGGTGAGCCAAAGGGATAGGGGGGTGTTTAGGTCTAATAGTTGTAAGTCACAGTGGAGGTGGTCTGGGATAAGACTGACTCTGAAAGGGGGTGGTCGGAGGGTTGGTAGGAAACCTGGGAGTAGAGCTTTTCCTGGCTTGCCTACGTCTCTCTGGCTGAGAAGCTGAATGTGAGGACTGTCTTCTAACAAAAGATGGTCTTTTTGGGGTAGTTTCTGTGATATCTAGGGATAGGAGACACCAGCAAATGTTTTGGGTTTTGAAGTTCTTTTCCCTTTTCTTGAAGGGATTTGAAAAGTTCTGCTGAGGCTTGTCCAAATAGGGCTTTACTGTCCAGTGGGGCATCAAGCAATTTAGTTTGCACATCCATAGGGAGTGGCTATAGTCTCACCCAAGAATATCGCCTCAAAATCCAGCCTGATACAGAGGAGGCTTCCACAGCATCATAACTGCACTTGGTTGAATTGCCTAGTCACTTGAGGTGCTATGGAAAAGCAGAGTGTTAAGTTGGGTTTTAATAGAAGAGTCAGGAGCCTCAGAGAGGAGGGTAGAAGCTTTGGTAATGGTGTTCAGGACATACTTAGCCATGTGTGTTTGGTAGTTGAGAGCAATTATAGCCAGAGTAGAGGAGGTATACACTTTCTTCCCAAGTCTGTCTATGAATTTGCTGTCGTTATCAGTAGAGTAGAGAGCAGCAGAAGGTAACTGTCTGGTTTTATCAGCAGGGACTGCACTAACTGCTGGAGCGTTTTTAAAAAGGAATTGGGTGTGTTCTAAGGGACCTTATAAAACAGTCCGGAAGTTTTGAGGCTGGTGGCTGCGAGTCCGTGGACTATGAAGCGGCCAAGAAGGCATCTTGGAAGGCAGGTAGCAAAGAGGGCACAGCAGAAGGGGATGGTTGTTCCATTTGCAGTAGTCAAAGTACCTTTCCTTGGTGTTACAGACCTCTGAGGCCTGCCACTTAAAATGTTCCCTCATGAGGGAGATTGTCTCTCCAAAGGTGAATTCTTTACTGGGGGACTCAGGAGTGATGGAATCTTCCTCCTCTGGGGTAATGAAATCCTTGGGGAAGTCTATTTGTGATCCATATGTAATAGATTCCTCTGAAGAAGAGTAGTCTTCCTCTCATACTTCTAAAGGAGGGCCTGGAGGAGTAGCAGGTGGTGGTGGCTGTGTCTGTAAGGCCTGGAACGCCTTAAAAGACTCTGTGAGAAAACTTCCCATCCTGGAACCGGTAGAGGCTCAGGATGTTTTAATTTTTGTCTTCTCTTCAAGGGGGTGGCCGGTTATGAAAGAATGGGAGCCGATGTCTGGATGGATGGAAGTGCAGGAGTAGGGCCTTCCGACTGAATGAGTCGTGGTTCCCCTTCACCATCAGGGTCTGATGGCTGATTAGCCTCAGCAGACGTACTTAAAGTTTCCACCATCCCAGCTTCCACTGAGGTTCCTGAGTCTGGCTTAGAAACTGACGCCTGAGAAGATCCCGGGCTTTCGTCCGGGTCAAGAATCTGCTCGGACGCCTGAGGCACAGCGTGGGAATCCGGCCTGATTTTCTTGGCCTTCTACAGCGGCTCATCGGAAGGGCCTATCCTGCCTTCCATACAGAGGGCAAGACGTTGCATCCTTTGGCTTTATAAATACAGTTTTAATGTGGCCAGACAGCTGCAAAGTGTTTTAGGGATGAAGGATTTGCAAATGGGGCAGAACATATCATCGTGAGCCTTGCCTAAGCAAAATATAGACTTTTTGTGCAAGTCCTTGTGAGGAATTTGTTTCCCACAAGCACACTTCCCCTTTCTAGTGTACACCTTAGCAATTAACAAAAGACAAAGAAAACCCAACAGGGTACTTATCTGTAGCGATAGATTGAAGCAGTCACCTAATCTGTAGCGGGTGCTTTAACCAGTTGCCTGAGAATTAGTGATCTGCTTTCCAAACTGGCAAACAGGAGTCCAACGTTTACTGCGGCAGAAAAATTCTGAAGAGGGTATGTGCAGACGTCACTTTTATACCCTACGTCGGTTTACGGCTCTGACAGTGGACGTCACATGTACCCTCCTGGACCAAAGACTTTGGTATACTGGCTGTAGGTCGACGCTGCAGGCAGCAACCTCCCTACTGTAATGAATACTGCAACAAGAGAATAGAAGGATATCTCAGCTTCACATGGATGGGCACCCTGTTCCACAGACATGGTAGTCTCTGTGAAACAAACCCATCTCTCCAACAGGTGCTACTTATATCATAGGCAAGGTTAAGTCTTTAGAATGGGTAATGCTGGTAATGTTTGTTTTGTGGATATGCAGGAGGTCCATCAGAGTGGGGTCTGACAATGCCCTGTATGCCAGGCAGAGATCTCTCCTCAAAAGACTGTAGGAGACAAAATACAGGGATAAGACCTTGAGGCAGTATGTATAGGACACATTACTTACACCCTGTATTCTTTTAGTGAGGAACCTCTGTGGGCGTTCCAACTGTTGGATATGCCTGGTTAGGTACATACCAAAGGGAGCATTGTACTCAATGATAGGTCTGATGAATGCCGAATAGTGGAACAATGACTTCCTTGGACTTAGATGCCATACCTTTATTTAGGAGATTGTGCAACATGGAATGATTTCCTCACCACTGCAGACACGTGATGATCAAAGGCTAGATTACTATCTACAGTGAATATAAAAAGTGTACACACCCCTGTTAAAATGACAGGTTTTTGTGATATAAAAAATTGAGACCACAATAAATAATTTCAAAACTTCTTTTCCCACCTTTAATGTGACCTATAACCTGGACAATTCAAGTGAAAAACAAACAAATCTGTTAAGGGAAAAAAATATAAAAAATAGAAAATGTACAATACGCTAGTTGCATAGGTGTGCACACCCTTAAACTAATACTTTGTTGAAGCACCTTTTGATTTAATTACAGCATTCAGTTTTCCTGGATAAGAGTCTATCAGCATGGAACATCTTGACTTGGCAATATTTGCCCACTCTTCCTTGCAAAAGCGCTCCAAATCTGTCAGATTGTGAGGGCATCTCTTATGCACAGCCCTCTTCAGGTCACCCCACAGATTTTCTATTGGATTTAGGTCTGGGCTTGGCTGGGCCATTCCAAAACTTCAATTTTCATCTGGTGAAGCCATTCTTTTGTTGATATGGATGTATGCTTGGGGTCATTGTTGTGTTGAAAGGTGAAATTCCTCTTCATCTTCAGCTTTCTAGCAGACACCTGAAGATTTTGGGCCAAAAGTGACTGGTATTTGGAGTTGTTCATAATTCCCTCCAAACTGACCAAATGCCCAGTTCCAGATGAAGAAAAGCAACCCCAAAGCACGATACTGCCACCACCATGCTCCACCATGGGGATGGTGTTCTTTTGATGATCCGAGGTGTTTTTGCGCCAAATATACCTATATTTGGAACTGTGGCCAAAAAGCTCAACTTTGGTCTCATCAGACCATAACACATTTTCACACATGTAAAACCACAGTAAAAACACAAACTTTGCTGTAAACAAGATCACGGTTCCACAAATATCATGAAACTGTCAGCTACGATAAAAAAGCCTTTATTCCACAGTAATAGTAAGAACTGGTTAAGTGCTTTCATCTACAGGTAGTAGACTTCCTAAGAACACTCTACAACTAAAAAAGCTGGGTTTAAATACATAAATTCCTCCAATCAGATTACATGATTAATTGTAGTCAATTGCTATTTAAAGTGCTCACTGCAGTAATAACTTATATATACATTTCTCCTTGTACAATACTGCTAAAATCCAATAAAATCACTTACTCATAAAATATGTATCTAATGTAAATACTTTTTCACTAATTTATTTTTGCTTCTAATACTGGTTTAATGAAAATGCTTTCATTAATACCAAGATAAACAGCTGTATTTAACAATATCTGCCATTTTATCTCCTTCTCACCCAGTTTTACCTTTATGTTTCCACCCCTAGGGTTTGATTTTACTTGCACTAAAATGGCAAACTTAAAAGTATCACAACTTGGGCTTCCAACTAAATGTCTATACAGTGCATTTTTTGTGCCTTTCTTATTTATGCAATAAAAGTGGTCATAAATCCGATTTCTTAAACATCTGTCGGTTTTTCCCACAAAGTAACAAGGACATCTGACACATTTAGCCAGATATATCACATGTTGGGTCCGACAGTTACCCTTCTTAAATCTAATCTCAGTTTGGTTGACATCCCTCAATGTTAAGCTCCTGTCTTCCAGTATAACAAAGCATTGGTGACATTTTCCACACTTACCTCCTACCACACCCTTCTCATTGTTGACTATAAGCCCACCTTCAAATTTGCTTTTTAAATTCCAACCTGTCTTAAATACAAATAATGGCTTTTCTCCTAGTTTCTCCACTACCATAGCGTCACATCTCAAAATATTCCAATTCTTACCTGTAATTTCTTGTATGTCTTTGCTCTGTTTACTATACTGTACTATACACGCTCTTTTGTAATTCATAATGGGTTCACTCGTAATCAATCCACTAGGGGCATTACAATTTTTAACACCTAATAAGGGTACATATTTTTTTCCCCATTTTTTCTGGACATAACTACTGATATCACTTATGAGTCTAGAGGGGTAACCCCATCTTCTAAACATCTCACTAATGCTTTTTAAACTCCTGCACCATTTCATGATAGTCAGACGTCATACATGCTGCACGGATGCACTGTCCTTTAAAAATGCTCCGCTTCTTCCCCTTGGGATGGCAACTTGAATACTCTAGATAGTCATTACTAAAAGTATCTTTTCTGTAGATCATAGATTTAAACCCTGCTGGGGTTGAATAAATGTAAGTGTCCAAATATGGAATTCCTACTTTACTAAAGTTATGGGTATACTTAAGATACTCACTAGCCATGTTTAAGTCATTAATAAAAATGTCCATTTCCTCTATAGTGCCATTCCATAAAATAAAAATTTCGTCCAAATATCTTACATAGCAATTAACATACTTAAACAGTATGTGCTTAAATAAATGCTCCTCTTCCCAATCTAGAAGAACAAGGTTAGCATATATGGGTGCACAAGCTGCCCCCACAGCTACGCCCCTAGTTTGTTTATAATATTCTCCTTGGAAATAAATGAACTTATGACTTAAAACTATGTCCATAAATTCTGCAATAAGTGCTACTTTATCCCAAACAAATTGTGTACGCTTCTGAATACTATTACTGAACCTAATAATACCATCTTCCTTAGGAATACAAGAAAAAAGATCTATGGTTAAAAAAAATATCTTCCTTCCATAAGTCTGGTTTTAATCGACTTAAAAAGTCCCAAGAATCAATAATTATATGGGGTACCCTTTTGTATATTAATTTCAACCAGTTGTCAATAACGGAAACGTTTTGGATTTACTCCCAGAAATTATGGGGCGAAAAGGTGGATCAAGTACACTCTTGTGGACTTTAGGAATACCTACTATTGTAGCTAGTGTGGGAAATTCAGTTTTTAAAAACTTATACAAATCTGTATCAGTTCTCTTGTCTAATAAAAATTCTTCTAGAAATAAATCTATACGACGGTAACTAATGTTTAATTCATTAAGTGAGGATGTTTCATAATTACCAGAATTATGCAATATATCATATATCTTGTTCATATAGTCATTGCTATCATATAAAACAATGCCGCCCCCTTTATTGGGTTTCATAATACAAATATTGTTATCATTACAAAGTTCTTTCAAAGCGGCATTTTCTTCCTTATTGAAATTATATTTTATATTGATATTTTTGTGATTTGCAAAGTATTTATATAATTCATTAATGACTACTTTCTCATAAGCTGCTAAGGTGTTGTTCATAGGGGGTATAAATGCACTTCTTTTCCTAGTTTCACATTCAGTAAAATTCCCCCTTTCATTCTGAAAATATAGCTAAATTTAGTTTCTGTAAATATAGTTTAAATTCCACTATACAGTCCACTAAGTTGACCTTAGTACTTGGGACGTACTTTATCCCTTTTGAAAACAGTGAAAAATGTTCTTTTTTAACTTAAAATGTGTATAGTTGAAAATATTAAAATCACCTAAACTAAACTTAACGTCATTATGTTGAACGATTTCCTGTCCTATGTCCACCTTCTCTGGTTGCTCTTGTTGGGCCACCTTCTGCTGTAAGGTGAGGTCTCTCGATTTACAAATACCCGGCCCATATCGTCCTCCCTGTGTCCTCCTTGCCATCCCTGATTTATTTCTTCTAAAAAAATTACTCTTGTTATTTCTCCATCCTTTCCTATTATGTAAATCTGTCTCACCCCTAAATCCACTAGTCTGTCCTTGTTTATCAAAATGGCGACTTCCAATGTTAGTTTATTCCACTTATATACTTGTTTTTATTTCCATAATGTTCAATATCCCTTTTCATTTTATTGCATTTCCTATCATACTGTTTATCACTGTTCTTTTCTGCCCATACATATTGTTTATTGTATACTTTCCCAATCACTAAATAAATCTTTCAGTATAATCTCATTTAACTGTTCAACTTCTAAAAACATTCTACTTAATTTGTCGTTACATTTTATAATGAATTCCATAAACGTGAACTCAAATCCATCAAACATTTGACTATATTCAGTAATATTAACTTCATTTAAGTCAATGCCCATAGGTTGCTTAAAGAAGCGCATACCCATGGAAACAATTTTAAGTTCAATACATCTTTTTAGATACATACTGTCCAACTGAAGTCCCTTAATGATACCCAGCTTCTTCCCAAAGTCAAAAATGTATTCTTTTAAAGTTTTGTCGGTACCACTATGTTCCGCACCTTTAGCGGTGTCCCGCTTGCTGTTTCTATTAAACTGGAAGTCAAAATTAGCTTTAAAAAAAGTGTCAAGCTCTCATTTATTAGAAATAACATTTGAAGCTTGAGAGCTATTATCAACTGAAATATTTACAGTACCTTTAACCTGTTGGTTTCCAACAACTGAATACGTTTTTTTTTGGCACTGTGCGCTTCGGTATAGCCCCCGAAATGTTGTGATTGTCCTCCGAAATGTTGCCTCCACCTGTTATTCTGTCCTCCAAGGCACTAGTACCCCTAAGCGCCTCCGCAACACAACAATAAGCAGGTCCAGACACACTCAACACGCCATTACCTTGGCCATTGGGGAAACCACCTGAAGCAGCACATCCTTCCTGCATACGGCTTGACGTAATCAGACTCTGCTGCCTTTCCTTGCCTCTCTCAGCCTAGCTCATCATGTCAATTAGCCAAGTAAGCTCTCCCTTTACAATGGCCATTTCCGATTGTAACTTCTGTATTTCATCCTTCCTGAGTGATGAAAACTTGGATGGCAGCTCGTCAAGGGAATCAATGGTCTTGTAAAACTAACAACTGCGAAACCACAAGACACAGCGAAATGCCACTTGTAAAACCACAGTAAAAACACGAAATTCGCTGTAAACAAGATCACGGTTCCACAAATATCATAAAACTGTCAGCTACGATAAAAAAGCCCTTTATTCCACAGTAATAGTAAGAACTGCTTAAGCGCTTTCATCTACAGGTAGTAGACTTCCTAAGAACACTCTACAATTAAAAAAGCTGGGTTTAAATACATAAATTCCTCCAATCAGATTATATGATTAATTATAGTCAATTGTCATTTAAAGTGTTCAGTGCAGTAATAACTTATATATACATTTCTCCTTGTACAATATTGCTAAAATCCAATAAAATCACTTACTCATAAAAATATGCATCTAATGTAAATACTTTTTCACTAATTTATTTTTGCTTCTAATACTGGTTTAATAGAAATGCTTTCATTAATACCAGGATAAACAGTTGCATTTAACAATATCTGCCATTTTATCTCCTTCTCACCCAGTTTTACCTTTATGTTTCCACCCCTAGGGTTTGATTTTACTTGCTCTAAAATGGCAAACATAAAACTATCACAACTTGGACTTCCAACTAAATGTCTATACAGTGCATTTTTTGTGTCTTTCTTATTTATGCAATAAAATTGGTCATAAATCTGATTTCTTAAACATCTGTTGGTTTTTCCCACATAGTAACAAGGACATCTGACACATTTAGCCAAATATATCACATGTTGGGTCCAACAGTTACCCTTCTTAAATCTAATCTCAGTTTGGTTGACATCCCCCATTTCGCACATGCTTTTAGGAGACTTGATGTATTGTTTTGCAAATTTTAGCCAGGCCTGCATGTTTTGTGTGTAAGAAAAGGCTTCCATCTTGCAATCCTACCCCATAGTCCAGACATATGGTGAATACAGGAGATTGTCACATGTCACAACCAGTACTTGCCAGAAATTCCTGCAGCTCCTTCAGTGTTGCTGTAGTTCTCTTGGCAGCCTCCCTGACCAGTTTTCATCTTGTCTTTTCATCAATTTTGGACGAACGTCCAGTTCTTTGCAACATCACTGTTGTCCCATATTTTCTCCACTTTTTGATGACTGTCTTCACTGTGTTCCATGGTATACCCAATGCTGTGGAAATTTTTTTGTACCCTTCTCCTGACTGATACCTTTCAACAATGAGATCCCTTTGATGCTTTGTAAGCCCTCTGTGAACCATGGCTTTAGCTGTTGCAGGCAACTGAAATGTCAGGAAAATCCTACTAGGACATCTAGACTTTATTTGGGGTTAATCAGAGTCTCTTTAATTGACAGCAGGCGTGCACCCAAGAAGACTGAATGCTCTAATTAAATCTAAAGGTACTTCAACAAAGTATTAGTTTAAGGGTGGGCACACTTATGCAACCAGCATATTGTACTTTTTTTTAAATTTTTTTTATATTTTTTACCTTAACAGATTTGTTTTTCAACTGAATTGTACAGGTTATGGGTCACATTAAAGGTGGGAAAAGTTTTGAAATTATTTATTGTGGTCTTTTTATATCACAAAAACCTGGCATTTTAGCAGGGGTGTCTACATTTTTTATATTCACTGTATGTGTGTCCCTGACTACTAGGTCAGCTCTAAGGGGTGTGTTGTCAATATGATAGTTAACAGGGATGGATGACATCCCAAAGGATACAATTATACATTTCTTAGGATTTAGTTGGCATTTAGATTAACTCCATGGCTCTGACACCAGTTGTTTGTGTCAGCCCCTCCTGGAGAATATTTGTCAGTGGGAGATTCAATGACAGCTCCTAATTTGCAATCATCCGCAAATTTAGTAAGCTACAGACCACTGACATTGGCCTTGACTTCGGAGAAGTAAATGCCAAAAAGGAGCGGTCCAAGGGCTGATCCCTGAGGGACTCCACTTGTGACTGGCCTCTTTGTAGAGGTGGACTCCCAATTCTAACTTTCTGGGTCCTGTCTGTGAGGCAGTTGGCTATCCACCAAGTGACATATGGATTTTTACCTAACCTCTTGAGTTTGTCAACAATGCCAAAGTGGGGTATTGTGTCAAATGCCTTGGCCAGGTCAAGGTAGGCAGTGTGAATGATTTTGCCCTCATCCATTGCTTTGGTGACCTTCTCAAAGAAGGCCACCAGGTTGAGTAGGCATGATCTGCCCTTGACAAAACCAAACTGAGTTGATTCCAGTGTCTGGAGGTTTACTATATCTTTACTGATCATCTCCATGACAATTCTTTCATTGCTTTACATATAAGACTAGTGAGACTTATGGGTCTATAGTTTCCAGGGTCTGTAAATGGCCCACCTTTGTGCAGATGGATGACTGTTACCTTTCTCCATTCATGAGGCACAAAGCCTGTTTGGAAGCTACAGTTAAACAGTAATTCCACAGGCCCTGATAGATCATGTTTTGTGCTATTTTAGAAGGCATCCTGGGATGTTGTCTGGGACCACTGATGCAGTGTTCTTGGTCTTAGAGAGAGCATTAAGGACCTGTTCCCTACTGATAGTAGGGGGAGTTGTATTTGAATTTCCTGAGGGAAGGTTGAGGGGTGGGGGTGGGGGGGGAGAAAAGTTGGAGCTAAATTTATCAGCCATGAGGTTTGCTATTATCTTCTGGCTCAGTATAAGTGGGTCCATTTACGACGAGTTCTGCACACAATTGTATAATGCCATTGAGTTTGCGGACATAGATAATTAATGCTTTGTGGTTGCCCTTGGCCTGGGAGGCCAAACTTACCTCAAATTTGGTTTTGGTAGACTTTATTTGTCCTCTGAGTTGTTTGCTTAGTGAGTGTGCATTTATCCTGCTGGGTGCTGCGCCTCCTAATTTTTGCCATGATTTTCTTCCTCCTGTTATACAGCTGACTAATTCTAATCCACCAGGGTGGCTTATTTTTTTAGTTCTGTACTTCTTCCAGAAGGGTACAGCTGCCTCTATGCAGCTATTAACATGCTTGTATAGGGGTTCTGTGAACAGTTCTGCATAGGCAGAAGTGTTCTCAGGGTTTATGGGGGCTTGAAATATGTTTGAGAAATCTGGTTAGCATTAAGTTTTATACAAGGAAATACAGCAATGCCTTAAAATAAAAAATATTTTCTAATTTGTAATATACAGTTCAGAGTAACATCATGACAGTACATCAAAGATGCATTTAATAGCATAGCTATTAACTGCACAGAAAGTAATATGTGTAAACAGTTTAGATGGGAAATACCAGGCAGATATGTTAATTGACAGAAGAAGAAAAATTCATTAGGTTATACCTCAGGCCATCTTAAGCTTTTCAGGGATATACAATGATGGGCTTTGTATTTGTCAGGAAAACCAAGCTCAGTCAATTCCAGGTCAGTGTTTCACGGTAGCTTCCTAACAATTAAACGTTCTGTGCTACTAATCTAGTACAGTGCGGTGACAAGGACTACCACTTCTGTAAGGAAAACGTCACAAGTATGGGCTGCAGGTATATAGGTAAACCTTCTCCAAGAGAAAGAAAGCAGTTTTAAGTAATTAACCTAGCAATACAATAAGAAGAGAAATGTGTGTGTGTGTGGGGGGGGGGGGACCAGTAGTGTGCACGCTTACAGTAAAAGGCTATAGCAAAAATGTCTTCAGCTTAGAGGACAGATTAAATACAACACTAACATACACTATTTTAGCTGAAAGCACATTAGCGTTCCACCGACGCAAGGTCTCACAGTGCAGAGCAACAGGACAGCCTTTGGTTTATTGGAGGTTGGCCAGGACACAGATAATACTTTGCTGAGGGTACTGGAAATAAAATGGAAAAGTAGTTAAGTATGTCTAAAGTTTTAAAACGTTCTGATTACCAAGTACTAAGATAGATGATGCAGGGGAGGGGCAGTATACCTCACAAGAAACAGCACAATTCTTTGAGCAACACAGATGCAAGGAAAGCAGAGAGAAAAAAAAACAAAAGGTAACTGCAGTTGATACCAAGCTATTATAACATACACTACACTATTATGTATTGTTATAAAGGATATGAAAAGAAACAGTAACTGCTAAGATGCTACATACAATTATACATTCTCCACTAAAAGTCATGAATAACAACGGTGGTATTTATAAAGAAACACAGAGTCGCTTGTATCCCCTCAGAGGTTACAGTAATTTCTATTCTAATTGCCAGACAGGTTACTAATAATAACAATATTTAAAGCAAATAGGTTTTATTTATCCATTGCCAAAAAAAAAATCTGAACTTCAACCACCAGAGAGACTCCTAAGACTAGCACATACCCTCAATCTGCCTTGGATCATAGAACTAAGGCCACTCCATGTTACATTATGGATGACGGAAAGACCCTGCCAGCTTAGGTGTTCTAGGCAGCCTGAGGTTTGCAAAGAGAATTATCTCTTCACAAAAACACATTAAGACAATACACTGCCTTTTGGGTGATTAACTAAAATGCTAAACAGAAATACAGGAATGGGGAAGCAAATATTAATGATTATTTACAATCTGTTACAACACAAAAAAGACAGTAGCAACTAGTGAAACTGGTTATTTTGCACTTCTACAAAAGAACTTGTAACATTACTGTGTTCCACATAATGAAGAGACACACACATTCTAAAGCAGCTAGCATCTAAAACCATACGACTACACACATTTTCCAACGTTCTGCTACTGGGCCATGCCTTGCCTCAGCATCCACTTTCATAATTATCTAATTTAAAGAAAAACATTTAAATGTCCACACAAACCATTCTTGCTAGCCTTTACTTCTGATTTCTTTGGTCCAGACTGTACACAGCAGGTTACTGTTGTGTGAGAGCACTCTTGGATACAAAGCCTGCACGTATTGTATGTTTATTTTAACTATACCTGCATTACAAAAACAATACAAGGTGTACTTTATATTTGAAATAATTTCAAACTGGGAAGGCTTACCTGCTGAATAATTCTCTGTTCTACAACATCAGACATGACTTGTACATGGACCGTTCCTGCTACAACACTTGCAGAGTGACGCCAAAAATGGGGATCCCGGTATGATATAACTCCATCAAGATTCTGGATCTAATGAAAGAAAAAAAATCCTGCATTATGAAACCTGAAGTAAATTAAAACTCCAAGTACCCATTTAATTTTGCAAGAAAACTTTTTTCATGCAGTGTACCTGCTATCACTAAAGGGTAAAGCAACACATTCAAATTCAGAATGAATTCTAGGTCCTTAAGGTAGTGCTGATGCATGAGCACTCCATGTCAGAATTCACATATTCAACATAGGAATGTAAAGTGGGGTGCCTCGCTGCTGCTTCTGACAAGCATCTACAGTAAAAATCTCAGTATTCATGTTCCCTTCCACTTCCAAAAATATGCTTGTTGACTGGCTAATCTACTCTATGTAAATTGTTGCACAGGTAACGGTTGAAAACAGTAATGACTACTTTTCACCTGGCTAATGAAGAAATGCAAAAATGTATCAAGATGTTTAGTGACAGAAAATATTACCCTTACTTACAGATACAGTCAATTTCGGCAGATAAGGTATACTGCAGAAATCTCTAGCCCACAAGAATTAACAGCCGCTCTACTGGCATGCATCAACTCTATTGGGGGGGAGGCACTTGCCACCATTTTCTGCTTCTTATAAACAGAATGAAAAGTGAATGGAATGGTACCTAAGATAACCTGGAAAGAAATGAGACGCAGGATGACCCTAACTCAGTGGGGCATCAGATAAGGATCTTTCCACATAACACTTGGGCATTCTGAAATCTTTTGGGCAGAAATAATGACAACCACAAACAAAAGCTTCCAAGAAACAAATTCAAAGGTCACAAAAAGGAAGGCTTGAAAGTAAGATATGTCATTCTTTTGGTCAAAAAATGCAGACCTCAACAAGAGAATTTTAATAAGTGGCAAGGGAGTTGGTATACACTCTCAAAGAAGTGCTTGATTAATCTATACTGGGCAAACAATCTACCTTTCAATAGGGCACAAAAATGGGCATTTACAACAGAGTGGCATAGAATACAAGGATGTTCAAAACAGAGTAATCCGACATCAAGAATGAATCAGGAAGTAGGTTGCAATCTTCAGTCAGAAGGGAGAAACGCTTCCAGTGGCATAAATCAGACAGACATGTATTTTGGGTTGCACTTTCTCCAAGTCTAAATTCAACCTTTAAAATATTACCCTTGAGTAATGTCAGATAGCTATGGGAAAGCTTAGTTAGGTTTAAAAAGGCCCCTAGGGCAGCTAGCCTAGTAATTGCTTATAAACCTATGAACAATCAGCATACTAGGTACTCCCTAAAAATCCAACAGGACTTACTATGTATAGAACAGAATAAAGAGGACAGAAAAGCCAAACACTAAGATCAATGCTGAAATCCTCTTTGACAGAGGAGAGTAGGAAAACGTGAGACAAACTGAATTAAAAGTGGGCTCTCTACTTCTTTAGGACTGGAAAACTAAATTCCCTGTGTATACAAAAAGCCAAATGGTATCCGCCCAAGATTCTGCAGACTATCATTCAATGGAATATGTGGAAACAATCGAAAATAAGATTGAAGTATGGAAGAATAAACAACTATTTCAATAAAGTCTTGTTATGTAGAAGTAAAATAATGAGGAAAAATTTTACTTCCTAGCTGGTGAAGTGGTTCACTGTTCCAAACAGTGCCATTCCATCTTCCAGGTCTATTCTTGGCAAACTGTTCAGTCCACTCACTGTAAAGCCATTCCATCCTGGTGAATTTTGGTCAAATTAGATAGTCCACTCACTATGTCTGAGACACATGTTTTTTTTGTCCTGGAACACAGTGACACATGGCATATGATGTACTAACATTCAATCTGAAATTCAAAACTTTTTTCCTACACAGAGATTAAGATTCCACCCAGAGATTAAGATTCCACCATTTTCACCACAATAAACAGAACATGCCAGAGGGATAGATTCCTGTCCCAGAGACTTCCCATACTCTGGAATAAACTACCTATCTATATCAAACAAAGCTCCTTATTAGTACTCTTCAAGAAAAATCTTGATGATTGGATGGGAAATAGGAAATTCACCCTGGGGATCACTTCTGTGGCTCTGCTTGACAGTGGCACAGGAAAATAATTTTCTTGGGCGGCAAAAGCCAGGGTACCTTTTTGGCTGGGCTTGTATAGGCCCCAGGGCCGATAGCCTAGTACCTACCTATGAACCTATACTTATGTGCAGGTACTATTCTACTGTCAATCTGTACAACTCTGTCAAGAGTAAATCTGGTACTAGACGGATTTCCATAGTCTGAAAGACAGTTTTCCAGAGATGAGATCCATTCTACGATAAAATTATTTTATAAAGAAAACACAGAGATGAGGTCTCCACCCTGCCTGCCAAGGAGGCATCCGTGATCGGGTATCCTTTGAACTTTGGGGAAGAGAAAGTGGAAGCCTAATTTCAAATATGGCAGAAATACATTCTGTCTTCAGACCCAGAGTTTGCAGCAGTGTGCAAATCAGAATTCTGTATAAATCGAGAAGCATAGGGATCAAGTCCAGTGCTCAAGCTCATGGGAAGAAAAGTTCAGTAGGTATTTTGGTTCAACAAAACAACCTCAGAGTTAGATTACTTGTACTGAAACAAGGAACAATTTCTCTTTGTTATTGGATATGCCTACGAAATGCAGCCAACATATAATCCACAAGAGATCACAGAACAGTGGGTTCTAAGAAAGAGGATGGGGTTGGTGGCATCCAATGATTCAGGCATTGAAACAGTAAGAGACTCTTACAAGCCAGAACCAATACTGCTACATTTAGTGAGTGCCCAAAGAGGGAAGTACAGGTAATTCACAATGGATAAACAAAATGTATGTATTTACCATGATATTTGATCTGGATGATCAGGGCCCTCCTCATCAGTAGTAGGATTAAAGTTGGTAGGCATTAGGCAGTTCATCATCTAAAACTCTCCCAGGTTATCAGCTCCTCTCTGTTTATCGATAATGCTCTGCAAAGTAACTTCCTCTCCAGATCTCTGTTACACCACACAAATGTGTAGCAGACACAAGCAGTGCAAAAACTAAACAATGTCTAAACCATGTCAGCAAAGCAGCAGGAAGGAGGGTGGGTATGACGATGAGGATACATTTCCTCATGTAGACCCAACACAGTAACCACATAACTTTCATATCTAGCAAAAGCAGAGGTTCATCCTCATCCAAAGTACTGCAAAGCCAAAAGTGCATCCTCCTGAGTGGACACCTTCATGAAAGAGTAGCTCTTATAATCACTGCTCCAAAGGAAGACCACAATCTAGAGATCACATTCAGGTTGTGTTTTTGAACATACTCAGTGAAGCTCATGTGGATGATGCAGAATCATCTAAAGAGGAATTAAAAAAATGCATGAAAGGTAGCTATTTACTCTTACTGAGTTGGCTCTAGGCACAGAAGACAAAGGTTTATTGTATTTCTCATTACAGAATTTAATGTAATCAAACAGCCACATGGATAACGTAATTTTAGAAACTTCTGAACCCATTTTGTAATAAGAGTTGGACAAACAACTGTGAGTCTTTCCTTAAATTACTAGTCCTGTCCAGAGAGGTGTGAGCTGCCTGTGGACATCCATACAATGCAAAATATACTCACCTCAGTTACAATAACCAGGAAAGCGTATGGGCAGGTAATAGAGTGATTGAGGGTTGTCTCAGTGGCTAACACATGCATAAATGACAGGCTGGTTTGCAAAGACACCATCTTTGAGGAATATTGAGTATGAAAGATTAGCAGAGTATGTGTAACTGAAGAACTTTTGATAACTATAGTAATGGCCACTAGAAACTGCGTTTTCCATGATAAACATTTCAATTATGTAGTACCATCTAGTTCAAAAAGAGGAACAGTCAGTTTCTCAAAAACAAAATATAAATCTCATGGAGGAATACAATTCTTGCTAGTCAAATAGTGTCTCTCTCAAAAAGGCTTTCAACTTTCAAAGATACTACTGACAAAGAATTAGAACTCTGATGAAAATCTGAAATGGAAGTAAGGAGGATTTCAGCAGAGAAACTGTTTAATTCTTTGTCAATGATCTGACACAGATAATTTAGCACTATTAGTACCAGAACTGTGAAGTATAACAAACCTTTAAATGTATATATAGAAAAATGTGTCCATTTACTCTTGTATGATTTTCTAGTATTAAGGTTATGGTCAAAGGCCTGTCTCTGGACTACAATGAAGGGGTATGAACAATCCCTAGCAATTACTGGAATCATATCTAGCTTTAGGCCCCAGCAACCCTGTGGTCATGGGGGAGCCCTAATCCTAAGAGGCCTCCAACCAGAACAAGTTATCTTTTTTGATATTTTGCTTTTGTCAAACCAACAGCTGCTAATGCAGTACTTTTGTATACTTAATAAACCGAGTAAAAACTCACAGGAAAAAGAATCTTAATGGTTGGCACCATTTCTTTAAAATTCAAAGATATCTCTGGTCATAGTGACAGTGTTTTGATAAATAGCAGGTTTTATAATGTTATTAAATGCTTTACCACTGACATAGTGCCCTTGTCTTAGTTACATCCTTCTGGCGGGCATTCTATCCATTAAAACTAACATCATAGCTGGTGATAGACACCCACAATACCTGAGGCTGGGGTGGTGGTGGCTGATCATCTTTGGCTAAATGGGTGACTTGCAAAAGCTGCCAATGGTAGCGAAAAAATGAGGAGGAAAAAAGGTCATTCATTCTCTTTTGTGATTTCTCCAAAACAGGGTTGTGATATAACCTGGTTAGAATAAAGCCAGTAATCAGTGAATAAATGTGGGAGACGTATGTGCTAGAGATCAGCAACCTAGAGTGACCGATCTTGGCACTTATCTGGAATTTTAAGAGCACATATTCCCAATCGTCAGAGGCAGCATTCTTTGTCAGGAAGCTTTATAAATAAAAAAACAAAGAAACTAGTGGCCTTAAAACTTTGTTGATGAGCTCAGTCACAATAACTTCCAAAAATCATGAAACCCAGATAGTGTTCTAAAACAACAAGCTTTTATTCGTCACAGAAAAGTGATCTTCAGTAACAAAATACTAGAAATAGTTTAACAATGTTAAACATATCAGCTTTTATATGCTTAAAAGTAGGTGTGGAAAACTTACATATTGTTTAATTTTAAACCAGACTATTTAAGGCAAACAATATAAACAGAGCCGTAAAAGTGCATTTTAGATCAAACTAAAGCCTAGTTAAGGAAATATTTTGGACTACCAAGGTGCCACATTTATTTATTTATATTTTTGAGCAAATAAGCTACGTACTTATTTGCTCTAAAACAAATAAATAAAATTAGAAAGAGTGCCCCTCCAAGCACAGCACCCTAGGCATTTATGCACAAGGCCAGTCCTGAATATATAAATATATATTCATTGAGGGGGAGTTGCAATGGAGAAAACACTTAAGTTTGACTTTTTCATCAGCCTGCATTCATGAGTCGATTAGTTTTTTCATCAGGCTGCATTTTCAACTACTTGAAATTGGCAAGATGGTTCACTGATGACCTGTAAATCCATAAGTAGTAGTGGAAGCCATTTCCAGACTTGCCTGGACCTCTAAAATAAGCTGAGACCTCCCTACAGAGGGTATGCTCACCATCTGAAAAACAACAGTTTAGAAAGCTCCTCAAAAAGAAGAGCATGTTCATCATTCAAAATATTTTTTTTCTTTCTCACGAGCAGTCAGAAAAGATCTTCAGTATGTTCTGTACAATGTAGAAGAGAATTAGTCTAATATTTTAAAGAACACTGCATCAAATATACAACGGGGAATGTAAATCCTGGAGTAAATTGAAGTAGGATTAACCTCCATGGCATACAGGGATGAAGTCATATCAATGAATCAGGACTGACTAGCAATCCCACGGCTGATGCTAGCTTGCACATCTCATGGGGGGGGAGGTGACCTGATCCTCTGCTAGGATAATCTCCAGTGGAAGCTGGGAGTCACACTGCTTTGCAACGTAGAAGGAAAAGGGAAATGCATGCAAGCAATTGCGTTTCTAGGCTGCCACTGTGTCCCTGCATTGTCAGTACAGACAAAAGGCCAGAAGTGTGGGACAGTACACAAATATACCGAAAATCCCTAATATTTCATGAATGACAGCCCTCCATCAGTGAGCTGCTGCTTCTAATGCTGGCTGTTAATGCTGCCAGTGTAGGAGGAAAAATGACCAGAAAGGCTGATGGCCAGCAGGTGCAGGGGAAAAAAATGGAAGCAGACTGCAAGAAATGTTTTAGTAAACGGTCAGTATTCTTTATTGAAAATGTTCTGGCAACATACAAAACGCAGATCGGTCATTTGGCATTCCAAAGTAAGGAATTAAACTTGATAGAGGCACTGGTAAGCAACGTCTGGTGGCACAATGCCAGGGCACTTCTATGGGCTAGGCTTGTAAAGGCTCTAGGGACATTGGCCTAGTACAGACCTATGAACTTATGACGAAAGCCTGGATACATACTGTAACTAAAAATCTTTTCATCCAGTCATTTGTTTTCAACTTGCTAACTGCAGTTTAAAAAAAAAAAAAAAAGAACCAGAACAAGTACAAGCAAAGACACCTAAAGATGTAAACTTTTTTCTGTTTGCACTTCTCTGCTCCAGTTCTGTTTTTTTTTTTTTTTTTTTATTTGAAGCAGGAGAAAAACAAAATCAGCATAAAAGTGTAAGCAAAAGATAGCCGAAAAGTTGACATCTTATCTGTCATTTGTTTAATTCCACTCAGTTTTAATTTTCTGAAGCCATGGGCAAGCAAGTGGAAAAACAGTAACCATAGCTGGTCCAGCTGCTGTGAGACAGGCAAGCAAATAGACTTCACAACTGCTGTGTGGTCTGAGTGCTTATCTATCGCATACCAGCAGGACCACATTTCATTCGAACAATCAAGGAAAAACAAGGTACCGGTGTGTGGTGTTTGTGTGTTGAGTTGAGCTGATGTTACTAATCACTTACATAACTTTGACATTTTGGATGCAAAACACCTTTTCCATAAACAGTTACAAACTTATCCAACACCAACTTTCAAACATCAAGCAGAGGAACTATTTTAAATCAAAAATATATATATAAAATAATGCATACTAATAACTTAAATGCAAAACAACTTAACAAATATACCGTGTTCTATGTGCAGTACCACCCTGCAGGGTGTGTGCTGCAGGAAGATAATAAACTTTCCAGGGTTAAGGAGGCCACCCTCCTGTGGTGTCAGGCCTCAATACTCCAGGGCAGTCTAACATTTCTCTCTAATATTCACCATGTTAAGCATTACTCCTTGCTTAGTAAACAGCATTTTGTAAAGCATTTCTATCCTAACTTACAGAAAGAAATCTTTCTTGTATGACCACCTGTAAACCTGATAAATAAAATGTAATTATTTTACCATACACACATGTCATAGGGAATAATTTTTAATCATCCTTGCCTAAAGACTACCCCCCAATTCATGCATCTGTAGTCTTTGGGTCTTCAGCTCATCTAGACAAAATCTGGAGAAGTGCATCTAATAGGTTTTCCTGTGTTTGCTGAGTGGTGGTGGGATACATTCAGCAAACTGCAAAAGGAAAGAAAAGATCTTTTATGCCAGTTTTGCCGTTTTATTATTTTATGTTCTTATATTACCCTTTGGCTTTTATGCCCTTTCTGATGACCTCCACTTACTTATGGCCACTCTATCTGTCCTCTTCACATAGCAAAATATTATATGTACATAGGTTGGTACTAGGTTATCGGCCCTAGGGCCTATACAAGCCTAGCCATAAAAATTACCTGGATATTTCTTCCCACAATATTTACTTCCCTGGACCCCTGTCTAGCAGGGCTACTGACATGATCCCCAGGGTGAATTTCCTATCTCCCATCCAATCATCAAGGTTCCTTTTGAAGAGTGCCAAGGAGGCACTCTGCTTGACATGTATGGCACTAAAGCTGGTCTACATCAAGTTGCAGCATTAAAGTTACTCACAATCTTGAACTTTTACAATTGCTAACAATTTTCTAAACAATGGTTTAAAGGATTATAATGCATCAATTATATATTTGATGCACTGTTGATGACTCTGTCTATTTTTTTAATTTGTTGACTTGTCAATGTCTGGAAATAGCAACTTGTTGTTCAACAATGAAGAAATGTGAAGTGAAGGTTAGTTGTAAGTTTATGTACGTTTGAAACTGGCATTTGGGAAGGTGGCCTAGTGGTTAAGGTGTTTGCCTTATAAACACAAGGTGCAGGGTTTGAGTCTCACAAGGGATACTTGGCTAGGCTTAAAATGGCTTGCAAGGGCAATTAGCCTAGTACTAATCTATGAATCTACATATTGTACATCTGGAATAGCTTTTATTTGTTCTACATGAAATGACTATGCACACAACTACAGACATAAAAAAACATGCATTAAATTCTGACCTTTTCCAAAGCACCACTGAGATCTTTTTCATGCTCCACTGGGATTCTCAACACCAGAACCTGACAGGAATCCTTTAGCAATGGGATAACACTGAAGAATATCAAGGTAGCAATGAAGAGAGAGCAAATTGGGTCTGCAATAAGCCATCCAAACTGACGAATCAATAATGTAGACACAATTACTCCAATGCTGCCTAGTGTGTCTGCCAGCACATGAAGAAACACTCCTGCAAAACAAGCAAATGCCTCTTTATAGACAATAATTCTCACATTAAAAAGTTCAAACACACTGCACTTACTGGCTGCATACTTCTCAACTGTCGAGATTTTTGCAGAATGTTCAGATCAGATTTTTGCCTCATATGTCTGGTCTGTTCCATATAAAATTGGTGGTTTTCTGGCAAATCACTGAAGTAACTAAATAATGACATACATTTGAGTTGTAGACTCATGTCCGTCGGAAAATGCATGCTAATACAAATCCCATTATTCTAGCAACATTCTAAGTTTATAACAATTAATATCTGCTCCTATGTTTTGGGCCTTTGTCCCCCCCAATTTTAGGCTTTGTCCAGATTTGTTGAGCTAAGAGCCTGAGAAGTATGCCATGTTGTACTCTAATGGGCATTTTTAAAGGCTCATAAATAATTCAGCAAATGCAAAATGCATACATAAAACGTTTAAGCATAAAGTATTACCTACCATAAACAACTGGGTTCTGCTCAAAACATTTTCAAACCCCAACTTCAAAGCACTATAATGACTGCAATACTATACTAATCATATAAAAAGAGGTTGTTTCAAACATAAAGAAGTTAAGGTGCAAACAAATCAACATGATGTATACTGGATTATTTGTAGTATGCATATACTGTCCTTCAGAACAAAAATCAAAGAACATTATGCTTATTACTCACAAAGTCAGTGGAGACTCAAAACTGCACATTTCTTTTATATTGAAGATATTCGGCATAATAAAATGGGAAGATGTAATTAACTCATGATACAAAATTCAAATGTTACTCCCCAATATCCAGGTGTGTTTTATTTTGGAAAAGGGAACTGCTAACTCCCCTGCTGCTCTCATTTTTCTTCTAAATACTGTACACCTATCAAACCCAGAGGCAAAGTGCTTACAGGCCAAAAAAAAAAAATATGCAGCATCTGTTGGCAGATAAAATCTACAAGGCTGATCTACTTTCCTTATTACAGATTAGAAATGTGGTAGGTGCTACTAATCTAACACAAGTTCTTAAAACAATGGTACTATGCCTGTCACAAGCATTCTTGAATTTGGTCTTTTTTTTTTTTTTTTTTAACTTTAGCCTCAGGAAGACTCTTGCAATTTTTTCAACCCTCTCTGTGAAATAATATTCACTTTTATCTCCCCCTTTGTGCCACCCACCAATTTTTAAAACAGTGCTATCCTGTTATCATACTTTTTTATAGAAAGATGGTACCCACCTGGGCTCTTTGGCTTGTACAGACTGCATAGTTGAATTTCAGTCAAGTTTCAGCTGTACGTAATTATCTCAAAGAAGCACTTGGCAAATTAGCCTTTCACTCTCTTTATGTGCTTCCAAGTGCAGCTACACTTCACATCTGCTATTCTCTCTGAAATGTTTTTAACCTGTTCAAGTTATTGCAAATACTCCGTTTTCTCCCAAAAACAAGCTGGTTAACTTGACTGACTACTCCCAACTATCCATATGATTTACATTTACCCTTGCCCATTTGGCTTGGGTTATTGCTGAAAAGGTTACAAGACAGACCATTTACCCAGTTAACATATGAAACAAAAATTAAACTATGAAGTCTCCAAAACTGCACAAAGTATTCCTATTGTGATTTTACCAAATGTGCATAAAGCGGGATAATGAATACACGACTCCCACAGATTAAACTTCTTGCAATACTACCAACATTTCAGTGGATGTCCTCACCTTCTTACAATGCTAACTTAGCTTTTGATTGCATTGGTCACATCCTGAAACAAGTGCAAGTGTAAAAGACACTTGAACACTGGTGTGATCATCTTTCCATATACAATACCAAATTATACAGTTTCTGATGTAAAAAAAAACATGTAGTTTTTCTATTATATTTTGCTGATAAGTACGGTCTCTGTAGTTTTTTCTTTGAGCTAAAAATTCCTGGCATGACATCATGAAGGACTGAAATCACAGTGTCTTGCTACCCAAACTAATGCATAGGCTAAATGCAACAGTGAGAGTTTTTTTTTACTTCCTAAAACAAGCAGCCAAACTAGGTTTTGCAGATGTAACACCTTGCACTGAAATTATTATATGCAAAGATGCAGTAGTGAAAGTATAATTCAAGTCGGAAGCTGTTTTTTCCAAATAATTAAGTTGTTTTTGCTTACCCATAATGATTTGCAGATTTATGTAAATGATTGCCCAATACCAACCATGACAAAATCACTTGCGACTTTAACATGGGGTGCATAACTGGATATGAGGTTATAAGACGCTTCAGAAAGTGACCAATACATTTATATTACAGCTATAAACACCAGAATCCATTCCTCTTGTGTTGTTGCTGCTATTTTTCCTCCAGCTATGAATGCCTTACCTAGGTTTTGCTTTGCCAAAACAACATTCAACTTTGAGTTTGATTCATTATGTACAGAGCAGGCTTCCAGTCTTGCCAAATCTCTTTTCATCATTTCAACACCTTTTTAGCATCAGGTCTGTAATATAACTTGGCATTGGAGTAAAATGACAAACTTTTCTTTTCAAAACTTCTGCAAGGTTCATAGGTAGGTACTAGGCTATTGGCCCTAGGGCCTACATGAGCCTAGCCAAAAATGTATCCTGGCTTTCGTCACCCAAGAAAATCCTGTGCCCATGTCGAGCAGAGCCACAGAAGTGATCCCTGGGGTGAATTTCCTATTTCCCATCCAATCAAGATTTTTCTTGAAGAGTGCTAATGAGGAGCTCTGTTTGACATAGATAGGTAGTCTGTTCCACAGTATGGGAAGTCTCTGGGACAGGAATCTATCCCTCCAGCATATTCTGTTTATTGTGGTGACAAGGTTTAGGTCCCTAGAGCATGTAGCTTGGAGGGATTGGGATTTCTTTAAGTGGAGCATGTCAAACAGCTCTGGGTTTGACATAGCTTTGTATGTTAGGCAGAGATCACCTCTGAGTAGGCGAAATGCAATGGAGTAAAGCTGGAGTTTTTTGAGACGGTCTGTGTAGGGCATCTGTTTGAGGCCAGTAATCCTCTTTGTGAGGTATTTCTGTGGCCTTTCCAGTTGTTGTAGATGTCTTGTGAGGTACATACCAAAAGGGGCGTTGTACTCTACAATGGGTCTAATGCGTCTAATGCGTGATGAGTAGAGGGGAACAATGACCTCTTTTTTTCTGGATGAGAAACCTTTTGTGATGAGGTGAGCCACGTAGAAGGATTTCCTGACCACTGTGGTGATGTGATTATCAAAGGAGAGACTACTGTCCACCTGTGTCCCAAGGTCTCATCACATTTTCGGTGTTAAGTAGACTAACAGCTCTATGGTAGTTCATGGGTACAGAGTTTTTACCAAAGTGGATGACAATACACTTTTTGGCATTGAGCTTCAGGCCATGGCTTTGACACCAGGCATCTGTCTCAGTGAGGCCCTTTTGTATGTCCGCGTCGTTAAGAGTTTCAATTATGGATCCTAGTCTGCAGTCATCTGCAAACTTTGTTAGCCAAAGACCTTCTGTGTTAGCCTGTACTTCAGAGAAGTAGATACTAAACAGGACAGGACCCAGGACTGAACCCTGTGGTACTCTACTTGTCACTGGTTTGAAGTCGGATTTGGAGTCCGCTACTTTCACAGTGTGGGTTCTGTCCGTGAGCCAGTTGGCAACCCATCTTGTGACATATGGATTTATACCTAGTTTAGTGATCTTATCTATAATTCCAGAGTGGGGGATGGTGTTGAAAGCCTTGGCAAGATCTAGGTAAGCTGTGTGAACCACCTTACCCTCATCTATGGCTTTGGTGACTGCTTCAAAGAAATCAATCAGGTTTAGGAGACATGATCTGCCTTTTACAAATCCAAATTGGGTAGGGTCCAGAGTTTGGAGATTACCAATGTCTTTGTTTATGAGTTCCATGATGATATGTTCCATGGCCTTGCAGACCAGGCTCGTCAGGCTAATGAGGCGGTAGTTCCCGGGGCACTTCGTGGCTCCCTCTTTGTGGAGTGGGATAACCGTTTCGGTGCTGCCTTACAAAGACACTAAAAATGACCACTAAACAGCACTGACTGCTGTGGTACATGCCTGGTTACCATACTTGCATCTGAGTGCAATCTGTTTACTATACCCTAAGGGACCTACTGCCTAGACTGTGCTTTACACTTGCTATCCTTCCAAGAGCCAGGTCAAGACTGATTTTATTCACTAGCTTTTTAAGTGGG
This sequence comes from Protopterus annectens, assembly GCF_019279795.1. Classification (NCBI taxonomy): domain Eukaryota; kingdom Metazoa; phylum Chordata; order Ceratodontiformes; family Protopteridae; genus Protopterus; species Protopterus annectens. Next base: position 40,165,737 of record NC_056730.1, read on the forward strand.
ACTTACAAAATGTTTTGCTAAAATCTAAGTAGCAAATATGCACAAATAAAAATGCAACAACTTTATTTATTCAAGAAGAGAGAGTGTTATTAAACGTCCAATAAACAACCAAACTTGTGACATGCTTAACATAAGATCAGTTTTGCTCAGCTAAAGATTGCTCAGCAATGACCTGCAACCTGCATGAGTACATAGTAAATTTAAACAACTCAAATGGCAATATAATGAGGTGAGAGTAGATGCAGTCAGCTCCCACTTGGCCAAATCACTCTTTTTGGCAAATGGACCAAACAAACAAAGCTCATTAAAAGGGATCGGTGCAAGGGAAGATTTTTTTTACTTCTTACCTCAATATTCAGTGACCCTAAAAAAACACAGGGGATATGAAGGGTTTTGCTAGACCATGAAAACCTCTCATCTTTCCATCTGCCCAAATACAATTTCAGCCACTTTCTTCTTTTTTAGTGAGAAAGTTAAGTTCAGTCAAATGGCCTTCTACCAATCAGATCCTAAATCAGTAATGATTTGCATACACAGTATACTTAGTAAAACACGCAGATAACTGTGATATAAAGTCAAAATTTATGACCACCTCTAGACATAACAGAAATACCCAAATACCAGATAAAAGTACATTTCTCTCTAGGACCCATACAAATTTCCACACATAATGGGTTGCAAAATACTGGTAAGCACATATGAGGGGGAAAAGAAAGAGAAAGGAAAAAAAATCGTGGAGACCAACAACCCAATTACAATTTGTCAACGTACAAGAAGTGAACATTTATTCATGGGCTAAAGAGGCACCAGACACTCCAAAGCCAGCTACTCTAAAGCTCTTGCAATGGTACCCAATTATACTGAGTGAAATTAATATTACTACAAATGGTAGTTTGACCAACAGCAAGGCTTTCAGGAGTGGCCAGAGCTGTCACCAAATACATGCAAGTACTCTCAGAGATTAAAATATTCTTTAAGACCAGCCAGAATGAAAAGTTTAAATACATTTAATAACAAATAAGAAAAGAACATGAAAATACTAAATATTTACAGTAAACACCAGAGTTTCAATCACAGGAAAGGTTAACGTAACACAGACAAACAGATTCACACAGACACAGAAAAACATTACTTAACTAGCCTCACTATATTTTCCTGACTGATCTAAAGAATTACTATTCCCTGATCACTTACTAGAGCAAGGCAGGATGAAGTAGGTGAGTGGTCTTCCTTCTTTGTCAGGTTCCAAAAACAGACTGCAATGAGACTTCAGTCTCATCTAGTATTAAACATAATTTTCGTGCTAGATTACAGAATGAATGACATCGCATACATCTGGTCATCTGACTTCTAGTTCCCATGCTACACCATTGCTAGAAACTGCCAGGATTTAGCAAACGTGTCAATAACACACACACACACACACACACACACACACACACACACACACACACACACAAAGAGTTTTGCTCATCTCTGTTGCAGCTTCTGGAAGTCATAAAACAATTTCAAACATACATCCTTACAGAGTAGCAATTAGTTCACCCCAAAGACAATACAGAAAGCTTCCTAGTACAGACTTTTTGTCTCTGGCTGCATTGACAACTGTAAGATACAATCTTTACGGCCTAAGCCAGGTAATGTAATTTCAAATTATTTTCAAAATTAGGTGGATTGAGATTCACCTCTTCTTTTTCAGTATCCTCTGTTAAAATACACATTTAAACAGTTACAATAATACATGTAAATTTCTTTTTCTGTCCAGCAGGGCACACTGTTGGTACATTTTTAACACATGCAGCTTTACAAATACATTTTTCAACACAAGCATCTGTATAAATCAGTTTGATACACAAATAACATAATTCTTTACAAAATTCCAGCAAGATGTGCTGGCATGTGTTACATATCCACTGTCCTACTTCTCCTTGCCATAGCTGGCAATACCACACATTGTCACAGTACTCACCATTACATTACATCTATGTTGTTTATTTTCATTCTTCCTCAACAGCTGGGTTTGGGAATCAACCCTCAAATCCAATTTGGCCACTATTTTAGCTTGTGGCCACTAGAAAAATCTTGAGCTCCTCCCTTACTCATAATGCAGTATCCCCTAACATACCTCAGATCTTGTCTGCTGGTTTACATAATCCAATGATTATTATTATCCTGGTAGAAGAAACCAATATCTGGGGCTCAACAGAAGTCATTAGTTGAAAAGGTAGGGGTTTGGTGGCAGGAGAGTTGAGGAAGAATGAAAATGGAAAACACAGATGGAGCATTATGGTGAGTACATAACTATCTGATGATGTCAATTTTCATTCATTTCTCAACAGTTGGGACAGAGTTCCCAGCTACCTAAAAACCTGGGTGGACTCTAAGGAAGGATATTCCTGAGCACAGTTGAGCCAAAGGCTGTTCCTCCCCTTGAGACGAGATACAATTTGTAATGAATAATAAAGGGATGAGGATTAATCCAAGTTGCAGCAGAATATGTGTCATCCATATAAGCCCTAGATAAAAAATACTGAAGATGTTGCTATGGACCTGGTTGAACAGGTTCTTAGAGGTTTTGGTAAGGACAGCCCCAGCTTGTTGTAGACAAATGATATAAAATCTGTATACCATCTTGCCAGAGTTATCTTTGTAACAGACTTACCCAATTTGGAATCCGCAAAGGAGATAAATAATTGATCTGTTTTTCTTATGTCCTTTGTTCTATGTAAGTAGAAATGTAATTGTGAATGTCCAATGAGTGTAACTTATATTCAACTTTGTTTGTAAAATTTGGAAAAAAAATTGGCAGATTAATGGGTTGGTTGATGTTTGATTCTGACACCACTGTAGGAAGGAGAGAAGGATTGGTTTGAAATGCCTATCCCTATGAAAACTCAAGTAGAGAGGTTTGTAAGATGATGCTTGGAGTTCTGACATCCTTCTTAGCAGAGGAAATGGCTACCAAAAGTATAGTCTTCCAGGTCAGAAATTTTAAATCACATTTTGCTGCTGGTTCAAAAGGGGAATGAATTAAGGTCTGTATTACTAAATTTAAGTCCCAAAGAAAAGCTGGATCCTTATAAGGAGGTCTCAGATGGGTACCTTTTAAAAAGGCCTTACAAAGTTTTAATGAAGCCAGGGTGGAGTTTTCAGTTCCTATGTGAAAATTAGAGATGGCAGCTAGTTGAATTCTAATAGTTGAGCAGCTAGCTCCTTCACTGAAAACTGTTGTCAAAAATTCAAGGACACTACTTACAGGAGCTGAAAAGGGGTCAATATATTTCTGATGTGCCCAAAAACCAAACATTTTCCATTTATTTCTGTAAAGTTTTCTTATGGTAGTTTTGTAAGAAGATAGAACTATGTGATGGACCGGGTGATGCTGTCTGGCTATTAACTGAAGTGGAGAAACCATGCTGTCAGCTTTAGGTTTGAGATATCCATGTGAATTATGTTTGTCATGTGAGATAGGAGGTCTGGAATTGGATCCAGAATCCAAATTTGGTAGATTAGATGAGGCCATAAAAAGGGCAACCAAATCTGTCAAGGCCAGTAAGGTGCAATGAGGATGACTTTGCTCTTCAACCAGAAAGCTTTCTGCAGAACAGAGGAGACCAGGAGGCCAATCATGGAGTAGAGTATCTCTTGGTGATTCCCCCGGTGGGGGGATTAGGGCAAAGAAGCTGTTGCACTTGTTGTTTAAGGGAGATACAAAGAGGTTGCAGCAAGGCTGGCCCCATTGGTGAAAAATCATTGCTGCCACCTTCATGTTGACAGACCACTCGTTAGGTAGTAAAATGGGCCTCCTCAATTTGTCTATCATGTTGGACTTTCCCGGAATGTGCGTTGCGGTCAGATATCGGTTGAATGAGATCACCCATTGCCACACTCAGAGCTACTCGACACAAGGGGCAAGACCTGATTCCTCCTTGTTTGTTATGTATCAAATGATTGACATATTGTTTGTGTGAATCGCAATTATCCCGAAAGGGAGACAGTCTTGGAAGGCCTGCAACACTACAGCACTGTTCTCATTTCCAGGTCACTGATATGCATGGAGGCCTCTTCGGGCGACCAAGTGCCTTGGACTCTTTTTCAAGGAAGTGCCCGCCCACCCAATTTGGGAAGCATCTGTGGTCACCATCCTTGGGCTAAGGGAGAATGAATGGACGGACTGATCTGATCAAATCCACCACGAGAGGTATCTTTTGCATGCCTGGGTAATCCTTATCTTGGCAGACGTGCTGATAAAAAATAGACCATTGCATTGCTAACATCCATTGAAGAATTTGCTTGTGAAATCTTGCTAAGGGAACTAGAACTATAGCTGCAGACACTGATCCCAATATTTGTAGGATCACTCGGGCTGAGATTGTAGAACTCTGAATTATCTTTCTGATCTGGAATTTCATAGTCTATACTCTTGAGACAGAGAAAGAGAATTTTTCACAGACACTGTGTTGAAAATCACTCCTATGAACTCCAATGTCTGAGATGGTTCTAACTAACATTTGTTGTAATTTATGGTGATCTCCAGATGGGAGCAAGTCTGGAGTGCTTGGTGTTGAGCTCTTACCAGTAGATGCCTGGTTGGGGCAGTAATGATCGAGTCGGCCAAGCAAGGAAACACTTGGAATCCCTGCAGTCTTAAGTGAGCTGCTACTACTGCCATGTAATTGGTGAACACCCTAGGAGCTGTGGTGAGGCCAAAGGGCAGTGCTCTGAACTGGTAATGACTGGCTCTCAGCCTGACGTTTAAATACCTTCTAGATTGTCTGTTCATTTTTATGTGATAGTATGCATCCTGAAGGTCTATCGAATACATCCAGTCATCCTTGAACAAAAAGGGCAGAATGGACTGAACTGTAACTATCTGGAATTTGGTGTGCTGAACTGATTTGCTTTGTTCAAACTGCTGAGATCCAAAACTGGTCTCCAGTCCCCTGTTTTCTTTGGCACTAAAAAGAATCTTGAGTAAGTTATGGATTTTATTTGGTCTGGTGGGACATCTTGGATGACTTTTTTTCTAGCAGCTTTTGAATTTCTAGTGTTGTTGCTTTCCTCTGACTGGGTGGAACATCGGGAAATTTGCAAACAGGTAGAGGTGATAGCGAAAAGGGAATTATATAACCTCTGGAAATAATCCTCTACTCCCATGTATCTTTTGTAAGGTCTAGCCAGGCTCTCTGGTGCAGGGATAAATGACCCCCAAATGCCTTCACAGGGAGAAGATTGGGTTTTCTTTCAGGAGCGCTGGTAGGGTCCATCAGAGAAGGAATCTCTAGATCCTTGGTTCTGCAGGCCTCCTCTGCCATGTGGGTGGTGTCGCACATTTGAGTTCACCCCTCTGCCTCTGGGGGAGCTATCTCTACATGGATCTTGGAAAGGACCCTGGGATGACTTGAACAATATTTTTCACCCTCCTCAGTGATTCCTAGAAAAGGTCCTTTGAGAGGTCGAAAAGCATAATCCCACCACAGTGTGTCTTTCCATCTTGTTCACACTTGGAGAGAGTGTCCTTCACTTGAGGGATGAATAGAGCTTCCGTCAAAAGCAGCATTGATGAAAGAAGACTTGAAGGGCTCTGCAAAGTCACACAAGCACATCCAGGAATGTACCCTAATGGAAATGCCTGAATCCGCTGCTACTGAGGTACCTTCAGCAGCATGTGAGATAAACCTCATGGATTCCTCCTATATGCTTTGCATTTTTTCATACCCTCCCAACTGAATCCTTACTCAATTTGTTGACCTTTGCTCATTGTCTTCTGAATTCATTGTTGTCTCCTACTTAGCTTGCACCTTTTTCACTCAATTCTGCAACCATAATTAAGTAATTCCCTTATTGCCTTCTAATTATTTCTTCTGGGTCCACAATTGATCCCACACAACTTATGCAGTGATTGTACTCCTTTTAACCATTTTAGTCTGCTGCTTCTTGCTGGCACCTATCATTGGCTTCTGTCAATTCACTTGTTTGCTCATTGCTTTCTAAACATTCCACCCTCCTGCAATTCTCCTGCCCTGAATTCTACCAAGTTCCTGAATTCATGCGGCAAACCAAACTGGGAGGGTGCCAACTGATTGCAGACCCACCCATCATCCAAGTGATTGTCAACTGCTTTTTGCTGCCTCCATTATCTGCTTATCTGTCCTCCATTCCCTTCCTCATTTTGTCCTCCCTAGAGCACCCCCCTAACATTCTCAGCATTGTGATTGTCATAAGCCACTTCAATATTGCTAAAACCTTTGCTGTATGTGCTTTTTTTTTGCATTTTTTAGCCTACTAATGCTATAAGGTGAGCAGCACACTGTCACTTTTCTTCCTTTTCCCTTCCCCCTAACCTTATATACCCACCTTTCCACCCATTCCCTCCCTCTGTCCTCCCCACCCATATATACTAGCATTTTGCTTTGCTGTCCTCTCCACTCTATCTTCCTCCCCTACTGTATTTATTTAAAGCCCCTCCTTCTCTACAATCCCTTATTTTTCCTTCTACTTAACAGTATTCTTTTACTGTATTCTCTCCTCTTTATTCCTTCTTTTTCACTTCTGCTCCTCACCTTTTGATACTCCCTCATCTCCTATCTTTCTTAACTATGTCTTACAGCTACATCTTATTACTACCTCTTTGTTCTGTTTAACAACTTCTCCCAAGTTCTTTTTTTGTTCTTTCTTTTTGTTCTCCTTTAATCTCCTCTTCCTCTTTTTTTTTTCTTTTTTTACCCTCTAATTTCTCCTTCTATCCTTTCTTCTCTTTTCTCTCTCTTCTCTCAACAAAATTTCTTCTCTTCCTTCACTTTAACTCTCTTTGTTCTTCTTTTCTCCTTCCTCTGACTGCTTCCTCTCCTCTCTCTCCTCTGACTGTTTCTGCCCCCTCCCGCCCTTCCCTCCCACCCACCCTCTCTCCCTTTACCACTCCCATTCTGCTCCCTCTTCCTCTACACCCCCCTTCTTACCTACTACCCTTTTATACTCTTGCCCTCGCCTCTTACCTTTCCTCCCCACACTTCTTATCTCCCCTCCCCATATCTTCAAACCCTCCATCCTCTTCCTCTCCCAAACCTATCAGCCTCTCTGTACCTATCTCCTCCTCCACCTCTCCTACTCTTACTCCTTTATTTTACTTCTCCTCCTTCTTCCAATCTCTTCACTCCCACCCTTCTACCCAAACCACTCTCCAAAAAAAACCCCTAAGCAAAAAATATGCTAACTACTAAAGTAGCCCTGATAATTGTTTCTTTATTATTCACACTTTACTCTCTCTTGACCTATGATGAAAAAAAACTTATTACCACCTTACAACCATTTTTCAAAGCAAACTGCATCTGAAAAACTAAAGGACAAAAATTAAAACACAACAAAAGCACACACACCCACACTATCCTGACAGATGGTGATATACACTCCAAACCCCTGGTCCCTTTGAACATCCCTACCAAAGAAACCACAATAATTTCTAACTCACCCCATCCTAAAATGTATTCAAAACACCTTACCCCCATCAGCTGACAAACTTCATCTGAATTCCTTCAAAAAGCAGCCACTGAAATAGCCTATCCCATATCTATTCTTATAAATAGAACCATGATATCTGGAAAATCTCATTATATTATTACACACAGGGAGGAAACTCTAGAGAATATTCTAATTATAGGCCTATTGCCTCCTGTCTCCACAATGTATTCCTAATGATGAATTAACTATAACTAAACATAACATACTATCTCATTGCCAACATGGATTCAGACCTTTTTCATAGTACTACACTGCTCTCCTCCTTCACTGACTTCATTAACAAGAGGTCAATCACCCTCCTCTCCTAAAAAATGGGAATCACTTATTATTGGACCAAATACCCAATGGGGTTCCTCCTCCTCTTTCTAACGAAAAAACAAGCTGTCCTCCTGGGTAAACTCTCCTCTCTTCTTCTCTCCTCACTACTTGTGTACCACAAGGCATTTCTTGGACCCCTCTTTTTTTCCTATTCAAAATGACTTACAAGTAGCTATTCAGACTTCACCACAATTTAGAACTCACAACTCAACACTAGAACAACACAAAACATGTTGCTTACAAAAAAAATTCCAATTTCCCACTCTCCCAAATCTTTTATCAGCCAAACAAGCCAAACAAATTTTCTAATCTTCACCCCTTCTTCACCCCTTATTCTAAACTGAACTCACCCACTCTCCTCTCTGAACCTAGTTACTGCAACCAACCAATAACCCTGGCCTCCTCCTCTCTTCTCTCTAACTCCATTGGTAACTGGAGAACTGCCCACTGAACTGACTTCTGTTTTATCTCCAGTCCTTTTAACAAAAAAACTTAGACTTCACCTTAAAAACACTGGCTATGTCCCTGCCCGAATTGTTTGATTATTCCTCTCTCCCTTTATCTCTCTGTAACTCTACTGTCTCTTTCTTTCCTCTACTCTATCTTTTACCCCTCTCCTATACCTTCTCTTCTTTGTTATGTTTATATTACTCAGTTTACTCAGATAATCTATTCCTATTTTCATACTGTTGTCTCTTTCTTTCTCCTTCTCTTTTCTATTTGTTTTTTCTATGCTAAATAAGCTATGCTTTTTTTTTGTTACACCTACAAGAACAATTATTATTATACAATTAAAAATGAAAATAAGTTATATAATATATTATATTTTTTTTTTTTTTTTTTTTTTTTTCTTGCATCTTATGTAATTAGTTACTATGTCTTTGTGGAGCTTTTCTCCCCGGGCCTCTGCTGAAAATGGAAATAGTTCCAGTTGGACTAGCCCGGTTAACAAATGTAAAATAAAATAAAATAAAATAAATAAAGAGTTAGAAATCAATTGCAGGGTAGCCAACTGTGAGTCCACAGAAGCCAGAGCCTCAGCAGTACTGGTCCCAGAAAGGGATTTCGATTTCCTTTATCAGATCAGTCTGTAGTCTAGTAAAGCATGCCAAACAGTTCAGTGATCTGAGGGCAAATGTCGCTGATGCATATACATGCTTCCCAAATCTGTCCAAAGCCCTTGATTTCCTGTTAGAGGGATGGACAGAAGAACTCTGCTCTGTGAATTCTTTCTTGGTGGCTGCCACCACGACCACAGCATTTGCAGGTACTCCCCTTGCTTCAAAATTTCCTTCCTGCAGGTGGTGCCAGAATTCGATCTGGTCTTTTGGAAATTGTGTCAGATTCCTTCCATGCCCACCTAGAGACCAAGTCAATGAGCTCATTGGTGGGCCGAGTCACCCAGGAAGTAGATGGGCCAGACCCAAATGCCATCAGGAATACAGACTCCTCCGAGGAAGGGTTATTGGTAGACCAACCACCCCTCTGCTTAAGGATCTCAAGGATGTCTCCGAATGACATGTCTTCAGGTGATGTTCTTGAGGATCCTTCCCCTCAGAGAAATAAGTATCTTCTGTGAACGACTCCTGAATGGAATCTAAATGCTTCCTCTTGCACTTCCTCTTTCTATGGACTTCTTCGGTGGGTTGCTCCAGAGAAGAAATAGTAATACCCTGCTGGGTAACCTGAAGACTTTGGGCTGGCTATCCTTGTGGCACAGAAAGATGGGGCTCAAGGCACAGAGACATACAGGATCCAGAGGGGAGATCTGAGGGAGGGACCATCTATCCTGCAGAAGCCAAGAACACTCTCGCCACCACCTCAAAGGTAGAATGTGGTGGGGAGAAAGAAGATGAAAAAGCCAAAAACTACTCTTCCTCTCCATCGGCTCCCCCTGCCCTGAAGAGGTCAGAGCCAAGCTATCCAATGACGAAGCTCTGAGGAGCAGAGACTGCTCCAACAACTTCAGAGTTGACTAACTCCTCAGATCCGAGGGGAACACTTCGGCTCCAAGAGTCATCTGGTACGAAACCAGTGGAGCCGGTGCACTCAGACAGAGCCTCAGAGCTGAAGATACTATGATCTTTGGATCTGATCCAGGCGGTAATGGAGACTCAGATCCAAGGGCTCCGAAACGATGGGTCAGATTGAGGAAAGAACAGAGATCGATGGTGTAGTGCTAACAAGGGCTTCCTGAACTGAAGGGGTTGGAGCCGGAAGATCTCACATCTGTATCTGCACCAAGAGAAACTTCCTCATCATCCTGTCCACATAAGCCTTGGTAACACTTCTGGAAGAACAAAATGATGTCACTGATGGTGCTCTAAATGCATGCAGGATTCCAGAGAAAGGGGAAGTTACTTGAGATGGTACCAGGTTTATAGAGAGAGAATAGTGTGTTCTGGAGAATAGCTTTATATCTTAGAGACTGGGATCTGAGGAAACAATTTTACTCTCCAATGCTGGCTATGTAGGAGATGTCTTTGGATCAGTCTTCTTGTTTTTCTTCTTTGGTGGTTCCATGGTTGAATCTGACAAGGGAGCTGAGGATCCAGACAACCAGAAGGCTTAGTAGATGGCTCCTTGAGTTTTAGTTTGGGTGGGTGAGCCCCAGAAAGAGCTTCTGAAAAAGAAGAGGGTAGTAGCCCTTTCAAAATAAGTTTGTTTTTTCTATCCGCTATAGCACCTGGATTGAAAGCTTTACAAATTTTACAGTCGATTTGTAGGTGTTGTGGGCCTAGACAGTACACACACAAGAAGTGAGAGTCAGCAAGTGGCATTTTGTGTCCGCATTCCTGACACTTTTTTAATTCAGATGGACCCTTTTCAGACTTACCTTATGAAAAAAAAAAGAAAAAAAAAAAAAAGGAAAAGACAAGCAAAAAGAAAACTTATATATAAATGTTTGTGTCTATATATAAATGCAGAGATAGAAAAATCCCAACAATGATATTTAAGGATACATGTAAAGTGTAAGTAAGTAAGGGAAAATGAAAAGAAAGTTCCAACTATGATAAGGAGACATACACAAACAGTGTAGGAAAGGGAGGTGTAACTACAATTAATAACAAAAAACTAAAGTTATTAACAATACAAGTAACAGGAAAAAGTTTGACTTATCTCCCCAAAAAACAATTGACAAGCTTAAGAGCTCACAGCAACCATGTCCAAACATGAAAGCGGCAAATGAGATCTGAGGTATGTTTGGGGGTAGTGCATTGTGGGTAAGGGAGGAGCTCAAGAGTTTTCTACTGGCCACAAGCTAAAATAACGGCCAAGTCAGATCCAAGGGTTGGATAATACACAACCCAGCTGTTGAGGAATGAATAAAAACTGACATTGGGTAAGTTGTTTTACACCCTGCATACGTTTTCCTCTTTCATCATTTTTTTGGAAATGTCTACAGAAATATTCCCAAACAAGTCTTTAACTAAAGACCATTTAGTAAGTAAACTTTTACATCAGCCGCGGTGGTGCAGTGGTTAGTGTTGTCGCCTCACAGCAAGAGGTTCTCCCGTTCGATTCTCGGCTGGAGCGCCTTGTGTGCGGAGTCTGCATGTCCTCCTCACGGTTGAGTGACATTAAAGACATGCAGGTAGGTGCAAGCATGAATGGGTGTGCCTTCGTTGAAGGTTGGGCGTCGGGCTGGCAACTCGGCATCGTAAAAATCTACTGCCAATCATGAGCGGACCGGAGTTCCACTGTGGCGACCCCTAAACCAGGAAAAGCCGAAAGTCTTTTAGTAATTAAACTTTTACATCTTCTAGCAAAGCCTGAACCCTTAGTCATGCATGCTTCCTAAAGACAAAACAAGTGGCAGCTGCCCTAGAAGAAACATCCACAGCATCATACCCAAATTTTAAGGTACGTTTAGCTGGGTGTTTGAATGTAGCATGTCTAACATGTTAGCTTTAATACTAACATTAAGAATGTTAGCTTTAATACTAACATTAAGAATGTTAGCTATAACCTATCATATTTCATCCAAAATGGCTAAAAGGTGTTTGCCATGTTTGTTTGACTATAGTTCTGAAGGATAAGGTGGCAAAGATATAAACTTTATTTTTTTAACCATAGCTACATACAGCTCTACTGTCCTTATCATTAGGAACAGAACTGGGAGTAGGAATAATCCTGGTTCTCTTGTCTAGGTCAAGGGAGATGACAAGATGGATCAGCAGTGGGGTTTTTACAGATATACTTCTGACTGTTAAAAACTCTATAAATACAATCTATCTGGCTTTTGGACACCTGGTGGTTTGGAATGAAGGGCTAAAGGAGCAGCCAGAAAAGCATCTTCTAGTGCTCTCGAAACAAGAGGAATAACTACTAGTTTGGAAGCATCCATATATATGAGCTCATAATATCTTTTCTGGGAGTCACAGACTTCTCTGTACCCCATTTAAAATAATGCATCATCTTTGCAATGGCATCCCAAAAGAAATCACTTCTTCAGGTGAATCTGAAGATAAGATACCATCAGCATATGATTCAAAACCAGAAGGGAAAGAAATATTAAATGCATATTTTAGGCACCCTTGGTCTGAATCAGAAAGACCTTCCTTCTCAGAAAGATCTCTTTCTTTATAAAGAAGCACAAGAACAAGGGGAAGGCTGGCCAGTCTGAAAAGCTTAAAGAGATATGAAAGGACCATAGGGAAAGTTAAATCAGTCATCTTTATGAGACTTTTGTCTAGAATAAGTGGAAGAAGGAGGTGAAACATACTTTTTTTTAGCACGTTTACAGGAAACATTCAGATGTATGGACTTAGAGGGTGAAAGCCAAAGTTCTGACTTCTATAACACAGCCCTGAATGTCCTCACAAACAAGGGGTTGCTGTATAACCCTTCCAGCTCAGTTAAAACTAATCTAGTTTCTCATTTCTTGGCTAAATCAAATGTACTGTCACGGCCTCATTGAACATGACAAATAATTTTGCCAAAACAGACTCCAGAGGGGCAGATGGTCTGGAAGATGGGAGATGTAAAGGAGACGGACTATGAAATGGAAGCCTGGTTAGATTCAAGCAGCTCTCTATTTTGTGTTTTTTTTTTTTTTAGCTAATGGGTAAAATTGGAGGACAAAGATGATGACATAATGGCACTAAGTTCATTTCTGAAGCCATTTTTCTCTAGGAAAGTTTTGAGCGTGTTTAGTTTATTTTGTATAGTTTCAGGGGTGAAAACATGACAAAAAGAACAGACTAACATTATGTTCTGATCCAAGACAAAATAAGCAACCAAAATAGGAGTCCTTATCAAGAATCTGACACCCACTGTCACGCTTCCCTTTTTTCTGACTGAAACTAAGTTTTTCACAGAAAAATAATGTAAGAGAGGAAGGGTCTCCAAGAGGTACTTATCTGCAGGAGGATTCTTGGATGCTGAAACTGACCTAAATGGTTAACTGAATGCAACACTGATAACATATGCATTATCTGAACTAGCAGCAAAATAGTTCAGAGTTGCTGCCTCCCTCTTACACTAGGACACTGACTCATACAAAGAGTGGACGTACAGCAGAAAAGGAATAAGCCTGAATTTTGCAGACTGGATGGATATACAAGTATCCTAGTGGATAAATCTCTCAACTGCAAGTAAGTACTGTTCTCAAATGTTTACCTCCCTTCCACAAAAAACACAGTGATCCATATCTATCCGTTTTGGTAACACCTTACCCATGCCCTTAGCTAGTACAGACATAAATAATTTGTAATCAAAATTCAAAATTGAAACTGTAATATATGATGTTGGGTTTAATGGATCTTTGCTCTCTTTGGGTAGTATAGCCACCACAACATTCTTCCAAGATACTGGTATTGTCCATTCTTTTAAAACATTAAGCAAAACTGTCCATATTGTTATCACTTTTTTCTCTTACAATTTCCAAACATCCACAGGAATACCATCTCTTGGTGGAGACTTCCATGTTGACAGATTAGACACCACCATTTTTATCACATCCCTCCCATCTTAGCTATTAATTCTTGAGACTTATCTTCCTCCAACATTGTTTCCTCCAACCTTGACACATTTAAGTCTTACATAAATACTTGAATGTGTGCCTTTTCTTGGTTTCCCCATTCCTCTAGTTTATACAGATTTTTATAGAATTTCCAAAATATCTCATACTTCTACAGTGTCTCCGCTTACTTTCTAGTTGTACGCTCCCTAAGTTTGGCAACAGCCATTTCTACTTTCTCTTACTTAAATCATTGTGTTAACAATTTTTCTGTATCTATGGTTGTTGTAAAAACAATTAACAGCAAACACTCTAAACTCATACATATTATCAAAAGACTCATTTCCCTTTAGCACTCAGCAATTGCTCCTCCTCTTGTTCTGTAAGATTCCCCCTCATCCACAATATTTTAACCTTTGATAATCCCTCTAAACAAGCCCTATTACTTCACTCTCATCTCTTTCTTTCTCAGTTCTACTTCTTCTTCTTTCGGCTTTTCCTGGTTAGGGGTCGCCACAGTGGACCACCTGTCCGCTCATGACTAGTAGTGGATTTTTACAATGTCGAGTTATCAGCCCGGCGCCCAGCCTTCCAGAGAAGGTGCAGACATGCACGCACTCATGCCTAGGGCCAATTTAGCATGTCCAATCCACCTACAGCATGTCTTTGGGATGTGGGAGGAAACCGAAGCACCCGGAGGAGACCCACGCGACCACAGGTTGGGACATGCAGACTCCACACAGAAGGCACACCAGCCGAGAATCGAACCAGAGAACCTCTTGCTGTGAGGTGGCAATGCTAACCGCTGAACCACCGCGGCCGCCCTTCTTTTTCTCAGTTCTACAAAATCTTAAAATTCCATTTTCATTTTATTCTACTCCTCAGTTATTCCATCTTAAGAGATCTGTATTGTATCTAACAACCCTTGAATCATTTCCACTACCCATTCCTTAAATCCCTCTCTTTATAACAGACAAGTAGGAAAGCACCAGTGTCTCATTTTTACTTGACTACCCTGCATCTTTATCTTATTTTTTATTTGTGTTAGGTCTGACATAGTTTTTGGATGTGTTTCGGAGATTTCAATTAAATACACAATGCTGCTGTGAAATATAATTTTTATCCACTATAACCAAGTTATTGTACCTTGGGGAATAATAATGTAAATTCTGCCTAGTTTACTGGTAGTCAAGTCTTATCTTCTGTTCCAAACATTCTAACTTGTTTATTCTGAAATCTACCCTCTTTTGTTATATTTTCCTGTCTATGTCCACCAGATACAGCTTCACTATTGCATATCAGGTTCCAGTCCCCACCCATGAATAATATTCCCTGCTGTAAGCCAAATACACTTCTTACAATTGCCATAAGCTCCTTAATAGCAGTTTTAGGTGGAATAAAAACAGATGCAAATATAATCCTCCTTCCCTGCCAATAATCCCTTAGTACCACAAATCTACAACTGTTCTATTTCTCTTCCTCTTCTACCATTATTGGAGTCCCTCTCACAGTCAGTATTATTACTCCTTTACCATCCTAAAATCCCTTCTTTACTAAATGTACATGCCCATTTCTAACTGGGTCTCCTGTAACATTATTGTACCTTATTTCTTAATACGATTAAGTCCTCTTTGCTTCTTGACTTTACCTACAATGCCATCCACATTCCATGATATAAGTGATAAGAAAGTCATTCTGATAAGATGCTATTACTTTCACTTATTATGCATGATATTTCTTGCTGAATATATTTCCAACTTGGAACTTAAATGCACACATTAATGTTTGGTGGGCTGATCTTGTATACAATTCAGGCTTATTTCTGTTTGAACACATGCCACATTTTCCTAGACATTTTGTTTCAATAAAACACTCAAAAACAAACAAAAAAAATATATACATTTTCTTCTTTAATCTCCCAGCCCCCTTTGGCTTAAAAGCAAACACACTCAACTATTTATTCTTTCCAACAAGGAAAGTTACCCTCCACATATAAAACGCATTAGAATGTGTTACCTGCACCAACATCATCCTTTTTATATCCTATTGAAACTTCCCTCCCAGATATGAAACACTTGCATCTCTCAGTTAACTGATTTTTAGCCTTAAGTAATAGTGCACTGGCTACCGTTAAATGTTGTTGTTGTGTCTTTCGGCTTTTCCCGGTTAGGGGTCGCCACAGCAGAACTCCGGTCAGCTAATGACTGGCAGTAGATTTTTATGTACAGAGTTGCTGGCTCTGACACACAATCTTCAACGAAGATACGCCCATTCACGCATGTCTCCACACAGAAGACGCCAGCTGGGAATCGAACAGGACAACGTCTTACTGTGAGGCGACAATGCTACCGCAGCACCACCACCACAGTTACCGTTAAATAAATAAGACTAAATTGTGTCTTGTTGTGATTTATACTGACATGACTGATATACAGGAATGCATCGGCTTGTACTCCCTTCAGTATACCAGACCTCACTTAATATTCACTGAACTGCTCGTTACTTCTTTATACAGGTGTTACAAAGTTCAGTTTTCAGTCTTTTCCTGATTAGTTGCCTACACCTGCAGACAGGTTGTTGGAATCTGTAGAGTTTTGAAACTGCATGACAAAGCCCTTCTCGAATGCAGGAAAGCTATAACTTTATTTGATTTTAATGTACACTTCTATATGCATGCAATACATCGGGGGGCCATCATAACTTAGTGCATACACACAATCAGTTTATTTTTAACTGAAGAACCTAATATCACAGCACTATACTGCTTTTATCAAGCCTTTATTTTGTTACAATATAAACACCAACTACATTACAGTCGAGAAAAATACTTTCTTACTTTAGCAACAGTAGCCATTGATGAGCCCCCCCCTCCACTTCACATTAAAAGAATCTCTGCATACTATACAAAATTACTTTACTGTGTAATTTGTACTTCAGTACAAGAAAATACTCGTATTACTAAGAAAAAAAAGAACAGATGTGTAAAGATGTCCTTCTCTTCTATGCTGCAGTATTCTTTACACATGGGTTGTCTTCCGCCCAACAACCCAATGTCTGGCCTGTATACAAAAGCTTATAGCCACTGCCAATATGTGGGACATCGCACGTAGGTATTGACAGTGTCAGTCATGAAAGGACATACGTACGTACCACCCTCAGGACAAGGAAGATCCATGAGGAACAATAGCTCAAAGAGAAAGGAGGAGTCATTCTAGCAAGGGATAAGTTGCAGGGAGAAGGCGAGAGGGACAGAATACTGCAACATAGAAGAGAAGGACATCTATGGTTATGGTAAGATTTTACACAACTATTCGATGTCCTTCTATTCAATGTTGCAGTATTCTTTACACATGGGAGAGTGCCAAGGCTTACTGGGAACCTAGGGTGGAGGAAGGAACAGAAGAAGAAAGTGAGGAAGAATTCTCCACAAATCCATTCAGAAGAGCTCTACCAGATCCTGCCCTGGACCTAGAGATAGTGCCCAACTTGTAATATTTGGTAAAATTATGGACTGAAGACCAAGTAGCAGCCCCCAAAATGGAATTAGTATCCAGGCCTTTAAAGAAAGCCCTGACAAAGCAACCGATCTGGTAGACTGGGCTCTGACAGAAGAAGACAGTGATTTACCATGAAAAACAAAAACAACAGCCTTAGAAGTCCAAGATGAAATAGTTTGCTTAGAAACAGGTAAACCCAGAGTCTTGAGATGAAAAGACCAAAAGAGATGATCTGACTTCCTTACAAATTTCGTTTTGTCAAGGTAAAATCTGAGCTGTCTGTGTACATCTAAGATATGCAAAATCCTCTCACTAAAGGATTGAGGAGAAGAGAAAAAGGTGATAAATTGGATATACTGACAGAGACAAGTCATTCACCACTCTGGGCATGAAAGAAGGATTAGTCCTCAAAGATACCCTGTCCTCCTGGAACTCATAAACAAAGACATTGGTAACCTCTAAACTCTAGACCCCACTCAGTTCGGGTTTGTGAAAGGCAGATCATGCCTTCTGAATCTGATCGACTTCTTTGGGGCAGTCACCAAAGCCGTAGACGAGGGTAAGGTGGTTCACATAGTCTATCTTGACCTCGCCAAGGCTTTCGACACCATCTCCCACTCTGGAATTATAGCTAAACTCACTAAACTAGGTATAAATCCCTACGTCACAAGATGGGTTGCCAACTGGCTCATTGACAGAACCCACACTGTAAAAGTTGCAGACTCCAAATCTGACTTCAAACCACTAAGTGGAGTACAACAGGGTTCAGTCCTGAGACTTCTCCTGTTTGGTATCTACTTCTCTGAAGTACAGGCTAACACAGAAGTCCTCTGGCTAATGGAGTTCACAGATGAATGCAAACTAGGAACCATAGTCGAGTCCCCAAATGATGCGGACATCCTATAGAAGGGCCTCACTGAGACAGATGCCTGGTGTCAGAGGCATGGCCTCAAAGCTCAATGCCAAAAAGTGCATTGTCATTCCCTTTGGTAAAAACTCTGTACCCATGAACTACCACATAAACGGCAGTCTACTTAATGCCGAATATGCGATAAGAGACCTTGGGACCCAGGTGGACAGTAGTCTCTCCTTTGATAATCCCATCGCCACAGTAGTCAGGAAATTCTTCTAGGTGGCACACCTCATCACAAAAGGGTTTTCATCCAAGAAAAAAAAGAGGTCCATTGTTCCCCTCTACTCGGCACTCATTAGACCCATTATGGAGTACAATGCCCCTTTTGGAATGTACCTCACAAGACATCTGCAGCAGCTGGAAAGGCCACAGAAGTACCTCACAAAGAGGATTACAGGCCTCAAACACATGTCCTACACTGACCGTCTCTAAAAACTCCAGCTTTACTCTGTAGCATATCGCCTACTCTGAGGAGATCTCTGCCTAATATATAAAGCTATGTTAAACCCAGAGCTGTTGGACATGCTACACCTAAAGAAATCCCAATCCCTCCGAGCTACACGCTCTAGGGACCTAAACCTTGTCACCACAATAAACAGGACATGGTGCAGGGATAGATTCCTGGCCCAGAGACTTCCTACACTCTAGAACAAGCTACCCATCTATGTCAAGCAAAGTTCCTCATTAGCGCTCTTCAAGAAAAATCTTGTGGAGTAGATGGGAAATTGGAAATGCACTCCAGGGATCACTTCTGTGGCTCTGCTCAACAGGAGCACAGGAAATGAACTTTCTTGGGTGGCGTAAGCTAGGGAACCTTGTTGGTTAGGCTTACTTAGGCCCTTGGGCCGATAGCCTAGTACCTACCTATGAACCAAGAAAGGAGGGGATGCCATCAAGGCCTGAACCTCAGAAACCTACCTAGCAGAAGTTAAGGCCACCAGAAGCACTATTTTCCAAGTGCAAAACATCAAAGTAGTTGAAGCAGCAGGCTCAAAAGGGGCCAGTTAACTCCTCTAAGACATAGTTAAGATCCCAAGGAGGAGGCACTTGTTTCCTGGGAGGTTTGATGTAGAGGACACCTTTAAGAAAAAAAAAGTTTAACCTTCAATCTGGAAACTAAAGGAGGTGTTAATCGCAGACAAGCAGAAAGAGCAGAACAGTGGACTTTCACTGAAGAATATGACAAACCATTGTTAAGCAATTCACACAAGTAAGAAAGTACAATTGGAATGTCCACAGATGGTGGATCTAGATTTCATTTCAGGCACCCGATAGAAAAAATCTTTTCCATTTGGAAATGTAAGATTTCCTAGAATTGGGTTTCCTTGCCCCCTGCAAAACCCTAAGCATGTCCTGTGAAAAAAGGTGCCTGAAAGGGATAGAAAATTGATCACCCACAGGGTCAGTTGTAGTACTGACAAATGTGGATGCATCAAGGATCCCTTGTCTTGTGTAAGTTCAAATGGTGAGGTAACTTGTGGTGATGGGCCCTTAGCTAATTGTAGAAGAAGAGGGAACCAATGTTGTCTTGGCCAAAAGGGAGTCACCAACAAGATTTTTGGTCTGTCCTGCTGAACTTTCACAGCAAGACTTTTTAAATTAGAGGGAAAGGGGGGAATGCATAAAGAGACATCCCCTTCCATGAGAAAGATAGGGCATCCAATTTTCAGACCAGAGGATGCAGGACCCTGGCAGAATAGGGGACGTTGTCTGTTTTGAGGGGAGGCAAACAGATTCAGATATGGAGTCCCCCACTGGTGAACTAGATCCAGGAACATATCCCTGTGTAGTATCCATTCATGGGATCGTGTCATGGATCTGCTTAATACGTCCGCCACAAAGTTTTGAGTCAAAGGTAGGTAAACAGCATGAAGGGTTACCTTGTAATGAATAGCTAACTCCCATGTCTTGAGGGCTAACCTGCAAAGAAGATAAGATGTGCCCCCCCCCCACTTGTTTATGTACCAGAGGACGGTGGTATTGTTTGTAAAAATTTTCAGAGAGCCTGGTAGAGAGAGAGGATGAAAGGTTTTGAAAGTTTGCAAGGCTAGAATTACAGCCCTCATCTCTTGGATGTTGATGTGCTCCCTCTACTGAGGTGGAGACCAAAGACCCTGAACCTTGCTGTAAGCAAAGGTTGCTGCCTCAGTCTATGTCTGAGGTATCTGTGAACATCTGTTGAGAAGGCTGGTGTAACAGAAGAGGAAGACCTGGATTCAGAGACAGTTGTTAAATCCAGCAGTGGAGCTCTGTTTTCAAATGGGAGGAGAGAAACCAGGACATCTAAAGGGTAAGCATGTTGAGAACAGGATGTCTTTAGAAACCATTGAAATTTCCTCATATGAAGCTTTGCCAAAGGCAGTATGGGAATTGTGGAAGCCATGAATCCTAGAAGTCTCAGAAATTCCCTGGCCGGAATTGATGGGAGAGGCAGAAGACTTTCCATGAAGAATGTAAGACCGAGAATCTTATTTGCACGCAGAAAAAACATTATCAGATCTTTCTTGAACCTGCACCCCAAGAAGATGAGATGGAGTCAGGCTGGATTTCTTGAAATTTACCGTGAACCCTAGGCCCTGAAGGAGATGAATGGCCTCCACAAGATTTTGAGACAACTGATCCAGATTGTTGGCCAGAGAAAGCAAATAGTCTAAGTAAGGATAAACCTGAACCCCGTGTACCCAGAAAGCAATGGCTAGGCCGAAACACTTTGTGAAAAACCTTGGGGCAGTGGAAAGACCATAAGGCAAGACAGAAAACTGAAAGTGCAAAGAACCCACCGAAAATGTAAGAATTTCCACTACGGAGGGTGAATGCGGATATGCAAATTAGCATCTCTGAGACCTAGGGAAGCCATGAAAGATTGAGGAGAAATGAGAGGAAAGTGTCTGAAATGACAGCATCCGGAAAGAAATCACTACTAGGAAAGTGTTTAAGTGAGAGAGGTCTAGAATTGGTCTCCAATTACCATCCTTTCTTGGCACCAGGAACATGCTGGAGTAAAACCCCCTTTCCTCTCTGATGCATTGGTACAGGCTGAATAGTGTTCTTGAGCAAGAAGCTGAGATAGGATCTGAGGAAACGGATGAAGTTGACATGAAGGGGGCTGAGGAAACCCCATGAAAGAAGGGAAGAGTCTTCCAAGTTATAAAGTAACCTTTTTGGATGATGAAAAGAACCCAGGCATCCTGAGTGTTTTTTGCCCAGGTTGGAAAGGAAAGAGACAGTTAAAGAGAAAGATGTGTATGACTTGGAAGAAGAGAAGGGTGGTTGTCAGAGGGAAACAGGCCTAGGCTGAAAGGGCTGCTCAGTAGTACGAGCAGAAGCAGTAGATTTGGATTGATGGGGTCTCCTAGCAGACTTCTTAGCCCTAGCACCAGAAGAAGAATCAGAATCAGAGGAGGAATGAGCTGGTCTGCTAACAAAAGATGTTTTGGCAGGGGAAATTCCTATGGAATTTGGGATCTGGTGAGACAATCAAGGGTTTTAAATCCTGAAGTTCCTTTCCTTTTCCCTGTAGGGGTTTAAAGAATTATGCACCAGTACTTATTATTAATGCCCACCCCTCCTGGCATGTCTAAAGGTCAGTTCCCTGTGCTTTCTCCTATTAACCTGGTGAACCTGGGCACCCTGAGGTAATGTAGCAACTGCCTCATGTACACCGACAACCCTCTCTTCTCACCTCCCAACACTCAGACTTGTGAGAGATGCACTTGTATATCCAAACTGGAAGCCACGCACTCTCCAGCCAAGACTGGAATAGCTGGTCAAGAGGAGATGGTCGACACTTGCACCACCACCACATGGAAAGTACAGCTGTGTACACTTAGCATAAATGTAGATGTTGGAGTGTATTCACTGTTGCAGTCATCACATTTGGGTTATCCCTGCCAGGGTAGCCCACGGCTGGCCAAATACCAGAGGCTTAGTATTTCTGCGTCGGTTGCTGTTGCTTCAGGACTGATGTCAGGTCATCAGTAGTATAAAGTAAGGCAGCCGATGCCACTACATCAGTTAAGGCAGCCGACGCCACTACATCAGTTTTTCTTGCCCTGTCAGGAGCCCCCAAGTGGGAGCCAGGATATGGTGGAAGAACCCCACCAGTAGAAAGTAAATACCAAAAAGTTCCTTGTAAGGAGTGAGAGACAGAGACAGAGAGAGAGAGAGAGAGAGAGAGACTGACACAGAGAGAGAGAGAGAAACAAAGAAGAGGGGGATGGAGGGAGGGAAACCAGGACTGCAACAGTGAATACACTCGAACATCTACATTTATGGTAAGTGTACACAACTGTACTATGTTCTTCATGTTTCAGTCATCACATTTGGGTTGATTCCCAGAGCTGAGGAAAAGGGTGGAGGCAGTTAAGGAGACTAGGGATTGGCTAGGATGCCCTGCAAGACTGCAGTGGCAAAGCCTGCCCTGGATTTGGAGAAGATAGGCAGGTAGTAATGCTTGGTGAGAGTGTGTACAGATGTCCAGGTGGCAACCTCCAGGATATCCCTAGTGGGGACTCCTCTGAGAAAAGCTGCAGAGGTCAAGGCTGCTCTGGTAGAGTGAGTCATGACCCCATTAGGGGGAGGTTTTCCATGTTGCTTGCAACAGAAATGGATGCAGTGTGCTATCCATTTGGAAATGGTTTGTTTGGAGATGGCTTTGCCCTCTGCCCCTGCAGCAAAGCTGACCAATAATTGATCAGACCTCCTGAATGATTTAGTCCTGTCTAGATAGACTCTGAGCTATCAGTGCACATCTAGAGAGTGCAGGATCCTTCCCCCCTTGTTTTGTGGGTTAAGGAAAAAAGTGGGCAAATGAATGGATTGGCTGAGAGCCACATTGGACACCACTTTGGGCATGAAGGATGGGTTAGTCCTGAGGGACACCCTGTCAGCATGGAGGGCTCTACATGAGTGCTTGGAGTTCAGAGACTCTTCTGGCTGAAGTGATGGCCAGAAGAAAAACTGTCTTCCAGGAGAAAAGTGTTAACTCTGCTGAAGATGCTGGTTCAAACGGGGGCAGGGTGAGCTTTTCCAACACAAAGTTAAGGTCCCAAGCTGGAGTACGTGCTCTTCTGGGTGGTCTCAAGTTGCCAGCCCCTTTTAGCAATTGCTTGATCAGAGGGAGTGAGAAAAGGGGGGTGCTCAGTGTCGAAATGGGCAGAGATAGCAGAGGAGTGAATTTTAACAGAGGAAAAGGAGAAACCACTGTATAGCAGGTCAGCTAGGTAATCCAGAATGAGAGGTAGGGAGGGCTGTGCCACAATGGCTCCCTTAGCTTGAATCCAGGTGTAAAACTTTTTCCATTTGTCAGCATAAGACTTTCTAGTACTAGGGCGTCTAGCCTCACATAAAACATCTAGAACCTGTTTACTGAGGTTGGCAGATTGATCAGTGGTCAAGGAATAAGCCATGCTGCCAAACTGAGGGTCTGCAATTGGGGATGCATGAATTCTCCTTCACTCTATGTCAGGAGGGTTGGGGTCTGAGGGAGATGCCATGGTGGCAGTGGGGACAGGCTGCGCAACAGTGGATACCACTGCTGGCAAGGCCAGTCTAGAGCTATCAGAATTGTCCTTGGTTTTTCCTCCCTTATTTTGAGCAGTACCCTGG
Organism: Protopterus annectens; assembly: GCF_019279795.1. NCBI lineage: Eukaryota > Metazoa > Chordata > Ceratodontiformes > Protopteridae > Protopterus > Protopterus annectens. The sequence continues at coordinate 40,189,552 of NC_056730.1, forward strand.
TGATGAGAGGTAGTGGGGGAAATGCATGGACCGAGAGACTGACACAGAGGAAGGATAGGACATCTACTTTCCAAGCCATGCAGTAATGCTCCCTGGTGCAGAACATGCTGAGCTGATGGTTGGTGTGGGAGGCAAAGAGGTCGACCTTTGGGGTGCCCCATTTCTGAGTTATTAAGGTGAAGGTTCTTTGGTCTAGCTGCCACTCGTGTGGGTCCAGAAGATTTCTGCTTAAGTGGTCTGCCAGGGAGTTTAGAGAGCCTGGCAGGAATTGCGCTAACAGGTGGAGTTGCATGGCACAGGCTGTGTGCCAAAGGGTCATGGCCAGCTTGCATAGAGGGTACGAGTGAGTCCCTTCTTGCTTGTTGATATACCACATCACAGTGGTGTTGTCTGTTTTGATGAGGAGAGTCCCTGTGAAGAGAAGGGGCCTGAAAGTTGTCAATGCGTGCTGGACAGCTAACATCTCTTTTTGGTTGATGTGCAGATGGATTTGCTGTGGGCTCCATTGGCCCTGTATGCACCTGCCGTCCAGGTGTGCACCCCAGGCATAGTCTGATGCGTCTGTCATGAGGGTCTGGGTGGCAGGGGGCGGTGAGAAAGGTAGTCCCTTGTTGTGGGAGCATGCTACTGCCCAGCAAAGAAAATCTTTCCTTAGGCAAGGTATCATTGGTATAAGAGTTTCCAGGTCTTGAGAATGTTGACACCAAAGGCTTTTTAGGTACCACTGAATTTTCCTCATATGCAGTCTGGCATATGGAATGAGTAGAATGCAAGATGCCATGAACCATAGAGCTTTGCAGGATTTTCCTTGCAGACAACTGGGGTTTGGTGGCTAATTGAGAGAAGTAGGCTGTCAGGTAAGTTTGCTTTTCTGGTGCGCCATCTGGGTTGGTGTGTCCAGGCTTGCTCCCAGGAATATAATCCTTTGGGTGGGTACTAGTTTGGATTTTTTTTCTTTGCTACTGTACCCCAGGGAGGTCAGGAGGGACTTTACAAAGGCCAGGTGCTTGAACAGCTTTTCCTGTCTCCCTGAATTAGGCAGTCATCTTAAGTATGGGTAAATCTGGATATTCCTTTGTCTGCAAAAGGCAATGGCAGGATCCAGACATTTTGTGAAAACTCTCGGAGCAGTAGATAAGCCAAAGGGAAGTGCAAAGAACTGAAAGTGTAGAGATCCTGCCCAGAAACTTAGACATTCCCTGCTCTATTGCCCTCATAGAGAGGAGGGAAAGGACTTGTTGTTTCGCCTCTGCCCGCTGGTTTGGAGGTAGGTAAGGGAACCCTTTTGGGGTTGGAAGAGTGTGGGAAGAAAATTTGTATTCTTGGGGCACTATGTTGAGGATCCAGTGGTTGCTGGTAATGGTGGCCCAGGTGCTTCTGTGAAAGGAGAGTTTTCCTCCTAGGGGCAAGTGCAGGTGGGCAGAGGGAGGGAGTGGGGAAGGAGAGTCATTGTCAGTTCTTACCACGAGGGGGTGGCTTTGAACTCCCGTTTTGAAGTGGAGGAACTCCACTGCTTTGATCTCTGCACTCCCTGTGACTGCTGTCTTGGGGGTCTGCTTCCTCTGGGTCTGGGCTGAAATGACCTGGTGGGGGCAGGAAAGGACCAGTGCTTGGAGGGGCAATGCCTGCTGAACCTGGGTGGCTGGACCTGTAGAAAATCCTTAACTGTCTGCATAGATTTAGCTTTTTCTTCCATCTTTTTTAAAACCTCCTCTGCCTTGGTGCCAAATAAGTTGTCTTTGTGCAAGGGTGCATCCAATAATTTAGATTTGACATGGTCTGACAAGGGTTGTTCCTTAAGCCAAGGATGTCTTCTAAGGACAGAACCGATGAATGCTGCCCTGTAAGAAGCTTCTAGGGTATCAAAACCACAGTGTAAGGTGTGCTTAGTTACTTGACTTGTAGAATGCATTAACTCTTGTAACTCTTTAGATTCTGCACAAGCAGGAAAGGAAGACACTTTAGGTTAGAGGAGTTCCATGGTATGTTGCTGAAATTTCAGCATATGGAACTGACAGTTTAGTGCTCTGATAACAAGAGTAGCAGAAGTGTATACTTTTTTACCCAATCTGTCTAGTGCTCAGGAATCCCTATCTGAGGGGATGGGATTCTTAGCAGAGGTTGCTTTAATTCCTTTAGGCCCTTGAGAAATTACCTCAGAAACAGCAGTAGGATTTTTGAAGAGAAATTTGTGAGAGTCAGGGACTCTGTAATACCTATCAGGTTTCCTGGGAGCAGGAGTGAGGGTGTCAGGAGTCAAACTGGATTCCAGGAAAGCATCGTTCACAACATCCAGGACTGGGGGAATGGCCAGGGATCTGTGCTGTGTAAGATCTAAGAATTCTCGGAGTCTCTTCTTAGACTGAGGGTGGTCCTGACATTCCCATTGGAAATGCTCCCTTAAGGTATGAAGGGTTCCCCAAAGGAGAAGTCCTTGGGTGGAGAGGCTGAAGGAATGGATTCCTCTGCATCAGAATCCTCATAAGCAGAGAGGGGTTGCATGTCTTCATATTCAGATGCATCAGTGTCATCAGACTCCTTTTCAGACAAAACTACTGGAGACAGATCTCTTTTTCTTTTGGAATGGGTAGCTTGGCTTCCCCTGATTAGCATGATAAGATCTTCTGCCATTTTAAGCATTTGAGACTGAGGCAAGGAAGCAGGTGCCTGAGATTAGGTCGTCAGTTTCTTGGGTGTGGTTCGTACCCTGGGCCTTAGAATCTCGGTAGTTTTTGAAATAACGGTAGAAGTGAAATAAGTCATCTGTTTGTGTCGAGAATCGGTAGTGCGAAGTACTTCCTCAGAAGCCGGAGCCTGCTCAGTGGCTCCAGACCCATCCAAGGTGGAGAACAACCACGGGATTCTTAGTCGAAGAAGAGTTTTGCGGCATACCAGAGAAGCGGGCATCAGGGGCTGCAAAAGCTCCTCACTGAGGACCGGAGAACTGACAACTAGCTTAAGGGAAGCGTCGTCGGTGGGTTAGGACCTGTGCGGTCTGTCTCTCTCTTTATCCTTATGTTTTTTTTGGAAGATCTGCTGTTGGATGGCTTACCAAAGCCATATCAGAATTAGAGGACTGTAAATGAAAATATCTAGCTACAATAAGGGCCTAACGACGTAAGTTCTGGTATTAAACAAATCGCAAATGCGACAGCGAGGGAGGTAGTGGTCTGGGCCTAAGCAAGTGATGCAGTAAGAATGAAAGTCTTGGTGTGGTATTTGCTTTCCACAGGCGAGACAATTGTTAACTTTTTCTGACATCGGTTAGAGCAAGAAAAAAGGACCCCCGATGGGGTACTTAACTTTAGAAGACTTCAGCTTCAATTCTGAAGACAAAACTCGGGTAGTGGCTGACCAACACTTGTGCAAACTGCTTCTGCTATGGGCTCCTTGGCAAGAAAGACTGATATAACGGAGTCGGCTGCCTTACTTTATACTACTGATAACCTGACGTTAGTCCTGAAATGACAGCAACAGACGCAGAAACACTAAGCCTCTGGTATTTGGGCCGGCTGAGGGCTACCCTGGTAGGGATAACCCAAATGTGATGACTGCAACAGTGAAACACGAAGAACATCACATAGCTCCTTCAGAACACACACCAGCACTGTCTTCACATAAAAACACAAACCACACACCCACCTTTGCGGAGGGTCTCAATAAGAATCTGCCCAAACAGCAGAGACCTCCAAGGCAGAAATGCACTTGACCACCACAACACAACACTAATTACGAGACACATAACTCTCCTAAACAGTCTGCCATTCAACCAAAGCCTCTAAGGCAAAACAGTATGCCCAACACACTAGTCATAGGTGACTCGATAGTGAGGCACACTAATATCCCACTCACTAGGTTGAATAAGGAGAAAGTAGTAGTCAGCTGCCTATCAGGTGCCAGGATCCGTCAGATAGTGCATGCACTCAGGTCCCGCAACAACAGGTACAAATATGACTCTATCATTGTACATGTGGGTGTGAATGACCTGAGACGTACCTCCCTGGACTACATGAAGAGAGACATGGAGGAGGTCTCAGATTATGTAGCCCAGGCGGGTATGATCCTAGCCCTGAGAAGCATCCTACCATCACCCAGAGTGATACCACAGTACAAGAAGAAAATGATCGATTTCAACAACTGACTAAGTTTCTGGTGTCATTCTAAGGGGGTCCAGTATCTGTCTGCCTGGAATGACATGACTAACAGACCTTGATGCTTTGCCAGAGATGGCCTGTATCAGTCACCCCTGGGCTTCCGGATACTAGCCAAGGCTCTTGCCACCCCATACTGCCTTTTTTAGGTGGTGTTAAAAAGACCAAATTACCACCGTAACAGCTACAAACAAATGCAATCTGAGGGTCATGCTGCTCATTTCTAGAAGTCTAAATCTCAAAATGCACTCGCTCAAAGCACTCCTTAAAATGGGGAACATTGACATTTGTGCTGTAACAAAGACCTGGTTCAAGGCAGCAGAAAGCACCCCTGCACTACCAGGCTATAACTCATTCCACACCTTTCAGCCCCAGGACTTGGACTGAAGCTCCAAAGGCAGTGGTGTTTCCATACTCAAAGGATGCACACACCCCCCCAGACTGGTAGCCCAACATAATGCATCAAAGATACTTCAGGTGCAGCTAACATTGGGTAAGACAGCGATTCAGGTTGTAGCCTGCAATAGGTCCCCAACCATGTCATAAGACGCACACTCCACATTCCTAAGCACCCTAGAGAATATTAGGGTCCAACCTAACACTCTCATACTGGGTGACTTCAACTACCCCTCCATTAACTGTGAAAACTATTCATGTATCAATACACTTGCCCAACGTTTCCTGGAATTCATTAAATCCAATGCCCTGGACCAGTTTGTTCTTATCCCCACTAGAGGTAGCAACATCCTTGACCTGGTCATTACTAACATGGGCGACCGTTGCTCTACACCAATAGTCAACTCCTCCCTGGTTAGATCCAACCACAAATTAATCACCTTGGAAATCCACCCCCTCCCCCCTCGCAAAGGTAACCACCATGAAAAACTTCTCCACAATTAACTTTGGGCTCCTAAAAACAGACGTGGCTAACTTCATGGCACACATGCAAATGGAGAATAGTTGCATGACCACTGAATCATAAAACAATGCACTGTACGAACATGTACACAAATGCATGGATTTTGCCATACCCAATGGAACCAAGACGCTCTCCTCCAAAAAAAAAAAAGAAGCCAATCTGGTCCCCTGCCATCATTATTATTTATTATTTATTGACATTTGTTAACCGGGAATGTCCACTGGGTCAGAGAACCCATTTTCAATGGAGGCCCGGGAAGAAAAACTCCACAGCACACTTAATACATTTATAAAATATACATTTTTGACAATGATTGGATAAATTCAGGAAAAAAATTCTATATTCTAAATAAAGTGAGTATATAAAGCAAATATACAACAAGTTAATCATTTCATAAGGTTTATACACAGAATGTACATTTGAAGAAAACAGGTGGACATTTGTTTTATTTTGCACATTTATGGAGTTTGGAGTTAGAAGTTAAAAGTAAGTAAATAAGTATTTAGGGTGGTTTGTTTGTGTGGCAGGTACATGATGAATTATTTAGGTTGTGTGATTTTAAGGCTGTTTTGAAGGTTTTAGCGTGGTCAATTTGACTTATGTGAGATGATAGGTTGTTCCATAACTTTGCAATGATATGGGGATACAGACATTTCCCTGCCCTTTTGTTGGGTTTAGTTATGGTTAGTAGGTATTTGTTGGAGGATCTTAGAGTTCTGGTAGGAATATAAGTTTGTAGGATTGAGTTGAGTGCAGGGCAGTCACTGGGTTTGTACATTAGCTTGTGTGCTATGGCAAGTAGGGTATACTGGAGGTGGTGGGAAAATTCTAGCCAATTAAGATTATTGATAGCTTGGCAGTGGTGAGAGTGATATGATGTTCCATTGGCAAATGTGGCTATTTTATAGTAGCATGATTATAGTTTATTTGTAAGGGATGTGTGTAGGTTGGTAAAAATTGCACCAACATATAGAAGAGAGGGGATGAGTAATGTGCTGGTTAGTTTAGTTTTGGTATTGTTGTCCAGGTAAAGTTTATGGCGGTATAGCTTGCCTAATTTACAATGTGTTCTTTTTTAGCATTTAGGATGTGGGGTTCATAACTGAGTTTTGTTGTCTACTGTTACTCCTAGTAATTTGGCAGTTTTTACTATTTCAGTTTCATCTTTAGCAAAGATTTTAAAGTCAAAGTCAGGAGTGACTGTACAGAAAAGTAACAGTTTTGTTTTTTTAGAGTTTAGCATTAGTCGCGAATTGATGAGCCATGATTTGACAGAAGTGAAGGCTTTTTGTGTATTTGTGAGGAGATCTGTAAAATTATTGGAGGTGGATACTAGTGTTGAATCATCTGCATACTGGATAAGGTTTTGGATATGGGGAGTTTTATGTAAATTGTTTATAAAAATATTAAACAATAATGGTCCTTGAATGGATAATTGTGGGACCCCTATGTTGTTCTTTTGGTAACTGGATTGAGAAGTTTGCCACCTAACAGACTGTTCTCTATTTTGTAGGTAAGAGGTAAACCAGTTAAGGGACTCAAGGGAGCATCCTAAGTTTGACAGTTGATATAGCAGCTTTGTATGCGACACTGTGTCAAAAGCCTTAGAAAGGTCCAATAGTATAACTGAGGTAGGATGACCGGCATCAATTGGTAATTTGGGGATAAGTTCTATGGGAATAGGCTGGGAGGTGATCACTTAAGAGTATTAGGCAGGGTGCCTGAGTTTGCATAGTTTTGTGGGTTCGATACTAGTATCCAATCTAGGGTGGCTTCTGATTTTGTTGCTAGTCCATGGGGGGGTGTGGAGATGAGTTGTGTGAAACTATGTAGGTGTAAACTATGTGTTGGTGAGGGGGAGACTAAGTTTAATCAGTTTATATTAGTGTCGCCAAGAATTACAGTTTCATGAGATATATTTGAATGTATCCAGGATAGGAAGTCTTCAAGTGTGTGGATGTTTTGGCCTGGTGGGATATAAATTACAGCGATGCAAATGTGTTTGTTGTTATTTAACTGTAGGGATGCAAGTAGGAGATCTAGGTTCCCAAAAGTGGGAGTAGGTTTTGGATGAGTTGTTATTTGTAGGGAGTTTTGATAGATTAGTGCTACACCACCTCCCTTTTTATGAAGTCTATCGGAACGAATGTTACATCCAGGAGGGAGAATTTCAGTGTCAGTAATATGTGGCTTTAGCCAAGTCTCAGTTACTGCCACAATGTTAGGGGTTTGGATAGTTAGCCAGGCATGGAATTCAGTTACTTTGTTGCAAATACTGCAAGTGCTAACTGTTATGAAATGAAGTGTCTCATCAATTGTGTTAGTGGTGTGTGATAAGGGGTAGGCTGGACATGGATATGGTTGGATATCACCACTTAGTGCTAATAATAGAGTGATTTGGGTGATAAAGTGGGTTTGCTGTTGATTAGGGATGGTTTTATGGAGATGTAATAGGTGTATTTTTGTTCTAGGAGTATGAGGTATTAGTTTTATTTTGGTAGAGGTTATGCTATGAGATACAAGTAGAGAGAGAAATGTCTCAGTAACTTAGCTTATTTAGGTTCAAAGGAAGGGTTTGTGTGCAGAAGGTATATGGTGTGAGGTGTAAGGTAGTATGAATAGAGGTGGATTGTGCCAGAAAGTGAAGTATGCTGAAGGCTAAAATTGTACGCAAGCATGACAGGCAATGTGTTGTGTGGATAGTAGGGGCTATGTGATAGTGAGAGTGTATGTGTGTGTGGAAGAAGTGGGAGGGTCTTTTCTAAGTGCAGTAAGTGGAAGGAGTTTATTAGGTAATTGAAACGGGGGAGTGGTTAAGTAAAGAATAAATGTAATTGATGTGGGGGTGGGTGGAAATGGGGGTAGGGGAGCGAAGTGAGCCCAGAGCGGAGGGCGAACAGAGAGGTTAAAGCTGGACCTTGAAAACTGCAAAACCAAGTAATGTGAGCTACAAAACCTATCTCCACAGTCAAATAAAATGCAGGTGAGAAAGTAAAAAAATATAACTTCCTACACTTTATTTTTTGTGCTCTGTTAGGGCTATCTGACCATATTAGACTGTTACAGCAGTTACAAAGAAGGATGTGTTCGCTGGTGAAATAAATATTACAAGCTAGGGATAGAAAGTGGTATTTCAGTTGGGGGTAAGGGAGATGGTAGCAGGCAGGGTAGAATGGGAAGCGTTATCTAAGTCTGTAAGCACACCAATAAAGCACTGCCAAATACTGTACGTAGCACAAGTAGGGCTAGTCGTGCTTTCAGGGTGTAAGGGGAGATACCATATTCAGAAAGGGGAGAGCATGATAGGTATGCAGTTTAGAAAGGAGTACAGGTGCACGGGGGGAGCTACTCTGCAGAGAGCTTCCTTTAATAAAAGGGTAGTTGTAGATATTACAAAGGATTAGAAAAGCTGGACATACATAGTTTTGCCAACTTGGTGGGTTTAGTTGCAGAGGGTCCAAAAGTTGTTGAGTAAAGCCCAGACGCTGTTAAATGCAGTTTCAAACTACTGAGTTGAATATAAGCACTTAGGTGGGATATTTAATGTCTTTAGGTGCAGGGCGTACTAAGAGAAAAATGGAGCAAAAATTGAGCAAATTAATAACAAACCTACCTTGAGGTAAATAACATTCATAAACCATGAACAACCTTCAAATATATATAGTTGCTTAATTAGACATACACATAAATTCAAGTTGCAGTTTTCCAGTTCTTGTGCGAGCCGTAATAGAACGGTACGCAGTAATGCTGGGTTTACCTATACTATTCTATTATTATTATAAACATACTCTACAACAGGAGGAAACTGATGCAGAATAAGGTGAAGTTCCAAGACTGAAAAAACTCCCTTATCAGCCTCAACAAAAAGTTGAGATCTCTCATCAAATCCTCTAAGTTAGCTATGAAAACAGAATTGCAGCAGATAGTAAAGACAACCACAAGGCCTTCTATAGTTATGTAAAGAATCTCCACAGCAATACCCAGATTTGCTATGAGCTACTGCACAATGGTTTCTCCTATACCGAGCCAAAAGGTATTGCAAATATACTGGCCGACAGATTCAGTGCCAACTTTACCCCTCCCCCCAAAGGACCAATCACAATACCGGTAGACAGCCAGGCACCCAGTATTACTGCTGCACAGGTTAAAACAACACTGTCCAAGGCCGAGAATACAGCTTCTATGGGACATGACAATATCCCTGGCTGCGTTCTACATGAACTAGAGAGTGAACAGGCACCTCACACCTGTGTGCCCTTGTTCAATCACAGCCTCAACTCGGGCTTTGTCCCTACCGAATGGCGCATTGCTACAGTTATCCCTCTCCACAAAGGAGGTACGACTACAGACCCTGGGAACTATCACCCCATTAGCCTGATGAGTCTGATATGCAAAGCTATGGAACGCATCATCATGGACCTAATAAACAAGGATATGGGGAATCTCCACACGCTGGATCCGACACAGTTTGGTTTTGTGAAGGGTAGATCATGCCTGCTCAACCTGGTCGATTTCTTTGACTCAGTCACCAGAGCTGTAGATGAAGGCAAGGTGGTTCATACAGCCTACCTTGATCTGGCTAAGGCTTTTGATATCATTCCCCACTCGAGAATAATAGAAAAACTCACTAAGCTAGGTATCAACCCCTATATCACTAGGTGGGTTGCAAACTGGCTCACAGATAGAACCAAGTAGCTGACTCCAAGTCAGACTACCGGCCAGTCACGAGTGGAGTCCCACAGGCTTCGGTCCTGGGTCTTCTCCTGTTTGGTATCTACTTCTCTGAAGTCCAGGCCAACACGAAGGGACTCTGGCTGACAAAGTTCGCAGACGATTACAAGTTGGGAGTTATTAACTCCCCAAGTGATGTTGACATCCTACAGAAAGGCCTCACTAAGACCAGCGACTGGTGTCAGAACCATGGCCTTAAGCTCAATGCCAAAAAATGTGTCATCATCCCCTTTCAGAAAAACCTGGTTCCCATGAATTACCACATCGATGGTAGTCCACTGAACACAAAAGGCGTTATAAGAGATCTGGGAACACAGGGTGACAGCAACCGCTCTTTTGACCACCACATTGCCAATGTGGTCAGAAAGACCTTCTATGTGGCACATCTCATTACTACGGGTTTTGCATCAAGGAAGAAAGAGGTCATTGTCTTCCTCTACTCTTCCCTCATTAGGCCAATCATTGAGTACAATGCCCCATTTGGCATGTACCTCACTAGACACCTACAACAACTGGAGAGACCACAAAGATACCTCACAAAGAGGATCCTAGGCCTTAAACACTTGCCCTACATGGGCAGACTCAAAAATCTCCAACTACTCTCAGTTTCATATCGCCTACTTAGAGGTGATCTCTGCTCGACTTACAAAGCCATGTCTGACCCAGCTGTGTCAGAAATGCTACATCTAAAGAAATCCCAAATCCTCCACACTACACACTCCAGAGACCTCAACCTCATTACCATAATCAACAGGACATGTTGGATGGACAGGTTCATAACCCAGAGACTGCCCATGCTATGGAAGAGACTTCCCATACATGTCAAACAGAGCACCTCACTGGCCCTCTTCAACAGAAGTATTGATGACTGGATGGGAAATAGAAAATTCACCCCGGGGATCACTCCAGTGGCTCTACTCGACAGAGGCACTGGGAACTAAGGAAGGGTGGCACGATGCCAGGGTATTCCTATGGGCTAGGCCTGTAAAGGCTCCAGGGCCATTAGCCTAGCAAACATCTATGAACCAAACAGAGCAGACTTATCTAGAGGAGGATCAAGTAACATAGCTTTTACTTGATCAGGCAATGACCAATGCCTTAACCAGGAATATCTCCTAAGCAAAGAGGCAGAAGCAGCAGCTCTGGAGGATGCCTCTACACCATCATAGCTGCACTTGATGGAATGTCTAGCAACCTAAGATGCAGCCAAAAGTGAGAGACCCTGTGACTTAACCTTTGAGTCTAGCAACTGAGCTGAAGCCTGAGGAAAGCAAAGCCAAAGAATATCTATACCAGGAGTGTCCAACCCGCGGGCCGCATGCGGCCCTCAGAGCTCTTCCATGCGGCCCGCGACCCTTAAATTTAAATTTAATTGAAATTTAACTTTTTTTCCGTGTGTTTACACGTCCGCGTACTTCTGCTGTTCTGCGCATGCGCCAACTTTCTTTTTTCCACGTTTTTTTCATACCAGCGTCTTTCCGCTGGTATGCGCATGCGCAAAAACACCGTTCGGTCGGTTTTTTTTATTTGCGGTGAAGGAAGGAGTGAGATTGCGGCGAAGAAAGTGGATTTATTTTTTTTACAAAAAGACTACTACAACATCTATTCTACAGCAGTAAAAGGTAAGCTAAGCTATATAATTATAGTTGACTGAAGGATGCTTAATATTGGACCTAGAGATAATGATTAAAATGTATGCAAGATCTTGATTATTTTGCTGACATAATTTAAGCTTTTGCTTTTGAATCATATCCATTGCTTATTGAAAAACTGGCTTGGTTATTTTTGCTATGGGAAAACTAGTAACTAAAATAAGATGTAATTTTATTTCTAAAAAATGAAATAATAAGATTATGGGCTTTCAGAAGAGAGTGACTTGATGTGTAAAAATATTTAAGGCTGGTTTTAGTCTTTTCATAATGGAAGAGTCTTCGGAATATTAATGTCAGTGCTATGATTTGCTTCTGCCTGTTTTAATTAAGTTGTATAACAGAATAATTGGGTTCAATGATTCTAAGAGACTTCATTCATCTCTGTATTTAATATGTATCCTCAATGTTTGTCTTAAAAACCAGCCACAAGCACTTCGTGAATACATTATTATGTATGTCTTATTACTATTTATTACTGGAAGGTTGTCCTTATTTACCATCACAGGCTAGCAGGCTGTAGTGTTTGTCTCCAGTTAGCAAAATTACTTGAGTCTGCTACCACTGAATGCATATTTAATGTATATATTTATACTTATTTGGCTAAATCAAGACTATCCCATAGCCGAGCGGATTATTTTCTGGCCACATCTAGAGCTGTGGCAGTACTACTGTTCCAGGAAGAAGGCTGTGGGGAAATGCTTGTTTCCAAGGCTTTTGTCTTGGATAAGGAGCAGAGGGAGACGCTGCAGTTCACTGAGAGAGTGGTAATAAAGGGGTGTATGATGCTATTCCAAGGATTTAACACTGCAAGTGGACTGTGTCCAGTCTAGTCTGGATGTGGATGTTGGAGGCCCAGTGAATATTTGTTTATTTTCATGGGGCCATTTTTTTTTTATTGAATCCAGAGTTCTGTGTAGTTTTATCGTTGTTAGGTATCAGTGGTGCGACTCAACAGACCACCCCTCTGATGCCACCTTGTTCCTTTCTTCTCAAATGGTTGGCAGTGGTGGGATTCAGTACTCATCTGTGCCATCTGGTTTTAACATTATTAGTTAATAGTGATGGAAGTTAAACCATATTGCTGCTGACAAGTAGGCTCTACTAGTTTTTAACAGGACTGATTTAAAAACTGAAGTGACTCAAGTGTTATGATGCAGTAAAGCATTTATACACCTCAAACTTTAGAGTAGATTCCCAACCCCATATTTTATAAAATTCAGACTGTGTAGTGGTTTTATGGTCTAATAGCGTAGTGGTCTTAACAAAATGTCTTGCGTAAGCTTGGTCAAACCAAAACTCAAATAATGCTCCCTCATACTACCACTAAGAAGGGCATGCACAAGAGCTTGCAAGTCAGACCTGATAGCATTACTTGTTGAGAGCAGTGAAATTAATTTTTTTACTTGGATGCAGTGTGTTAGGAGCATACAGATTATGTTGCCAGCTTGTTGACAGAATATGATAATTTGCTGTAACATATGCCTTATTTTGATAGTAATGTTTGCTGACCAAACTTCAAAAATTGAGTACCTCCTCTGCTTTTGAATTCTGACTAGTTGGCTCATTGGTTGGATTAGTATTTATGTTCTCTGCTCCTAATGCTGTTTCAGTTTTATAAAGATGTATGGTAGTCTTTGCAGCTTGCCAGACAATGTGTTTGCATATCTAATTACAGTATTTGACTTTGTATGTTTAACAGATGCAAAATACAGTGAATATAAAAAGTTTACACACCCCTGTTTAAAATGCCAGGTTTTTGTGATATAATTTCAAAACTTTCCCACTTTTAATGTGACCTATAACCTGTGCAATTCAATTGCAAAACAAATCTCTTGGGGGGGGGGGGATATAAAAAAAAAAAAAAACATTCAATAAGCTGGTTGCATAAGTGTGTACACCCTTAAACTAGTACTTTGTTGAAGCACGTTTTGATTAAATTACATCATTCAGTCTTCTTGGGTAGGAGTCTATCAGCATGGCGCATCTTGACTTGGCAATATTTACCCACTCTTCCTTGTAAAAGTGCTCCAAATCTGTCAAATTGCGAAGGCATCTCTTGTACACAGCCCTCTTCAGGTCACCCCACAGATTTTTTATTGGATTTAGGTCTGGACTCTGGCTAGGCCATTCCAAAACTTTAATTTTCTTCTGGTGAAGCCATTATTTTGTTTTTTGGATATATGCTTGGGGTTATTGTCACGTTGAAAGGTGACATTCCTCTTTATCTTCAGCTTTCTAGCAGATGCCTGAAGGTTTTGGGCCAAAAGCGACTGGTATTTGGAACTGTTCATAATTCTCTCCACCTTGAGTAAAGCCCCAGTTCCAGCTGAAGAAAAGCAACCCCAAAGCATGATACTGCCACCACCTTGGGGATGGTGTTCTTTTGGTGATATGAAGTGTTTTTATGCCAAACGTACCTTTTTGGAATTGTGGCCAAAAAGTTCAACCTTGGCCTCATCAGACCATAACACATTTTCCCACATGCTCTTGGGAGACTGTTGTTTTTGCAAATTTTTTCTGTGTAAGAAAAGGCTTCATCTTGCAACCCAACCCAATAGGCCAGACATGTGGCGAATACGGGAGATTGTTGTCACATGTAGTACACAACCAGTACTTACGAGGAATTCCTGCAGCTCCTTCAATGTTGCTGTAGGTCTCTTGACAGCCTCCCTGACCAGCTTTTCATCAACTTTGGAGGGATGTCCAGTTCTTTGCAATGTCATTGTTGTCCCATATTTTCTCCACTTTATGATGATCTTCACTGTGTTCCATGGTATATCCAATGATATGGAAATTTTTTGTACCCCTCTCCTGACTGATGCTTTTCAACAATGAGATACCTTTGTAGCAGCTGTCCAGTTTCATTGGGGGGGGGGGTTGCTATGTAGGTTAGTCATGATGGGGGAGGCATACAAGAGAAATGGTAGTAAACAGGTTGATGCAAGTTTTTTTTTCTAATGCTGTCAGGTAATGTTTACTTCTAAAAAACCTGTATATGTATTTTTCAAAGCGCATGCATTAACTCATGAGCGGAATAAAATGTCTGCATCTACAGAAGACTTTTAATAAACCAGTCCTGGATGTTTTGCAGTGCTTGATTTGCTGCATAGTTTTGTTCACTTTTAAATGAAAATTATTTTGGTTCATGCTTGTACTTAAGTTGGTTGTTTAGCTGCTAGCGCTAGGCTAGATTTTCATCATTTTGCAACTCGTACCAAGCTGGAAACACAGGCCATTGTAAATGCACAGCACATCTGATTATTTTATTGAATTGCCCTATGAGCTTTGTGTGAAGGAAGTAGTTGTTATGCTCTGCTTTGTGAACTTTGAGGGAGCAGAAAGTTTTTTGCTTGATAGATTATTCCTTTTCTTAACAGCTACATCTCTGGCTTAATGTCATTCAGTCATTTTTATTTGATGGCCTCTACTAACATATTCAACAAACCAGTTTTGTGAACTGTAATATATTGAACTTAGGGTTGCCACCTTTTCAAATGGCCAAAGTGGGACATTTTGGTACAAACATCAGATTTTACAGGCGACACATACCCGTGAGCAGTACAAAGGATAAAACTTAACTTTTTTGCCTAAAATAAAAGCTTATTCTTGTAGCATTTTAGTTGCTTATTCTATTTCTTATAACATTAGGTATTTTTAGACACAGAATAACTGTTTTATGCAACTATTACATAAAATATAGGAAAGAATTTTGTCCTAAAATCTCAGGACATTTGCCATTTTTTTAAATTTTTTGTCAGGACACAACTGCCCAAAGAGGGACTGTCCCTCACAAAGTGGGACAGGTGGTAACCCTAACTGAACTATGCTGACTCATTTGTAAAATTACTTGGTAATTATACAGTCTGAATAATTCATTACAATATTTCAGTTTGTTATACTGTTCCATTGGTTATTCCTCAGTGCTGTCTATACTAGGCAAAATGACTCAAAAGAAAGGGGTGTTTAAATCTGTAGTCTAGTGAACGTCCATCAAACTAATATGAAACAGAGGTCAATATGTTATTGATTGTGGCCTTTTCCAGTAGGTATCTGTCTGCATGTCTGTCTGTTAACTGACTATGTAAGCTAGTCTGTTTTAATCTCAATGCATTCGTGCTTGAAGTGTTTGAAGCATTCCTGAATTTCACAATTGCCTGTTGCAATTACTGAAGTAATTTATTAATTTATTTATTGTTCAAATTCACCTACAAAACAGCCAGTGGGTCGACTTTGTATTAGTCCGCAAGCTCTTCAGTTTACGACGCGGGGGGGGGGGGGGTTTGCTCGTTTGTGAGAGACCTTTTTTTTTTTTTTTTTGCTCCTCACTTGCCCCCAGACCATTTCTGTTGACTCAATGCGGCCCTTGCAACTGAAAAGGTTGGACACCCCTGGAATCTATACATATGTGTCTGGTAGTTAATAGCTCTAATAGCTAAAGTAGAAGTATATACCTTCTTACCCTCTTTCTCAAGGGTTTTGCTTTCCTTATCAGAAGGAAGAAGCTTGGCAGAAGGAGACAAGCGAGAAAATGTATCAGAAACAATGGAGATGAGAGGGGCACTTATACAGAAATGTGCAGTCATCTGGTACTTTTACAAAATCTATCAGGCCTCTTAGGAGCAGGGGACTGGGAGTCAGGTGTTTTGGAGGAAGAAGCACAAGCGTCCAAGAAAACTGGAAAAACTGGTGGAACAACAGAGGGAGCAGGAACCTCTATTTGTAGCAGATCATAATAATGCTTCTGTTCCTCAGAAATCAGGGAGGACTCCCACTTGAAGTACTCCCTCATCTCACTAATGGTTTCTCCAAAGGAAAGTTCTTCAACTGGGGAATTTCCCCCGTTAGACTCCTCCTCAGGAGATGCATATGCCAGAGGAGAAGTAATCTGGGTAGAGTACGCAAGGAAGTCAGAAGAGGACTCTTCAGAATCAGAGGGGAGAACCTGAGGTACAGCTGTCTGCACAGGAAAGGTAGTACAAGCAGGAAGAGGGAGAGAAGAAGAACAAGAAGATGAAGGCTTCAAAGCCATGAAGTCTCTAATAAGACCCTGGGAAAAGGCATCCCAATCAGACTGAGGGGTGGAAGGGACGTTCAGACACTTGGTCTTTTGTTTTTTTTTTTCTTAATGTGTCTTTCAGTATGAGGAGAAAAGGAAGAGGAATCCAACCTGGGCCTAACGTCCGGCGTAGGCAGCAAAGAATCCCTGGTCAGAACAGCAGGAAGTTTGCTGAAGTCCTCCAGCAGCATGAGCCGCTGTTCCCCCCGTCATCTGGGATGGACATCTGCATTGCCTCTGAAGTGCTAGGATCCAAGTCCTTGGTGGCTTCCCCAAGGGTACCCGCTGAAGAAGCGGAACCGACCTCCAAAAAGACCACTGGGTCTTCACCAACCTCAAGGGGGATGTCAGAGGTAGCAGATCCAGCCAAATAGGTTTCAGCTTTCTGCTTACTCACCTTCCTCTTGAATTCTGCTTGGCTGAAGGGCCCACAGCACCTGCCATAGCATTTCTAGCAAGGTGTTTGAGTCGTTAATTCTCAAGATAGAGATTTAAGGCAGAAAGACGGCTAAGTAAAGTCTATGGCATGAAGGCCTGACAAATGGAACAGGAGTGGTAATCATGGCTAGGCCCTAAACAAAAAATACAGAGTTTGTGGCTATCTTTATGTGGAATATGCACACCTACACTTGCCCTTCCTGGATGACAACGGCAGCAGGAAATAGCAGTAGCAATAAAAAGAATCCCCAACAGGGTACTTATCTGAAGGTGGCAGCAACACACAGAATCTGACTGCAGGCAGTATACACGAGTCAACCTTCTGAAATGTTGGCGACAAAGTTCTGAGGATAGTACGTGTGGGATGTCCTTTTATGGCTGATGCTATCAGTACTTATGTGCAACATCCCCAAGCACTGGCAGTGGCTATAAGCTTTTGTATACAGGTCAGACGTTGGGTCATTAGGTGGAAGACTACCCATGTGTAAAGAATACTGCAACACTGAATGGAAGAACATCTCTTTTTTTACTTACAGTTATATTATCAGTCACTTCATTATCCTAAGTAGGGTGGGAGGTTGGCATAATGGTTAAGGTGTTTACCTTGCAGACACAAAGTGCAGGATTTGATTCTCACATGGGCTAAATGGCTAGGCTTAAAATGGCCACAAGGGCAGTTAGTCTAGTACTAATCTAGGAGTCTAGGAAGCATTATAACTGTGCTTTAGTCACCCACTAGTTTAACACAAGCCAAACTTTTCCAGTGTTTTTCTACACTTCTTGCAGAAACACAGTTCTCATGCCCAAACTGCATCTTATGGTAATAAGAAGTTATGTACCTACCATAACGTTCCATGTTAGTTGTCTTCTCTCGCCTTCTTTCTTGCTTGATGGGTTCGGAGCCGACCCTCGGCTCCGACTCGGCACTTGCTTTAGCTCGAGAACTCCTTTTACCAGCTCGAGGCAGCCCCATATCCCATGATGCAAGGCGGTAAGTACCCAGATCTCGTTTGTTGACAAAGGGCAATAACACCAAGCAAAAAATACTTCCCAAAGGAAGAAGAAACTTACAGATGGAAAAAGGACCAGGTCTGAATGGTCCTTAGTATAATAGTTTCTTATACAAGGTCTGTCCAGGCCAGGGGGAAGGAGGGAGGAAGAAAGAAGGCGAGAAGACAACTAACATGGAACGTTATGGTAGGTACATAACTTCTTAATGTTAAGTTGTCAATCTTCATTTTGCTTGATGGGACCGCGTCCCTAGCACCTCTATCCTGGGTGGCTCAATGGAACAAACTCTTGAGGACTGTAGAGCCAAAACTGGCTCTGTCCCTGGAGGCCAAGTCCAATTTGTAATGGGAAACAAAAGTGTGAGGAGTGGCCCAAGTGGCGCGCACAAATAGTGTCTAAAGGAAGTCTAGCCTGAAAAGCTGGAGAAGTAGCTAAACTCCTAGTTGAATGTGCTTTAGGTTTTGAGCACAGCTGTTTTCCCCTGAGTGTATAAATTTCAGTGATGACCGAAGAAAGCCATCTGGACAAAGTCACTTTAGAAACAGGAAGGCCTTTTTTATTATCCGCATAGGAAACAAAAAGTTGATCAGATTTTCTAATTTTTTTTGTTCTATCCAAATAATATCTAAGTTGACGGTGGACGTCAAGATAATGTAGCTTTTGTTCAGCTCTATCTGAATAGTTAGGAAAAATACAGGGAGATCAATGGATTGATTCAGATTGTTCTTTGCGACTTTAGGTAAAAATGATGGATTAGTTCTCAAAGATACTCTGTCTTTGTGAAAAATCAAATAGGTCGAACCGAAGAGCATGAAGTTCAGACACCCTCCTGGCAGATGTAATAGCCACTAGGAATAAAGTTTTCCAAGAAAGATATTTCAGGGAACAAGAAACAGCTGGCTAAGAATCAAGGATGTCAGCACTAAATTTAGATCCCACTGAGGAGGAGGATTCCTGATTGGAGGCTTTAGTAGGAAAATTCCTTTCAAGAAGGCCCTGCAGAGCCTATGGGACATAATATTATGATCTGCTATCCCGACATGAAAATTAGAAATAGCAGCCAATTGAACTCTGACTGTGGAAGAAGAGGAGCCTGCATGAAAATTCTCTGCTAAGAAGTCCAGAACTGCCTGAACAGGGGCAGTAAAAGGATCAATATTTTGGGCCTTAGCCCAATAAGAGAAACGTTCCATTTGCTTGTGTAAATCCTCCTGGTAGAGGATTTTAGTGAAGCTACTATGATGTCTCTAACTGGGTTAGAGATCAAAGGAAGCCTGGCTAAGGAAGGAAGTGGAGCAACCATGCTGTGAGGTTGAGAGAAGGGATTGACCGGTGCAGCTGACCGGATTGGTGAATCAGTAGATCTGGCACTGGGTCCAGATGCCACGGCTGCACCAAAAGGTGATGATGGAGGAACGGGAACCAAACTTGTCGAGGCCAGTAAGGGCAATGAGAATCAATTTGGCTCTCAAAGCGGTAGCTTTCTGGATCACCTGAGGGATCAGAGGAAATGGAGGAAGGCATAAAGAAGTCCCTGGGGCCAATCCTGGGTCAGAGCATCTCTGGGGGGATGGCCTGATAGAGGGAAGAGGCTGAAGAAGTCTGGACATTTGCTGTTTTGGTGAGTAGCAAAAAGATCGCAACATGGACGACCCCATTCCAGAAAAATCTCTTCCGCTATAGATTGCTTGAGAGACCACTCGTGAGGCATGAGGATAGCTCTGCTCAATCTGTCCGCTATAATGTTGGTTTTCCCAGGGATATGCGTTGCTACCAGAAACCGATGAGAGGAGATCGCCCATTGCCAAAGTCTGGACACAAGGGGTAGGACTTGGTTCCGCCCTGTTTGTTGATATACCAAACTACAGACATGTTGTCTGTGTGGACTGCAATTGTCCCTACGGGAAGAAAGTCGTTGAGGGCTTGCAACGTTAAAAGCACTGCTCTCATCTCCAGGACATTTATGTGCAGATGGTACTCGAGCGGTTGCCACGTCCCATGAACCATCCTGCCCTGATAATGACCCCCACCCGATCAGGGAGGCATCCGTGGTGACAGTGGCTATCGGGACGGGGTACAAAGCACCTGCCTTGGTGAACCTGAGGCGATGTGATCCACCAAGCAAGATGCTGTTTGCATGTCTGTGTCACCAGAATCTGGTGACGCATTGGGAGTTGCTGGTATGACCACTGTGTGAAAAGCATCCACTGAAGGGCGCATGTAGAATCGAGCCAGGGAAGAAGAGTAATGGCCGCAGCCATGAGACCTAATACCTTTAGAACCATTCTGGCCTGTACTTTCTTGCTGGCCAGAATGATCCTGACATGAGTCTGAATGTCTGAAACTCTTTGTTCTGTAAGGGTAGCTGACATCCGAACAGTGTCTAAGTTTGCGCCTATGAAGGTAATAGACTGGCAGGGCGATAAGGATGACTTTGTTGATTGAGATGCCTAAATGAGAACAAAGGTCTATTGTGTAATCCCTGGCTTGTATAAGCTGATGCCTGGTGGTGGCTGACAGGAGCCAGTCGTCGAGATACGGAAACACCTGGAATCCTTGGCGTCTCAGGTGAGCCGTGACCACTGCCATGCATTTGGTGAACACTCTGGGGCTGTAGTGAGACCAAAGGGCAGGGCTCTGAACTGGAAGTGACTGGACCCCAGCCAGCGGAGAAATCTCCTGGGCGTCTGTGAATTTTGATGTGATAGTGCGTCCTGAAGATCTATTGAGCACATCCAGTTGTCCTTCTGTAAGAAGGGCAGAATTGACTGAAGAGTGACCATTCGAATCTTGTCTTCCTGACAGACTTGTTGAGTCTGCTGAGATCAATATTGGTCTCCAGTCTCCCGTCTTTTGGGGACCAAAAGAACCTTGAGTAGATTCCGGGCTCTGAATGGTCTATTGTAACTGGCTGAATGGCTCTTTTGCAGTAGTTTTGATTTCTAACTCTGCAATGTCCCTTAGACCAGGTGGTACATCTGGAAGGGAACTTGAGGGAAGGGACTTTCCTCGAAAGGAATTATGTAACCCTTGGATATGATCGACTGTACCCATCTGTCTTGAGTGAGGGAATGCCAGGCTTCTGGGTACAGTGATAATCTTCCCGACTGCCTCCAAGGAGGGACAGCAACACCTCAGGGATGCTGAAAGGGCTTATCAGAGAGAGGCTCCCTGTTTCCCTGGTTCTTGGACCCCTCTGCCTCTAGAGGCGTCTGTTGTTGTTACCCCCTCTGCCTCTAGGGGTAAACTGACCACGTGAATCCGGCGTGACTCCTTGGGATTTACGGAACCACATCTTCCCACCCTTCTGTCCTTTAGGATAAGGCCTAGAAGTGGTGTCAACACGGACTCCAACAGCAGAAAGAGTCTTGCCGTCCTGCTCACACCTGGTCAAGGTTTCCTTCACCTGAGGGCCAAACAAAGCTGACCCATCAAAGGGAGAATTTGTGAAGGACGCCTTAAAGGGATCCGCAAAATCACATAGCCACATCCAGGCTTGGCGTCTAAGAGCCACACCTGTGCCTCTACTCGCTCCATCCGCAGCATAAGATATTAGCCACATGGAGGAGTTAGCAATGGAATTGAGGGTTCCTAGCTGCGAAGCAATCTTTCTTGAGCCCCTGCAGCTGTAGGATCCTGAACTACTTCTCCCAGCTCCTTCAGGATATCTCTTTGGAGTCTGGTGAAGTGACATAGGTAATTCAGCGAGCATAGCAAAGGTCGCTGAGGAAAACATCCGCTTACCGTACCTATCCATGGTCCTAGAGTCCTTATTAGGAGGATGGACGGCACGGAAGGATCTGCAAGTTCCTTTTGGTGGCCGCAGCCACCACCATGGCATCAGCGGGACACCCTTGGTAAGGAATTGTTTGTCACTAGGGGCAGTGATAGATTTAGAAGCCCTCCTAGGGACTCGCTCTACAGAGTCAGGAGCTGCCCGCCTTCGTGCAATAACATGCATAAGGGAAGGCGGAGACACCCAGGAGGTGGAGGGCCGAGATCCAAACGCCTCTAGGTATACTGACTCATCCTCAGAGGGATTGTTGGTGGGCCAGTTTCCCCTCTGTTTCAGAAGTTCTAGGATGTCTGAGAAGGAGACATCCTCAGAGGGGGGTCTAGGGGGTCCCTCTGACTCATCAAAGTCAGTATCCGAAGTGTCAGACTCGGGAGTCTACATGCTTCCTCTTACAAGTCCTCTTCCTAGGAGGATCTCCCGAAACATCAGGAGAATCCTCGGAAGAGAGGGAAATTCCCAATGGGGAAACCTGAGGCGGAGGATCTCTGGGTCCTGTAGCAAGAGAAGTGGCAGAGATGTCAACAGGTACTATAGAGGGAGGAGCTACGGGAACAGACTGCTGACTGATACCAGTGGCCAATACACTCTTCATCACCTCGAATGCTCCCCTCCCAGGCAGGTCCGAGAGAACCCGCTCAAGAGCTAGGAACTCCAGGGACCACGAAGGAAGTCTCCGAGGCAGATGTCGGAGCCGAGCTCACCAAGGCCGAGGCTCCAAGGGGAAGAGCGGGCTCGGACAAGGGTCGATGCCACTCACCGGAGGAGACCATGGAAGCCCGACCACCGAATCCCTCTAAGGAAGAGGAGATAAGAGTAGAGGCTGAAGGAACAGAAGGGGTATCCGTCCTCCAGCCGTAGCAGTAACCATGTCCGAAGACTCCAACTCCAAGCTCTGGGGTAGAGTTGAAGGAGGAACTGTAACGGGGTGTGGACCAACAGTCGTCTGCTGAGACGGACTGTGTAACATTTGGGCCAGTACCTGTGACTTGAGTAATCTACTGACCACTCTCTCTAGGTCATGATCTGACAACCTGGATGACCTTGAAGATCGGCTCCGATGGCTCCGTTCGGATAGAAGAGGTGAAGCCGAAGTATCGGCTCCAAGGAAGGAGCCCTCGACCTCTTCCTGGAATGAGCCACCGGACCCGATACTATAGATCCTGTCGGCGCCGACTTCGGAGCCGACAGAACGCCGATGTATCGGCTCCAGCGGAGCCGATACAGCCACCAAAGTAACGGTGTCGGGATCGGGCCGACACCGATGCCTGTGCCACATGGGTGTCGGAACCGATCGGTGGACAATACAGATTCGGCACCGATAGCCATCGGTGCGAAAGCCAGAATCGGCTCCAGCGGGCGATCTCGACTCAGTCGGGCCGAGGCCGCAGGCTTAGATACAGAAGCCTGGGCCTTGGCAGGTTTTGTTGATTTTGGTGGAGCCGACTTGCCGGAGAGCCCTCCAAGAAGGCCCCTAAGAATCAACTTATTACGTCTCTCCTGCAGGACTCTCTGGCTGAAGGAGTGACAAATAGCACAGGAGTCCTGCAGGTGAAGAGGGCCCAGTCAATACAGGCAAGAAGTGTGACCGTCTGTCAGAGACATCTTCTGACAGCACGAGTCACACTTCTTAAAACCTGAGACCCTCTCCTTTGACATGGTGCCGAAAAACACTACACACAGACACACCAGTCAAAATTAAATTAAACAAAATACCAAGAGGTATTCTATAAAAAAAAAAAAAAAAAAAAAACCAACACACACACCCTAACAGGGGGGGGGATGGGATAGGGAAAATTGACTAACAAAAAATTAAAAGAGACAGGGAATTTCTGTCAGAAAGGGTAGAAAAATAAACTTAAACTATCAATAAATTAGTTTTAGACTAAAAAGGGGCTTGAAAAATCACAAATGTGAACAACTTACCAGGAGCTGGTAAAGAAGACCTCCTAAGCGGCAAACGAGATCTGGGTACTTACCGCCTTGCATCATGGGATATGGGGCTGCCTCGAGCTGGTAAAAGGAGTTCTCGAGCTAAAGCAAGTGCTGAGTCGGAGCCGAGGGTCGGCTCCGAACCCATCAAGCAAGAATGAAGGCGAGATTGACAACTTAACATTGGCACTTCACAGTTCTCGTTTTTTTTTTTTTCTCTTCTTTCAGACTCTTGCTGGTCTTACTCTTCACCATCTTGATCACACAACATCAAAGTCTAAGGCACGCCTGATTTTTCCAGTCAGTTGCTGGGCTTTTTTTCTCTTACTCAATTACTGTACTATGCCATTGTCAAAGGAGTGAAAAGCAGATTCTCCTTCAGGTTGCTGGCTAACTTTTTGATCGGTAAATTTTATCTCCTCCTCCTGTTCTATCTCCAAAAATACCTTTTCTTCTTCTTCAGGAAAATAAAATATTCTGAAGACAGTTGGATACAGCAACTTGAATCTCAAACCTGCCTTGCTACATCTTCCGATTGCAGGGAAACACTAGCTTCTCTTTTGCCTGATGTATAATGAATAACCTTTGTCCACAAACACACTGGTGTTCCAAACTGACAACACTTTACTCTTCTGCCACAGTTCTGTTAGGAACAGCTCCTTTAGCTGATATGACTGTATCATTACCACTACAGGTCTTAGCTCCTTTCCCGTGGTCAAATTTGGGGAATACACAAGGTATGCCTTATCAATTAAAAAATCCTGTTGTGAAATGTAGGGCTTCCACCTTCTGTTGTGGCTAAAACCGGAGTAAGGCCACACCCCTCGTGTCACACATAACCCCACCCATTCCCACCCCTCTCTCAACCCTGTTCTACCCGTTTTGTGATGTCACTGTAACATCAGTGGACAAGAACGCCCTCTTTTTCCATTCCTGATGCCTGCTTTCAGCCAATTTACTATGCCACTCATAAAAAGCATAGCAAATCAGTGGATTTAACAAACTCTGATAGTCTGTTTCCTTTTTGGAAACAGAAAACAAGAGTTTGTACAGTGTTTTCCGGACTACCAGAGGATCAATTTGATTTCCGGATAGACCAGAAAAAAAAAACGGATGGGTGGCAACCCTAGAATGCCAGTCCAGTTACTTATTTGTATTTTCAGCTCATCTGAACAGCTACTTTTAAAGTTTCTTTTATTCTTTCCAGCTTTTGTCATCTGACTATATATACATGTATACACACATATGCAAACACGTATCGGATGTCTCACTTATTTTGAACAGCTCTGAATACATTTGATTTATTTTTCCCTCTAAATTACTGTTAAGTCCTCTCCTGTACTGAAGCTGAAACTTGAATAGCTACAAGTCTCTTCCCTACCAGAGTTTTTTCTTCTCCCTTTCTAGTCAATTTTCCTGTTACTTTTTCCAGAGTTCTTCTTTACTGACATCCAAGCAGTTTTGTGACAAACAGGTACTAGCTGTTTTCCAAAGATTCTGTTCCCACATGGGGAGAACTCTAATCAATCTTTGTGCACAGTCTTGGAAGTCCATTAATGTCTGCTTAAGGAATCTGCCAGAATGTATTCTTTTCACAATCACAATAGAAATTTAGGTCTTCTAATATCATCGCTATTTCTGGATCTATCTAATGCATTTGGCACAGTCCATCCTCAGTTTCTTCAAACTAAACTGTCTTACTATGGGCCATCACCCTCCTCACTGTTTCTTAGTTACCTCATGAATAGGTCCATAGTAGTGAGATGCTAATTATCAATGACCTAAACACAGCAGCCAAAGAGGCCACCATAGTACAATACTTCAATGATTCAGTTCTAATTTGTTCTGCTAGTACCTATGTTCCAAACACTCACCCAGAAATCCTTCTCCTCCACAGAAGTGTGGCTTGATAGCTCACAACTCTGAATCGAAACAAAATAAACTGCTACTGTTCACCCCCACCTCTCTCTCCTTCCACAAATACTGCCTTTAATAAGCTGTCAGCCTATCAGTTGTCGCGGTGGTACAGCGGTAGCGTTGTTACCTCACAGCAAGAGGTTCTCCTGTTCGATTCTCGGCTTGGCCTGGGAGCGCCTTCTGTGTGGAGTCTGCATGTCCTCCCTGAGGCTGGCTGGCGTTCGAAAGACATGTGTGCGTAAATGGGCATGCCTCCATTGAAGGTTGGGCGTCGAGCTGGCACCTCGGCGTTTCGTAAAAATCTACTGCCAATCATTAGTGGACCGAAGTTCCGCTGTAGCGACCCCTTACCGGAAAAAAGCCGAAAGACAAACAACAACAATAAGCTGTCAGCCTACAAGGCCAATAGAGAACCAGTATCATACACCGAACTACCAAGTATGATTACAGACAACCACCTGAAATTTGATCTCCGCCTTCAACAAGTCATAAAGGCACAACCAAAACTAGGCTTCCTCTATACAGTAAATCAATACCTTCCTGACTCTCCTAGACAAAATAGCCACTTGTTTTCTACTCTCCACCCTATTTTATATGCCTCCCCAGTCCTAAGCAATCTCAGCTCTCTGTCAGACAAACTGGAACAATGTTCCAATGAAGTAGCCAAATTCACAACCAACCAACAATATAGATCACATCACTGCCTCTCTCTGAAACAACAAAAGTGGCTAGAGCTAAGTAATTTTTTTCTACTGTACTCACAATTAATTACAACATTTAATCTACTGCTCATCCCGGATAATTTTTTTTCTCTTCACTCCATCATTAAACCTCTCCTCTCCACTGACAAATCATTTAAACCCAACAATACAGGATTCTCCCTGTATTCACACTGCATTGCCAAAAGCTAGAATACCACTGCACTCCACTTAAGAAAAATCTGCAAACTACAAGACTAACCGCCAACTGAAGCAACATCTGATAAATAAATAGTTCTGCCCCTGCATCACCTCTGATTAAACTGACTTCATATTTTCATGGGTGTTTACTAGGCTAATGACCACAAGGGCTTTTCTAAGTCTAGCCAAGCATCCCAAATCTCTGATAAGTTCTGATACCCTTGATGAGTGTAAGCAGGGGGTTGGGAGATGAAACATTTACATGCAGCGTCCTGGGAGATGAACCATTTACAGGTTGTGTCCATTAGAGACATAGGTGCCAAACCAGGGATGAATTTCTTGTTCCCCATCTAACTGTCCAAGCTGCACTTGAATTGGGTTAGGGAGAAACTCTGCTTCACATGGATGGGGAGCCTGTTCCACAGACAGGGTTAGTCTCTGGGATACATACCTCTCTCTCCAGCAGGCCCTATTTATATCACAGGCAAGGTTTAAGTCTTTAGAATGGGTAATTCCGGTGCTGTTTGTTTTGTGGTTATGCAGGAGATCCATCAGAGTGGGGTCTGACAATGCCCTGTAAGCCAGGCATAGATAGTCCCTCAAAGGTCTGTAGGAGACAGAATACAGGGAAAGAGCCTTGAGGTGGTCTGCATAGGACATTTTACTTGCGTTCTGTATTCTTTTAGTGAGGAACCTCTGTGGACGTTCCAATTGTTGGATATGCCTGCTTTGGTACATACCAAAGGGAGCATTATACTCCATGACAGGTCTGATGAATGCTGAAAAGAAGTGGAACAATGACTTCCTTGGACTTAAGTCTGTTTATAAGTTGTGCAACATAGCATGATTTCATTAGTACTGTAGACACGTGACAGTCAAACTCTAGATTACTATCTATTTGTGTCCCTAAATCCCTGACTACTGTGTGAACTCTAAGGAGTGTGTTGTCAATATGACAGCTACCAGGGGTGGAGGACTTCCCAAAGGATACTGTTATGCATTTTTTGGCATTTATTTTTAGTCCATGGCTCTGACAACAGTTGTTTGTCTGTGGCAGCCCCTCCTAGAGAACATTTGTGTCAGTGTGGGATTCAATGACGACTCCTAATTTGCAATCATCTGCAAACTTAGCCAGAGACCACTGACACTGGCCGTGACTTCAGAGAAGTAAATGCCAAAAAGGAGCGGTCCAGGGACTTTTCCCTGAGGGACCCCACTTATGACTGGCCCCTTTGTAAAGGTGGACTCCCCAAGTCTAACTTCCTGGGTCCTGACTGTGAATCAGTTGGCTATCCACCGGGTGGCATACGAGTTTGTACCTAACCTCTTGAGTTAGTCAACAATGCCTGAGAGGGGTATTGTGTCAAATGCCTTGGCCCAGTCAAGATGGGCAGTGTGAACCATTTTTCCCTCAACCATTGCTTTGGTTACCTTCTCAAAGAAGTCCACTAAGTTGAGTAGCCATGATCTGCCCTTGACAAAACCAAACTGGGTTGGGTCCAGTGTCTGGAGGTTTACTGTATGTCTAGTGATCATTTTTATGTCTTTACATATAAGACTAGTGAGACTTATGAGTCTGCAGATGGCCCATCTTTGTGCAGAGGGATGACTGTTGCTGTTCTCCATTCATGAGGCACAAAGCTTAAGTAATCTGCCTCTGTTTAGAGGCTACAGTAATTCCAGAGGCACTGATAGGTCAAGTTTCATGCTATTTAGAAGGCATCCTGGGATATTGACTAGGCCTAATGATGCAGTGTTCTTGGTCTTAGAGAGAGCAATAAGGACCTGTTCTCTAGTGATAGAAGGGGGAGTTATATTTGATGGTATTTCCTGAGGGAAGGTTATGGGTAGACTGTGTAAAGATGGAGCTGAATTTTTCAGCCAGGAGGTTTGCTATATCATCTGTCATATCTCTTTTTTAATTTCTCCAAATCTTGTAGGTTTCTAATACCATGATGGGAATGGACCCCATTCCTATGTCAAAGTATGATTAAAGTTCTTGAAATTACTATTGTTTCACTCTTTGATGTCTGCTAGAAGTGCTCTTCGCAGCACTTACAATGTGCCTAGTAATGACTCCTTCTGCAATTCGTACAAAGTTACATGTATTGGTAGCATATCTAAATAGGATTGTAAATTCTTTTTTATAAGACCCATTGCTCCTACTACTATTGGAACTGTCTGGATATCTTTCTTCCACATTGCTGTCATTTCTGCCTGCAAATCCTGACATTTTATGACTTTGTCTCTCTCTGTACACAAGACACTGTAGTCACTGGGTGTAGTGATTTCAATGATCAATGCTACTTTTGTCTTCTTTTCATGGACCACTCTATCTAGTTTTCTCGCAGTTATCTTTTTAACTGTTGGTAATGGGCGATACCACGTGACGTAGACTTCATAATTTTCTATGATACTTTGTGGCTTATGTTTCCAGTGTTTTTCAGCAACTTCATTATTATGTTTGCACAATCCCCAGTGCAATTATGCCTTTCAGTATACAGTCCTTCTGTCATTAGTGTATCACAACCAGCAACAAGGTGTGCAACGGTTTCCAATTCTGCTTTACAAAACCAACATTTGTCTACTTCTCCCACAAGTTCAATGGACTTTGTAAACCAATGTGTATGAAGCCCACTGTCATGGGTCACCAATATTAACCTTTCATCTGTTTATTTGAATTCGCCTCTCCTTAACCATTCCTGTATTCGATCCTGATCAACATGACGTTCTTCCAGTTTTCTATATTTGCAACTATATTTATGCATTTTCCATATTTCTTAACTCTGATCCTTTACCTTATACTCTGTTTTTTGGCACATTCAGTTGCTGCCTGATTTTTATCTACTTCTGGTTTGATTTCCATTCCTGTTTGACGACCATATGCTTCTGCTAGACTAAGAAGGGAAGACATCTTTGATTTTTTCTCCTCATGTTTCAATACTTTTTGGGTCTTGTGATGTCAGCAGATATGT
This sequence comes from Protopterus annectens, assembly GCF_019279795.1. Lineage (NCBI taxonomy): Eukaryota > Metazoa > Chordata > Ceratodontiformes > Protopteridae > Protopterus > Protopterus annectens. The sequence goes on from NC_056730.1 coordinate 40,219,026, forward strand.
ATGCAGTCCCACAATTCCAGACATATACTTGTAATCAATTTCAAGGAGGCCCATGCCTTCTTCAGAATGGGGAATATATAATCTTGGTATGCACTAATTTTTATAAATCATTTGATAACCATGAAGCATCCTTCTTGTTTTCTTGTCTAATCTATCCAACACATTCTGGGGTCAATCACTCCAAAACTGTAAGTTAGGACAGGAAAAGCAAATTGGTTTATACCTTGAATTTTGTTCCTAGATGTCAACGTTGTTTTCAGGATTAATTTAAGTCTTCTAAAATATTCATTACAAGTTATTTGCATTTGTTCATGTTTTACTGTTGAACCTTTATCAATTCCCAAATGTTTATAAACTCCCTCTTGCTCAAGTTCTTTTATATCACATTCTTGTCCCAAACGGATGTTTTCTTGGTGCAGCAGCTTTCCTGCTTTAAAGGTTGCTTTTCACATTTATCAAGACCAAATGACATTTTTATATCATCTGAAAAAGTTTTGACTACTTGCAGTTGTGCTTTCAGTTGCTCATATGATGAGCTATACAGTTTTAAATCGACAAAGAGAAGATGAGAACACTTCACACACTGTTGCTTTCTGGGAGCCAAATTATAATTATAGTTATGACCTAATCTGTTAAGAAGACAGCTTAATGGGTTATGGGTAAGGCAAAAGAGCAAAGGTGACAGAGTCACTCTCTAATATCCCCCTTTGGATTTTTATCCCTGGAAGAATAATTTGTCCTTTAAAATGGCTTAACCGCAAAGTGGTTTGTCACTGTTTCATGGTCCCTGTAATGCAGTTTATTAGAATAAGGTGCATCTTTTAAGCAATGTTTTTTATCCATGAATGTGGGATAGTGTTGAATGCTTTTTGTAGTCAATCCACGTCATAGTTAGATTCTTCCCCTTTTTACTGTTCTCCACTATGACTTTATTTAACAAATGATCCTATAGTACAATGATTCCATATGACTTTCTTTTATTGCCCTTTTGTTCTACTGTCGTAATTGAGTTTTCTTCTAAATGAATATAAACTCTGTTGGCATCAATTCCAGTGCATAGTTTATACATCTTCGGCAGGCAAGTTATTGGTCTGTAATTTTTAGGGTAGCTTGCAGGTTCGCTTTATTTTTCCTGTTGTTAGCCAGGTTAGTGTCTGTTCAAGGTGCACATATTAAAATAGTTCTTAGTCATGGCTAAATCTTCGTGCAAAGATGTTAATAATTTTAACCATAAGTTAGGTACTGCACGTGGGCCTGTTTTTTTTTTACTTTGTTTCAATATCTCTGGCTATTATTTCATTCCCATTTCATATCCTGTATCTTTGAACTTCTTATGCTTTCTTTTACTACTTCTATCCATTTAGCATTATTTTATTTTATTTTTATTTTATTTACATTTGTTGACCGGGAGTGTCTTTGTTATGTTCATAGGTAGGTACTAGGCTATCGGCCCAAGGGCCTAAGTAAGTATAGCCAACAAAGTTCCCTGGTTTACGCCAAACCAAGAAAGTTAATTTCCTGTGCCCCTGTCAAGCAGAGCCACAGAACTGATCCCCGGGGTGTATTTCCCATCCACTTATCAAGATTTTTCTTGAAGAGTGTTAATGAGGAACTTTGCTTGACATAGATGGATAGCTTGTTCCAGAGTATGGGAAGTCTCTGGATTAGGAATCTATCCCTCCAGCAAGTCCTGTTTATTGTGGTGACAAGGTTTAGTTCCCTAGACCATGTAGCTTGGAGGGATTGGGATTTCTTTAGATGTAGCATGTCCAACACCTCTGGGTTTGACATAGCTTTACATGTTAGGCAGAAATCACCTCGGAATAGGCAATATGCTACAGAGTAAAGCTAGAGTTTTTTGAGACAATCAGCGTAGGGCATCTGTTTGAGGCCAGTATTTCTCTTTGTGAGGTACTTCTGTGGCCTTTCCAGCCTGCTGCCCTTGTGGTAGTTCATGGGTACAGAGTTTTTACCAAAGAGGATAACAATGCACTTTTTGGCAAGGAGCTTGAGGCCATGGCTCTGACACCAGGCATCTGTCTCAGTGAGGCCTTTCTGTAGGATGTCCACATCATTTGGGGACTCGACTATAGCCCCTAGTTTGCAGTCATCTGCGAACTTCATTAGCCAGAGGCCTTCTGTGTTAGCCTGTACTTCACAGACGTAGATACCAAACAGGAGAGGTCCCAGGACTGAACCCTGTGGTACTCCACTTGCCACTGGTTTGAAGTCAGATTTGGAGTCTGCAACTTTTACAGTGTGGGTTCTGTCAGTGAGCCAGTTGGCAACCCATCTTATGGCATAGGGATTTATACCTAGTTTAGTGAGTTTAGCTATAATTCCAGAATGGGGGATGGTGTCAAAAGACTTGGCGAGGTCAAGATAGGCTGTGTGAACCACCTTACCCTCGTCTACGGCTTTGGTGACTGCCTCAAAGAAGTCGACCAGTTTCAGGAGGCAAGATCTGCCTTTCACAAACCCAAACTGGGTGGGGTCCAGAGTTTGGACATTACCAATGTCTTTGTATATGATTTCCATGATGATATGTTTCATGGCCTTGCAGACCAGGCTCGTCAGGCTAATACGGTGATAGTTCCCAGAATCTGCATAAATACTTGTCCAAAATGTATCTATTTCTTCTCTTTTGGTGGTCTTTCAATCCCTTTTACCTTGTTTCCCAATTCTCTATAAAACTTTTTTGGGTCGTCAATAAATTGCTTATTTCGTACTTTTCCTTTATATTTATCTGTCTTCTAAGTTTTTCTGCCTGTGCTGATAGTTTTAGTTTATTATTTGCAACAGTGCATGACAAATCTTAATCCATTATAATACTGCTCATTGCTTTTATCACATCTTTGAGTATTTTTGTTGATCTGTTCCCTCTTCTACACTCTTCTAACAGCGACACTTCTTGTCTTAATTGCTTTATAGTTTTCTCTGTTCAATACTTATGATATTATTCAATTTCTCCCCTTCCTTTCCCTTACTACCCTGTTTTATTGTGGTAGAATTTTATATGTTATTAATTTAACTGCACAGTAATATATCCTGTTTACTTCTGTTATATCGCAATGAATCTCTATGGACAGTCCTAATTACTGTGCTCATTTGTTTTATCAAACTTCTGACTTTTGGGGTTTTACGGACCTTCTGCAGTCTATTTCTTTCATTGATCTTAATATGTCTATCTCTATTAAATCAAGCAACTGAGGGCACATTTAGCTCAGTATAGGTGGCTCAATTTACAATGAGCTCTGCACACAATTGTGTAATGCCGTTGACGTTGCGGACATAGCTAAAGAATGCTTTGTGGACTGGGAGGCCAAACTTGCCTCAAATTTGGCTTTGGTAGATTTGTCCTCAGAGTTGTTTGTTTAGTTTAATCTAGTTTGATGAGAGTGCTTTTTATCCTGCTGGCTGTTGCACCTCCTAATTTTTGCTACAATTTTCTTCCCTCTGTTATACAGCCTATTGATTTTTGTGATTCCACCTGGGTGGCTTGTTATTTTGAATTAGTTCTGTACTTGTTCCTGATGGCTACAGCTGCCTCTATGCAGCTGTTAACATGCTTGTACAGGGTTTTTGTGAACAGTTTTGCATGGGCAGCAGTCAGTGTTCTCAGGGTTTACGGGGCTTGAAATTTTGCCAGGTTATCACTTAATAGCAGGAGGTTAGCCTTAAAGTAGTTCCTGAATATACCAGGTTTAGCTGGGGTCCAATGTTTTACTTTTATTTCACAGAAGACCATTTTGTGGTCTGACCTTATCAGGGAAGATATTACAACAGGGGGTGTGTGCAGCACTCTTCCATATTAGTGAGGACCAGATCCAGTATGGTTGCACCACTGGTTGGTGTACTGACTATCTGGTCTAGGGAGTTTGTATTTACAAAATCCAGGAATCTCTGTGGCTCTACGTTTGGTGTCATACAGGATTTCCAGTTAACAGTGTGGTAATTAAAGTCACCCATGAATATGGTATTGCGTTTGATGGTTAGTGCTTCTAACAAGTTTAAATACATGGTATGGGTTTCCTGGGTCATACAGGGGGACCTATAGCTTGCAAGGAAGTAGTATTTGATTTTGCCTATGGTGAGTTGAACATGGAGCAGTTCAAGTGCAGTGTCCTATCTGACCAGCCCTGAAGTATATTTATTTTTGATATAAATAAATAGAGACACCTCCATCTTTATTTCCTGCCTGTGAAGTAGCTGTTCTAAATGTGTGGAAGGCATTATAACTTTGCACTGTTGGTGTGCTCTCTGCAGCTTTAACCCATGTCTCAGTGATTGTGCAGATGTCAGCATTCTCTAGGGTGAAGAGAGCTTTTAAGGAGTGGAGTTTTTTTAGACTCCTATCATTGAGCAGTAATATCTTTAGATTTTCTTGGTTTTGATTTACTATGTTGAAAGTATTTTCAGTTTGGCATTGCCTAAAAAAGGCACTATGGGGGAAGACAATGTTTTAGCTAATATTCGAAAGCCTAGAGGGGAGAGGTGCAGACCATCCCTGGCAAAACAGCGTTGTCTGTTGACCATCTTCTTCCATGCTTACAAATATTGCACCCCATGAGAATGACACCAGAAACTAAGCCAATTATTTAAGTCAATCATCTTTTGTTCATATTGTGACATCATCCCTGGAGAAGGTAAAATGCTGCTCAATGCTAGGCTCATACCAGCCTGAGACGCATATTCCAACAGCTCGATGATGTCTCTCTTCATATAGACTAGGGAGGTATATCTTAGGTCATTTACTCCCACATGGACTACAACGGAGTCATATTAGTACTTGTGGTCCAATACCCAGAGTGCGTGAGTAATGTGGAGGATCCTAGCCCCTGACAAGCAACTGACCGTGAGTTTCTGCGTACTCAACCTGGCGAGAGGGAAATCAGTGTGTCTCATGATGGAGTCTCCAATCACTAGAATGTTGGACTGTGTGGTGGCTTGCCTTTAAGGCTTTCGAGGTAGCGGCTCCATGAGATGTACCTTTATGTGTTGATGTGGAAGTTGTTTTGAAAGAGTGCATTTGGGGCTGCTGAGGGTATTTGTTATATGTACATCTTCTAGGAGGTCTTTGTGGTTTAGGAAGATTACGTTTAAGTGCCTCAGCATATGTGGGTCAATATGTCTGCTTTGAATTGTATGCAGTGGTTGCAGTGTGTGTACTACTGATAACCTTATTGACATTAAGAGTACTTTTACGTGAGAACTTTGCATCCAGTGACACTGTGTAAAAACATCTCTCCCATACCATATCAGTTCGTTTGAGAATTAACTGGTTGTCAGTAAACATGAGGCAATTTCTACACTGCCTCAGGATACCCATATCCACCAAGCTGGTAACAGGGACAGTGGGAAAGTTCATATCCATGGCAGCAGACCCTTTTTTATTGATTAGACAGCTGGAGTGAGAATATCAATCAGCTGCAGGAGTATCCAGTTTGCAGATATGGGAACAGTGCTTGTCACTGCAAACTAGTTGTTCTGTGTGCAACTAGGTACTGGAGAACTCATACAGCTATATGAATTTATTCCACAACTCACTGTTGCGCATCACAACTGTACCCTACTCTATTCATCTCATCTACTTTATCTTCCTATGCCTTCTCCCCTCATTCCTCTCTTTGGGCTAGTCTAACTTTTTACATTATCCTCCTGTGTCTTAAATGTTGAACAAGACTTTACAGTAAGAAATGTTCTTATATAAAACCTGACAATGTATACATACTGATTATACTGCACAGGATGCACCTCCCTGAATTAAAAAAAAAAGTATTTACATACCTGGTGTCAAGGATGTCTTGCCTATGTCTTAAGTGATAATTTAACAAAGGTGTTTAAAAAAAGGATATCCGAAAAAAGGAACTGTTGCTTCTGAATGAAATCAACTGTAAATTATGAAACTATGCAAATGATGGAGCTTTTCTCCCTGGACCTCTGCTAAAAAAGGGCACTGCTCAGTTTGAGTTTCCCAGTAAACAAATGCCAAGAAATAAATAAATGAATGAATGAATAAATACATTTTCCTGGAAGACAGAATGCCTGAACACTGATGTGATTGATAGTCTATCCACAAATATCTACTGCTTATATAAAAGAGAGGCTCTGACACCTTGCTTAAGTACCACATTAATGCAGCACTGTCTGTACAGAGCTGTAGGGTTCATGTCTACTACCTCCTTGACACAGTCAAGCCTGCATTACAATAACTTTGTAATAGCATCTTTTAAATGGTATCTTAAGTACACATTCTTGTAACACATGTACTCCAGCTTGTCATATTATGAGGAAAGTAGCTACTGGAAAACAATGCAACATCTGTTATACTCTTTCTCCAGGACTGTGTGATCTAATACGACCACCAAAGTATTACGATTTAAACACTACAATCCCACTCCAGCATGCAGGAATCGTCATCAAACAAGCAACTGTTTTTAAAGGGCAAGTGATCGCGTGACTATAACCTGCAAGCTTATTTTTAGTGCTGCTTTCATTTCCTTGAAAATTACACGGATAAATCATTCCAATGATGACCAAGTGCCATGCACTGCAGATGAGCTCCCAAACATGACGTGAGGAATCTGCTCTCAGTGAATTCAGGAAAGGAAAAACAGAATTTCCTTGCACAGGGTATCTGTCTGCATGGACTCCTTTAATACTGAAAGTCATAAAGGAATCATTCTCTGCAAAAATAAGTTTCTTATCTCCAAAAAAATTGTTTAGCAACAGCAGAGATTTCCTCATGTGCAATAGCCCCAGGTGCAATCAGAATGCAGGATGATACAAACCTCACAGTCCTGAGAAATGCCTTGCTGTTCTGTTGCCAAACCAGATACCTATTGTGTAAGGAGTAATAATTTGAACCTTGAAGCCCAATGCTGCTCTTAAAAACTGGATGCCTCTACAAGGATGCTCTGCCTCTGAAGGACTGTGATTTCTAGATGAATAAAGCATTTGGCTATGGAACACAAATGTAGAGGGAACTAACTAAATTTGGGAGACTGTTAATACAAAGCAGTCTATGTGGTTCAGTCTTTAGGTGTATAAAGATTACAGTTAACTAATTTGTGTTTGAGGCACCGAATATATCAAATTAATAAGATGAACACTGGAAATGAAACATTTCACCCTGAAAGCTTAACACATCCTGTAACACAACCAGAGGAGTAAGAATTCTGCCATGTCCACAGCAGCTAAAGCTACTTGGAGAGCTGCCAACTCTGTGACCACTATTAACAAATTCTGAGATGGCAAGTCCAGAAATGGTCTCCACTTATTAATCTTCTTTGGGAGTACAATGAGAATGTGTCAAACTGGAAAATTAGTCTTGGTGAGTGTAAAATGTTTGAACACTGTTCACCAAAAATAACGTCGCCTACAGTGGAGGTTGCCTTTTTCTTCAGTACTGTGTCACCTTGGAGTTGGTATATATAAGTCTGGGGGTGCAGGGGGCTAGTCTTTCTGCAAAAAAAAAAAAAAAAGTTTTCCTATGTTCATTGAAGGTAGTCTTGGCAAAAAGTTTTTGAAGTTTTTACTGTCTCCAACATTACCTTTGGCGAGTCGACATGATTCCAATATAAGATACATGGAAAGGACTCGTATACTTCTGATAACAACTCAGCTAGCTTCTAGTGTACGTCCAAATGTTAATAACGTATGCATACATTTTTTTAAATGTGGATCAAAACTTGAAAAATGTTTTCCCCAAAGTACACCCTTTTGAAATCAGCTGCAAAACTCACTTGTCTACAATTTTTTTTTTCAACATCGAAAAAAGTGTTATGCCTAATAGCTAAAGGGGAAAGTATAGCAGGGAGTTTCTGTAAACATCACTGCTGCTGCTAATGGAATCTTCTTTGGGGTTTCGTAGGGCTGTTTTGTTTTTGCAGCTGCTGGCTAGGTTACAGCCTCTTTAAAAAGGTGTTTCAGGATTGGAAAAAGTCATAGAATTTTAAATTGCAGTTCATGAAACTCCTCATAACAGCTAATTTTGTTTTTCCTTTCTTATTTTAATTTTGTTAAGCAGACAAGTGGACTGGTCCACTAACCCTTTTCAGCTGGAAGACAAGCCACAATAACAAGCACAAATGTTACACATGCGTGCATACACACACACACACACACACACACACACACACACACAATTTAATGCACTCAATCAACTGCCATGTTTTTTAAAGGTGCTTGGAACATGTAAGGTCCACACAGACATTAACCAGCAGTCAGGACTGAACCCCAAACTATGGCACTGTGAAGCAGAAATCTTACCACAAAGCTGTTGTGCTAATACTTCTTATTTTTGTCGAGATCTGTCAGCAGATCATCTATGTGCTGCCTAAACACAGCATCTGAGGAAACAACAACATACAGAAGCTTAGGCTAAACACCAATAGGCTGTGTCTGGGACCTAAACCAAAACTGCATGTCTATAATGAAGCTTCAAAAGCTGCTGCCCTCAATGGAAGCATTCAGTGAGTTGTAGGCACGTTTAATCCCATACTGGCTTACCTTCTCTACTGTCCAGAAGCCTATTTAGCTTGAGCTTAAGAGTTAACTTCAGGTAAAGTCTACCCAATTTCCTGTACTTTTATGTAAGGTGAAGATTTATAAGTATGTATTATCTTTTTACTTTTGTTTACAAGGAATGCCCAACTAGGCGCACTGCCCATTTTCAAAGAAAGCCCAGGGAGGAAAAACTCCAAGAAACAGTAGATGTACAATATTACAAAGTTTAAACAAGCTATAAAGAAAGATATACAAAAATAATGGCATTCATTAAAATAGGATTAACGGAAAACATCACGCATTAGTAAGTTCTAAGAAGTGACAGTGGTGCACGTTCCAGAATATCAATGTAACAGGAAATAAGTAGTACACAGCATCAAACATTTGGGAGCTAAACTAATGTGACAATTACATATATTCACACTGATATGCTTAAAAAGAGAACAATAAAACAAACATTTTTCATGATCTGGGAAGAGTGCAATAACAAATTTCATTAAAACATAAATATGCTGGTTGGGAAGAAATGGTTTACTAGGTAAAAAAATGGAAATCTACAGTATTTGGACAGGTTTACCCTGGAAACGGAGATTTAAAATTAAATCATGTGCATCTTCTAATTTATGGATCGAAGTATAAATGTATGTTCCAAATCTATTCAACATCCTTGAGTCATTGTCTGGGAGAGTAGCAATAACCTCCATTTTCCTTTGTAACAGCTTGGAGTTCAAATTAATGGTGACTGAGAAAACGGATCCAACTTTTCTTTAAGAGCCCTTTGAAAGATGTTACTGGTGGTACCTGTCAAATTCCAGAAACATTAATACAGAGTGTGGAATGAGAGCTGCTTATCCTGCCTCATTAGTTGACAGTGTCTCTGTTTAGGAAAGGAAGTTTTTTTTTTAAATGCCCAATAAAAAATGACCTTATCAGGTCATCTCCCCAAACATTACATCCTTGTGTGAGGTACCTGACAGAGAATATACATGATCACATTTTGTGTGTAATTTTAATGGTGACTGCATCTGTTGCACATAGGTGTTTCTCTTCTTCCTTCAAGGGTAAAGGAAAGGGTGCTCTGCTCTATTTCCTTCATTCTTCAGGAGATAGGATTGATGCTAGCCCTAGGGTAGACAGACAGAACAGCCTGCAAAGACTTTTTTCCCAAATTAGTTTGGAATACATAGATCTGTCATTTATACAAAAGCTACTGTTAAGTTGGTGACAGGCAAGCATCTTGCTCTGTATACTATCCTATAAAGGACAGGAAAACAGTCTAGAAGACAAAGTTTCAAACCCTGCATTACCTTCCAGGACTTAAGTTTTTAAGTCATCCATGACTAAATGTAGAATTTTTCATTCTTCATGTTTCTGGACTCATTCTAGCAGGTCCCAACATTTAAAATGCCTGTCCATAGACTGGGTAAATAATACATGTTCTAACTCACTTGCCCAAAGGTTCCTGAACTTCGATAACTTCAATCGCCTGGACCAGCTGGTTGACACACCCACAAAGGGCTCAAACATCCTGGATCTGGTGCTCAACAACATGGGGGACAGCTGTACCACCCCCTAGTATGTGGGCATCTCTGGTGAGATCTGACCACAAGTCAGTCTTGCTAGAAGTAACTACTGTATAACACAAGACTAGACTAAAAATCTTCTCCAAGGCCAATTACAACCTCTTACGTGACAGCATAAATAGCTTCATAGCCCCTCCCCCACTGATGGAACAGACACACCTATGTTGAGTTATACACCAATGCTTTATACAAGCACCTGTACAACTGTATTGACTCTGCTGTACCTGATAGAATCAAAGTTACATCTTAAAGGAAAAACAAACCTGCCAGGTGGACAACTGCCATTAAAAGGCTATGCAATAGGAGAAAGAAATTGCTGTCTAAGAGTAGGAAGAAACGGTCTCAAAACTGGAAACTCCCTCAACTTAAACAAGCAAATAAGACTCCTAGTGAGGTCTTCCAAAGCTAAATACAAATCCAAATTAGCTTCCCTGATTACGGATAACAAGGCGTTCTTTAGTTACATCCATAACCTCAAAGGTAAGGCCCAGAATTGTGCTGAACTCTTAGTAGTTAATGGTACTACATATATAGAACCTGTGGATATAGCAAACCTGCTGGCTGACAGGTTCAGTGAAAACTTCACTCCCCTGTCCCTGCCACATATACCCCAAAGCATCACTAACATCTGTCCCCCCACCTCGCATCTACAAGGAGCAGGTCTTAAATGTCCTCTCCAAGGCCAAAAACACAGCCACTATGGGACCAGACAACATCCTGGGCTGTGTTATACAAGCGTTAAAACAGGAATTAGCATCACCATTGAGCACCCTTTTCAATCACAGCCTAAGCACTGGCTTCATCCCTTCAGAATGGAAAACAGCTACCATCATCCCTTTATACAAAGGGGGGTTTTCCACAGACCACAGGAACTACAGACCCATTAGCCTGACCAGCCTTATCTGCAAGGCCATGGAATGAATCATCATGGACCTTATTAACAAAGGTATAGGAAATGCTTGACCCCACCCAGTTTGGCTTTGTCAAGGGGAGATCTTGCCTGTTAAACTTGGTGGAATTTTTTGAGACAATCGCCAAAGACCTAGACAAGGGTGCATCTGTGCATACAGCATATCTAGACTTATCCAAAGCCTTTAACACAATCCCCACTCAGGCATCATTGATAAACTCGCCCAGCTGTGTATCAACCCATATACTGTCAGGTGGGTTGTAAACTGGCTCACTGATAGAACTCATATGGGCAAAATAGGGGACTACACCTCCTCCAGCAGACCCATAACCAGTAGTGTTCCACAGGGATCAGTTCTGGTACCCCTACTACTCAGAATCTACTTCTCTGAAGTACTGGCTAAAACGTAAGTACTGTGGCTGACAAAGTTTGCTGATGACTGCAAAATGGGAGCGATCGCTGAATCCCCTAGCAATGTCAGCATCCTGCAAGAAGGTCTTACGCAGACTAATGACTGGTGCCAAAGTCATGGTCTTAAACTTGATGCAAAAAAAAATGCATTATCATCCCCTTCGGCAAGGGTGATGTTCCTGCAAACTACCACTTCAATAGCAATACCCTAAGCACACAGTTAGTGGTGAGAGATCTGGGCACAGAGGTTGACAGCAACCTTAACTTTGATCACCATGTCTCCACAGTGGTAAGAAGGGCATTTTATATTGCTCGTCTCATAACTAAGGACATTGCCTCCAGAAAAAAAGAGGTTATAACCCCACTGTACTCTTCCCTCATCAGACCAATAACAGAGTACAATGCTCCCTTTGGTATGTTCCTTTCCAAATACCTGCAACAATCAGTGGGACCACAAAGGTTCCTTGCAAAGAACATTCAGGGTCTTCAAGATCTGTCTTATGCGGACAGACTGTAATCATTGTCACTTTACTCTGTAACGTACAAACTGCTCTCAGAGGCAACCTGTGCCTTGCATACAGAGTAATCTCTGATCCGGCTTTAATTGAAATGCTGCACATTTGTAAGTCAAATGGCACAAGGGTCACTCACTCAAAGGACCTTAACTTGGTATGCGACGTCAAAAGAACTTTCTGGAGAGACAGATTGTCTCACAGAGGTTGCCCCACCTTTGGAACAAGCTTCCAATTCTTGTGAAACAAAGCCCCTCATTTGTCCATATTTAAGCGTAATTTGGATGACTAGATGGGTAACTGTAAATTTGCCGCAGGGGTTCCACCTATATCTCTCTCGGACAGGGGCAATAGGTGATGATTTTAGTGTCTATTTGAACCAGACACCCTTGGGAACAACTTGGCTAGGCTTGCAAGGGCCCTGGAGCTGTTAGCCTAGGAACCTCCTATGACATTATGATAAATGGTTACCTACTGATGCTTTTCATGGACAGCTTAAACTAGTCAACATCAATAATGGCTTCAGCATGAGAGCAATGGAAGGGACTGCTGATTGCCAAGAAAAAAGGCTGTATTACAAAGTTATTCAGGCAAAGGGAAGCTTGTATGTTGTTTATTGATAAAGAGGTTCCACATTTTTTTTTGGGGGTGGCACTACAATGAAGTAATCTTTTTTTTTTTTTTTGTTCAAATTCTGTTTATTGTTCTTCACTGTCTAAAGACAAAAATAGCCCTACCAAAGAATAAGACCACAGTCCCAACAGGAATAAGAGGGCAGCTTTCTGTATCAAATTATACATAGCTGCCACAGACATACAGATTAACAATGTGTGTATATAGTCTAATGGCTTTCACCTGATTTTTACTTGTATCCACAACAGATATCTTTACTGTCATGACAACTTCCATTGCTAACATGATAAACAAGTGCAGTCATAAAAATGAAACTAAAAAACATACGTGCTTAAATAAATTTGTTGGTAGAAAATTATTATACACTGCACACATTAAACATGACTACATAACAGTTAGAACTTAAATTAAATTCTATAGATAAAATCACAAAGATCTGTAACATAGGGGTTTACTTGAATAATTTCTTTTACTCCTGATAGCCACAAATTAAAGAAATGAGATATGTGTAAGTGGTTCTGTGAAATAATTAGATTTAATTATTTTTTTCTGTTTTTGACCCAGTCTCCTTACTGACCATCAAGCCTTTCCCAACTGTCTGCCTAACAAATAATAAACTCTTTTGTCTCCCAGGAAATAACAGCCTCTGGCCCATTCATTCCCTGGGGTGACAGCTAGGTGAACTAGTAGCAGAAGCCATCAGCTATAAGGGAGGGGGCGGATTTTGAAACAAGCCTTAAGATTTTAGTTCATTCTGTATAACAAAACTGGTAGCCCTATCCTCTTTGCAGACAGCATCTCCTCATGTAATCCAGGTCTTCAGTGGGAATTCAAACATGGACAGTGTGCCTTCAGTGGGAATTCAAACATGGACAGTGTGCCTGAACATATGCTCATCACTCCTCTCCCTGAAAATAAGTGAGAAGGCTAAGCCTCATACTCCTTTCACTTTTCCCTTAAGCCACCTTCAACATGCACCCAAACTGGCAATCAAAGTCTAGTTGCCTATGTTACAGTCAGGGCTTTATTTCTCTACACCAATAAAGCTAGAAACATTGTGTGTTTGTTTTTGACTGGATCCACTCAGGTGGCTCAATAGAGATGCTCCTTTTTCAAAGGACACTTAAAAATACAATGACCCTAAATAACTTGTTCAAAGTCACATAGTATGCAAATGGGAAATTATGACATCAAACCTAGGTCTCCAGTGTTACAACCCATCATTTCAACCAGTATACTATACTGCCTGTTAATCCTGTAAATCTCCTTAACTTGGATGAATGGATATAATACACTTCAAGAGGTAACATAACTATAACATTTTCAAAACTCATTTTAAAGAAAGCTAATCCTTACCTCTCATGTTAGCATTCATTCCTCCACCTGAGGAACTGTGGGAATGATTATGCCCGTGGCTGTGACCATGACCATGCTCACTGTGTGAGTGTCCATGCCCATGTCCATGTCCATGGTGTACATGGTTGTGCTCGTGGGACTGACATCCTCCTCGAGAGTTTCCATGCGAATGGGCATGGCTAAAAGCACAGACACCAATCAAGTTTACTAGAAGCCCACCGACAGAGACTGGCTACATAAAGAGAACAGATGGATATATAAGTTTGCAGCAGCAATAAGCCAAGCACTGAATGTTTTTAGAAACAGCTCAAATATTCTATTCAATGATGAATCTACTTTCAGGCTACAGAAAAATAAATGACTTTATATTTAATGCACTGGTATAATGATCCCTTACTATTGTGATTTAAGCAGCAATGAATAATAGCAATTTTAAATGTCATACAGTAACATGATGAATGCACCAATAAATCATACAGACTGCTGTCTGTAAAATCAAAATATTACATTTTATAGAACAGAAAATGCTTATTTCTTTAATCTAAATAAATGCCAGCAGTCAGGTATTCCATTCCAGCTTAAAACACATGGGTTTGTAGGTACTTAGTACTTTAGCGATACATGAGGATCTTAGGAAGCCTTGTCTTACAATCCCACAGCAGTTTTCAGTTCTTATATTCTGCATACAAATAACCTAATGATGGGATGAACAAGGAAATACTGTGATATTTACACATTTCTCCTCTCAAATGAAGGGCAGGAGGTTGTAAACCTGTGGTGAATTTGCAGTTGCCAATCCATTCATCCAAATTACGTTTGAATAGAGTAAGAGAAGCACTTGCTTTACGTGGAATGGAAGGTGATTTCATAGAAGAGACATTCTGTGTGATACAAACCTACACCTTCAACATGTTAGATTTATTTTGCAAACCAGATAGAGATTTCTTGACCAGGTGCTTATGATATAATTGGGCTTGCGAATGTATACCAAGTCTGACAGAACAGAGACCGATAAAACTATACGCAAGGCAGAGGTCACCTCAAAGTTGACATATGATATTGAGTAGGAGGACAGCGGTTTGAGAGGGTTTGTACAGTTTTGGGCACTGATATTCTTTTAGTGTGAAAACTTGGTGGCTCCAGTTGTGGCAAGTGTTTGGGCAGGTACAAACTGAAAGGGGCATTATACTCAATGAGCAGCATGATGAGTACAGAGTACAGTTGAACAATTACATCTCTGGATCTAGATGCAATACCTTTAGATACAAGCTGTGCAACAGAAAAGGACATCCTTACAACAGTTGATACAGGGCAAGTGATCAAAGGACAGTTAATTGTCAACATAGGTTTCCACATCACTAAATATGGGATCAGTTTTCAGGGGTGTGCAGTCAATGTGATAGTTACATGACGCATCATATTTGCCAAAAAACCTATTACACACTTCTTGGCATTTTGTTTTAGTCATGGTTTTAAAACAAGCTACTGATTGGGACAGGCCTTCTGGAATATTTTGTGTCCTCTGGGGGGTTTATGATCATACCAAGTTTGTGGTCATCTCTAAACTTGTTCAGTCACAAACCCTTAACATTAGCTTTGACTTCTGAGACGTAAAAGCCAAAGTGGAGTGGATGAAGGACTGAACACTAGGGTCTACTGCTAGTGACAAGTCTTTTGGAGGAGGTTGAGCTGCCCACCCTAACTTTCTGGGTTCTATCTGTGAGCCAATTTGCTATCCAACAAGTTAAATGAGGACTGACATTTAGTTAGGAGAGTTTATCAATGATACTGGAATGTGAGATGGTGTTGAATGCCTTTGCAAAGTCTAGATATGTGGTGTGCACTACTTTGCCCTTGTCCATTGCTTCAGTAACTTTTTAGAAGTAGAAGATCAGGTTAAGTAGGCAGGGCCTGCCCTTGTTGATTTTGGAACGAGTTGGGTCAAGAGTCTGTAGGATGCCAATATCCTTACGCATTAATTCCATAATGATCCTTTCCATAGCCTTACAGATGCGACTGGTCAGGCTTATGGGTCTTTAATTACCTGGATCTACTGAAGTTCCACTTTTGTGCAAGGGAATGACTACTGTTGTCCTCCACTCATCTGCCACAAAGCCTGTTCTCAGGCTGATATTATACAACTTCTATAGGGTTTCAACAAGTCATGTTTCGAGCTGACTAGTAAGTAGTCTTTTATGTTATCTGGCCCCTTAGACATAATGTTCTTGGCCTTAGGCAGCACATTAAGAACTTGTTCTTGGTAGATCTGAGGGGGTGTAGGTATGGTTGTGTGATCTGAGAATATTGGAGAGGTGAAGGAGTGCAATTTGAGATAAATCTGTCTGCTATAAGAATGGCTATGTCCTCTGGGTGTACGCATGTGACATCTTTTATTATTAACTCTACACAGCGCTGGGCATTTTTTCTGACATTTTTGACACAAGTAAAGCAAGTTTTGTGGTTATGCTTTACCTGGATGGCCATTTTTACCTCATATTTGGCTTTGGTTAATTTCATCAATGTCCAGAGTTTCTTGTTTAGTTTAGCAAGAGCGTTTTTGGCATCTTGACAGATGTATTTTTGCATGCAATTAGCTTTTTTCTTTTATAGGTTTATAAGTTCATAGGTGTATACTAGGCTAATGACCATTATAAGCCTAGCCAAGCATGTCAATTGTATCTCACAGGTTTATGTGCCTTTTACATGTAAACTAGGGCAAGATTTACAGGCTGCCTCTATCTAGGAGTTGTAGGTGCTAAACCAGGGGTGACTTTCCAAATTCTCATCCACTGGTCCAGGTTTCCCTTAAGTAGGGTAAGGGAAAAGCTCTTCTTCACGTGGATGGGAAGGCTGCCCCAGAGAAGGGGAATTCTCTGAGACAGATACCTGTCCCCCCACCATATCCTGCTTGTTACAAGCAATGTTTAAATCCCTGACTTGAGTAATTCTAATGCTGTACGTTTTGTGGATATGCAAAAGGTCCATCAGAGTGGGATCCAAGGATGTCTTGTGTGCCAGACATAGATCACCACTTGAAAGTTTGTAGGAAACAACAGACATAGGGCTTTGAGGGAATCTGCAAAGGACATGTGGCTTGCGCCCTGTATTCTTTTTATTAGGAACCTCTGAGGACGTTACAGTTGTTGCATGTGCCTGGTCAGGTACATACAGAAAGGAGTGTTGCACTCAATGATCGGCCTGACGAGGGCCAAATACAGTGGAACGATAACTTCCTTGGACCTAGACGCCATGCCCTTTGCTTATAAGTTGAGCAACATAGAATGATTTCCTTACTACCTTTGACACATGCTGGTCGAAAGTCAAGTTACTGTCTACATATGCACCCAAATCCCCGACTACTGGTTCAACTCTTAGGAGTCTGTTAACAATTAGGTAATTTCCTAGCATGTCTGACTTTCCAAAGGGTACTATTAATTTCCTGGCACTGACTTTTAAGGAGTGGCTTTTGCACCAGTTACCTGTTTGTGTTAGTCCTCCCTGTATGATGTTAGTGCAGGTGGGGGTGGGGGGGTGATTCTATGACTGCTCCTAATTTGCAATCATCTGCAAACTTGTTTAGTCGGAGGCCTTTGACACTGGCCTTGACATTTGAGAAGTAGAAGCCAAAAAAGAGCAGACTGAACAGAGACCTGAGGGACTCAACTAGCAACTGGCATTGTTGTGGAGGTGGTCTCCTCCCTCCTAACTTACTAGGTCCTGAGAGCCAGATGGCTATCCAACAAGTAATACAGGGATTTATACCTATATCAGAGAGTTTGTTAACAAGGCCCAAACAGGGTACTGTATCAAATACCTTAGCCAGGCCAACGTCGGCAGTATACACTATTTTACCCTCATCCATTGCCTTGAGGACCTTCTCAAAAAGGTCTAACAGACTAAACAAGCATGATATGCCCTAGATGAAACCAAACAAGGCTGGATCCAGAGTTTGAAGGTTTTATATGCCCTTATTAATCATTTCTGTCATAATTCTTTCCATGGCTTTGCATATGAGACTAGTCAGACTTACGGGTCTGTTATTCCAAAGGTCTGTTGATGGCCTGCCCTTGTGGAGTGAGATGACTAATGCAGTTCTTCATTTGAGTGACACAAGGACTGAGTAGAAGCTATGGATAAACAGCAACTCCAGTGGTCCCAATAGGTTATGTTTCAGATTATTTAGGAGACATCCTTGGATATTACTGGGGCCCACTGATGCACTGTTTTTGGCCTTATTGAGCACATCTAGGAACTGCTCCCTAGTGATAGCTGAAGAGTGGGGGTTTTCCTGATGGCATTTCCTGAGTCAGTGTGTGTGCGTGTGTGTGCGCGATTATTTATTACTTGTCAGTGAACCATTTTCAGTGAAGACCTGAGGAGAAAAGCTCCAGACAGTTAGAAAGTTACATAAAGAAAAACATCTGACAATGAAGTTGCATGTAAATATTATAATGTATTTCACATGAGAACATAAGAAATTTACAAAAGGCTGGAGAATGAAATTGACATAACCATTACAATAATGTGCATATCATGCAGTACAAAAGTTAGAAATTTTTATCAACAAAAAGAGAAAGAGATGCCAATGAGATAAGACACTTGCAAAAGGTGGGTGGTAAAAGTGTAAGAGGTAGTAAGGTGGGATTTTTAAGTGGGATCAGAGCAGTGACAAGTGAAATTAGAACTGAATTTGTCAACTAGGCAGAAACTTTGCATTGTGTAGGGTGTGAAGTTCACTCCTTGAAATATTTTATGCACCTAGTTCACGAATAAAAATCGAACCTTAATAAAATAGTAGGCAGTCCACATTTGAGTTAAAATTGGAATATCCTTTATTGAAACACACAAACAAGCGATCCTAGGTGAGAATAATGAAAAGCATTATAGGTTATTTGAAGCAAGGGAGTGGTTACAAAGGGTGGTTCTGTTAAGAGCAATAAAAGCATTAAACATAAAAGCATTCCGGGTTGGGAGGGTGGCCTAATGGTTAAGGTGTTTGAGTTACAAACACAAGGCGCAGGGTTTGAGTCTCACAAGGGGTAATTGGCTAGGCTTAAAATGGCTTGCAAGGGTAGTTAGCTTAGTACTAACATATGAACCTATGAACCTATAAACTCATTCCTTTAACTAACTTCCCCCTTAACACCATAGTGCAAACAGACTGTGCTACATTAGAACTGAAACTAAAAAGCTAAAAGCAAATTAAAATATATAAGAACGGCTTATTAAGGCTTACCTACTAATCCAAACTAAGAAACCAACTCATTAACAAAATGACTAACAAAAAAATTTACCACTAGACATCTATCAAAATAAATATTAGTGACTTATAAACTGAAACATTTAAGATTGCTTTAGTACCAAATAAATACTTCATCAGGTTTGTGTGCAAAAATGTGTATAAATCTACAAGTGAACACCTAAGTAGGCTGAAAATCATAGCTATAATTGCTAAGGTGGAAATACTGTGAAAAATGTTAAAAATAAGGCATTAAGGCCCTGAGGATCTGTTCAATTGTGGCATCTAACTAAAAAAGCACTTAGTTTAAATGAGTAAAAGTATCAGAAAACAGCACCAATGTCAGTTATTTACACTGTAAAATATTTATAATGTTTGATATTTGTTTATAACAATATAATAATAGAGTGTAATGTCAGCATTAATCAGTCCCATATCAAATGTTTGTCTTTTAAACAGTGGGGCGGTTTTCTGAGTTGTAATATGTTTTTCATGGAGCAATAATAACTATGAGTTATAAAGTTCAATTTTTATTAGTGAACTAGGTGCATAACTTACTTCAAGGAGTGAACCTTACACCCTCCACACTATGAAGTTTCTGCTTTGTTTGTTTTTGACCCAGTATAGGTTGCAAACTGGGTTTTCTGAGACTTTGAGAGATACCGTGGATTTTTATTTCTGAATTCGTCAACTAGCAAATTTGTTATGTCTTCCAGCTGTGCAGTTGGCTCCATTTACAATCAGTTCTGCACATCGCATTGAGCCTTGCAGTTGTCCTTTGTCTGGTGTGTATCTTTACCTCAAATATGGCTTTAGGAGACAATTTGCCCTTTTGGTTGTTTGTTTAGATTGAGAGTGTTTTTATCATGCTGGGCGTAATGTTTCCTAATCTTGGCCATGACCTTTTTTCTTTTGTTGTTTGTACAATCTGTTTATGTTTAGATTCTACCAGAGTTGTAAGTTTGAGTTAGATTTGGGCTTTTTTCCCAGAAGGCACAGCTGTCTCTATGGATTTAGTCACATGATTGGAAAGGGTTTCTGTTAACAATTCTACATAGACAGCTGTGTTCTCAGCCAGGTTTTGTTAGGCTTGAAATCTTGAGGTCATCACTTAGGAGTAGGAAGTTTGCCTTACAATAGTTCCTAAATACTACTGGGTTAGCCAGGGTCACAAAATTGAAATTTATTATGATGGCTTTGTGACCTGGCCTTACTAGGGAGGACACTGTACTTATTCAGCCTGGTATGTTGGACATCTGTAAGTCTCACAATGCAGTCTTCTATGACTAAAATATTGGGTAGTGTATTGGCTTGCCTTATGGACTTGGTTGTTGTGGTTCCAAAGGGTGCGGCTCAGCATATGCTGGTCTATGTGTTGGGTTAGTATTATGAGTGGTAAGTGTAATACTTACAATAGAGAGAGCCTAATTTTTATTTTGAGTCCTTTTGTGTCAGAGTTTTGCCTCCAGTGACACTGTATCATTACATCTCACAAATACATCAGTTTCTAAAAGGATTAGTTGGTCGTCAGTGAGCATGAGACGATTCTTACATTGTCTCACTCATAGGTATTTACTAGATTAACAACCACCAGGGCCTTTATAAGCCTAGCCACACAACTGAACCCAATTGTTTCCCCAGGTACCTTGGGCGTCCGTATGCAGGCTGCCTAGGTCTTGGTGCTGGGTGGCCTGTATGGCTCAAAAATAAAAATGCTTTTTGCTCCATTGCTATATAGTGCGTTGTCACTTCAAAAACGGTTGCATATCTTATTCCACAAACATTCTTTGTCCAAACCAGAAACACGTACATCTATCATTACTTGTCCCAGAAATGTTCATGCATGCACAACCAGTACATCTAACTTGCATGTGAGAGATTTGAACAATAGTTGTGTAAAAAATATGTCCATAACAGTAGATGTCCTTTATCTTCACTGTTACAGTATTCTTTATGATAGGGATTCCCTACGTAGGGCAGCCCAATGTCTAGCAGTATACCAGAGACTTTAGGTTGTAACAGGTATGCTGCATGTCACACACATGTTCCCTGCACAAGGCTGGCACAGGGCATAAAGCTGACAACTGAAGGTACCATCTTTAGACCTGAAAAAGCCCCAGTAGGAATGACAGTCTAAGGAAACTATTAAGTAACAAGTACATCCAGAAGGAAAATAAATCGGGGGGAAGAGGAAGGAAGGGACTGAATACTGCAATGGTGAAGAGAAGGACATCTATTGTTATGGAAAGATTTTACATAACTGCACTATGTCCTTCCATATCGCTGCTGCAGTATTACTTAAAACAGGGACAGTACAAAAGCTCAGGAAGAAGACTGGGAGCAAGAAGGACCAGCAGAGCCCTCTAGGAAGCCACAAAGAATGGTCCTGACAAAACCAGCTCTGGCCCTAGAAATCACATCAAACTTATAGCGTTTGGTGAAACTATGTACAGAAGTCCAGGTAGCTGCCTCAGAAATAGAAATAGTATCTAAACCCTTGAAAACAGCACCAGAAGAGGCTACAGCCCTAGTAGAATGAGCCTTAACAAAAGAAGGAAGGCTCTTCTCATAAAACGAATAACAAAAAGAAATGGCTTTAGATATCTAAGAAGAAATGCTTTGCTTGGAAACAGTCAAATCTAAAGACTTACTATGAAAGGAAACAAAACACCCTGTCCTTATGAAAAGCCAAAAAAGGAAGAACAGTCATAAGGGCTT
The DNA here is from genome assembly GCF_019279795.1 of Protopterus annectens. NCBI lineage: Eukaryota > Metazoa > Chordata > Ceratodontiformes > Protopteridae > Protopterus > Protopterus annectens. The sequence continues at coordinate 40,240,896 of NC_056730.1, forward strand.
GCAGCTCAGACACCTACCTGGCAGAGGTACGGGCCAAAAGATAAACAGTCTTCCAACAGCAATGCTGTAAGGAAGCTGAAGCTGCAGATAAACATCCTTGAGATCCAGGGAAAAAAGAAATGCCTGAGGAAGTAGATGAGGAAACAAGGTTTGAAAGGATAGCATCCAAAAGGAAGGAACATTCAAAAAGGTGTTTATCTGAGAGAGATCCAGAATGGGTCGCTGGTTGCCTTCTTTCCTGGGGACCAAGAACTTTCACCCTTTCCCTCTGAGGAGCTGGAACTTCTTAAATTGTTCCCTGAGCCAACAGGCCATGAAGTACCTTTGGAAAAAAGGGTAATTTTCCCTGAGTATTCTGGGAAATGTCCAAGAATGGGGGAAGTGATTTCCAAACCATGTAATACCCTTAGCAAATACTGGAAAGAACCCAGGAGTTTTAGGATCATAGGAGGTTACAAGGCTAATGGCCGGGGGCCCTTACAAGCCTAGCCAAGAGTTTATCCCCAAAAAGAAACCTCAGTCAGCATGTCACCCCTGTCAACAAGGGACACAGGTGGAATCCCTGGGACAAATTTGTGGTTTCTCATCCACTCATCAAGGTTGTGATTCAAGAGGGTCAGTGAGGTACTCTGACACCTATGAGAAGTCTATTCCAGAGATGGGGAAGCCTCTGGGAGACCAACCTGTCTCTCCATCAGGTTTTGTTGATGTCACATATTAGATTCAGGCCTTTCGAGCTGGTAAGGAGTTAGACTTGCGGATATGGAGCATCTCTAGTAGAGCAGGGTCCAAAATTGCCTTGTAGGCGAGACACAGATCACCTCTGAGCAATATGCCTAGTAAAGTGGTAGTGATTTGAGCCTGTCTGCATAGGACAGGTGTTGGAGGCCATGGATTCTCTTTGCAAGGTATTTCTGTGGCTTTTCCAGTTTGTGCAGAAGTTTGGAGAGGTACATACTAAATGGGGCGTTATACTCAATTATTGGTCTAATGAGGGAGGAGCACAGAGAGGTAATAACCTCCTTTTTCTGGATGCAATCCCTTTAACTTAAGAGATGAACCAAGTAAAAGGCTTTTCTGACCACTGCAGCTACAAGACGGTCGAATGTTGTTATCAACCTGAGTACTCGGGTCTCTCACCACAGGTTGTGTGTTTAGGGGGTTGCCGTTGACATGGTAATTAGTAGAGGCTATGTTTCTGCCGAATGGTACGATACATTTTTTTTTGCATTTAGCTTGAGGCCATGACTTTGGCACCAGTCATAAGTTGCTGTGAGACCCTCTTGCAGTAGCTTGAGGCCATGACTTTGGCACCAGTCATAAGTTGCTGTGAGACCCTCTTGCAGTATGTTAACATCATTTGAGGAGTCAATGACAGCATCCAGCTTACAGTTCTCTCCAAATTTGGTCAGCCACAGGCCTTCTGTCTTTGGCTGGACCTCTGAGAAGTAAATGCCAAACAGTAGGGGTCCAAGGACAGATCCCTGGGGAACTCCACTGGTGACAGGTCTGGTATCGGATGTGGAGGTCCCTATTTTGACCTTGAGGGTCCTGTCGGTGAGCCAGCTGGCCACCATCTAATGAGACAGGGATTTACACCAAGTTGTGTTAGCTTTTTGATGATGCCCGATTTGGGATTGTGTCAAAGGCCTTGGCCAAGTCAAGGTAAGCTGTATGTACTGACTTTCCCTCATCCAGGGCCTTGGTGACAGTCTCAAAGAAGTCAACCAGGTTCAACAGGCAAGATCTGCTCTTGACGAATATGAACTGGGTGGGGTCAAGTGCTTGGAGATTGCCTATGTCCTTGTTTATGAGATCCATAATAATATGCTCCATGGCTTTGCAGATCAGACTTGTCAAACTAATGGGGCGATAGTTTCCAGGCTCAGCAGTGGCACCGACTTTGCGCAAGGGGATGACAATGGCAGTTTTCCACTCAGCTGGAATGAAGCCTGTACTTGGGCTTTGGCTGAATAGGGTGCTCAATGGCAAAGCCAGGTCTTACTGGAGATGATGCAGAAAACTAACAGGTCCCATGGAAGCTGGGCCTTTAACACTTGATCTATGGAGATGTGAGATGCAGGACAAATACTGGGGATGTCGAAAGGGCCTTTGGGGGGAGGCAGGGGGTGAAGTTTGCACTGAAGCTATCTCCTAGCAGGTTAGCTAAGTCAACAGGATCAGTGTAAGTGATACTGTTCAGTACCAGACAAATTTGGAACAAACCTGGGCTTTACCATGGAGGTTGCTGATGTAAATGAAGAAGGCTTTGTGGTTTCCCTTTGTTTCGGAGGCTAGTTTCGATTCATAATTGGCTTTGGAGGTTTTCACTAGTGATCTAATTTGCATGTTGAGGCTAAGGAGGGAGTTTTTCCAATTTGGAATTTGTTCCTTTTTACCCTTGGACAACAGTTGCTTTCTTTTGTTGTAAAGCCTGTTGACTGAAGATGTCCACCAAACAGGTTTGCATTTACTTGAGTAGGTTTTAGTTCTGTTGGGTATGGCTGAGTCCATACGGCTGTACAGGTGCTTGTATACTGCACTGGCGTACTGTTCATCATAGTTGTCTGCATTCTCTGAGAGGGGAGGTGGTGTGAAGTTACAGATACCCTCCCTTAAGAGGTTGTAGTCAGCTTTTGAGAAGTTTTTTTCAGCATGATTATGGTTGGGGGGGGGGGTTAGAAACTTTGAACAAGACAGTCCGATGACCTGTTCTCACCAGGGAAGAGCATACCATAAGAGTGGTGCAGCGGTCGCCCATGCTAGTGAGAACCAAGTCCAGAATGTTATCTCTCCTTGTGGGGGATGAGACAAGCTGGTCTAGTGCATTAGAATTGATGAAGTCAAAGAACCGTTGAGTGAGTGCATTAGTGCAGGAATAATTCACCCAGTCTATGGTGGGATAGTTGAAATCACCAAAGATCAGGGTGTTAGGGGGTACCTTGATGGAGTCAAGTAGATCCAAGTAAGAGGTGTGGGTGTCCTGAGTCATGAAGGGGGGGGTCTACAGCTGGCTATAACTTGGATGGGTGTCTTGCCAACTGTCAGTTGCACCTGGAGTAGTTCCAGTGCATCATGTTGGCAGACCAGTCTGGAGGTGTGCCTGTCCTTAATGAAGATAGAAACTCCACCACTCTTAGTCTTCCTGACCTCATTTTGGGGTCGGAATGTGTGGAATGAGGTGTAGCCTGGTAAGGTGGGGTGCTCTCTGTACCCCTAAACAAGGTTTCCGTGACAGCACAGACATCAGCATCTTCCAGTGCAAGGAGAGATTCCAGTGAGTACATTTTCAGGTTAAGGCTCCTAGCATCTAGCAGCATGACCTTTAAAGGACCACTACAGGCAAATGCTGAAAAAACATATATTTTTTTATCTAGTCATAATTTTCTGCACCTCTCAAAGCTGTTTGCCACAAAATAAGTATTCATTCTTAATTTTATTATTATTTTTTATCCCTGTCTGCCCCCACATCCTAATGAGAGTTGTTTTCCCTTGATAGTCTAAATCTGTACCAAAATGCAGTATGACAGTCCTGAATGTGAGGAAAAGTAGCCCTACCCTTTGTTGTTCGATCACATCTTCCTGAAGACACTGGAGAGTATGAATGTCTCTCCAAACACCATCATATTGGGTGACTTCAACTACCCAAACATAGACTGGGAACATTACTCAAGCCCCAACACCCTAGCCCAAAGGTTCCTGGAGTTCATAAACTCAAATGCTATGGAACAACTAGTCACCATTCCCACAAGAGGAGAAAATATACTAGACCTGATCATCACAAACATGGGGACAAAATGCTCCACACCGGAAGTATATCCCTCATTGGTGAGATCAGACCATAAATTAATCTCACTGGAGATCCACATCCCCCCCCCACCGCCAGCAAAAAAGAGCACAGTGAAGAACTTCTCAAAAGCAAACTTCACATTTCTTAAGACTGGAGTGGTATCCTTCAAAGCCCTAGAGCCAGTGGAAACCACAACCCACGCTGCTGAAACCCTTACAAATGCCTTCTACGAGCACCTCCAGGAATGTATGGATCAAGCAATCCCTAATAAAATCAAGATCCTTTCCACCAAAGGCAGGCGCCCGGTCTGGTGGACCCCAGCCATAAACAAACTCTACAACAAGAGGAGAAAGCTACTACATGACAGAGCAAAATCCCTAAAAGGGAAGGCATCTCTGATCAATACTAGCAAAAACTACGATCACTCATAAAATCATCCAAGGCCAACTTTGAGAGAAAAATCGCTAATGACACAAAAGACAATCATAAGGCCTTCTTTAGCTATGTTAGAAACCTGGGTGGAAACTCCCAGATATGCTCAGAATTAGTCCAAAATGATAAAAATCACTGAACCCACAGACATTGCCAACATACTGGCAGACAGGTTCAGTGCAAATTTCTCCCTCCCTCCCCAAAAGGAGAAATATCTATCCCACCAGAGTCTAGCCTCCCAAACATCTCAGATGCCCAGGTGAGAGCTGCTCCCTCTAAAGCAAAAACCACAACACCAATGGGACCGGACGTTGTCCCCAGCTGGGTGCTACGAACTCAATGAGGAACTAAACCCACACATAAGGCTGCTGTTTAATCTTAGCCTTACTACAGGATACACCCAAAAATGGCGACGGCAACTGTGGTCCCACCACAAAGGCTGTGCTTCACGGACCCTGAAATTACCGCCCCATAAGCTTGACAAGCCTTGTCTGCAAAGCTATGGAGAGGATCATAATGGAACTCATAAATAAAGACATTGGGGACCTACAGACACTGGATCCTACCCAATTTGGCTTTGTCAAGGGCAGATCCTGCCTCTTGAACTTGGTCAACTTTTGAAACAGTCACTAAGGCCATTGATGAGGGTAAGGCAGTTCAC